>NC_139604.1:52577055-53178072 GCF_964270895.1 Podarcis filfolensis | reverse complement strand
ATTTTAATTTCTCTTTTGGTTAGTTTCTCCTCCTCTCCACTAGATTATAGGTGATTTTCAAGTTGTTTCTACTTCCTACTACAGCCTGTTCTGACCTGAAGCTGTTATATTTCAGTTGGGGAAGAGGTGACTGTTGTATTGTCTTATTTCTTTCCTCAGCTGGAACAGTGATGTTTGAATATGGAATGCGCCTTGGCAGAGAAGTCCGTACCCGCTCTGGACTGCAGAAGCAAGCAAACTGTTACCTTGCAGCTCTTAATTGTTTGCGGCTCATTCGCCCTGAATATGCATGGATAGTTCAGCCAGCTTCTGGTGCAGTGGTATGAAACATCTCCTTTTTCAAGATTTGATCTCACTTTGATTATTAGCAGTCTCTTTTTCATGAAGACCTTGGCTGCTGTTTGCAAGTATGTTTAAGATAGCAGCAACCTCTGTCACACTGTCTGGTTCACAGATCACATTAAATCATGTTTAACTCTAGTTTGACACAGATTTGCAATGTCCTCATACAGAAGTACTCAGAAATTCCTGCTTTGCTTCTCCCACACTCCCAGTCATTGTGCCCTGGGAACAACAAAGTGAAAACTTTGACTTGTCATGTCATCCAAACCCAGGCCCATGATGTGATTCTCCCCAAACCAGCCTTCCTCAGCCTTGGGTCCCCAGATGATGTTGAACTACAACTCCTATCATCTCTGACGAGCTAGCTAGGGATGTGAGCTGTGGACCCACAATTGAGAAAGGCTGCTCTAAACAAGCCACAAGCAGTAGCAAAAAAATATATTTCTTTGCTTACTGCTCATGGTTTATTTGGTGGAAACAAACCATGTGCCCAGCTTCAGATAAGATGACAAGCCAATCTTTGTGGTTTGTTTCTCCCGCCCAGTCTGGTGGGGGAGGAGCGGTGGTGATTTTAAAGCAGTGTTCACTACAATGCTGCTTGTTCACATTAAACAGTTATTAAACATAAATTGGTTTAACATAATGTGCAAACACAGCCAGTATGTCCACTGCTAATTCTTGTGCTGACATCCCAATAACAAATAATTAGAAATAATGTAGCTTGTCTGGTACAGCGGAACCTTGAAAGCCGAATGCCTGTTAACTCGAACGTTTTGGCTCCCGAACGATCGAAAACCAGAAGTGATTGTTCTGGTTTTCGAATGATTTTGGAAGCTGAACGTCCGGCACGGCTTCTGCGGCTTCCGATTGGCTGCAGGACACTCCTGCAGCCAATCAGAAGCTGTGCCTTGGAAGTTGAACGTTTTGGAAGTTGAACAGACTTCCGGAACGGATTCCGTTCCACTTCCAAGGTACGTCTGCATTAGCATTTCATTGGATGCAGGCAAGTGGTTACACAGCTATTATAAATATTCATAGGGTTATATTCTATGTAGCATGCAACAAAATGTTCCATCAGCTCAAGGATTTCTCCTTGTGCAACTGAACTTAATCCCCCCCATCGCCCTCTCCCACATGCCCCCTAGATCTGTTCTGAGGTTTCCCCAAACCTTCTAGAGCAGATATGGGGTCATGAAGAGAGGGGAATCACATTGCACTAGCACTAACCTTTGCACTAGCACAACTATTCTGCCCATAGTAATGTTCACTGAATAAAAATATGCAGAATAAGTAGATATGCAAGTTTGCTTCCTTTGCTTAATTGATTCCGGCTACAGAATTTGCCATTTTCTTGCAAGTCAAACTGAGGATGTCACTTTGCATGTTTCTGCACTGAAATCTTGGGAAACATAGACAGAATCCTGGTGGTGCTTAAACACTAGTGAAGATGTTGTAGAGACTGAAGAGTTGTATATCCAGTTGTTTAGAGTGCTTATCCTATCTCACACTAGTATGAACGTCCAGGAGCATCCCCCAAGAGAAGTCATGATGGAGAGTGTGCTGCTGCCCCAAGTGAGTCTTCTGCTGTCCCACTTTCTCAAATGCAGATAATTCCAAATGTCTACTCTTAAATTCCGATCAACCAGCTTAATTTTTCTGACTTACTCGCTTTCCAGCTTATGTTTGGGTAGTTTTGATTATTGTTTGCAGGGCATTTGCCTTTAGTCATGTTCCTTCCTATCTTCCCATATCTCCCATACCCTCCCATATCTCATCTACATATTTTTATCTGTGTTATGCTAGTTATCTGGGATGTCTCCTTGATATGTGAAAGTCTGGTGCACTGGTTTCTTACCCACATAGCTCAGTATTTTGAATTGATCACAATAATTGTGCAGTAGACAGTGTTATCTGAGCTGTTGTTGGGGGCAGAGTAGGTATGAGCTATGAAAATACAACCACTATTCTGGAGGGCCAAAAGGGCACAGGCTTGCCAAGTTAAGAAGGATATGGGAACTTTACAGCCTATGATCTTAAAGGCATTTCTTAACACAGGAAGGCAGGGAAACATATGATGGTCTTTTGGGCCAGCCATGTGACCCTAGATTCCTTCTCTAGTTCTTCCCCTATTTTCACCCTGGACTTAACCTTTTTCTTCCAGCTCCCTTCAGCCTTCTCTGGATGTAACTCTTAACTTTGGATCTGTGTGCATTATTCTTCTATTTCCTAGCTGCCATTGGTGTTAGTTTTGGAAAGCCTTCAGCATCTGTCTTATACTTTCAACTAATATAATTAAAGGAAGAGCCTTGGGTCACATGGCTGGCCCAAAAGACTATCATATGTTTCATTGCCTACTAGGGTTATTGGTGGATATAATCCAGCATATTTGATGTCTTGCCCGAGTTAGAACATTCATGGTAAGGGCCCAACATTCCTATTTATGATAACACCAAAGAAAATTCTGATGTCCTTGTTCAAACAGGAAATCAGGATAAATATAAATATTAATTTGCAGAATAAATATAAATATTAATTTACATCCAGATAATCAGCTGCCCCTTATAAAGTTGATGATTAGTGGGAAACCTTTTATGTGTAAAATGTTGGGGTTGACTAAAGGAAAGCTAGTATAGTAGCTGTTCATCACTCAAGAGCAGAATTTTGCCTTTATATTGCCTGGTTTAACTTTAAATTCTCAACAGTAGACTCTTGAAGTTGGCACATTGTAAATAAATGATTATTTTGGTACAGCGGGAAGTCGGATTGAAATCTTGGAGCTGCAGGATTTGGAAAAAGAATGTGTGCTGGCTCGCATACGGCTAACTTTAGCACAACATGATTCAACAACAACTGCTATTACAGGTAAGCTCAGGATTTACGTTCATACTACTTGGCTTAATAACTGTACAGAGGGTGAGCAATTTAATCTCTGTGTGGGAGATCAGTAACCCACAAGAAATGTATTTCCATATCCTCCTGTTGCTGTTTGTGGGATGTGGAATCCAATCTTAATTTGTGAAACACTCACTACCATTATTATGCTGCTGCTACATTTGCAGCAAGAGGAGATTCTGCTAAATAGTGTTCTGTGATCTCATATCCACAGTAGGCATGGTCTACTCAATTATGAGAGAGAAGGTGTGTGGCTTTGCATCTATAAGAACTGAATGCTGCAATTACTCTGTATACAATCGTGGCAGATAGAGTGAGTTGTATTAAATATTTTTTTTTTTTTTTATAATATATTTATTAAAGTTTTCAAATAAAACATATCTCAAATAAGCACTTATCGTTGTCCATTTAACATCTTTCAATTGTTACATGGGACTCCCCCACACCTCCCGCATACACTTACATCATTATTAAATTATTTTCAAGCAAATTATCATTTAACTCATCTTAATTAATAATCTTAATTTGGTTTGACATATAATTCGACTTTAAATCTATTTTAATGGTAGACAATTGTCTGCACTGGCATCCTATTCAGCACTCAGCCAGATTACAATATTTTTGTAAATAAGTCTTAAATTTCCTCCAGTCTTCTTCCATCCTTTCTTCTCCCTGGTCTCGAATTCTGCCGGTCATCTCGGCTAGTTGCATATAGTCCATCAGTTGCATCTGCCATTCTTCCACAGTGGGTAGCTCCTGAGTTTTCCAATTCTTGGCAATTAATATTCTTGCTGCTGTTGTTGCGTACAAAAAGAATGTTCTGTCCTCTTTTAACACACTCTGGCCGACAATACCCAGGAGAAAGGCCTCTGCTTTCTTAATAAAGGTGTATTTAAACACCTTTTTTAATTCATTATATATTTTCTCCCAAAAGGCCTTCACTCTAGGGCAGGTCCACCAGAGGTGAAAAAATGTTCCTTCATTTTCCTTACACTTCCAACATTTGCTATCAGACGAATGGTATATTTTAGCCAGTTTGACAGGGGTCATGTACCATCTATACATCATTTTCATCACATTTTCCTTCAACGCATTACATGCAGTGAAGTTCAGCCCAGAGGTCCACAACCTTTCCCAATCTTCAAACATAATATTATACCCAATATCCTGCGCCCATTTTATCATTGTTGATTTTACCATTTCGTCATGTGTGTTCCATTTCAGCAGCAAGTTATACATTCTTGAAAGTACCTTAGTCTTAGGTTCTAACAGTTCAGTTTCTAACTTTGACTTTTCCACTTGGAATCCTAACTTTTTGTCGTTTTTAAACACTTCTTTAATCTGAGCATAGTGTAACCAGTCTCGCACTTTGTCTCTCATCTTTTCTAAACTCTGCAATTTCCAGTTGTCACCATCCTTTTCTATTATCTCCCAATATTTTGGCCAATTGGCCTCCATATTGGCTCTTTTCCGAGCCTTAGCCTCCAGGGGTGACAGCCACCTCGGAGTTTTATTCTCCAGTAAGTCTTTATATTTTGTCCAGACATTAAAAACTGATTTTCTGACAATATGGTTCTTGAAGGCCTTATTTATCTTAGCTTTATCATACCATAAATATGCATGCCATCCAAACGCATTATTAAAACCTTCCAAATCCAAGACATCCGTATCTTCAAGAAGTAACCAATCTTTTAACCAGCAGAAAGCTGCAGCTTCATAATACAACTTTAAGTCTGGCAGGGCAAAGCCCCCTCTTTCTTTCGCATCTGTTAATATTTTAAATTTGATTCTGGGCTTTTTGCCCTGCCAGACAAATTTAGAGATATCTTTCTGCCACTTCCGGAAGCACTCTGTCTTGTCTACAATCTGCAGTGTCTGAAACAAAAATAACATTTTTGGCAATACATTCATCTTGATGGCAGCTATTCGGCCTAGCAATGAAAGTTTTAATCTTGACCAACTATCCAAGTCTCTCTTAATCTCTGACCAACATTTTTCATAATTATCTTTAAATAAACTCAGATTTTTTGCTGTTATGTTTACCCCTAGGTATTTAACTTTTTTAACCACATTTAGTTCTGTCTCTTTCTGAAGCTGTTCCAACTCAATATCTGTCATGTTTTTCCCCAGAACTTTAGTTTTTTGCTTATTTAACTTAAATCCTGCCACTCGACCAAAGTTTTGAATCAGTTGTAGTACTCTTTTCAAACTAGACTCCGGCTCCTGTAATGTCAGAACTAGGTCATCTGCAAAAGCTTTAAGTTTATATTGTTTCGCTCCGACCTGAATCCCTTCCACCAACCGGTCCCCCCTAATCATATTCAGGAGCACTTCCAGAACCGAAATAAACAGTAATGGGGAAATCGGGCAGCCTTGTCGTGTACCTTTTTCAATTTTAAACTCTTCTGTAACCACATTGTTAACTATCAGTTTAGCCTTTTGTTCTGAATATATTGCCTCAATCCCGTTCTCAAACCCCCGTCCCACTCCCATTTCTTTTAAGTTCCCCTTCATAAATTTCCAAGAAATGTTGTCAAAGGCTTTCTCCGCGTCTATAAAAATTAAAGCTGCTTTGGTGTTTATGTTTGTTTGTAAAAGTTCCAATATGTCTATAATGTTCCTTGTGTTAGTAAACATATGTCTGCCCGGGAGAAAGCCTGCCTGGTCTTTATGGATTATCTCACTTAAAACTTTCTTAAATCTTCGTGCCAAAACATCTGCAAATATTTTGTAATCCACATTTAAAAGGGAGATGGGACGGTAATTCTTAAGTTGTGTCTTTTCAGTTTCTGACTTTGGAATCAATGTGATAAATGCTTCTTTCCACGATTCAGGCGCCTTCTTCCCCTCCATTATTTCATTACTGACCTCCAACAAAGGTTGTATCAAATAATCCTTCAATGTCTTATAGTAGTTAGAGGTCAGTCCATCTGGCCCTGGTGATTTGCCCTGTTTCAGACTCAGGATGGCCTGTTCAATCTCTTGTTGTGTTATTTTGTCATTTAAAATTGTTCTGTTTTCTTCTGACAGCTTTGCTAATCCATTTCTCTCCAAAAATTGTGTAATCTCTATTTCATCTTGTGGCCCTTGAGTATATAACTTTTTAAAATACCTCTGGAAGCACTTTCTAATCTCTCCCGGGTTCTGAATGTTCCTTCCTTCAACCTCTAAGTTTGTTACTGTATTTAATCTTTGTCTCCTTTTCAACTGCCAAGCTAGCAGTTTCCCACATTTATTTGCCGATTCAAAAGTTTTTTGTTTCATTGTTTTAATCTTCCATTCTATTTCCTGATTTATCAGCTTGGAATATTGCGCCTGATAAAGTTTAATTTCTCTCAGAATCGGTTGGGACTTCGGGTTAGATCTTAACTTCTTCTCCAACTCTTTGATACTTTCCAGAATTTTATCTTTCTTTTCATTTTGCAGTCTTTTCTTTAAGGAATTCTGTTGGATCAAGAACCCTCTCATCACAGCTTTACTTGCATCCCAGATAGTTCTTTTTTCCACCGTAGTGTTCAAATTAATCTCAAAATAGTCCTTTAAGGTTTTTTGGGCCTTCTTTACAAATCTTTGATCTCTAAACAGGCCATCATTCATCTTCCATCTAAAGGAGCCGATTGGGATCAATGTCATATCCATTCTCAAGGCGTTATGGTCGGAGCATGTTTTGGGGCAGATTTCCACCTTCCTCACCTTAGGTGCCAGACTTCTAGTTATCCATATTTGGTCGATTCGTGTCCAAGTCAGTTGAGCTTCAGAAAAGAATGTTCCTTCTCTTCCCAAGGGGTTTCTAACTCTCCAGATGTCAGCCCAGTCCATATTGTCAGTCATTTCAAAAAAGGTCTTAGGTAGTCTTCCCTCTTTAGTAATGTTCTGGTTCTGTGACTTATCCATATTTGTTGATACGACCCCATTCATGTCCCCCATCATGATGACGTTGTTGTAATCCAGATAGTCCAGCATGATCTCGTGCAACTTCTTATAAAAATCCGATTTTCCTTCATTTGGAGCATAAATTCCTAATATCAAAATTTTTTCTCCTTGATACTGTATTTCTATTGCGAGGATTCTTCCACTTTCGTCTTTAAAGAGAAATTTTGGTGAAAGGCTCTCTTTTGTATAGATCACTACACCTCTCTTTTTAACTGTATCCGATGATATAAATTCTTGACCAAGCCTTTTATTTATTAACACCTTTCTATGGAGCCTAATCACATGCGTTTCTTGTAAGCATATAATGTCCAATTGTTCCTTTTTTAAAATATGAAAAATTTTAGACCTTTTTTCGGGACTGTTACAGCCATTTATGTTCCAACTCAAAAGCTGCAGAGACATCCTGGATAGATCTGGTTATTCTTTCTGGGGTGGTACCTTGTTCTCCGGTCCTTGAGGATCCGAGGGGGCGGGCTCCCCTGGAGGTTCTGGCGCTGGCAATCCAAGTCCTTTGTGGAGGTCTTCTCCGTGTGCTCCCAAAAACTTGTCTCTATCTTCCACTGTTTTGATTTTGATCTTTCTCCCTCTGTAGGTAAAGGATAATCCTTGTGGAAACTCCCACCTGAAGATAATTGCGTTGCTTCTCAACAGTCTTGCCAATTCCGTGTAATTAGATCTAAGGTCCAGCAACTGCTTAGGAATGTCCTTGTAGATTTCAATTCTCTTGCCCAAGATGTCTAGTGACTTTTCGTAGTGCAGGCCCAAAATCTTGTCCCTTTCCTCCTTTGATCTCAATGTTATCAAACAATCTCTGGGCTTCTCTGTCCTTCTGACTCTGCCAAGCCTGAAAGCAGATGCAATTTTAAAGTCTTTTTCCTCTAACTCCCAAAACTTGGCAAATTCCTTAGTTAGAAATTCAATAAGATTATCTTCTTCCACCTCTGGTATTGACCGTATCCTCAAGTTGGTCTCCCTGTTTCGCAGTTCTGTCATCAAAAAGTAAATCTGATGTTCTCCAACTTGTTTACTGAGTGGTCTTACTTCTTTCTCAAGTTCTTCCAATCTTTGACTAGTATCTTCAGCCAGTTTACGATTTTCACCTACAGCCTCCTTTAATTCTCCAATGGATTGGGCATTCTGTGCAACTTGTCCAGTCAGCTTATTCAAACTTTCTGTGTTCTGTTCAATTTTAGCTGTATGCAAATCAGCCTTCTTGTCCAGAGCCTCCAGTTTCTCCAAAATTTTCTCCAAGACAGAGCTACTTGTCCCTGAAGCCATATCTCCCAGGTGCAGCTCCTCTGTCTCACCCTCCCCTGCCTGTATTAGGGAGGCCGCCTCTATGTCTGGAGGCAAAGTGGAAGGCAAGGCCGGCACAGAAGATCTACGCTGTGAGGCTGCAGATAAAGTTAAAGTTGTTTGTTTAGTCCTTCCTCTTCTCCTTGCGCCACTCATTCCAAAGTTATCTGTAATCCAAGGTCAATCCAAGTTGTTCCCATGAGAAAGCAGAGTCCCAGATGCAATAGTCAAACAGAGGCCGGGAAAGGGAAAGTAAAACAAAGTCACTGCTGTAAGCCCAAAATCCTCTAGAGGGAGCTTAATACGTCTTCAGGGAAAAGATCAAATCCAAGTTAAACTTATAAATTTAAATCCATGTCTATCGCCTCCACAGTGTGTTATTTTTAGCAGAGTAAAACTTAAAGCAAAACAGTGTTTCTTACAGTGCCTTGACTGCAACAGTTTCAAAGTATCCAGTTCCAGCTCAGAATGTTTCAAAACCTGAATTCAATATATCCAAAGTTGCAAACTGGTGCTCATTCAGGCAGCTCCAGCACCAGAGATTCTTATTTATTTTATAATCCACTGGTACCACAGAAGAAGAATATCAGTGCATCCCACATATGACCAGCAAAAGTCAATAGCTCAAAGTCTTTCTCTCAGAAAACTGCTTTAACAGGGTGCCAGCATTTAGTTAAAGCATAACTTTTTGTCTCCACTCCTCCTGCTCTTTGCTTAAAGTTCAGTATCGCGGGAGATGGGCTTCCTGCTTATTCTCACTCCGTTTTCAGCCAAATTTCAACTTTTTTTTAAAAAGTTTTAAAAGTTCCATAAAGTTCTCAAAAAGTTTCAGAAAGTTGACGAAAGTTTCAGAAAGTTTTCAATGTCCAAATTTACTCACGGGTTGTAGTTTCCAAAGTTCAGAAAAGTTGCAGGAAGAAAGGACAGCGCTGACCGGCAACAGCAATGCGGCTTCACTTCGCTGTTTGCGCAACGACCCACAGCGCCGCTACCCCCTCCGCGATCCGGAGCCCCTTACGGGGTCCCTTCAACGTTTTGGGGGCTGCTTCTGGCGCCCGCCGGGTCCCGAGACCACAGGCTTCTGCCACCTGTGGTTTTCCTGGATGGGTCTCCGCTTCGCCGTAGCGGACGACCCGTTTACAGCGGAGCTCCCTTCTCCTTACTCGGAGAAGGCAGCCATTACCGGTCGCGCCGCCTCCGGAAGTCCCGTGAGTTGTATTAAATAGAGCGCCAATGTTAAAGTTCCATAAGTGCCCCTTAATCTGTTCTGTGGGTTCACTCAGCACCCCAGAGCGGATTTGGGGGTGGCAGCGCACACGTGGGGGAGGAGAAGGGGAAATCCCCTTGTGCTTGTGCTAATCCTTGTGCTAGTACAAAAAGTTATTTGAATATTGCCCACTTATATACATATGTGTGCAGTTGAGATGATGTTATTCTGTTATGTTATCTACCCAGGAAACTCATCCCCCAAGGAGCTGGTAACCCTGTTGGTGCAGGCTGGTCGTTTTGACACTGCCATTTCTCTCTGCCAGACCTACAACTTTCCCTTAACACCTGTGTTTGAGGGACTTACTTTCAAGTACGTAACATATTATTGGACTTAAGTACATAATGTGAGTAGTGAACTATCTATTGATCCTTTGGAAAAAGTATATTCAGATATGAAAGTACGGACTTTTTAAGTGAAATCATACACTCTTGCTTTAAAACTATGTCTAAGCCTGAGTAATATCAAAACAATTTTTTTTTCCTTCCAGTAGCACCTTAAAGACCAACTAAGTTAGTTCTTGGTATGAGCTTTCGTGTGCATGCACACTTCTTCAGATACACATGCACACGAAAGCTCATACCAAGAACTAACTTAGTTGGTCTTTAAGGTGCTACTGGAAGGAAAAAATTTTTTTTGTTTTGACTATGGCAGACCAACACGGCTACCTATCTGTACCTGAGTAATATGAGAATGTGATATGAAGTGGGAGTGATTATGACAGCATTGAGGCTAGAGCATTTGATGTCTTCTTGCTCATAATCTTACATTTTGCCTTGGCCAACTCTCATTTGAGAGTCTCAAATATCCTTGGAACAAATTGCTGGGTAATCAAGCCCTGAAACTATTACCAATACACGTTTTCACTTTGACTTAAGCTTCTGTGGTTGGTTTGTACAACCTCTCAATCGTTTCCTGTTGTGTTGATGTTACCATTTTCATAGGTATCAGTCTGATTTCAACTACCTTGGTAGCAACTAAACCAGTGATACTTGTGCTGGCAGCTAAAGTTGTGGCAGGATGTTTTAAAGATGGGTGACAGTCACTGATACAGTCCTGAATAAGCAAAGATGTTCCATGAATAGTAGAAGCATTCAATAAGCTCACTGATCTCCTTATCAAGCACAGTCAGGTGCATATGTAGGGTTCTAGAGCACAGCCATTACTTCAGCATCTGTAACTGAAGCAAAGAGCAATTGTAAGATGGAATGTTTGGAAAAGTAAGACCAGGGTTCAGTTTCCTGCTCAGGTGAACTTGATT
The DNA here is from genome assembly GCF_964270895.1 of Podarcis filfolensis. Lineage (NCBI taxonomy): Eukaryota > Metazoa > Chordata > Lepidosauria > Squamata > Lacertidae > Podarcis > Podarcis filfolensis. The sequence continues at coordinate 53,167,081 of NC_139604.1, read as the reverse complement.
GTTTCTCAGCCAGAGAATCTAATAAAGTTGTTAGAACAAAGCAGGGATAACTCCATATGGGGTGGGTGGGAAGAATTCAATCAGTTTTTTTAAAAATAAATAAATAAAAAGGGTTAGAATTATTATTGTTCATACAGTATCTGAAGTGTACCTGGTTATTTGTATTCCAGATGTATTAAACTCCAGTTTGGAGGGGAAGCAGCATTAACAGAAGCATGGGATTGGCTAGCTGCAAATCAGTTGTCATCAGTCATCACAACCAAGGAGACCAGGTACTGTGATATATTTTGCAGGAAAAGAAAGCAAGTACTTTGTGGTCCAAGAAATCTGCATAGAAATAAATATTTCTTGCTAATAAAACACCAGAAATTGCACTTCGGGATTGTGGTTGTCCTGCTTCATTTAGTCTTCAACAAACCATCTTGAAGCAGCAGTCGTAAAGTGTTCATTCATGCTTTCTTTTTTGCTTTGTATATTTTGAATGATGGTTTTAGTGCAAATGTTAAGGACGTCCTGTAGTGGCTCTTGTACTTCAAATAGAACCACATGGCAACGCTTTCTAGGGGGTCCAGAAACTTTGGCTTAACTGAATTAAGAACAGAAGAAAACAAGTTCACATACAAAAAGTTGAGCAAGAGATTGTGCAAAGGGGATGTGTAGACTCCCCTGTGAACCATCAAAAGATTCGGGAATGGAGATTTTCACTGGCAGCCAGAAACATGCATGTATCCATCCATCTCTTAATGGTATTCCAATTGTGTTGCAGTGCAACAGATGAAGCATGGCGTCTTTTGTCCTCCTACCTGGACAGATATAAGTCTCAGAACTGTTCATACCATCGCTGTGTAATCAACAAGTTGCTGTCTCATGGAGTGCCCTTGCCTAACTGGCTTATCAACAGTTACAAAGTAAATACCTGATCTGTGCACAATTAAGCTGGTGTTCAGGGGAGGATAAATGTACAATGCTGGCTCATTACTTCCCTGTTGACTGCTTTAAAAGTTTGATAAATGAGTTTCAGTGACACTTGTTTGTAGCTTGAGTAATTGTCAAATAATAGTAATTCAGGAGCTAAAATCTGCACTGTGGTGAGTAAATTGCATGTTCTTAATGTTGTAAATGGATGCGGGTGGCGCTGTGGTCCAAACCACTGAGCCTGGGCTTGCCGATCAGAAGGTTGGCGGTTCGAATCCCCGCGACAGGGTGAGCTCCCATTGCTCGGTCCCAGCTCCTGCCAATCTAGCAGTTCAAAAGCACGCCCAAAAGTGCAAGTAGATAAATAGGTACCGCTCCAGCGGGAAGGTAAATGGCATTTACGTGCGCTGTTCTGGTTCGCCAGAAGCGGCTTAGTCATGCTGGCCACATGGCCTGGAAAAACTCTGCAGACAAATGCTGGCTCCCTTGGCCTGTAAAGCGAGATGAGCGCTGCAACCCTAGAGTCGTCTGTGACTGGACTTAACTGTCAGGGGTCCTTTACCTTTACTTTTTTAATGTTGTAAATGAAATGGGAACTTTGATGTTACAACTTGTGACTTTTGCATTTTACCTTATTTTTATTTTATAGCATTTTACTTTATTGTGCACTGCTTTGATGCCCACAGGCTGTGAAGTGGTTTATGAATTTGTATAATAAAATAAATATCAACCAAACATTTCAGATGATAACAAAAGCCTCTGAGAGATCTGGCAGAACCAACAGCAACACACCCTGTCTGGTGTAGGTTATCCACCATGGTGCCCAAAGTCCTTTCAACCCCAGTAAACAATTTGGATTCTTCATTTTAAGCATTTGTTAAATAAAGGAAATAATTTGCAAATGTTTAAGGGGGTAGAAATTGGAAGCAACACAGGGATCTGAAAGACAGGGAAGCAAGCTAGCCATGGCCTTGAGTGCAAGAAATAAAAGATTTTTGTTTCATCAGAACAAATCAGTCCAGAATTTTACAAAGAGTCTCTGCAATGGGTTATTTTTCAGGATGCTTTGTGTGTCTTGTGTTGGGTTCTTATAAATCTCACCAGTAATGAGGGCTACCTGTCATCCACTAAGCTTCTTAAATATAAAAAGACTTTCCAGTAAGTGTCTGCTCAGTTTCATTTGTTTCTCTACAGATGGTAGATGCTGCTGAACTTCTCCGCCTCTATTTGAACTATGACCTCTTGGAAGAAGCTGTGGATTTGGTGCTGGAATATGTGGATGCCTTACTTGGGAAAGGACCTCATTACTTTGGCATTGAGGTACAATTGGGTATTCAGTTCATTCCACCATATATATTTTTTACAAATGAGAAAAAGTGATGGAATGCACCTAGCTTGAAGAATTATGGAACAACTAAGAAAAAAACAGGTTCACAGACAAGGAGTACTCCTGGATGACCATGTTGCAGCCTAGAGACCTGGCCAAAGTGACTCATGCCCTAGTTACTCCAGACTGGAGTACCACTGTATGCTGTATCCAGCTCCCCCACCTCTGCCATGTACAATGGTTTTACATTCTTTGCACTTGGGATGTTTCTCATTCAGCTAATGTCTCATTCAGCTATATTAAAGGTTTTGTTTTCTTTTTAGTTCCCATTATCAGCTACAACTCCAATGGTTTGGCTTCCATATTCTGCAATTGACCAGCTTCTTCAAGTGCTAGGAGAAAATGCAACCAATCACCATAACACAGTGGTAAGTATGTCTGAAGGAAAATAGAAATCAATGTGTCCAGTGCTGTGGATTGTCATATCTTACTGTATCACTTTGAATGTATGTAACCTGGTGATGTGCACAAGGTGCTTTCAGCTCTGTGCTTGACCATATGCCTTTTGATCCTTGGCTTATTAAATATAACCTAGGGGGTTGGGCTGACAGATTAGGTCCAGGGTGTGACTTCATGGTGTAATGGATTGTCCCTGCCATCGTGAAAATGCCGTGGTGTGGATACTCCTCAAGAAACCAGGCCTGGACCCATTGCTTTGACTTAGCTACCAAGCAGCTGCAAATGCACTCTTCTTAGAAAACGTGGTGGATAAGGTTAAAGTGGGGCAACTACAAGCTTTCTTGATACTGAATGTATTTGATATTAATATATAGGATATGATTACAAATATTGTGCCTTAGGTCAAGAGGCATATGAAGATTTTTGTTGAACCAGAATGTGGTAAAATGTTTTCATATACAGTGGTACCTCAGGTTACATACGCTTCAGGTTACATATGCTTCAGGTTACAGACTCCGCTAACCCAGAAATAGTGCTTCAAGTTAAGAACTTTGCTTCAGGATGAGAACAGAAATCGTGCTCCGGTGGCGCGGCAGCAACAGGAGGCCCCATTAGCTAAAGTGGTGCTTCAGGTTAAGTACGGACCTCCGGAACGAATTAAGTACTTACTTAACCTGAGGTACCACTGTATAAATCAATTATATCTGTCTCCATGCCGTTTTGGTTACTGATTATTACAACAGTTTGTGCACTCAGTCTCCTGAAAAAGGTATAAGAACCAGCACAGAGAAATGTCTATCTTCCAGCAAATTTTTACCACAAATTAAGTTTCACTTGGGAAGATGCAAAATACTATAATAAAACTTACCTGCTGCAGGTCCATCCGTCCCTGCCCATTTCATGACTAAGGGACTTTATAAAGCTTATGTGTTTATCATGAGCTACAGCTCAGTTCCATCTGCTGCCCTAATGCTTTCTGAAGGGAAGGGGTTGAAACTTGAACTATGTAATCAACTGCTGGGGGTCAGAAAATACTGCAGGAATCTTTAGCATTTTCTGTTGAAATTAAATTGTTATCAGCTGCTTTGGGAGTCAGTACAGGCTGCAAAATTTGGTATAAGGCAATAAAGGGCAGTTGTATCTCTTGCATCCTCAATCCCTCAACTATACCTATTAACAGAAAATGATTGTACTTCTGTTCCTTTCCAGCTATATCAGAAGGTGCATGACAAATTAGAGGCCTACCAAAACCAGGTTGATAAGGCAACTCGGGATCTTCTGTATCGTCGGAACTAGCAGATGGACCTGGATTGTGTGACTTTACTTAATCACCTTGTGCCTGGTGGCCCTTCAGACAAAGCTACAAAGAAAGACTGTGCTAATGTGCATAAATGGCATGAAGTATGTGTGAAGCATTTGCTTTGCATGGATTGGCTGGAGTCATAGGGAACCCTGTGCGCTGCTGGTGGTGCTATTATTACAAATTCTATTTTTTCACAATGAACCAAACATTCCCTACTAGGGAATGATAGACTTTTTAAAATAAGTATGTTGGGGACGCTAAATTAAATTTAAGCTTTTAAGCCTGTGCCGAACTGGGTGCTAAATCATTTCCAGCAATGAAACCCTGGTTGTACATTGCATGTTCCTACCATCTTTCTACTGAATTATTCCTTATACTGTACTATATATGGGAGCTAATGTTGGTCTTATTTATTGTGACAGTTTTTGAATTATCTTTAATAAAATGAAAACTTTGTTTAAAAATCCAGAGTCGTTTTTCACAATAGCTTATTGCAGTGCATCTTTCCATAGGGAAAGATGTATTTTGAAGGAGACAAATAGAAAGTGTGATCTGATATTTCCATTGAAGGAGGAAATGGGAACAGATAATGACCAGTTATTTACTAGTTCTCATTGGAAGTTTCTATTCCTGACTGTACTGACAATTTTGTTCCAGTGGAAAATTTACTGAAGTAATGTCAATGCTTCATAATTGTGCAATATTTCTTTTGCAACTTTGAGTGTAAATGACATCATCAGCAACACAAAAACTAGGTGCTAGCATTATCTGAGTTTCAAATGGTAAGATGCCATTTTATTGATGGTTGGTATGGGTTATGACCACATTCTCTCAAGTGACATTGAGGCCAGTGTCCTGATCTGCAGGCCCAAAGGAGTGCCTGTGCGAGTGGCTTGATGCAGGGATACCAAAGGAGGATGTAAAAAATGTGAAAATGGCCACTTCCAGTGCTTTATTAAAGAAAAGTGATCTTGCATCACAGCCAGCAGAGCCCTGCTGCTTTTACAGACTCTGAATGGATGCCAAGCAGTTGTCATTTGTTCGTAAGGCGCTAATATGTTAAGAATTACATATACACATACTTTTTGGAGAGGCGAACCATTGCTGGAGCTGCCTTTTCAATATGCTTGTCCACCTCAGAAAACCAAGCAGTTAGACGCCTGCGCAACTGAGATAGTGTTTGAGCATAGATGTGGGTCTAGTTTTCTAGCTGGTTTCTTACCAGTAAAAACTAGAATGGAATACAAAGTGTATAACAAGAACTGTTTTCAGACCAAGGGCTACATTACCCTGGGGCAAAGCTGTAGAGCAGGGGTGGATTACCTGTGTTCAGCTACACCTCCCATCAGCCCTAGCCAGTATACCTGATGGACAGAGATGATGAGAGCTCAGCAACATCTGGAGGGCACAGTAGTGGGTGAGGCTTGACACAATAATACATCCTTATCACAGAGCTATTTTCCATGGAAATAAAATATGTGTATTTAGGTCAGTCACTCGGAAGTATCACCTTCCATTTTCTCCAAATGCTTTTTAAAAAAGTTTGTTACTTAAATAAAGTTTCCCCGTTATCTGTTCTGTTAATTGTGTAGCAATCCCAGCAAAAGAATGCATATGTCAATGCATAGTCTCAAACATCTAAATGCAATTTTATTTTATCCTAGCTAATTTTTACAAATGCAGACAGACAATGGCAATGTCGCTGAGCGCTGTAGAGGCTTAAGAGAGTTGGGCTGTGTTGCCTAGGTTCAACCCTCACCTCTCTCAAAAAAACCATGAGGCTCATTGGGTGACCTGGGGCAGTCACTACTTTAATGAGAGGACAAAATGAGAGTGGTGGCATCCTCTATGCTGCCCTATGCTACTTGGAGAAAAGGAAGTATATAAATCAGAGTGGGGAGGAACCTGTAGGCATCCAAACGTTGGGTTTCTCCTCCCATCAGTCGCACCCTGTGTAAGTGACAGCCTCGGTAATAATAGCTCAACATCTCCAGGTCCTATCGCTGACACTCAAGTATATATATTTTAAAGGGGTGATTCTTGTCCTGTTTTGAATCACTATTGCCCATACCCTCTTCTTGTGCACTCAATTTTGCTCAAGCTTGCATGCGACAAACCCTGAAAATGAAGTTTTAACTCTTTTTGACTGTTAAGCAACATCTGGGGCTGTAATTGTGGCCCTTCGCTAAGTCACATTATGTTTTTTGTTTTGTTTTATTAACAATCTCTTATATGACACATTTCATATAGAATATATCGTATAACATATACATATGTATTGTACATCATCTTGAGTAAACATATATATAATCCGTGTAAGCAAAAACCATACACAAGTAGTATTTTGTTTACTTACATAAATTAAACTGATTCATATTTTTACTATCTTTTGTTGTCTTATCTATTTATTAACATGAATTAAAGAAAGAAAAAAACAGAAAAAGGTGTAGTTGGACTTCCTATCATATCCCAGATTATAGCCTTATTCTATAATGAGTATACCTATCATTATTGAGTTATTCTTTATATTCTACATTCTAACAACAGTACCTTTTGTTGCTAAGTCACATTATGAGTCCCATGAGGAGTGGGTGAACTCGGGGCTGCCTTGCAAGTAGCTGCTTCTTTGGCGATCACTGGTAGCCAAGTAAAGTTGTCTTCCATAAACACAGTTTTAACAATGAGTCCGTAAGTGACTGTGGAGGCCAATTCTGGATCCACATGTCCATGGGGACATTGGTTTCCGGGCGGGAGTTGATCACGGTGTGGATTTGCCAAGCCTGCCTTCCTCTTAGCACGTTTCTCCCTTGCGTCCTGAGTCTGAGTGTCTTCAAAGCCCATGACACCTTTGGTAAAGGCTGTTCTCCAACTGGAGCGCTCGCAGGTCAGTGTTTCCCAGTTGTTGGTGTTTATACTACATTTTTAAATATTTGTCTTAAGACAGCCTTTAAACCTCTTTTGTTGACCACCAGCATTACGCTTTCCATTTTTAAGTTCGGATTAGAGTCATAGCTGTCAACCTTCCCTTTTTTTGCGGGAAATTCCCTCATTCCAGCGCTGTTTCCCGCTGCTTTCCCGGATTGTTAGATATTCCGTAGACTGTCCCCGGGACAGGTGAGGCTGCTGATCCCTTATTTTCGAGGCTGATGATCCCTTATTTTCAAATCTGAACGTTGACAGCTATGATTAGAGTAGTTGCTGTGGAAGAAGGATGCCGAAGGGAGGCGCTAAGAAATGTCTCAGCGGCGAGCGCCGTCGGCGCGCGCGCCTGCCCTCGCTCGGGGCCCTCGTCAGGGAAACCGGCGCTGCGCCTGGCAGGCGGGGCGGCGCTGGGCGCAGGCCCCGCCCCGGCATCCCGACACCCTTTGCGCCCCGCCCCACCCTCGGCGGACAGGCAGGCCCAGGCGCCGCTCGCTTCTCTCCGCCTCGTCCGGCCTCTTCCCTCTGCCTTCTCCGGCGGCGTCTCCTTCGCGCGGGCGGAGTGAGGCTCGGAGCAGCTCCCATGGGGAAGAAGTCGCGGGCGGCGCCAGCGGGGCGCAGGCCTATCCTCCAGCTGTCGCCGCCTGGGCCTCGCGGAGGCCGGGAAGAAGCGGCACCGGGCGAGGGGGACTCGGCGTCGGAAGCGGGTGAGGGCGCAGGCGGGCAGGCCGCGCGGCCTAGGCGCTTGACGGGGGGCTTCGTGTCCCTTCGGGGCTTCTGCTGAAAGAGATACCTGGTCTTGTGACGCTCAATGGGGCGCTTCCCCACCGCGAGAGCACAGGGGTTTTTTGGGGGGCGTTTAAGGGTTTGTTTATAAGGCCCCCTCCCGCCCCCTGCGCAGTAGTTTGGTCCCTGTGGTTGATCGTGTCACCCGGGTGTGTCCGGCTGCCCGCCTTCTGGCCCCGTTCCTTGCACTGGCGCATCGTTTCCACTATGTCAACACCATTATCCTAGTCCTCGTTGTTTATCTTACGAGGTTCCCAAGGGCTCTTTCAAATTCTTAATCTCGGTCGCCCTTCCCACTACTGGATGACCTGGGCCGTTGCTTTTGCCCATTTTGCAGACGGGAAGTCTGAGGCTGGGAGATCCTAACTTGTTCCAGGCCTCCTAGTCAGTTTGCCTGGGTTTGTTGATACTCGCTGTGCTTCCTCAGCCCCTCCCCCCTTTCCCGGGCTCTTGTTCTTCGATATGTTTAGCTTAATTCTATTGTTCCTTTAATCTAGTTAGCAAAAGCTGTGTAAAGAAATAAAGCTGAAATCCTGTGCGGGCTTACTTGGGAGTTAGCATCATTGAGCACAATGGAATTAAACTTCCATGTAAATTCCCATAGGGTTCTGCTGTCTTTCTAGTCATGACCCTCTCATTCTCCAAGGTGGTGATTGCTCTATCCTGTACACAAAATACACATATAGATGCTTCCTTTTTTCTCTCTTGATCCAGCCTGTGCCTGTGGGATTAGCCTACCTGACAGGAGACACAATGTTTCTGAGTTCCTGTTCAGTCTGCTGTTCTACCTAGACTGCTTGGTTCCTGTGCAATTAGCTTGGTCTGATGCTGCCATTTCAATAGGGATTAGTGTAGCCCTCTTGTGCATATTTATATAGCGGGTATATTGTCAGGAGTATTGGTGTATGATGGAGCAGGATGCTGACTCCATGTTACTCTACGACATTAGTGGGGAATCTTTGGTCCACAGGCTCAGTTAGGCCCACCAGATCCTTTCAGCCAAGCCACCCACCTGTCCTACATCTGAAGTCTATTGCAGACAGAGCTTGGATTAAAGGAGCTTTTTCTACAATATTCCTTGCACAGGGCTGCCCAAGCACTGGCTATCAATGGATTGTCAGAGCTTGGGAAATTCTGTGCACAGGTTGTACACAATCAGCTGTGAGCCTGCCAAGCATCATGCATAATGCTCCACAAGACTCAGTGATCAGCTAATCATCACTAAACCATGTAGGCAAAAATGGGTCATCTAATGTAATTGTGATGCCTGGTGATTGACAGGTAGACAGCCCCACCCACCTGTCAAACTTGGCCTGTGGGGTGGGTAGGAGAGAGAATGATCTGGACAGATGACTGGATGCATTTTCTATTTGTGCTCTCCAGCAATCCTGGTACCAGTACAGTGTAGTATAGTTCATATTATGTACATCCCCTTATTCTTGGGTGTTCTCATTTTTATTTATGTAATATATATTGTATTTATATTTTGCCAATTTCCCTGGTGGCATTCCAGCCAAGCACTAACCAGACCCAGATGTGCTTTAGTATGTGCCCTGTAGCTTCAGAATATGGATGTTGTAGGCATGTATAATTAAATCTGCATCTTTTAGCTTATTTATTTATTTGTTAAAATTTCCATTGTTATGCACCCCATTGTTATTTAGACTGCAAGCTCTAATTGTTTCTGTTGGGGGTGTTGTTTTGTAAAGCACAATGTACACTGATTTGTGCATGCATGTACACATTTGTAAGTTTTCTTACCAACCCGTCACCAGAAACACCCATGGTTTGTTACAACAATATAATCATATAGTTATTAAAACCAAGTAAAATGTTTATGGTTATAAAACGTAGAACAGGAAAACCAACCGAAACAGTTTAGATTCACCAAAAGAGGAGAGTGCCGCAAAACAATATACTGTATTTTTTGCACCATAACACTCACTTTTTTCCTCCTAAAAAGTAAGGGGAAATGTCTGTGCGTGTTATGGAGGGAATGCCTACGGGTGGCATGCCTACGGATTTTCCTCCTCTAAAAACTATGTGCGTGTTGTGGTCGGGTGCGTGTTATAGAGCGAAAAATATGGTACCTTTACTGTCAAAGCCTAGGTGTTTTCAGCATATGGCAGAAACTACAGTGAGAGGGAAATGTATTTGATCCCCTGCTAAATTTGCCCGTTTGCCCTCTGACAAAGAAATGACCAGTCCATAATTTTAATGGTAGGTTTATTGTAGCTGTGAGAGACAGAATAACAACAGGAAAACCCCCAGAAACCCAGAAGACAAAAGTCAGAGATTGATGTGCATTATAATGAGTGAAATAAGTATTTGATCCCCTATCAACCAGCCAGATGTCAGGCTACCTGGTATCTTCACTGTATGTAAGGAGCTGAGATTAGAAGCACCTGCTGTAAGGGAGAGGTCTTACCTGTAATCCCAGCTCGCTAACAGTACCTGTACAAAAGACGCCTGTCGAGAGAAGCAATCAATCCAGCAGATTCCAAAGTAGCCACCATGACCAAGACCAAAGAGCTGTCCAAGGATGTCAGGGACAAGATTGTAGACCTGCACAAGGCTGGACTGGGCTACAAGACTATTGCCAACTAGCTTGGTGAGAAGGTGACAACAGTTGGTGCAATAATTTGTAAATGGAAGAAACGCAAAATAACTGTCAGCCTCCCTCGGTCTGAGGCTCCATACAAGATCTCATCTTGTGGAGTTGCAATGATCATGAAAACGGTGATGAAGCCACTCAGAACTACATGGGGGGAACTTGTCAATGATCTTAGGGCAGCTGGGACCATAGTCACCATGAAAACAGTTGGTAACAACAGTTGGGGTGTTTTTCTGCTAAGGGGACAGGACACTTACACCACATCGAAGGGACGATGGACGGGACCATGTATTGTCAAATCTTGGGTTTGACAAAAATCGAAGATCTGTGAAGGGAGCCGAAGGTTCGAGTAGCTACATATCAGCCTCGAAATCTTACTGACTTGGAGAGGATCTGCAAAGAGGAGTGGGACAAAATACCTCCTGAGATGTGTGCAAACTTGGTGGCCACGTACAAGAAACGTCTGACCTCTGTAATTGCCAACAAGGGTTTTGCCACCAAGTACTAAGTCATCTTTTGCAAAGGGATCAAATACTTATTTCACTCATGATAATGCACATCAATCTCTGATTTTTGTCTTCTGGGTTTCTGGGGGTTTTCCTGTTGTTATTCTGTCTCTCACAGCTACCATAAACCTACCATTAAAATTATCAACTGGTCATTTCTTTGTCAGAGGGCAAGTGGGCAAATTTAGCAGGGGATCAAATACTTCCCCCCCCTCACTGTATATGACAAAAACATCTGGGAAGTAAGTTCTATAATTAGAGGCTGCCTCAGGGAAAGCCCTCTCCTGGGCTGCCATTCCCCACACTTCTGAGGGTAGCAGAACTTCCAAGAGAGCCCCCTTTGCTGATCCTAGTACGCAGTATAGTCTGTTAGGAAGCTGTCTTTCAGGTATTTGGGGCCTAAGTCACTTAGGGCTTTAAACAGCAATGTGAGAAGAATGTTTTGCAGCAGCAGTCCACAGAGAGTAGCTGCTATGCAAACAATGCTGGGAGGAACTGATAATATATTTTCTCAAGTGCGAAAGCCTATTTGAAAACTGTTTTAGGATTTTCCCAGGTGCATGGAAGAATGGTTTTTATTATTTATTTACTCTGTTTCATACCCTGCAATTTTTAGCCCTGAAGGCTTTTCAGGCAGCTTATAAATAAAAGCAGCAAAGAATAAAGCAGTTGGCAACTATAAAATTCCATAAAATACTTAGCAGAAAAATACATTACAGTAATAATAATAATAAGAAGAAGAAGAAGTATAAAACAGTATAGCATCACTATCCAAAAAGCTTAATAAAGAGCCAGGTTTTCACTGCCTCTCTCAATGTTTTTCCTGAGGTGGGAATTCCAAATGATTGTGTTGAGCTGAAAAGGCCTTGTAAATTCTTGCTGATTTATTTGCTGTAGCCTTTCTCTGATACTGATTTTATTTATCTGTCTGTAAGGGTATTTCCAGCCTAGCAGTTCAAAAGCACGTCAAAGTGCAAGTAGATAAATAGGTACCACTCCGGTGGGAAGGTAAACGGCGTTTCTGTGCGCTGCTCTGGTTCGCCAGAAGCGGCTTGGTCATGCTGTCCACATGACCCGGAAGCTGTATGCCGGCTCCCTCAGCCAATAAAGCAAGATGAGCGCCGCAACCCCAGAGTCGGTCACGACTGAACCTAATGGTCAGGGGTCCCTTTACTTTACCTTTTTTTTTAGGGTATTTATAAACTAGTAACTCATAAGAAAAATGTCAAGTTGATTGTGTTACAGGCTATCCCCAGCTAATGGGGTCCAGGAGGAAGGAAGTGCTGTTTTGTAGGGTGGTGGTAAGGGGATGGATTAGAGATGAATAGAATCAGATGAGTGATTTTGTGCTGTAGTAGCACATTTAAGGTCAGACACAATAATTAAAACACTGTGTGGAATTTGTTTCTTCTCACTTGCAACAGCACAGGAATTACCCAGGTGGAATGTCTTAACACTCAGGCAACCACATTCTACATAGCGTTCAGTAACAATGATTACTCTAACTGGGGGCAAAGATTGTGCTTTCCCACAACAAAGTGTTATGATGCAAGTGCTATGAAAATCAGAGAAGGTGACTAGATGTCATGCAGCTGTTTATATATTGCACAGTAAAATGAATCTTCTGGCAAGTTGCTAAGAAATTATTAGAATGGTGTAAAGATGCCTCTACCAAAAATGATGTTATGATTGTAATTGGCCAAAACTGAAGATATAGTTAGTTTTGCTCTTTATAGCAGCATGCTGCTGTCTCTAAAACTGATTAAAAACAATAAAAAGCTAATTAGCATAGGGGCTTGTGCCCTAAATAGAGAGTTTCCCTATATCTATATCTCATTCCAGTGTGTCTTAAGTATTTTTCCCCCTATCCCCTGGTATTGCTAGTTAAATATGTATGCTAATTAAATTATATACCACTTTACTCTCTTTAAATGTTGCTTTTGTTTTTGTTATAGTAGAATTTTTGCTATTTCTTCAAATTATGGCAAATATCTAATGGTGTTGTATTTACTGTCATTTGTTTCTGCTGTAGAACTGAATTTCTGAACTTGTGTTACCTTTGTTTTAGTTTTTGTAATTTTGTACTTAATGCTTATTTTACTGATTTAATGCTGTTAGCCACTTTTAGGGGTTTGTTTTGAATTGAAAAATACAAGTGGGGACCCACAGCAACTAGTGTAATGCTTTATTCAGTTCAATAAACAAATTGCTGGTTTAAAGCTTTGTTGGGGGGGAACTTTAATTGCTGGACCTGTGAGTTAAAAGTAGGTGTTCGTTTTTGGAGCTTTTTTGATTCACAAATGTTATAGTAATAGAAAATTAAAAATAAAGTGTTAAGGATGGCCTTTCTAAGAGTGGTTGTATTCAGATGATCATATCTTAAATTAGTGAGCTGAGATATGAAGAAAGCTTTTGCCCACTCATGTGACCCTTTTTCTCCTCTCTTCATGGTATGAGCAAACCAAGAAGGCATCAACTATAGTTTCCAATTTCATCTGTTTCTTTGCATTTGATTTTTCCAGACGAATTTGAAGTGACTGAAGAGGCTCCAAGGACAGCCCCAAACCCGCCTCAAGCTAGCATGCCTCTTGGGCCTGTAGCTGTCAAACCAACAGGTAGCACCTTTCTCAATTTCCCTTTTAGTACTAACTTAATCTGCAGTTACAAAGTATATGCAGTATATGCAGTTACAAAGTTATTGGTATACAGTGGATGCGTACCAGTCTTAAGAACAATGTGAAAGCAACAAACAAATCCTTGTGAGAGAAGGATGCTGTCATGGACTGGCTGGATTCAGAGGAGTAGTCAGAGGCACCATCTGGGGAACCCCCAAGGGAAGAAGGTTCAGAACCTTCTTGGTGGTGGGATGATGATGAGTGGTCCGAGGGAGAAGAGGGAGCAGACTGAGAGGAGGAGGTGTTGGAAGATGAAGAGGCAGCAGGGTTTAGTGAGCAAGAAGAGGCTGTGGCAGAGCGCAGTTTAGACTCAGATAGGAGAGGAGGGGGACCAGAAGATAGAGATGAGGCAGGCTGCTGAAGAATGCAGGCAGTTTCCCCTGCCTGCTGCAAGCAGCTCCCTTCCCCCTTGGTCTCCCAGAACATGCAGAGAAATTAAGAGAGCAGAGCAACGAGAGACAAGATGATGAAGCTTTAGGCTGCTAGGGAAGGAAGGGTGGGGGAAACCTTAGAGTGCGGTGGGAAGACAGATCTTTAGTCCTCGCAACTGCTTCATTGGGGCAAGACCTACTGGGAAGGGTAGCTGTGACCACCAGGACTGAACTGTTTTGTTTCTTTGAATAGAGTTGACTTCACTGACATCATTTGCTATATTCATGGACATCATCTGCTATATTGTTTTATTGTTGACCCCTGCCTGACTCCAGCTCCTGACAGATGCCTTTAGTGTTGTTTATTAACAGACGTTTTGTCTTGTGTTTTACTTTAGTAATACCAGGGGTACTTTACTGTGGCTTGTTGCTCATTTTTAGAGGGGGCTGATTGGATTTAGAGATTATAGAAGGTTGTAAACATTAAGAATTTTGGCCTCAATGCCATCTTTAATATGAAAAAAAACCCTCAGTCTATTTATGTTTGACTGAACTTGTCTTTTCAGGACTATGGGACTACTGCCTGCTTTTTCAGATTTTTCCATGCAACCATTCCTTGAAAATTAGGGCAGATGAGCTGTTTATTCTTACAGGAAAAACTTGGAAAGCATCTTTCCAGTGTTTATTTCACATACTAGTGATAAAGCAAAGACAACAGGACTGTCTTTTGTGGATAAAAAAGAATTTTGACATTAGTGCAAGGCACTCTGATGTCTCTGACAGATAATTTATTCTGTGCAGTGAGGTGAGACTTGGGAAAGCAACACTAGTGCTAGTGTCTGGAACACTGGTTGTATCCAACATTGCTGTTCCAGTAGCACAGCTGACTTCCACTTGCACAATGAAACTTTCTCCTCCTATCCCCTGCACCCCCCTGGACATCCTCAAAAACTGGAGGACTCTCTGGAGCAAATTTTCAGGGCTTCTTGGCCTTTTGGCTAAGATCAAGTATAGGTTATCTCAGTTATGGTCAACATTGACTTTCTGTTCTAGGTGGCTTATGTTTACTTGGTGCTTATGAAGACAGCGATGAAGAAGACAGTGAGATGTCTGAGAAACCAGCGCAGTCTACAGATGCAAATGGCAATAATTCAGCAGACATTGACAGTACCCTGGCCAACTTCCTAGCGGTTAGTAGGAATTGTGTTTTGGTTCATTAAATAATTAATCCTGTTGTTTCAACTTGGGTAGAACATACAGATATTCACAGCAATACATTACAGTTTCTATGAAAAGGTGTACAACCTTAGACTGATGGATAGATGTTTTAAATCTTTGATGTATGGGTTGAGCAATTTCTCTTTCTACGTTATTACCAAATATTTAAATACTCTTAATTTTTTGAGTCAAATGATGTCCTGTTTTATCTTATTTGTATTTTTAAAGGAAATAGATGCAATTACAGCACCTTCACAGCCTGCTGAGAACACTGTTCCCTCCACTGCTCCACCTCCAACTCCTCCACGCCCAGAACCCAAGGAGTCTGCTTCCAGTCTAGTTTTGGCAACTGCAAATGGAACAGACCAGGTGGCTGAGTGGCAATATGACACTCAGTGCTCCCTGTCAGGAGGTGAGCTCCATGTAATAGCTTGTGCTACTACAAAAGCTTCTATACTAGAGGCATTGCAAGGGTTGATAATCCATGAATTACCTTGTCTTTTCTAACTGAAAGCAATTTGGTTGTGGAGTGAAAATGAAAGTTGGGAGCCTTTTCTGGCTATCTGACCAGGTCTATGCCTTCAAAGGATTATTAAAGGCAGCTGGTGAATGTTGGGTGGGATAACAATTGAGAGTGATGAGAGAGGATATAATTGCAATCTTCTCTAGGTATATAGAGCAAAGCTGAGGATACTCAGATTGGAGAGGATGCTCACTGAAGTCTTGCATTCTTCCTATAGTTGGAGTGGAGATGGGAGACTGGCAAGAAGTTTGGGATGAAAACACAGGCTGCTATTATTACTGGAATACTCAGACTAATGAGGTTACCTGGGAGCTGCCCCAGTACCTTGCAACACAAGTTCAGGGCATCCAGCATTACCAGCCCAGGTAAGAATGGCACAGAAGAGGAGAGTGAATTGGTGCTTCTTGAGTTTCCCTTGCTGAATTTGCTTTTCTCTTAGTTCTGTGACAGATGCTGAAGAAAACTGCCAAGTGGTTGCAGACCTAAGCTCCCAGGGAAAAGGTGGTGGTGCTACAGCTGCTAGCAGTGCTGGACGTAGGGCAACTCTTGTGAAGCGTGAATTGAAGAAGGTTAGTATTTGCCTGCCTGGCTTAAAATAGTTTTTTTTTTTTAATGGAAATTTAAGAGAAGAAAAAACAGCAACCTCACTTTTCTCTATTTGTTTTGCACTGTGTAGGCATCTGATTTATTTTTCCAGATGGCAAGATAGCAAGAATGAACTGCATGCACTTTAGAGCAAGAACTCCTGTGCAGAGCATGTTCACAGCATAAGTCATATTATCAGGGTTTTATAAATAAATTATAGACAGATCTGTCTTGTTGCATATGGATAATTCAAGAGAGCCATAAAAGGATGGGAGGGATTGGATAGCTCAGTGGAAGAGCACAGCGTTTGCATGTATAAGTTCCTCGATTAGTTTCTGGCATTTCTGTTTAAAAGGATTTCAATTACTAAGTCTGGAAAATAGGACTTTTATGCTCTGAGAAATTCTCATCATTTTGTTGGAAGCCCTGATTCCAGGGCCTTTGTTAAATGCTGGGCGCACACACTAGCAAACTTTGCAGAATGAGAACTAGAAACTTGTTTTTCTTTAAGTAGGTTATTAGTGTTCTCTGTGACTGACTACAGGAAGCTAATGATTTGGTGCAAAATCATATTGCCTTCACAGGAAGTGAATGAAGGTATTCAGGCCCTTTCAAGTAATGAAGAAGAGAAAAAGGGAGTGGCTGCATCACTGCTGGCTCCACTACTTCCTGAGGTGGTGAAGGAGGAAGAGGAGCGCTGGAGGCGGAAGGTTATCTGTAAGGAGGAGGTGGATCCATTGGTGGAAGATGATGTGGCACCAGAGCAAGTAGCAACTGTTGCTGATCAGCACCTAGAAGGCAACCGAGATATTGGGGAAGACCCTTCTCAGGAGGACCTGTGTAGTGTGGTGCAATCAGGGGAGAGTGCAGAGGAGGAAGAGGAGCAGGATACTCTTGAGCTAGAGATGGTATTGGAGAGGAAGAAGGTAAGTCATTTGCAGTGAAGTTGTGGGAACTCTTCTATGAGCCATTTGCCTCTCTCTGCTGTCGATTTTATAAATGGTCCACCACTGAAACTTCACTGAGGATTTTTTTAAACAAATCAATGAAATGATGCAGAAATTTTGAGAACAGCAGAGGGCAAGGCAAGTTGTTTCCTTCATTCTTCGTTATGTTGCTTTTTCTAGTCACAAAGTAGTGTACTGTGGTTTGAGTAGTGTAACACTTTGAGAAGACTTTTTTTATATTGTGTCGTCGTCCCCCCCTCTTTCCAAGGTTGTGTCTGGCCTGCCATTGGTCTTTAATTTTGATTGATCAATTGCAGTTATATACCACCTTTCTGCCAAAGCATTCAAAGAAGTTTATAGTTTTAAAATACTTAAACAAATGAATTATATAAAATGTAAAGTTGGTCCTGTGGTGGGGAGTGGACAGCTCGACTGGTGTAGGCTCTGATCCTATCTTTGCTTGCCTGCTTCCTCAACTTGATTCTTCCTTTTCAATATATGACTGTTTAAGAAGGGTGCACAAGTAGCAATCCTGCATCTGAAACCTCTTAAAACTATACAAGCAGCCTGAGTTTGTCTCTAATCAGGTGCAGGCGGAACCTTTGCATTTAACAGGATAACTTTATGAAAAATAAATGTCTTATTTTTCTGCAGTGTTGAAGCCTACTGCCTCTGAAGTAATCTCTGTCCAGAGAAGTTGTACTAGCTGTGTAAAATAAAAGGGGGAGAATGGACATGTAGACAAATGCAGAGGAATAGGAAGAGAAACAAATAAGTTGTTCCCCAGCACTGAAATAATGTTTTGCCTTATAGGCAGAGCTACGCGCTTTAGAAGAAGGTGATGGGAGTATTTCGGGTTCCAGTCCACTTTCTGATGGAAGTCAGTCAGAGTTAGCACGACGGTTGCTACCCAAGCAAGGAAAATGGAAGCTCTTTGGGGTTGCCAGCCCAGAATCCACCAGCCGAGGGTCTAGCAAGACAGGTCAAGAGAGTCCTGAACCTGGACAAGCAGGTAAGAGTCTCCTGCTTAGGACCCTTTTTGGCTCTTCAGTTATACCTAGTGTTACTAAGGAGGGAAACTGTTGGTGGAATTTAGCATTGCACTATTATGAACATTCTGTTTGTGCAACGATTTCAGCTTGTCAGATGGAACAATCCCTCTTCTCCTCCCCCTGTGTGCTGTTTGGCACATTCTCCAGACCTCCGCCCCTGAGCCAATTTGAAAGGACAGGGGAAACCTTGTTGCACAAGCAGAAACCCTTGCCCAGAGCTTCTGCTGATGGGCTCCATAGGTGAATCCCACCCTTAAGTTTTTAAAGTGGGTATTAGGTGTGTCTCCCCAAGATTGAGGTAGGAAGATACTGGTCACACCAATAATTCCAATCCAGTGTCTGAAATGGTCTCCTCTTGTGTTAAAGAAAAACATAATACAACATAGTAGGTTGAAAAAGCAGGATTCTCCTCCCCACCCTTCCCCAAGTAAGTTGCCTATCATTCTTCTTACCTATGCCAGTCCATTGTAAAAGGGAATATATACTGGGCACTAAATGGAGAATGGCTTACAAACACTCCCCACCCCCTCTTGTTTTCTGTTCAGCGGTGAAAGAAGAACCAGAAGTGGCTGAGCAGAACTCGGACAATGAGCCAGACACAGAGGAATTGCAAGACAAAGTGAAAACACAAGGGACTTTCAAAGCAGAAGATGAGGAGCAGGACTTAAAGGTATGTGGGTTTATGGTTTTGCTGTGAAACCTAAGCAATATTACTTGAGGCAGTTCACACAATTCCAAATGTCTTCAAATTGAGTTGGCTTTTTTCTCCTTTTTACTTTATCTTTTCTTCAGTCAGTTGAAATTGCCACACATGATTTCCATGGCATGATTAGGTGCTGCTGTACTGATTGGAGATACCTAAAGTATGCAATTGATTATTGACTGCCTGGAATCTGAGCACACAATGAATGTGTACACATGAAGTTTGTAGTTTAACTCAGTTTGAAACTGCCACCCTTCTTGTGGGTTATATTGGCCTTTAGATCCCTATCAGTACTTAACCTTGGCTAGAAGACTTCAAAGCTGTGTAGCTTTATTGTGCAGAGTGGTTTTGAAATTCTTCTAGGTTATTGTTCCGTAGGAGTGCTTCTGATACTGCTTTTTAGTGACGTGTGTCAGGTATTAGTAGCAAATAATGTATTTCTTGATGGAAATTAGGAAGGTGTGGCACTTAAATGCAGTTGTTAATGTCTGTCAGAAATACTTAGTTGGAAATAACATTCAGCCATTATGTTCTTTGTGTGTTCCCTGTACCTATTATCCCTGTATTAAGTGTTGCTGTTTAGAAGATGTTGGCACTGGGAAATGGGACAGTCTCTTCTTGTATGAGAATAAATTGAAAATAGTTGTATTAGCCATATGGATTATCCATGTGTAACACTTGAGTTAAAGGTAGAGAAAATATTAGATAGCCTCAACGTATTCCTGCGAAATGGCTGCTAATGCTGTGGGCAGAGCATACTTTCAGAATTTGGCACAGTTTTTTGCCAATTGTAAGTTACTGGTCAGATCACACCTCTTTTTGTTAAAACAGATGGTGTCTTGTACACTTCAGCATTGCAATTGCCTTGTGCATTGTGACTAGCACAAAATTATTGACCCCTTGCTTGCTTTACTTCTGGCAGTTTCAGATTGGAGAGCTGGCCAACATGTTGATAAGCAAGCTGGAGTTCTTGGGCATCAGTAGACAATCCATCTCTAACTTCCACATGCTACTGTTGCAGACTGAGGTAACGAAAGTTTACCTTTTATTGAAAATTAATCATAGGGAGCCAAACAACTGGCAGCATTGCAGTGTGATAGGAATCTAGGAAGTTTTAAGTATTATGGCATGGATAACAGGCTTCCTCTCCCTCATTCCTTCCCGCTCACTCCCCCTTGGCCCTCAAGCGGAATGCTTTAGTCCAGTAACGTATCTGAGGCTTTCTTGATGTACATGTAGTTCTCATCATGTTCTCTGTCATTAGTTCTGACTCTTGTATTAGTGCTGCTAACATTGGGTGAGATTCATCTAACCAGTCTGATTTTTCCTTGTGCAACTGGGCTTCCCAGCCCTCTCGCTTGCATGCCCCCTGTGCCCTCCAAAATTGGCACAGGGGGGTCAGTAGAACCCACAGAACAGCGTACATTGGGTTAGGAGAGGAAGAGATGGTTCTGTCTGGCAAGCTGTCATGTGTGTGCAAACACAACAACTGACATTGAATTCCACCCACTGTGTAGAACTGCAAAGTTAAGTGGAAAGTGATGTGCATGAGACCAATTGTCTCTACAGGTTTTTCATTATTTTCCCTTGCCTGCTTGGTACAGACCCGTATTGCAGACTGGCGGGAAGGAGCTCTCCAAGGAAACTACCTCAAACGCAAATTGCAAGATGCAGCTGAACAGCTAAAACAGTATGAAATAAACGCCGCCCCTAAAGGCTGGTCCTGCCACTGGGACAGGTACGCACTCTTCTCCCCTTTTCACCTTTCACCTTTGACATCTCAGACATGATTTGTGACCATCACCACCTGCCGACGTGCCGTCATCTGTCTGGAGACTGAGAGCAGCTGCACTTAGCGGTGCTGAGCGGGCAGAGAGCCTCTGGCACATACAGAGTTTCAGCCAGCCACAAAAATTGGAGAAATATAAAGTCTGTGTTAAGTGTGTTGAAATGGATTTGATTCCGCGATTGGACAGAGCTGGTGTTTACTCTTGAGTGTAAATGCGCTAAGGAGGGCGGGCTTGGGGGGTCGCGCATGCGAGAGCTCTGTGCACATTGCAGGATCTCAGGAACTCCGCTCCCAAGTAACGCCTGTGTCCTTATGGAAAGCTCCCTCACTGAGGATCTCAACGAAGAACAAGATAACTGTCTCCTGCCAGCAGGTCAGACCAAACTATTTCTTCTTATATTTGGCTTTCTTGATTCTTTTTGTTTATTTGAAATCTTTGCTCTTTTGTTTTTCAGCTCCCAGATCCTCTCCCTCTCAGTAGCAATTCACTATGTCTGACACCAAGAGTATCATAAATGTGACTGCAGCAGTCCATGGGGGAGCAGCCATCTTTCATAAATTGGGCTGTTACTCTTTTTGCTATTCTGGAAGGAAATGAATCCTGAGACTACCTAAAAAGTCTATTTCCTAATGCATCCTTGAACCTTTAATTGCACACCAGCCACAAGCTGCTTCAATAACCCTCTACTTTTAGAGTGGAGGGTCAGGGCTGTGATCACAGAGCCAGCAGCGCAAACAGTTTGGAGTAAGCCCATCTTGCAAATCCTTCCTCAAAGCTGTTTGTTGCCTTTGTGAACAGCAGTCCTACTGTAAGAGGTTCTTCCTGTGAGAGCACTCCGCTGTCGCGGGAGAGGACTATATCATTGTGTCAGTGCAGGGGCGAGAGCATAAAACCTTGTTTTCTTTCTTGTGATTTAGGGATCATAGACGCTATTTCTATGTTAACGAACAATCAGGCGAATCCCAATGGGAGTTCCCAGATGGGGAGGAGGAAGAGGAGGGGCAAACCCTAGAGAATAAAATGGAAGCTCTTCCTAAACAAGGACTAAAGGAGAAAATGGAGTCTGGTGCAGAATCATCTGATAATACTACAGGTACTGGACCTTGAGGGTTTGCTAAAAGAATGTTAACCCAATTTGGAATAATGTTTTTAAGAAGGTAGGCTCCTTGTTATTACTTCTTGTAAGTATATTCAGTGACCAAAGGCAGTTGCTCAGAAATCCTTCTTTGTATTGCAGTATTCAGCCAGGTGGAGTTGAACTGAAATTAGTGCATTTCTTGCAAAACAGTTTTCTGTACTAGGATGGGGAACCTGCTGGCCTCCAAGTGTTGAGTGCCCATCAGCCACAGCTAACAAGCCCTGTGGTCCTGTGTTAGGGCCTGTGGTCCTGTGTTTAGCAATATCCATAGTGCCACAAGTTCCTCACACTCAGCTTTACCCAACTTTAGAGATATCTCTGCCAATTGTTATGCATGTGGTTCATATATCATACCCCCTATCCCATATTGACATGGGAAGTATAATTTCTTTCTGCTTATATTGTTTTTCCATTTTGTTTTTTAAAATTGGGGGCTGGTTAGTGGGATCATTATAATACTTTCCCAATGAAGTTTTTCTTCTCTGAAAAGAAGCAGCATAACAGTGGAAGGAAAGTTTTAAGATGGGTGGATAGTTCTTGCAGGTATGGGATAATAAAAAAAACCTACATGGTGTTCTTTCTTTTTTTTATTTTTAGGGTCTCTTCTTAAAGAGCCTCTTTCTAGTCAAACTTCAGCTACCTCTCTTGTGCCTCTCAGTCCATTTTGGACTGTGCTCCAGCCCTCTGTCCCTGTACTTCAGCCCCCTTTACCTTTGGAAATGCCACCACCGCCACCACCCCCTCCAGAGTCACCCCCTCCCCCACCGCCACCGCCACCCCCTCCCCCACCAGGGGAAGATGGGGAAATACAGGAAGTAGAGATGGAGGATGATGGAGATGAGGAACCACCAGCACCAGGAACAGAGGAAGATGCTGTACTGAAACCTCTTCTCCGACCAGCAGTTGCCAACAGCCAAGTAAGTTAGTGCATATGGACCCTCTAGCAGTTCTATAAAAGCTAGTATCAGGCGTGGATTGTATGCAGCTTTGACCTGTGAATCTTCTGCATTCTTGCATTTTATATTGTAAAACCATCCTGCCCTCATTGCCGCCTGTAGCATGAACTTTCTACTACAATCTTCTATAGCAGTCAGTAAATGAAAAGTAGTTTGTTTCTGCCATTCAAGTTTTGTGCCAAAGTCCCTTGTAAAATGTGTGTCAGAAAACGGATTTGTGTGACCCATATACAATATGGAAATACATGCTGTGATAGTGATGTTGCAAAGTGAGAAGCCAACAGAATGATTTTAGATAGAGGAAATGAATGTTGCTTTTTCACAAGAACTAAAATTGCCCGTCAGATAATCTGCAGTGATTTGATTTGTTAGTGTAAAAGCTCCTACACATCCAAGACAATTTCCCTAAAACTACATGGAATTTTATAAGAAAAGACATGCATGTTCCAAAAATGTACAGAGACTATTTAAAAGAACCAAACTAATTGACATCTGTCTGCTTCCAGGCCAACTCTGAGGCCAACATATCTGCACCTCTCTCCACTAAATCTCTTAAGAGAAAAGCTTCCGAAATTAGTGCTGGACTGGTGCAACGAGCAGCAACCATTGGAAGCTGTCCAGTGCTTTATGGGCAGTCAGTCATAGGTGTTGGTGAGTAACATCCACATCCTTCTGCTTAGCTGCTTGATATCCCTGGAAAAGTGTTTTGGAAATAATTCCCATTCCCCCCCCTTGTGTATACAGGCCCTCAGACCCCAGGGGTGAGTTTGCAACAGAGTTTCCTTGGAGTAACACAGCCGGCACTCATGAACTATTCTGAGTGTAGTGTGCCTGTTGGTCTTTCTGCCAGTACCACACAGCCAGTTCCTACACAAGGAGCCGCTCCTGCCACTAGCACTACAGAACAGCTGTCGCCGCCTCCACCACCTCCTCCACTGTCCCCACCGCCACCCAAAACACTACCTCCAGAGAAGTCAAAGAAGCTTAGGAGAGCTGGCAAGGTGAGTACTTAAATTTGTACTTCCTGTCGTTGTACATGCCAAAAATTGGACAAGCTTCATATAGGTTGAAATGTGTATTATTTTACTCTGCTAGACTTTAGAACTGATACATCTTGTATGACAGTAGGTACGGAATGAGCAACTTGGCAGCTTCAAGACTGGAAGCTGTTGGGATTTCAGAAATACATTAGAGAAGGAGGTGCTCTTTTTAGGTCTTTGAGTCCACCAACTCCCCTGAGGCCTAATCACCTTAGAGATACCAAGCTGGTTCTGTTTGTTTTCTTGTTTGGAGGCCATTGTGGCTTTTGTGCTGGGATGTGTGCTCTGCTAGCCAGAACACTTTTTATGATCTACTCTAATGTGAGATTAAGGAAAAAGAATGGGTAAAATCATTGTTTTCCTTCCTGTCTTGCCTACCTTATCCCTAACGAGAGTGAGAATGAAGAGTTCCTGGAGGCCTAACTCTAGTCATCAGGGTAACATGCTAAATATTTCCCCACAGAGGAAAAAAACCAAGACGAAGATGCCCTCTCTTGTAAAGAAGTGGCAGAGCATTCAGCGGGAACTGGATGAGGAAGAAAACTCCAGCTCAAGTGATGAGGATCGGGACGTGATCTCACAGAAGAGAATTGAGGAATGGAAACAGCAGCAGTTAATCAGGTATGAGAGAGACAGTAAGATACGGTCTGATAGCACCCCACTCCTTGCATCGCCCAGTGTGATTTGCTTTAGGTAAATGATTCCAGATTTCTGTGCGGTGTGAACTGTCAGCCCATGGTTGCTGGTTTAAGTGACTTGTGCCACTGCAGGGTTTAGGTTGGTCTAATTGTAGCTGTTCCTTTTTAAAGGAAGATTGGAGAGTCTTGTCATGTTTTCAGGGGCATTGGGCAAAATTGAACATGGGGAATGTAACACATGCAGAACAGAAGTGGATATGGGGGTTTCAGTAGGCAAGCTTGTAGGCCTAATTTCCAGAAGTCACAGCACAACCTTGGGGGAAACCTTGTATGTGAGGCAGAAGAGAAAGAAATGTTATGTACTTGCAGCATTCCTTTAAAGAGTTAGTTTCCTCTTGCATAAGAAGTGATTTATTAATACTGTGACATTCCTTATATGCAGAATGGATTTAATGTGCTATATCATACTATGTATTGATAGTGAATGTGGGTGGTACGTAACACATCCCATCATTGCAAGGATTTATGTTTTCACAACAGAACTCGCCTCTTCCTCCCCCCATGTGCCTGCTAAATCTGTTCTAGGGTTCACTCAACCCTCCAGAAAGATTTGGGGAGGACAGGGACAGGGGAGGAGAGGAGGAAACATTTCCATTGTACAAGCATAAATCTTTGCACTGGCAGGACATGCTAGTTGGATACATACTTTGTAAGTAGGTATCACGTAAACATGAAAACATGAAAGCAGGTTCTTTGGGGGATTGGTTGCCTTCACAAATGGGCACAGTCTGGAAAATATCAGAAATCTTGATTTCTTTAGTTCTCCCATTGCTGACTGGCAATCCTAATGTTTTGTTCTTCACAGTGGTATGGCAGAGAGAAATGCAAATTTTGAGGCTTTGCCTGATGACTGGCGATCTCGACTCAAGAGGCGGAAAGCTACTTCAAGCACATGAGTCAACTTCGTTGTTATTTTGTTTTTTAACCACACATGTACAGTTCAGAAACTTTTACTGTTGGATAAATGTAACTTTTTGAGGATACATATTTTTCAGTTGAACGACCTGACAGAGAAATTGTGTGGACTTGTGAATCCTTTTAGAGGTGTATTTGGCAAATAGGCTTATGAAATAATGAATAGGCTTGACCACTCCTGTCTTAAACTCCTCCTAATCCCAGTTCACACAAAGGTGGAATACCATCATGTCCAGTTCCTGGGTAGAGCTGGTACCAGAATTTATTAATGCACTTTGTGGAGTTGGAAATGGAACCTGCCATTTTGACTCTTCCTTGCTAAGCCCAAAAGTGTTCTTCCATTTCCTGGAAATATTTCTACAAGATGATGACCATTTGCAATTGGGTGTTACAGAACATGCAAATTAAAGATGCACATTCTTTTCACAACAGACACAGTTCTGCATGATTTGAACCCCTTGTTCCATTCCTAATGTTTGCCAGCACCTTGGTTTTGGTAGCATTGCTCTTCTTGCTAGATTTCATAGAATCAGTTCTTGTTTCTGTCCTAGAACCTGTATCAGACTAGCTATTTTACCTGTAATGTTACCCTAGAATATACTTTTGGTGCTGTAACATGCTAATAGTTTCATTGGTGTGGCTATAGTGAGGTGGGACAGAAAGCAATTTTCAGCCTCCTCCACTGAGCACTTGAGCACTGACTGGTGGGTTGTTCCTAATGCCTTCATTGGTGGGCAAAGAGAGGTAGGGGTAGCTGGCTCAGCACTTAAGTCAGCACGAGCCAGTCAGCAGCTGTGTGCCTGCACATTGCTGCATCAGCTGCTCCTGTCTCTGAATGCTCACTGGTGAACGCATGGGGTGGATATGTTCTTCCTTGCTCACTATCCAGCACTGTTCCCCATCTCAGTAGCTGCTGCTTGGTGGATGTGTACTAGAAGCCATTAGCAGTGAGGAGAGGGAAAATTAGCATTTCTCCGTTACTCATTTCTGAGCCCCTCTTGTCAGGTTCCAGCAAAAGTAGGGTCTTTGTCTACATTTAAAGCCAGGCTGAATATTTATCCAACCTGTCAATGTATTGCGTCTTTTCCCTTGTTTACTTTTTTAAAAACGGAATCAAGTGGTATTGATTTTCTGTAAATGAAAGAAAAGGCAGTTTATGGTTGAACGCTGTTTGTATTTCTCCAGTTTCTGGCTTTGTAAATTTGTACATATACATTAATAAAATCACTTTTTATACTTCAGAACCTTCCTTATTTTTCTTTGACTCTATTGGCAGTATTAATTGTAAAGTTCAATGACATATGCTTGGGAATGTGATGTTTTATACCACAGAGGTAGAGTAGTTGATACCAAAAACAGAGTAGTTGATACCAAAAACATGCTCCTGCTCTGCTCAGTAAAACCATAGAATTATAGAAATTAAATTCCCTGCTTCCAATATTTTTGAAAGGGAGGGCAGTAGTAAACAAGCTATACAGAGGGATTTAAAGTTATCTGATGGAAGACTCTTTGAAGGCTTGCTTGTTTTGGTTATTTTTATCCTTGAACAGTGTCTCATCACTGACTGAAGAAAAGGAAATCTGATCTTACTGGTTTCCTAGAAAAACAGATGCTTCCTGAAAATCTAGCTAAACAATACTTAGTTTTTATATATGCCTGAACTTAGCATAGTCTAAACTTACAGGCAGTCCTGTAAGGTAGATTCATGTTAACCCCATTGTTTAGATTGAGAGCGGAGGCTGAAAGAGTGTCTTGTCTAAGGTCCATCATTTCTAGAACTTCCACTAGGTATTGTTGGCAGGAAAGTAGGAACTAGTCCTGGAGGACAGTGGCATACCAAGTAACTGACTCCCCACTCCCTGCATCCCATCTCTTCCTATTTTTCCACTTAAAACTGTAGTTATGATAGCATGGTGCTTAAATGTTGTGATTTTAATCACTTAAAGCATTTTCCTCTTTTATCGAAAAGCATAGTGTACAAGTATACAAAGAAAATGATTTAAAATTTCTACGACTACTGTCATCTAACAACTAATTTCTTACAAGTTCATTTTTTAAAGGAAGGAAATAAACTTTTCTCTAGAAGCTAACCCATAGGAAGAAAGGACTCCCAAGATTTTGTCAAAAAGTCCTAACTTTTTCGTTCATGCTGTCCGAATGCTCTTTTCTGTAATACAGCAGTTCAAACCTGGATGATTCTGTCTCATGGGAAGGTAGTCTTTTTACAATTAGAAATACAATCTAACCATAATTGCTGCTCCTCACTTTAATCTACACTCTGCTGGAAGTTTCCATAATTGCAGGGTAATTACAAGTGAAATGTAAATAAACAGCACTCAGAATAAAATTACAGTGTTTAAATATTTCCTGCATCTATTTTTAAATGATTCTCTGCAAATTTCCTTTTTCTGTAGCTCAGTAATTGCCTTTATTTTGCTCAGTGCATGGGTGTCTCCAAGAGTGGACAGGGAAGCAGTCCCGCCCCCCCTGCACGCAATCAGTAAAAAACCCAGCTTATCTCCCGTGGGTGTTTTTGTTGAGATTCCTGCATTGCAGGGGGTTGGACTAGATGACCGTCTAGGTCCCTTCAAAATCTGCAATTCTAGTGTTTCTATCCGGAGTGGAGTCTTCAAGGCAGTAGAATGGTGCCTTGTACACCTCCTTGCAACTCTTACAGCCAAACATATTGCATACTTTCCATTGGACTACAGCAGCGAAGTCTTGTCGTCTGGGCAGACCAGGACCTCCATACACACTGCCCAGGCTTGCTGGGGGGGGGGGGGAATCACTTCGGTGCTGCTAATGCTATGATTCTCCAACGGTATAACTTCACCCCCAGCAATGCTCTCCATTGCATTGGAGCCAACTCTTAGGGGCTGAGGTCCCTTCAGGCCCCCCAATAAAATATTTGAGGGGGGCAGCTCCCCCCCCAAAAGTTGATGAGCATTGCCATTCAAATGGTGTCTGTGTGCTATTGTGATTGATTATGTGGAGCGGGGCTTAACTATCCCCCCATATATTATTATTATTTATTATTATAATAAATTAATATATTGCTCTACATCCGGACGTCTCAGGTATTCAAGTTGACACACCTGCTCCATTGTGTCTCGAGACAAACAGATGCGCCCCCCCCCAAAATGGCCCCAGCCTACCCCGGACTGAGACATAAGACTGTGAAACGACAATGATCGGACAGAAGCAAGAGCTCCCTCCCCACCTGCACGAAAAAAGCCCCAAACCCCACCAGGCGAGAAGCTATCCTAGTTCAAGCAATGGCTTGTACCGCTGCCACTCCGCACTGACGGACCAATGAACGGCTAGTCCCACCCCCATCCTGTCTAGTTCTGGCGTGGCTGGTAACTAGGATACTCTGCCCCCCACTCCTCTGAGCAGTGGTAGCTAAGACTGAAGAGGGGAAGAAGGCGGCCGGGGCGGGGGGAGCGCTCCTGAGAGCACTGAGGGGCGGGCAGGGGGCGGGCACGAGAGTCACATATCTGGAAGGCAGCAAGTCCTGCCACTCCCTGCCCCCCGTCCCGAGATTGGGCGAATGTTATTGGCTAAGCCCGCGAGCGAGCGAGCGACCTCCCGTCGACGGTTATGAAAAGCAGGCGCGCGCGCCCGTCCCGTGTGCGTCTGCGGGCGTTTTGTTGTGAGTGACCAAAGCAGTGTCGCCATAGAAGCCTTTCAGCTTCGTATGGGTCGGCGGAAAGGGTTGCCAGGCGCTTGAGGTAGAATAACTTTCTTTTGGCCTTAGTCAGAGGAAGCGCAGGTCACCTTTTTAAAAGCCTGCTTTGAAGCCTCTTCTTCCGTATCTATCATTTATCCATAATATCCCCGTCCCTTTGTCGCAATTCACCTTCTCTCTCACACACACACAACACCACACCGACTTCGCGGGGAATCTCATGGGTGGAGACTGGCAGAATAATCAGCCTTTGCTGTTCTTGCCAAGTGGAAGACGAGGCTACTTCATATAGGCTTTCTTTTCTTATTAACGCCTTTTCTCCGCTTCTCTGCAGGAGGCATCATCAGATAGTTGTGCTGTTGTGCTGAATGACATGTGTCCGGCAGATCCAGCATCTGAGGTCAGTACAAAAGTCAGTCCAAAAATGTACGGGGCTGGATGGGGTCAGTCACCTCCTGGTTCTCAACTGGTTTTAAGTATTGGTGGGATGCTAGAAAACCTTTCAGATCTCTTCAGCGGAGATTAGAATGATACGCTTTGATTGTGTCTGGTTCGTTTTGAGATACTACGCACTCAGAGAATTTATTCTTTATCTCAGCATTGTAACTTACAGGGTAGCTTAGTGGTTAGAGAGTGTCGGACTAGGACCTGTGAGATCACGGTTCGAATCCCAACTCAGCCATGCAACTTGCTGAGTGACCTTGGGCCAGTCACTTTCTCAGCCTAAACCTCACAGGTTGTTGTGAGGATAAAATGGGAGAGGTGAGAACCATGTGTGCTGCCTCTAGCTCCTTGGAGGAAAGGTGGGATGTAAATGTAGTAAATAAATAGCAATGGATGCAGTGGTTTTGGTAAATGAGGCTCATAGTGTTCATTGCTCATTTTCCCTTTCTTAGCAGTTTAAAGAGCCATATGAAAGGTTCATACATCAGCATCTTCAATACTATGGCTATTTCAAAGGTAAGAATCTGATCCCAATCTGGGATTGGGTCCCATACAGATCGGTTTGTTTTATTTTATCTACCATTATCAGGCTCTGTAACTGATTGTTATAAAACATTTTCAGACATTTCTAAATGTTTTTAATTGTTTTGCTGTTTGCTGCCCTGTACTCCTTTGAGAGGAAGTGTAGCATAGAAATGTAATAAATGAATAGTCCTTAAGGTGCCAAAAGACCCCTCATTGTAATTTCCCCCTTATACCCAAGTTCTAACTAGCCTGAAGCAACACTTGTTGACTTTAGTGGAATTTACTTCAGAATATGTGTATGCAATATCTTAATTTATTTGTCTGCCTAATATCTGTTATGTTAGATCTCTGTAAGGCTTCAGTGAATTCAGTGAGACCTATTTCTGAGTAGACATATATAGGATTGCACTGTAGATTGACATAGTCCCTCATTATTTTGATGACACTGATAGCTATGCATACAAGCTATGCTGCTGGCATATAAAAAGTAGCCCTAGTACTATAATGTTAGTTTAAAATTTTTATTCAGTGGGTTTTTCATGCCAGTATAGTAGCTCACTACAATAACGATAAGCTCAGAAATAAATTGATTTTGCCTATATTGGTTTGGGCTAGTTTTTCACATTAATAGTAGAATTTTTTCCCCAGATGAAAATGTTCCTCAGAGCCCCAGTTTGCCTCTTGAAAGCTGGAAGAGTTCTTGCCCTGTGTCAAAGCCGGGTAATTTCCACAAGAAAAGTAGAGCAGAAAATAATTCAAACAAGAACTCATTCTGTAAGTAAGCCTGATATGAGAAATATATTGACTGATTTGCTGTGAATGAAATGTATGATTGTGGCCTCATAGCTGCAAGGCTCCTGGGTATCTGTAAATAAATTTATTTTGTATTATTTCTTTTCCCTTTTCAGGTTCACTTATGATGGAGACTGCACTTCTTAAAAGCAACCAACTTATGTTTGACCATCCAGAGGGGCCTGGTATTCCGCGCTTGAGAGAACCTCGGAATCTTTTTTCTGTTTCCAATGATTCACTGTTGGCTCCACTCTGGCCAGTAGAATGTGAAGTGATCAAGGATTATATCCACCACATTGGTAATTTCTTGGATTGAAATCAATGTTTTACATGGTTGATAATGTTTTGCTTTAAAGCTTTATGGCTATACAAGGACTGTGACTGAATACTTTTTCATTTGCACAAATCCAGATAACCCACTCCAAAATGAACAATGTAAGTTTGAGATTCTCCTGGGCAGTTATAAAAAATGTGAATAATACTCAATCACTTTTCATAGTTCTTCCAGACTAAAACAAATAAACCATTATTTCAGTTGGCTCTATGGAGATGAGATTCCCAAATTTGTTGTTATAAATGTATTGTGGATTAAATAACCATTATGGTGGCAGGATTTAATTAAGACCATTTCTCACATTCCCTTGTTATAGCAAAGAAATCAATACTTATGTTAGGAAAATATGTAAAATATAATGTGTGAATAGTGGTATCAGTATATTTGTGAAGCCAAATACACTGCCATTTCAGTGTTTGTCACCAGATGGCGGAGTGTAAGTTTAATATTGACTGTCACTCACTTTTTATTTAATAAGATGAGTTAATGAGGTCATAAAATTAATATTGTGGGGGGAAATCTATGTGTTAGCTGTGACTCATAACTTGGCATTATCAGCAAATCATTACTATGGTCTCTAATGAAAATGTTTATAAAATAAGCCCCAAGAGTCCGATCTCTTAGAACCTTCATTGATTTGGCTTTTATGTTGTGTGCTTTCCTTTCTCCAGAGTCCCAGGGCTGGAGAACTTGATCCAGCCGGTGGGCCAAATCCTGACATCTCCCATGGCTACTTTAATAGGTGGGCAGGGCCACCCATCTGTTAATCCCATGATTTACCATGGCATCAGGTGACAGACCACAAAGACCAAATTAGGACCAGTGCTGGACCTAATTTGGCTTGTAGGCCAAAGTTTTCCTATCACTACTCTAATTCATGTTACAGCACATATAGTTTTCAGTTTAAGTAATTAAGTAATTTTATTTGCATTCCATTCTTCCTACTTATTTGTTTTCCTTGTCATACAACTAGAGATTGAGGGGAAATACTTCAATTCTTATTTAATGTCTTATTTTTTTTCTTCTAAAAGTACAAATAAGGCCACAATGGAAATAAATGTCATTGTGTATTTTGTTAGAGTGGGTTCCCCCTGAACCTGAACCTTTCTATCAGCCAACAGAAAATGAAATGGCTCCAGATGTAATGGGAGAGGATCGTGGAACTGTTGTCTATGTCATAGATCCAGGTATTTGCATATATACACTGACAATAAACTGTAATAAAAGATATAGTACATTGCATATAGTGTCCGTTCCAGTAAACAAGAATGCAGGCATTAAAAATGTAAACTCGGAAGTCTGATCTTTTAAACAGCCTGAAATTATTATAAATAGTGAACAATTTGTAAAGTTTCTAACAGCTCCATTGGTAGCCATTATGGGGGAAAGCACCTGTGAAGCTACAGCATCTTTAGTTCTTTGCCCTGTTCTTAGAAAATAGTAATGGAAGCCAAATTGAAGTCATCTTTTTATTTGCAGCCAGTTTTCAGTGCTATTTGTTCATGGTTGCTCAGGACTGAGTAATTGGTTTTGCATAATTGGCACACATACCTGCTAATTGAGACAAAACTGCAATGCTAAGTCAGTGATAGCTATGCTTCCTCTTCTGCAGCAACCAAGGGTACCTGTTTCACTGGTTCCCGAGTTGGAGGGTCGAAAGAGCCCATCAAATCAGCTGCAGTCAGCTTAAGAGATCCAGAAGACACCACGCTGTTGTTTGAATCACGCTTTGAGAGTGGGAATCTCCAGAAAGCCGTCAGGGTGTGAGTAAGAGGAACTATCTGGAACTAAAAGAGGGAAAAACCTTTTAATATTATGGTTATAATGGGTGTGGAACCTCAAACCTGGGGCCACATACAGCCCTCCAGGACTCTAACTGGCCCTGGCATTCTTCCTCAGCCCCACTCCTCACTGGTTCTTCACTGCTTCCTCCTCAAGTGCTTTTGTTTGAACTGTGTCCTTGGACTTTGATTATTTGTCTTGCTTGCTTGGCTGGAGAGAGATGGGGAGGGGGTGTAGAAACTTTTCTACAGGTGGAATGCAGCATACAGTGGTACCTTGGTTCTCGAATGGTTTAGTTGTCAAACAAATCAGCTCCCAAACCCCACAAACCCAGAAGTAAGTGTTCCGGTTAGCGAACCTTTTGTGGAAGCTGAATGTCCTATGCAGCTTGAGTGCAGGAAGCTCCTGCAGCCAATCGGAAGCCGCACCTTAGTTTTTGAACTGTTTCAGGAGTTGAACAGACTTCTGGAATGGATTAGGTTTGAGAACCAAGGTACCACTGTATTGTACAAAGGTAAGAGTCATATTTTTTGTTTTGCCTATTTTTGCCTCTAGACTTGCCTACTCTTAGGCTGAAAAGATTCCCCACCCTGGGTTTGGGTCATCAACTGACAGTTCTCTTTAGCTTTTTCTATGATCTTGCATTGGTATATCACTTTTTGAGACTTTCTTTAAGTACTAGCGTGCCCATCATACATGCCTAGATCTTCAAGTGCTGCTCATCCATCTGATGCAATCCTAAACAGGTCAAACAGTTTTTGAATATCTTATGACCAGAAATTTATTGAATATATTATGGGTATCTTATGACCAGAAATTTATTGAATATATTATGGATAGCTTGTATTTATTATGTTACATTATTCCAAATACCTTTAATTATTGCAGTTCTGTAGACATATGTGGGCAACTTGACCAGCTCCCTCAATACCCCCTAAAAAGTCTTATGGTACCTTAAAGACTAACAGATTTTTTGTGGCATAAAATTTCTGTTAGTCTTTAAATTGCCACAATAAATTATTGTATAATTCTGTTACAGCAAAGTCTCCTCTGAAATGTCCTTTGTGAATTTGGCATTTTATCTTATGCTCAACATCACTAAAGTATGACTGCTAGTTTGCTGAGGTTTCCAGTGCTTTGAAAATGTGTGTGTATGAAAATGTCTACATGAAACCCTAGAACAGAGATTTTCAAACTGTGTGTCCTGACACATTAGTGTGTCGGCTGCTGTGTGTAGGTGTGTTGCACTCCTCCCAGGGCTGGGAAGGGGTTAGTTTAACCTCTGGTTTGCTAGTAAAACTGTGTCATGAATTGATGCCTGTCTAAAAAGTGTGGCACCAACATGGAAAGCTTGGGAAGCTCTGCCCTAGAGAGCCACTTCAAGCAAATAAAGACATTGCTGAACAAAATGGACCAATGGCGTGACTCAGTATAAGGCAGCATCTTATGTTCCAAATAATCAATAAAATAAATGTTGAAGCTGAATAAGAAACATATTACGCATGCTGTGTTCTGAGGATATTTAATATTAACAGAATTTGCTAAACAGCATCAAATTATTAGGTAAGCATTTCCTCACCAGTGAGCTTGTGTGAGTGCATTGAAATAATATTTAAAATATATACTGCACTTAGCTTATCAGTTCTTTGTAGTTTTGATAGAGCAGCCACTTTCCCAACTGCATGCAATTTTTCTGTTGAGCTTTCAGTTCAGCAGTTTTCACACCAACTCTAAACCGATTTAAGCTCAAAGTGTGGGGTTCTGTTCCAATCTTGTCCATTCATGGTTATTAGCTAATGCCCAATTCATTGCCAAAGCAATCAGCTCATGAAGTTAAGGCAATTATTAATATGTGTACACACAATGGCTTGGGCTTAAATCCATGCCTTAGTCCCCACCTGACCCTTGAACACTAGTAGCTATTTAATTTTTTTTGTAAAACTATATGCCAAAATTCATGTCTAATTTAGATCTGAATGCAGACATTGGGGCTTCAACATCAAGCCAAGTGTTTTTCTTCTCTCTCTCTCTCTACTTCCATTTTGCTTAACTTCCATTCAGCCTGATGAAGCTTCTGTAGAACTCAAAAGTTCCTCATTATTTTGTTGGTTCTAAGGAAGGTAATGTGCATTTTGGAATTCTTCTCATAGATCAACAGGGCTTCTTTGCTTTCTGTATCTCCTATCAACCAACTATTCAGGGTTATTAGTAAGCAATCATCACTTCATTTCCCTAAGGAATTGTTGGCCAATAGCTATAACCACACCAACCCAGTTGATTCAATTCAATTCAATTAAGTGAAGTAAGGGGACTTTCAGATGCTCTGTTTATTGAGCAGTTATCCCAATCTGTTTGCAGGGAGGCTAGATGCTGTTAGCTATTTAGTGAGCATTCATCCTGATTTGATTGTTATACAATTTTTGATTGAGGTTATACAATATTGCATCAAGGAAGTGTTATCTCATGTTTTCCAGTGTATTTTCCTGTCACTTTCCTTATTACAAAAAGTCCAGTCATGAGGAAGTGGGTTTGTTGCTCAAGACCACCCAATCAATTGTAATTGTGCAACCTGAATTTTTTTTTGTATGTTATTGAATCCCACCTGAAAATAGTGATAGTCTGGAATCACCCTTAGTCTGTAGAATTTTGATGATATGTAACATTTCCCTCCATGGACTGGAAAGTTTCTGATGGCTTCTTATGCATTTTTTCTTGATTACTGCATTTCAGAGGCAAGTATGAATATGAACTCACATTGCGGACAGATCTTTATACCAGCAAGTACACGCAATGGTACTATTTCAGAGTACAAAACACTAGAAAGGATGTCACCTATCGCTTCACTATTGTTAATCTGATGAAAGCCAAGAGTCTCTACAGTGTAGGGATGAAGCCTCTCCTGTACTCTGAAAAGGATGCCGAGTCTCATGGTATTGGCTGGAGGAGAGAGGGCAGTAACATTAAATATTATAAATATAACACAGAAGATGGTCAGACCCTATATTGCCTCACCTGGACATTTCGTTTTCCACATAGCCATGATACATGTTATTTTGCTCACTTCTATCCTTACACCTATACAGATCTGCAGCACTACCTCATGACTTTAGTAAATAATCCACTCTGTTCTCAGTATTGCAAACTTCGCCCTCTATGCCGCAGTCTAGCTGGGAACACAGTCTACCTCCTCACTATTACCAATCCATCCAAAAGTGCCGTTGCTGCTGCTGCAAAGAAAGCTATTGTACTAAGTGCCAGAGTTCATCCTGGGGAAACAAACAGTTCGTGGGTGATGAGAGGCTTCCTTGATTTCATCTTAAGTGATTCCCCTGATGCTCGACTCCTTCGGGATCTCTTCATATTCAAGGTTGTGCCCATGCTAAACCCAGATGGAGTAATTGTTGGAAATTACCGCTGCTCACTGGCAGGAAGGGACTTGAACAGGAACTACAGAACAGTACTGAAGGAATCCTTTCCTTGCATTTGGCACACTCGAGCCATGATCAAAAGGTGTGTGACAAACCATTTTATGAACTGGATCTGAATACCTGGGAGCAGAGTGGGTGAAATTCAGAACCACACAAAGGAAACCATTATAGAGCCTTTGTGACTAAATGTGCATTTTTAGTAATCTATATATATTTTTCAAATTGAAAAGATTATGTACATTGGTTTAAGAGTCTGCACTGGAATTGTGTTTTAATCTGTTTTTATTGTTTTATCATGGTTTGTTGCTCTTGATTTGGGAATGTTTGCAAATGCAGATCAGGAAGGAAAAGAAATAGTTCTTGAGACAACTTTAAAAATTGCATACTTGTCTTTCCTGGGAAACATAAAAAGATAGTTACTGTGAACATGAGGGGGAATGCTGTGCATGAACAGAGATCTGTCCATAGACAATTTCCATGGCAGTTTTGTGTAGTGTATGCAACTATAGTCGCAACAGAGCATTCCTATACTTCCATTATAACTAAGGAGAGCAATAATCAGATTGAAGCACATGGTCTCTAAACCTGCACAGTAGTGTTCATGCTTCAGTCCCTTCTCCCTGAACATGGGAGAGAGGTGGAGACTGCAGTAACTGTGATTATATTTACCCCTTTTCTCTTGGGGGGTCCCATGGGAGCTCTGTGGATGCAGTGGCTGATCTTCCTTGTGTATCTGTGATCCTCATGAGCGTTTGGCCAACAGTGGCAATGGCTGCAGTGCAGTGCCTGGCCTTTGCCAAAAGAGAGTTTACCTGTGTATGGGGCTGAGTACCTCCTGTGTGTAGGACACAGCTTTCTGCTGTTGGAGGAGGAAAGAATGTCATAGCACATACAGTTTGCACAAGAGGATATAATATTCACATATGG
The DNA here is from genome assembly GCF_964270895.1 of Podarcis filfolensis. NCBI lineage: Eukaryota > Metazoa > Chordata > Lepidosauria > Squamata > Lacertidae > Podarcis > Podarcis filfolensis. The sequence continues at coordinate 53,129,721 of NC_139604.1, read as the reverse complement.
AAAGATGGGTGGGGAAATGAAGGGAAATGATGTTATTTTGCCATTTGTGCCAGTACCACATGCTGTTTGGTGCTTTTCATGCATGGCTAATGTGTGAATGGCACTGGTGGGCAACATTGTGACTGATGAATGGTGATAGAGTTACCCAGAAAGCTGTGGGAATGTCTGCCAGTGTTGCTGTGGTTTCTTTTGTTCCTACAGCTGTTACTGTGCTTTCTGCTTAGTTGTTGCAACTCCATGGTATTGCAACTACATTAATACAACATTAACTGGGAACATAGGATCAGGTTGCCTTTTTACCTTAAATAATGAAGCATCGAATAGAGGCCTAGCTTAAGGGATTTCATTCATTCAGGAATGCTTCTAGAACTTGTTCCAACTACTTAATTCTTCCACATCGGTGGGAAAGAAATAGAACAGTATGGTTATTAGTGTGCAGCCAGCTAGCCGTTTATATGTTTAATTGGGTTTGATTTCTTTGCAAGGGTCCTTGAGGATCGTGAAGTTCTGTTGTACTGTGACTTCCATGGACACAGCCGGAAGAATAATATATTCATGTATGGCTGTAACAACAAATATGCACAAGAGCGATTATTCCATGAACGAATCTTTCCTCTTATGTTAAGCAAGAATATTCCTGACAAGGTGGGGTATAGTTTATAGGAAGATCTTAGTTCATTATGAATTATGTGTTGGAAATTACCTTTTGTTGCAATGTGTTTTCCTGTTTCAGTTTCTTCACTCAGTTCTGAGTAAAGCATGTCTCCACATTTCCTTATCTCCTGGGTTTTTTAATGAGAGTGTCTATAAATTACCTTAAAGCTGGCTATTATATCTGGCCTACTACTCTTATCATGATAGGAAGATACTTTTATCTTCCTAACAATTTACATTATAATGCCCAGATTTTTCATCACTTAGCTGAAGTAAACATTCTGGCTTATATTTTTTAGATTCAGTCATTCCACACTTGAAGTGATATGACAGCAGATGATGCATATTGAATCTAGGTTGTTTTTTCCTGCTTTGAGCTAAAATATAATTTCAAACAAACTCTTCATTTGGTTCCAATATGAGATTAGTAAAACATTGGGTGATATCCAGCTAAGTCATACTCGGAATAGAGTCACTAAAATCAATGGGCTAAAGTCCATTGATGTTAGTTTGTCTGTTCAATGACTAACATTAGATGTCCAGATTAGTTAATGTATACATAAAATGGGCTTGGGTGATGATAATTTAGGAATTGACTGGGAAATAATATATGTTGAATATACAGGAATTTTTAAAATACCAAGAACGGTCCTATATAGTAATGTAAATAGAGAAGATGTTCTAGTATTTCGAGAGGTGTCTGCTTGGCCACTGCGGGTTAGATGGACCCTTGGTTGATCCACCAGGGCTTGTCTTATGTTCAAAAGAGAGATAAGAAATTAGTTCTAAAAATACAATTTAATTTTACCAATCTGGATGTTTAGTTTTCTTTCAACAGCTGTAAGTTTCAAGTCCAAAAGTGCAAAGAAGGAACAGGACGGGTTGTGATGTGGCGAATGGGGATAGTGAATAGCTATACTATGGAATCTACATTCAGTGGGACAACTCTGGGTAAGTGTACATTTTTGTCCAAGACCAAAGCAGACATTATCCGTCAATGAAAAGCTGGTGGTATACCGCAGTACAGTAGTGGGATGTAGCAAAGGAGTGACTGACTTGGGGGGGGGGGCGACATTCACTTTTGGCCAGCCTTCCAGGGATCACATAGCAGCTGTGAGTGTAGCTGCCCCACATTATTGCAACCACAGGACACATACAGGCACATGCATGCAGAATACACACAGAGGCACGCAGAGCCTTTCCCCTCAGCTGATCCATTATCACCTCCATCACATCTATTTTTCCATTATCATGCTCTGTAATTTCTGGCTTGTCATAACACTGGATAGAAAGGTAGGAAGAAAGAAAAGAAAGAGGTTAAGTTATAACCTCTGTTTCAATCATCAATGTATTTAATAGTTTTAAAAGACATTCAGCATATAATTTTTCCATGCTGGATGTTGTGTACTGGAGTGTAATTTGCTAAAGACTGAAGAACTACTTGTCTGTTTGTCTTTCTCAGGCAATAATAATAACTCTCATTTTACCTATGAGGATCTCAAATCTCTGGGCTACCATGTCTGTGACACCTTATTGGACTTTTGTGACCCTGACCGTTCTAAGGTAAGAGTTTCCTGTTACTGCTAAGCAGGGTCAAAGGACAATGATGGACCAGCCAGTGTCTTTAACTATTTCCTGTTTTTCTGAGACCAGCCTCTGATACTGCCTTTTTTACTTTTCACATTTTGAAAAGGTGTCTATCGAAAGCCAGAGATATTTTGATTTGTAATGGAAGCATGGTCGGATACAAATCTGAGACATGCATTTAGCAAAGCTCCTAGTTTCCTCTCGGCTGCTCATATATCTGAGATGTGCAAAAATCTTCAAGTAGTTATTATTTATTTCATAAATTTATATACTGCTTGATTGTAAGAAACCCCCCGAAAGTGGTTTAAAAAAACCTTGAAATGGTTAGCAAATCTATTCTACCCTGAGTGCTTCAATTCTGCTCAGATGAGATATTTGCTAACCAAAAAACTGCATTATGTAAGTTTTTAATCGGCAGTTCGTCCATGCTTTCTACCCTTTCTCTTAGTTTCAGCAATGCCTATCTGAACTTAAGGAACTACTGAAGCAAAAAATCCAGAGAAAGCTCTCAGAGCTGGGCCATGTACAAAACATAGATGGTACTTGGAGTGACATCTCTCTATCAGATGTTGAATCCAGGTAACTCAAGTCTGCAAGCTTTTACTGACTCGAACCTTAGAGAAATGACAAGGAAATAGTGCTGACAGCAGGTGATGTTCCAGGCTTTATTGACAAATTAAAACCTGACATATCACCCAGTCCAAATGGCATCTACTAAAAAGTTCTTAAAGAACTTAAATGTGAAATTGCTAATCTTCTTAAAAAATATGTAATTTGTCCCTAAGATCAGTCCCCATACCCAAGGATCAGATGTAATACCAGTTTTTTTTTAAAGGATCAGAGATGATTTGGGATATTACAGGCCAGTTAGCTTACCATCTGTTCCAGTACTGATAATTGATTCCTACTCTCTGCTTCCTGTTTCTTAACTAATTACTGACTCATAAGAGGATCTCTCCTCTTATTCCATGCCTGCTAAGTTTACCCAGGAAACATTGGTCTAGGATTTTATGAAAAGCTTTTTCAAATTCTAAGTACACAATGTCAACTGGATCATCTCTATTTCACATATATTGCACAGGAGGCAGAATAGCAGTTGCTGGAAACCACAGGAGGAAAAAGTGCTCTTGTGCTTGAGACCTGCTTGCATGTTTTCCAGCCACTGTTCAGCCACTGTGAAAACAAGATATTGGACTAGATGAGCCATTGGCCTAATCCTGGGGGTCCTTCTTATGTTCTTACAGTGGCGTAGCGTGGGGGGTGCAGGGGGGGCCGGCCGCACCGGGCGCAACATCTGGGGTTAGGGCAAATCTACGGGTTAGGGGGCGCAAATCCACGGGTTAGGGGGCGCAAATTACTTGCCTTGCCCCGGGTGCTGACAACCCACGCTACGCTACTGTGTTCTTATGTTGCCCTGCATCACACCAATGGTTTCCTTTTCCTTTAATTAGCACAAGTGGCTCAGACAGTTCCCAGTCAGATGGCCCCCCTGCACATTTGCTCAACATGGATGAGAAGGTGAGAGTTATTCATTTTTTGGTGAACAAATCTACCTGGAAAAATATAAAAACTTCAATATCCTGGTCCCTTGTAATGGAATGGGGACACTAACCTTACTACAGATTGGGTTGGTATTGATGTTAGTGGCTCAGAAAGAGACCATTACAGGAGATGTGCATTCTGTTACTGGAAAGAAAAAATGCACATATTTCAAAGGATTTAATGGAAAATGGAAAAAATTGATTGATGAGGCTTTTTTATTTTGTTGCTGTATCTGTTTTCTATAGTTTATTTTCCTCATGCTTTTTGTACTAATTTATTGTCAATGAAAAGTATGCTAGTGGTATTGTAATCTATGCAAAGATGTTTTTTTTCAATACTAAGCTTGTTTTGATACTAGCAATTGAAATTCTACATTGTATAGTCACACTGGCTGTTTCTGGAAAACACATTTCAGCAAGTTCTTTTAAACATGCCTTAAAAGGCTAGGCATTTCTGCAAGAGAAGGAGGTGCTTTCCATTTGCCTTTTTCTGTTTAAAGGACACAATTAATATCCTAGTTCTTCAGTGATATAGCAAGGAGTGCTCAGTCTCTAAATATTTTAAAAATCTACACACACCCCATAGTTGAGTTGATTTTGTCAGTTGTTTTCTGTGAGATGCCTTTGAGACCTGTTTCCACATAGCAGTTGCTAGAGTAAAACATGCATGAACTGGAAGGAGAATTGCATTTTCCTGCCAATAATGTAGTATGGTTTTAGTGCTGGGAAAATGCAGCCACAAAATTTATATTTTGAATGAAGATAACTGGACTGCCTGCAACAAATAAGTAAAGCAGGCACTTCTGTCTTTCGGAAGATGACAATTTGTACAAGTCCTAAGAAAACTATGCTACTGGTTGCTATTGGAGCCTGGATAGGTAACTTATTAGGACTATGCTGTGAAAAAGAACAAGAATTATACTGTGGGTGGGACTTAAGAACTGAGCAGAAAAATACAACAAACACTGGGAGATAAGCTGTATTTCCTATGCTTGTTGACTCAGAAGTAAATACAACTGTGTTCAACAGAACTTACTCAAATGTAAATGTGCACAAGATTACAGCCTAAATGCCACAGAGCAATCTCAATAATTTCTAAATTATTATTTATTTGGAATCTAGGAATACTTTGGTCGCTGAAGGAAATAGATATGGACTTTAAGGCCTGGTTTGCATGTCACACTAAACCATACCATAGTTTAGCATGAACATGCAGGTGTACAAGCTGTTTGAGGGGAAACCCTGGCTACTTTGCTGCTCCCTGGTCATTCTGCTGCTGTGCAAAGCTACGGTTTGGTTTAGCATGCTGTCTGAACCCAGGCTCATGCCTTAGCTCTCTCAGACAAGCCATAAGACAATCAGTTGCAGCTTGTGATTAGCAGACTCGCCAAGTGTCCCTATTTTCCAGGGACGTCCCTGATTTAGAGAAACCATCCTGGGTTCTGATTTGATCCCAGAATGTCCCACTTTTCCTTAGGATGTCCCTATTTTCCGTGGAGAAATGTTGGAGGGTATGGAGTTATCTGATCCCCCAGCCGTCTGAAGGCAATCCTGTATAGGGAAGGTTGTTTAATGTTTAATGTTTACTATGTTTTTATATATGTTGGAAGCAGCCCAGAAAGGCTGGGGCAACCCAGTAAGATGTGTGAGGTATAAATAGTAAAATTATCATTATGGAATGGGATGCCCTTATTTTCACTGGAGGAGAACTAAACCACAAGCCTGGATTTGGCAAAATGTTATGCCAAGCCATGGCTTAGCTCAGGATTGCAGATCAGCAGAATGACTAGGGAGAAGCAAAGTTGCTGAAATCTCCTCTCGGAATCTTTATGCTTGTTTAGTTTAGTTTAGCATACAAACAAAACCATTCTTTGACTGCATTTAGGTGGTACCGTATTTTTCGCCCTATAGGATGCACCGTCCCATAAGGCGCACCTAGTTTTTTTGGGGGGAAATAAAGGGGGGAAAATTATTTCCCCCCCAGGCGCGGGGCTGGGGCGGGGGAGGCCCGAGCTTCCCCCGACCCCAGCCCCCAAACAGGCAGCTCTCTGCAAGCCGTGGGAGCCCAGTGCTGGCTCCCGCTGCTTGCGGAGAGGTCCGCGAAGCCTGGACGCGCTGATCTCAGCGCGCGCAGGCTTCGGCATGCAGACAACTCTCCGCAAGCAGCGGGAGCGCTCCCGCTGCTTGCGGAGAGGTCCGCGAAGCCTCGACACACTGAGCTCAGCGCGCGCAGGCTTCAGCATGCAGCCAACTCTCCGCAAGCAGCGGGAGCGCTCCCGCTGCTTGTAGAGAGGTCCGCGAAGCCTGGAGAGCGAGAGGGGTCGGTGCGCACCGACCCCTCTCGCTCTCCAGGCTTCAGCGAAAGCCTGCATTCGCCCCATAGGACGCACACACATTTCCCCTTCATTTTTGGAGGGGAAAAAGTGCGTCCTATAGGGCGAAAAATACGGTAATTGGGAACACTTTCACAATTGTGTTGTTATGTTTTTATTCTCTGAAGGATTTTAATGAGAAGAAGAAAAAGAAGAAAAAGAAACAACTCAGAACAAGGAAGGAAAGGAATGAGTTGCATCAGAAACTTACTCTGAGTCAAACACCAAAACATAAGAAAGATATCCTGGTAAGAGGCAAATTAAAACAGACCAGATAAGTGCCTTTGCTGGAGGAGGACAGCCAGCTAGAAATGTTTCCCAATGGAATGCAGTTCAACTGTTTGGATATTTCACTAGTTTTCTGTCTAGTGAGTGTTGCTTTTCTTTTTTTTTAATTCCTGTATTGTTGAAGTGGTCTAGGTTATTCTCATGACTGACACTTTTATGGGGCTGAATGAGACACTTGCCTGAAGCCTCAGGCCATGGGTGACAGATCAGTCCCTTTTCTCCCCCCTCACAGTCCCACCCCATCCCCACAAGTGATTACTCTTACCTCACATCATCCTCATTTTTTGTTTATTGTCCTACACAGTAAATTGATGGTGCGCTGCCTCCATACGTCTTTTAAGTTTGGTGCCACTCCTCCTACTCCTCTGTTACTGGCCATAGCCAGGCCTCTACTGACTGACTGGTCACTTACCACACTACTGTCCTGCAGCAAGCCTGGTCAGTGCTGCTATTTGTTGAGAAATCTAGGTGGGTCACTCATTGTCTCATGGAAAGGTCTGGCTTTCTTGGGCTGCCAGGTGGCAACAGGGGTTGCCAGTGCTTGTTGGGTTGGCTGTCTGATACTGTCTACTGACATAACTTAGTAGAGCTTCATTGTTAGAAAGACAAGCAGAAGCTTCTCATCTTCCTCAGTCCTTCATCATTGACATGACTGCACTAACTAGCCTGGGCAAGACATGTAGTGGTTTGGGAGGTGCACTTTTTAGAGTGGAAGATTTTTGAGGTCCTACATGCCCCCAAATCTGGCTGTTCAGCCAGCTACCTCACTCTGTCACTTTTTGGCTCTACAGCCAGCTTGCTTCCTGCTTTGAACATTAAGTCTCCACACTCCTTTCCCACTTTCTGCTGGCTGGGAGTGAGTGCCAGTGAGAAAAAAGTGGAGGTGCTGGCAGCATCCTGCCTCTTTCTGTGCCTTTGGTTTTCCTGCAATTCACTCCTCCAGGTAGAGCGTGCTAGTTCAACTGAGCAGCAGAAGGGAGAGTGAATGAGCAGGTTTATTGCTGTGTTTTGTGCAAGTCCATAGCAGCAGTGGAGGGAAGTGTGTGTTCCCATGCCTATACACCTACCTACTCCAGTCTGACCTAGTGGCAGAAGGAGACTGAGAGAGAACGCTTCTTTCTTATTCCTTACACCTCTTCTTCTTTCCTACCTGTACTCCTTCTTGAAGCCATTGACCTTGCAACATTGTCCAAATAAGAAAACTTCTGACGTGAAAGGGAAGAAGGGAAAGAGAGAGGACGAGTGTGTGCCAGAATCCAGACAATGATGTTTCATAGCTGTGCTATCCCAATAGCAGACTATATATAATCACACACTCAGCCAGTTCCTACAGACCAGCTTCAATCTTGTTGTGCACCAGAGTAGAGCTTTCATAGATCATAGTCAGCTTCATCAGATGCAGTCTTGAAGGTGCCACAAGACTCCCCCTCTGGAAAATTTAGTGTATGAGGAATAATAGAGAGCAAGAGTGAGAGAGCTGCTGTTGTCAAACAATACCATGAAGAACTTTGGCAGTGATAAACATAAGTCAGTGAGTGTGGGTATGACAATGAATATGCCATGCTCTATGTCTTTCACATTGTATCTGTCAACAATGGGGCATGCATAACCCAGCTGTAGAGGGGTACCACTGAGCCTCTTGGGCTTGCTGATTAGGAGGTCAGCTGTTTGAATTCTCATCACAGGGTGAGCTCCTGTTGCTCAGTTCCAGCTCCTGCCAACCTAGCAGTTTGAAAGCATGCCAGTGCAAGTAGATAAATAAGTACCGCTGTGGCAGAAAGGAAAACGATGTTTCCGTGCACTCTGGTTTCCATCATGATGTTCCATTGCGCCAGAAGCAGTTTAGTCATGCTGGCCACATGACCTGGAAAGCTGTCTGTGGACAAATGCCAGCTCCCTCGACTTGAAAGCGAGATGAGCGCCGCAACCCCATAGTTGCCTTTGACTGGACTTAACCGTCCAGGGGTCCTTTTATCTTTTTTTGTTAACCTTCTAGTGTTTGTGAGAGAATATGGGGGCAGGACAATAGATTATGTTGGAAATTAAGCAGTGTGTAGGAGTGATGGCTAATCTCTCTCTGTTTATGAATGAGAGGTGTGTGAGAGCACCCTGAATGTGGCAGAGGCACCATTTACTGCTCTGCCTCAGGTAGCAAAATGTATTGGGCAGGGCCTCAGTATTCTGCAGAAACAATCACTGTTTTGTTATAATTTGTTCGTGACTTCTAAGGCAGCCCACCTATTAGCCACGCTGAGCCCTTTATTTCAGGAGGTGGATTGGGAGAAGAGAATCTACATGCTCCCTCTGGCCTGGCCACCCACCCACCACCATTTTGCCTGCTGCCACCGGCCTGCCCAGCTTCCAGCTACCCTCCTGCTGTCTACTGTGCAGCAGCCAGTGGCACCCACTACCTAGCATTTTAGGAACACCACTGCTTTTCTACTGCAGTGCTGAGTTATTCTGGAATGTCCTTCCTTAGTGTAAAGCACCTCGGGCAAGGTGACCCCAGAGAGCATCTGTGCCTCCCCCATTTTTCAACAGCAAATACTGTTTAAAGTTCAACTGTACGGAATACAAAAGTTTGTTAATGGCACAGGATTGCTGTGAGGAAGCAGGTAGCCTTGTTAGTGTCTGACACATAATTATTTTTCTTTTTAAGGGGTCATATGAATGATCTGTACCTGAAGGGTACAATAGGAGACCTTACACCTAATTTTTTTTTTAAACTCCACAATTATAAATGTGACATTTTTAAAGATTACAAAGCAGAGTGGGGATGAAGGTAGTTGTTCCTTGTCATCATTATGGGCACTATCCACTATACCCTTGCAGGTTAATTATAGTTCCTTAACATCCATCTGTCCAGCACACAGCTGTTAACATTTCTTATATGCTGTGGTCTAATTAACTAGATTGTGATTCATTAGTAGTGGTAGTAATGATAATAGTAGCAAGGGTCGCCATATTTCAAAATGGTTAGTGGGTATGCTGTTTTTCTTCAACTGTCAATAAGTGGCTGCCTACTCTTTTCCTGGACAGGAGATAGTTTAGTTGCACATATAGCAACGTCATCCAATGCATACCTAAAGGTTGCATCCAATGGTATATCTTATAATAACAGAAGATTATTTAATCCATTGGAGGTTTGCTTTAGCCAAGTTAGGGGGGGATTTTTGTCAATTCCTTCACTACAGTACCCATGCCACCTGCACATAGTGTTTGAAAGGGTCATCCAATCTACTGGAACAGATTTTGGAGGCATGTAGGGGTCTGCAGGAAGAAGGTGGAATCAGCACAAATTGGTTCTATCCTCATTCCATTGACAGAAGTAGCCACTGAATCAAAGAGCTTTCCATCAGCAGGAGTGACACAGTTGGATATGACCCTAAGATTCTGTCATAATCCCCCCTCTTTACAGAAAAGCATGGGGGGTAATTGCATTTTGTGGACTGAAATTCACTACGATCTACTTTGGATGTGAAGAGTTCCATATTTAATCCCTGATTATTTTCAGAAAAATAATCTCATAGCAAGGCTGAAAAAAAGATCTGCCTGAGACCAGGAAAAGTTGCTGCCAATCAGAGTAAACAGGCCTGACTCAGTTTAAGAAGGTTCATATGTTCAACTAGATACACCAAATAAAATAAATACATAAGTCAAACAAAAAACAGGAGTATTCTTTCACAAAGTGTTCCATTTATAGTTGTGTCTACACTAGGGTGTCAATATATATATGGGGCACTGTTCCCATGTTTGTGTTGTGTGTGCCTTCATTCACACGCTTTCACACTGTTCATAAGTATGACATGCACTGATACTCCTATCATTTTGGCACCAAGCCAAGATGTATTTGTTTGCTCAGGCATTTTAATTTTTTGTTTTGTTTTAATGTCTTTCTCTGCTTTGTTTGTTTGTTTGGCTACCTCTGTGCATTTTTTATGAGTTTGTTCATTGTTTTATTGATATGGTTATTATAGTTTATTTTTTGTTGCAGCCTGTCCTTTTATAAGAATTGGAAGGGCAGGCAGTAAATATTTTAAATTAAGAATATATCATACACAAATGATAAACTCAAAGACATACATTTTCTTAAAAGACAGTACAGAAAGAATGCAAAACAAGGCAGTGGTGTAGCTAGGGCTTTTGCTGCCCAGGGCAGTCACTGAGTTTGCTGCCTCTCTCACTGTTCATCATCTGTGAGCCCCACCTCCATCAGCTACAGAGCCTGGCAGCCTGTGGGGCAGTCCCTTATGATGCAGGGGTGGTGGGTTAAGATGAAGTGCTGACTCCTCTCCACCATCAGCTTCAGTGCAGCTGAAGCCCGACTTCCACTTAAGACCATCAGCAGACCACATTAAGAGTCCCAGAATGGGGCCCAGTGGAGGCTGAACTGGGCAACCAAAGGATCCATTGGATCCTACACAAGCACACTAAGATTAGAGATCTAATTTGTGTTTCTCTACTGTTCCAGCTTGGTGCAGCAAAACCTCAAGAAAATAGCCCTTCCCACCATCCACCCTTCACTGCAGGAACCAGAAGGAATTCAAACTGACAGTGGATCTCCCACTCTCATCATCCTTCAGGGCACAGTTAGCATTGTTCTGTAGGACTGGAGAGATGTAATTTCAGATATTCAATCAGCCACAAATTGACCATCTGACCTTGGGCCAGTCACTATTTCTCAGCTTATCCAATGGTCAATGGTATTTTATTTTCAGTGTAAATGAGACTCTGCTTTTGTAGTTGGTTGTATACACATGGCATAAACATGTAAGTTGCCCTCTAGATCCAAACACACACACACACACATTATAAGCAAGCAATACTCCAAAGTGCTTATCTTCTAAACTTGCCATTTAAATGGTTTAATCCTGATAAAAGATCCTGTTTCCAAAAAGGACGGGAGATGGTAGTCTGATCTCTTCACCACTTTTAATTGATCTCTGAGACGTTGAGGGGAGGAAAATAATAAGGGGGTTGGCTGGGCTGTGTGCACATTATTGCTTACTCCAGCTTTGCTTGGAGGGAAGCCTTCCCCCAACCCTTCCTCTCTCCAGGTTTTCTCTCTCACACAGTTGCAAAACCAGACTGGGCAGCAGCCCATCTTCTGCTTCACGGGGAAAGGGGAAGGAGGATCTGCAAAGGAAAGGGGAAGCAGAATCGCTACGGGGCACCAGGCACCATCCTGCCAGCAAAGTGCGGCTAGAGTTAGTTGCCAGGTGAGAGGAGGCGCAGCGAGGGAGGATGACGGAAGGAGCACACATCCACCCCACCAGCCAAGCACCGCCTGGGGTGGCCTGCCCCCTGTACCCCTCCCTAAATATGCTGCTGAAACAAGGCAACTAAATGGCACATTGTAGGTCATCAAAAAGAGGCATCTACTTTCTTATTTCCTGAAGATTGTGGGAGGGTATAATTAGATAGGAAGGCAATCTGCCTGTTCTGTAGCCAGCTCAGCTTGGCATGCCTAAGATCCATCACATATACAGAGACAATTTGATCATTAGCATTTGCCAATGGCACAGGGAGATGGGACCAGAGGTGTAAATCAATTTATTTGGCTTTCTTGTCAGATGGTGGGAAGGGGCAAACCTTTGCTGCAGGTGTGAAAGAGTTGTTTTGAGTGGATGTGACCTACAAGTAGTTTCTGGATTCAAATAAGTTCCACTGAGGGGGCAAAAAGTGGAGGGTACTAGCTTCTTGCTGCAATAGCATCAATGGCATTAGATAACTGACTTCTTTTATTGTATCTCTGCTTGTGAAAGAGGAAGCCAATGAACTTTCACCATTGTGTCACCCTGTCCTGTACTCCAAATCTGTTAGCATTAGTAGCAGGTTGTGAGGCCCAGACAAAACCATGCCGATGTTCTTTACCAACTGCTGGTTGGTCATCCTGATCTGATTAATGGATGAGTAATCAATGAAATGACTTTATAAAAAAGATATTGGTGAAAGGACATTTTCATTATTTTGCATTTTAAGACCATTAGCAAGGATTGTGTTTGAAGAACTCTACTTGTCAAGGCACATTATATCAATAGACCACCCATATCCAACTATTTGAATTGATTTAGAATGCATGATGTTCCAGAACTCATGTTTATTATATTGATCAGATGGCAGGCATACATATTTGCCTATATGTACAATATTAAATTGATAAATGTTCACTTCTGTAACTGCAGAGACTATTCAACCTTCAACCATGTGTGAAGTATCTTGTGCTGAATGGGACTCTCTCTGTGTGACCGTTTCCTCCTCTGAATTTCTCGACTCTCCTCTGCTTTTCCTGTTTGAGTGGAATAAGGAGTCTCTGTTAAGAGACCTTGGACAGCATCCCATTGAATCCTTTCACTGTGATTTCAGAGTGAGCCAAGATACCATCTCTCTATTAAATTCCTTTAGGAAAGCACAATTTCTCCAAGTGTTGAAAAAAATCATAGCCTTTCCAAGAGATCATGGAGAGACAACAGTTCAGAACAGAAGAACAAGCAAATGAATCAAGTACTCTGTGTGTGTCAGGTTGGTTTGTGGAATCTAATTTTCTGTTACAATTCACCGTATGCTCAGTGCCTTTCAGATGAAATTTATAAGTGTATTAGTACACTAAAGAACTGCACTACACAATTCATCTTGGAGACTGACCCATGATATGAATAATAAAGGAATGTGCTTGAAATAAATATTTGAAAAATACTTTAAGGAAATGTTAGATTGGATATAGTGTTGAAGCATAAACTTGTTCCCTTTTGAGTGCATATGTTGTAGGTGGCTGCACAAAACATATTGCCACACTACGCATAACATTTTATCTTAATTACTAAAATAACATGTGAGCGGTGGACCATTTCAGTGGTTATTTGGCGACCATACATTTAGAGAGCTATAACAAGAATTTAATATAGGGCTTTGGTTTTCAACCAATGTGCCGTGGCACTCCGGAGTGACTTGAGAAACGTTCAGGAGAGACAGGGGAGCTGTCCTTTCATTAACTTATAGCTCATATCTTCCTTCATTATCTCTCTCTTTCCTTCTTAGGAACATTCAGGGGAGCTGGCAGCATTAACTTGCAGCCCATTATCTTCCCGAAATAAAACAACAGCAAAACTGTTTATCTTCTTAAAATCTTACCGCCCCCCCCAACAAAAATCCTCCTCTCAGCTTCACTAAGTAACAGTTCCTTAGTTTTACACAGAGGGCTTGAGAAATGCAAGAAAATAGCAAAGTAGCTTTATGGTGTGTGTGCCAAGATGTGTGTGTGCTCTATAAGAAGGGATTTAAAATAACCTTGAAAGTGTCTGTGTTTCCCTCTCCTACCTCCAACATCCCTCCCTCCCTCTTCTTCTCTACATCTCGCCACAGGCACTCCCCTCTTCCTTAACAGTCACCAAACTTTATCAGGACAGGGAGAATGTTGCAGAAAAGGACAGTGTCAACTTACACAACACTGTCAAACTGATAGTTACGTAATTTCAACTAACAAATATACCCACAACGTAACTAGCTGTGTTTAACTATATAAATTCCTTATACATCATATAAACAACTCTTTTCACATTATCTAATTGAGTAGAAGAAATTAAGGACCAACATTTAGAACAGGAAATAAAAATAGATCAGTTCTTATATACGTAATGTCCAAATAGAAGCTTTTGTGTTCCACGTATGTACAAATGAATCAATTTTTTAAGCATAATATCCAAATAAAAGCTTTTTGTGTTCCACGTATGTCTTAGCAAATACAAGTGTCAAATGCAACAACTTTAAGGAGTAGGCTTGCAAAAGATGAACTTTTCTTTGTAATGTTCCACATCTGCCTTTGCAAAGTATGGTTGTTGTATGCAGCTGCTGTATGCAGGTATAAGACAAAGGATACGAAAGATCTTAACATGTGCCTTTGCAAAATACAGTTGTATGCCGGTGTCAGACAAAAGAACTTAAAACGTGACAAGGATTCCCGGAATAATAACAAAATATTTCTCCTTCTGATGTTAATCTTGTTTCGCCCTCCCTCCCCCCATTTGCACATTACCGGTAATTTAGGAAAAGGCATGCTGGGGATGCCTTGCGGGATGCATCAGCTCGGTCCTGCAGAGCAGTGGCATTACTTGGGTTCCTGTCGACACATGCGTTCCCACTTACACGTGCCCCAAAAAGGGCACCGAAAAGGGGCATGGCGGAATGGAGTGGGGGCGGAACGGGGAAACCCCCACTTATGCATGTCCTTTAATGGAACCCCAGTGTAAGTGACTTCCACGGAGGAGCAGCAAAAAGAACATGGTTGGTCAAGGGAGCCGTGGACTCAGGTTGAAAACCACTGATATAGGGTATCACAAAGATGACTGACATCACAGCATATAAGAAACTACAAAGAGAGATGCTTGAACCAAGAGCTCTTTTAATATTGCCAAGGAAATTTAACAAGATTAGAGGGCTGATAAAATGCTTTGGAGAAATCCTACAGTACACTTTGGACACATCAAAGAGAGATGAGAAGATATAAAAATAACCAAATTTTACTGTCAAGGGTACTAGAAACCTTAGGACCTAATACAGTTAGTGGGCATTTACTGGAAAATATGTCTGGAGGGAAATAATGGGGTAGGAACACTTACAATGGTAGTCCCTTGGGTTTGAGTGCATACTTCTAATATGAAAACACAGAGAAAAGGATAAAGGGATCACTGCTTCCGAACATGCAGCAGAACAGGCATATGTGTGATCTTCACATGATAGATGTACACAAGTGTACTATACTCTTTCCTATACTTATGCAAACCAATGTAAGAAAAATGCTGCCTATGAGGTACATCTAAAATAAAGTGGTGTTGGAGGCTTTGAGGTAAGTATCAGTCCATACTGAAAGGTAGCCTTTTCAGCATTGCTTAGCTTAGTTTGTGAATTGAATAAAATAAATATGTGATCAAAAGCAGAAAACAGACCCTTGCAAAAGGACAAAGGCAGTCTTCCTGGTTGACTGAAGAGAAGAAAGTCTGTTTATCAACGGGAAAGGTAAAATAGGGTATGGAAATGTTTTGGTGAGCAACACTTGGACACACATGGGCAATGAATGTGCCTACACGGTGAAAAAAAAAAGAGATATGGTGCACTTTAATACTCATATTATGAGGCATATATAAAAATAAGAAAGTCAGATACTGATTTATTCTCTACATTTCTTTTATACAGAACCGAAATCTAGAAAATTCACTCTCTACATTTGCGCAAGAAGAAAACGTAGATAAGAAGTATCAAGGTGAGGAATCTATCCTTACACACATTGCAGAAAATGGCTTTATTTGGGGGGGTGTATACATGTCTGTGTTATGGCGAAAGAAAGTTGTGGCAGACAGGAGCCATTACCATGCCACCATGATTAACTATTATTGCTTTATAAATATACAAACATGATGGGGACAGAAGGCAAAAGTTTACTCCTTTTCCCTAATTTCCAAATTGCACCTGTACCTAGGCCCATATAAATCAAGTGATAAATTTCTCTGGATTACATTATAATCAAAGCCTAGTCCAATTCTCAACTAAGCGAAACTAAGTGTCCACTGCCCTTTTTTACAGTAGTGTACATGAGCACATATATGGATATGCACCTGTTTTTTTTCATGTACAGGCAACGGCCAACTAACGTGTGATTGCACACGTGCACACAGTGCCTAACCCAGAAGTGACCCAAAAATGTCATTAAACTATCACTAACATAGTGGAATAGGGGTGGGGTGAAAAACTTTATGCAGGCCCCACTAACATGCAGGGGATCCTGAATGTAACCTCTGCAAAATGAGGATTGCCTGTACTGTATACATAAACAGGAATTTTAAAATAGTTTCTGTATACTTGCAAGTACAAGGGAGAGGATGGCATATATTTCTAACAGAAGAGTGGTATCTGTAGTTTGTTAAGGGTACTGGGATTTGCAGCTCTCTGAAGGGTCAACTACAGTTTCCAGAATTCTTTGGAGGATGTTATGTTCCTTAAAATGTAAAGTGTGGATTTGACCATGTTGCTGCTTTTCAGTTAATAATTTCAACGTTACCAAAAAGTGTCTTTCAGCCATCAAATACCTGGATATACAGAAACTTTTTAAAGTTCCATCTGAAAGTTAATAATTAATTAATAATACCCCACCTGTCTGACTGGTTTTCCCCAGCAACTCTGTGTGGCTCCCAACTGAATATTAAAAACACAATAAAACATCAAACATTAAAAACTTCCCTAAACAGGGCTGCCTTCAGATGTCTTCTAAAAGTTGTGTAGTTTTTTATCTCCTTGACATCTGATGGGAGGGCGTTCCACAGGAAGGGCGCCACTGCCTGGTTCCCTGTAACTTCTCGCAGTGAAGGAACTGCCAGAAGGGCCTTGGACCTCACTGTCCAGGCTGAATGATGGGGGTGGAGACGCTCCTTCAGGTATACTGGGCTGAGGCTGTTTAGGGCTTTAAATGTCAGTAACATCACTTTGAATTGTGCTCGGAAATGTACAGTACTGGGAGGGAGACAGATGCACCTCACTCAGAAGGGCATTTCACAAATACTGAACTGCCACCAAGGCTCTAACATGGGTCAACACCAACTGGGCACTAGCCAGAGGTGTAACCACCAACAGAGTTTATACTACTGGTTGTAGGGACTAAGATGGTTGATAGTAGGAGAGGTCTCTTTTAGGTACATGGGTCTCAAGGTGCCATCATTCACTTATAACCAGTACAGCACTTTCAGGACCCATTTACCAATTTTGCAAGATAGTGGTATTTTAAAAATTCAAAAAAGAAAATGGGAACTGGCATCCACTTGATAAATAAGGCTGGCAATATTCACTGTTGTGCTTTTGCACACTTTCTGGGTTTTTTCTTTTTTTAAGGTAAGCAGACCACCACCACCCCATGCCCAGAAAAGAAAAAGATAGTGGAATGTATGGGAGGAGTGAGTATAGGGAGGGGCATAAAACTCAGGCAGCCCAGATGCATTCTACCAAGCTCTACCCATTGGTATGGAATCGCAATTAAAATTGACTGAAAAAACAGGGCTATTCAGCGCCACTTGGCAGTTGTGGAAGCAGGATGCCACAATTGGATTTTGCCCATATCTTTCTTTGCAGACACTCTAGGGGGCAATATTGAGCTATATCAGAGTATTTGTAACAGACATTTATCTTGCAATGTACTGAATTCATGGCAGAATATAGGCTTTCTGGTTGCAGAGGATATTTTGAAGACATTTTACGTTCCTTCATCTTACCTCTGTCTTTCCACTCTGTAGAACTCACTTTGGGTAAGCAGAACATCCCAATAATTGAACCTGAGATCAAGATCAAGGGTCCCCAGCCGCTCCTCGTAGCTATGATTCCATCAATAGAACAGCGACGGAGCCTCACAAAGTCACCCATCAAACAGCACCCATTTTCCTTCCATTTACAGCCTGATGAAGAACTTCATGAGAAACAGAATGCAGGTACAGGACTGGGGTAGTTAAGCAGACAAATTTACCTGTGAGGTTAAGGGACAGAATGAGCACTTAGGAGTGAATGATCCTAATAAGAAAATTCTGCCAGATGAAGAAGACAAATTTAGATGTGAATCTGGACAAGATGGGTACTTGTTCTCTTTAACTGGAATGTATGTCAGACACCAAATCTAAACCATTGTATTAAGTGAAACAAGACATTAAGGAAAATTCACATCATTGCTGACTTTAGTCCAGCCAGAAATGCACTACTGCTGTTTCGTTTTGATTTGGCATTTGTGTTTCCTTTTACTTCTTTACAGGCACTTGTGTTTCATCCGAATGTCCTCGTGGTCTTGGAGTCAAACGACACAGGTACTACCGGGTCAGAACTCCTCCTGGGCACCATGACAGCCTTCTGAAATGGCATTGATTTAATTGTCTAACTTTAGGCCTTTTCACTTACAATTTACTTACATGATGATACATGTGCAGGAAAACATTACATGTACTTCCAGGAAGCAAGGTGGATTAGTCTTTTGCATCAAAAACAACAAGTGTCTTGTGGCACCTTAAAGGCAAATACATTTATTGTGGCATAAGCTTTTGTGGAATACAGTATACTGCAAATAAGTATTTCATCTGTGTTTTTGGACCTCATTTACAGCCACCCTCATCATGTATACAACCCCTCTCCCACCCCAAGAAAACCATGTGTATGCATTGTTCCCATAAGGAATTGTTTAGTGTTTAAGAGGCCACAAGACGCTTATGGTGTAAGGTTTACAGTTATGTGTGTAGTGTGATGTGAATGCTCTTTACATGCTGAGGCTGTGTAAAGGGCATGTTCTGTACTCACTGACTGTTGCCTGGTGTGTGTGTATTATAATCAGGTTAAACTAGGTGAATTGAGGCTGGGTGGCTAATGTGTGGTGTGATGTAGTTTCTATTTCATGCAAGGTGAAACTTGGAAAGTAGCCTTGGCTAGTTGCCCTTCATTTATCTTTGAGCTATATGATAATTCAACTAATAAAAGGCTACTTGGTTGAGACACACAAAAGTACCGGTAATCTTTGTCAGCATTCCAGCGATTGCTAATCCGGCTTGGTAAAACAACCACCACTGTATTGTATTCTCTCACCTTTTAGAACATGAATGAAAATCAGAAATCAAGGCCAAACTACATGCTTTATTATGCTTTATT
Organism: Podarcis filfolensis; assembly: GCF_964270895.1. Lineage (NCBI taxonomy): Eukaryota > Metazoa > Chordata > Lepidosauria > Squamata > Lacertidae > Podarcis > Podarcis filfolensis. The sequence goes on along the minus strand of NC_139604.1, from coordinate 53,110,619 downwards.
GCATATGTCTAAGAATTTTAGTTAAATGGCCGCTGGAAACTTGTTGGGATTAGGACCATGGTAGGGCCCATTTTCTACTGTGTTGCAGTCTAAATGAAATTTGCTCCTGGAAACTGCTTCTGTTGTTAGGGAGAAGCTCCTCCCCTCCCCTCCCTGTATACTGTGGTCCTGTTTCTATTCAGGGGTCCTTGCAACTGTTATTTAACAAACAACCAGACATGTTACCGTATTTTTCGCCCCATAGGACGTACCGGCCCATAGGACGCATCAAGTTTTTTGGGGGGGAAATAAAGGGAAAAAATTTTATTTCCCCCCCCAGGCGTTTGTGGTTCCGTCAGCGGGGAGAAGCGCTCTTCTCCCTGCAGCCCGCCTTCAGACCAGGTCCGGGGACAGCGGGAAGACGCGCTGCGCCTCCCCACTGTCCCCGGATCTTGCGGGGCAGGCAGCGGGGAGAAGTGCTCTTCTCCCCACCGCCCGCCTTCAGATCAGGTCAGGGGACAGCGGGGAGACGCGCTGTGCCTCCCAGCTGTCCCCGGAGCTTGTGGGGCAGGCAGCGGGGAGACACGCTCTTCTCCCCGCCGCCCGCCTTCAGACCAGGTCCGGGGACAGCGGGAAGACGCGCTGCGCCTCCCAGCTGTCCCCGGAGCTTGCGGGGCAGGCAGCGGGGAGAAGCGCTCTTCTCCCCGCTGCCCGCCTTCAGATCAGGTCCGGGGACAGCGGGGAGACGCGCTGCGCCTCCTCACTGTCCCCGGAGCTTGCGGGGCTTGCGGCGGGGTCTCCCCGCCGTCAGCCTCCAAACCACTTCGGGAGACAGCGGGATGGCGGCGTTCCGCCTCCCTCTGTTCCCCGACCTTGTGGGGCTGGCGCTGGGGCTCTCCCCTCTCACTCTCCAGGCTTCAGCGAAAGCTTGAATTCGCCCCATAGGACGCACACACATTTCCCCTTCATTTTTGGAGGGGAAAAAGTGCGTCCTATAGGGCGAAAAATACGGTAAATACAATTGCTCAAGTTAAGAGTCTAACCCTGATAACTGACATTTTCCTGCTTTGAACTGCATTAAATGCTAATACCTTTAGGTTGTGGTTAAGTCTTGGTCCCTACTATGTCTTTGTGAAATGAATTTCTTTCACTCTCAATTTATTAATTAATTACAAGTGCTTGTATACCACTTTTTATCTACAATACAGTATTTGAAATTTAATTATTTAAAAGAACTATTTTTCTCCCCCAACCCTTTTTTTAGGTCCATGTGGTGGAATCCTGAAGTGCCTTCTGTGACTTTAATGCTGCGTCGAAGTCTTTCTTTGAAATCTCATAGCATTATTGACAACAAAAACCTGTGGAATCTGAACCAAAGCAGGTCACAGATTATTCCCTACCGAGAATACAAATGGAAACCACTCAAAATTGACTACATGGTTCTGAAGTCGGAAAATGAACATCATGCCAAAGTCAGGGGAACTCCAAACATGATTGGACAAAAATATTCATTACTGAAGAACAGAGAGGGTAATCCAAAGGCAAAGTTTGTGCACAAGGAACATCTTGTGCCCTCCTATGAAGCCATAGACTTTTAATAACTCACAAAGAGTTAATTTGTTAGAAGGAAAGCTGGCACTCTCCTGTTGCAGGCCTATTACAAATGTTTAGCACAAAGTCTACTGCATTTTGATGATGAGAGAATTTGGAGTGTTGATAAAGAGGATGGGAGATTTCAGTTGTCTTATTTTTATAGGTTTGTAGCTGAGATTAACTAATATTAAAGGGCAAAGCTTTCCCCCGTTAAGACCTTTGGTTAGTACAATGCATTTCAGGAAGAACACATAATTTCCACTCCTATATTTTATTCATAAAGTGAAAATGTAGGAAGTACTTGCAAGGAAGTACTGGCAGGTAGGAGGTGCTGAACCTCCTTGCCCGCAGCTTCTGCAGATGCCTCACATGGCTATTTTTAATTATTCCCCACCAAGTCAGGGTTGAAAATCAGAAGAGGGGAAAGATCCAGTGGGCATAGGATGACTCAGTGAGTGTGAGGGGTTAAACAGCATTTCCCTCATGCTAATTCTCTATAAATTCCACTTCTACCATCAGACACACATTCCCCAACCCTCCACCATTACTTCCCAAATTCACATTTACTGAGGTTGCATGTCATTCCACCATTTTTTTCTTTTTGTAAACCCCCCAAAAAGTTTCCTATCAAATGTGTACATGAATTATTATTTTAATGATGAAGGGTGAATATCTGAAAACTATTACGTTGAATTAATAATAGATGATTGTGTAGCAGTGGGCACAATAATAACAGAAACAATTCTGTTGCTGTAATGTTGGAACCACACAAGGAAAAAATGCAATACTCAGGTACAAGTTTTGTTGCGTTTTTACCTCTAAAGTGGTACTGTTACTCTTTGTGAGTGAAAAGTATGTATTGTTGAACATTAAACGGCATAGTAAAGGTACTGAAGGTGCAATTCTATTTTTTTAAGTTTTCAGTTGTCATAAAATAATTGTTAGTGTTCTAAAACACACCCAAACAGAACATATTTATGTAGAAATCTATTGAATGATATTTCATTTTGCATAATGTAGCTAAAAACTATTTCTGTGAAGAATCCATCCACTCGGGTGCAAACTTTGATGACCTGTTATAAACAAGTCAGTTGTGTTACCATTAAGCTATAATTTATTCTCACTATGAAGATTTTGGATTATAATCCAGGAAGGAACGAAGAAATCTCACATTAAATGTGTCTGAACTGCAAATGAGAAACAGACTGGCAAATCTACATGCATTTTCCTCTTCCTCTCTTTAGTATTAAACTAGGATCTACTAGTTTAGCATCTGCTACAATTTGTTTCTGTCAAGTAACTCTTTGACTACCTATTTTTGTCCCAAAATACACAAAAAATCTAGGAAAAGTACAATTTCATATATTTTTTAATCAGTTATTCTGGCAGGAAAGCATATTTGAACTAAAATGCACCTTATATACAGCTATAATTTTACCTTGTTCACTGTCACCTCCTGTCTTTCTTCCCTATATGTAAGTGCCTTGGAAATTTCCTTCAGTGTCCAAATAATGGGAGGGATGTGTTGGTTTCAAAACTTTGGGAATACTTCACCTGCCCACTCCATTTTCCTTGTTGCTATTGCTGCTGCTGTTCTGAGAATGAGGGAACCAGTTTTGTTTTTTTTGTAAAAGGGCAGGCATGTGCACCAGCAACATTTTAAAAATTAAACAGACAAGGCTTCGTTTTCTCTGGAAAGTGGGAAAGGGAGAGATGATGAAGGGAAAATTACAGTGGGGATGGGCTGAAAGGATATTACATTTTGAGACTGCACAAGAGTCTAGGTGCTGAGCAACAACGCATAAGCTCTTCTCTTAACACAAGCTGGAAGTTTTGAAATGCTAGAAGCATTACTTGCTTTGGTAGTATTGCATATTAACCGAATGTGGAAAATTCCTGGGTAATAATTAAAGCACTTTAAAATGAATGCTTGATTTTGGTCTAGGCAGCTTCCCTGAGAGCAAGGATGTCCAAAGTAAGATGAGACTTGAATTGCAAACTAAATAGAGCGGCGGCAGCGGCAGCGCTTGCTTTGTTAGTTAGTTTGACTTTCTACTAGGAAAGTGATCCTGCAAATGCTTACTGAAGAAGTCCTTTGTAGTCAATGTCAATTGTACTACAGTTCTGCCAGGAAGGCATGGAAGTAGAAGAAAAACAACAACCCTGAGTTTTCATTAGCCATGAACATTTTAACTAGTAAGCATCTAATGGTACACAGAGCGAAGAAAACCTAACGATTGCTGAAAACCTGATGTACTGGCGAATAAACTAACTATATTAAACACTCGCTGACTGTCCCGACTTCAATGCCCTCTACTACACATCCGGCGCCTGCCAGTGACTTACTTATGTAGCTAAAACTGTGCGCGGATAGCGTACTCTTCTCGCGACAGCTTCTTCCCGGCCTCTCATTCGGCTCCGATACACAATCTACAATTTCCTACCTCTAGGTCAGAAGATTCTTAGCCCACCTACCGTGTGACGCAAAAGCCTATTTTTTTCCCTTACTGGCTGTCAGAAACAGATCTAAGAAGCACGTCGAGAAATGCCAAGAGAAATTCAATGGGACGGGGGGATGTAGAGTTGTGTACAACCTTGATCCTCGCGGACACTTCAGTTCTAGACCCTTTTTACCACCGAGCTGCAAAGCTATAGAGCGGCGACCATAGAGAATCATAGCTTTCGGGTTGGTTGGTTTTTACCGGAAGTTCAGGCTGCAGGTCACTGTCAATATTGCTTCCCTGCCCCCCACACCAAAGGCTAGGCCTATCGCGCTCTAGAAGTGGCGGAAACAAGGGACTAGCTGGAACCGGAAGTAGTTGGAGTGGGAGGGGAGGGAAAGGACGTGGAGGCAGCGGCTCGAGCCGTATCTTCCTCTACCGCAGGTCACGTGGAGGTGGCGCGGTAGCCTCTGCTTCCACCTCCCCCCCACCCCCTCGGCGGAGCCCGGCGCGGCTGCAGCATGGCGGACACGGCCTCTCAGATGCTGCTGGGCTCCGGCCTCACGGTACTCTCGCAGCCGCTCATGTACGTGAAGGTGCTCGTGCAGGTGAGGCCTTCAGTCTTGGCAGGTTTTCCTTGCTCGTGAGGGCGACGAAGGGGGCGGCACTGAGTGGGTGGGAGGAGGTCAAAGCAGCCCCAGGTCGCCTCCCGCCCTCGCTCACTGGGGAAGAAGTTGCCTCCTCGCTCCCAAACGCGTTTCCATAGCAGCGCCCCCCCTCCCCGCGTAGCCAGCAGCCCCTCGAAGTAGCGGAGTCGCCCTTCGCCTTGGGTCGTATTCGGGCCTTGCTTTGCTTCAGACTTCCTTTTCGCAGGGCGGCGGCTGCTCGCCTCCCTACCCCGAGGCGTAGCAGCAGCGCCGCCGCCCCGGCGGAGGAAAAAGAAAGCCGCTCGTAGGGACGCGGGAAGCGCTTCCTCACTTTCGCACCATCCAGACAGCAGGCGCCGTCATTTGCAGTGCAACTTCGCTTTTGAGTCTTTCTTTATTGCGCTGCCTAGTACCGCAGGTGCTGAGGTGGGTCCGGCGAGGGAAGCCTTTGGGAATCAGCAGCTGCAGCCTGTTCTCTTCCAGAGTTGAATGGTTACTTACGAGCCCCACCTCGAGACTGGTCGAGGGGAAAGACTTCCCCAGGGTAGAATTTCAGTCCAGTTGCGGTGAACGGCTGGGCAAGGGTCCCTGGGTCCTTTGCAGAGAGCCTCCCTGTTGTAGAAAGAATGCTTCCTGCGGGGTTTGGCTGCTGTCAAGCACTCCGCCAGCTGCTTGTCACACTCGCATGCCATCCTGCCACAGATACTCGTGGACTGGCATTCCGTCTCTGATCCGTTGCACGAGAGTTTGTACCGCTGCCACTTTACCCTGCGGTGACACTTTAAGGAGACCCTGGCGTGGCGGTAACAGCAGTCATGAATGAAACAGCACTGATCCACTGCATCCACGGGGCTTCCAGAACCACCAGTTCCACAGTAGCAGCCATATAGATTGAGTCCTAGCAGTGGGATTTGCAACCGGTGCCGGTAACACCAGAGGGTCAAAATCAGATCCAAGACACTGCGTTTCTCTCGCTTGCTGCCTTTGCTGTGTCCACATTCCTGAGAGAACAAAATTGCCAGTGCTAGCCACAGAACAATCCTCATTGCAGAAGCCAATGTTTAATTTTAGCCAGTTTCAGACTGGCGTACCTCACTCAAATGTTTTTGTGAGCCTGGCTGATTTCTGAATCTGGATCAGTTTTCTGCGCTGGTTTTATGTGTGCCTCGTATTCAAATTTGTCCTCTTCTCATTTTTATTGGTAGCGTTTTGGACACTCCCAGTAGTTCCAGCCTCAAGAACTTCTTTATTTAGTATATTTGGCTGCATGTTGCTTTTGGCCAGCTGTGGCTTTGTACTTGTATCATCATTGGCTGAAAAGCATAGCTGCCCCAGGTACAACAGCCCTGTCTGTTAAAATATTTAACAGCCTGCATATCCACCTTCTAATAAAAAATGCAGGAACGGGAAGCACATTAGCATTTCTGAGTTTGGATACACAAATTCCTATAATATAAGGTTCAGAATTTAAGGACAAAAGACAATTGTGAGGCTTCCTGTTATTAACCTCACAGTGGTTCTCATATGATTCACTACACAGAGGATATGTGGAGCTATGTAGTGGGATATCTATCTCAAAAATAAATACCGCCTACCTCTGCCAAGAAAGCACATTGTCTTCTTTGGTAAATTGGACTTGTGAAACACAGTATCCAATTTGTCTGTAAAACTTTTTGCTAAATTGCAGACCTTGATAATGTGAGTTATAAACTATGGAAAACATGTTGCCTAGTATGATATATTGTGACAAATCAAGTGGCTATTCACAGCATAAAAAACAAAATAGCTCCATGTTCTCAACTAGTTGTTTAACATTTAATCACAGCAAACTTATCTTCAGAGTCACCTAGATCACATCAAGGACAACAATTTTAAAATAACTTTACCTGGTTGGAAAAAATGCAAGGGGGAATCACTTTGGAGCAAAGAAGTGGGGGAATATAGTGTGGTGTCTGTGGAGATATATGTTTGGTCTGTAGCTCCAAATTTTATTTAAAGTATTTATTTCCTGTTCTTTAGCCAAAAAGATTCCCAGAACATCTTACGACAATCACTAGTAAGACATATATATGTATAGCACTAAGAGATGGCACCTGGTATCCAGTGACTCTGCCAGACTTTCTGCTGAGCTGCAGACCACCCAGACATTTAATGTGAGCTACGAACTATTACCATCTTCTGAATATAGTGGTTTTAGAACTTTAAACTTACAGTTAGTAGCACAGCCATAGAATTCTAAGAACAAAAAATCGATCATATTTTCTCTTATGGTTCAGTTTTCAAATGTCCAGTGAGTGGAACAGCTGTAGTTGTTCACTGCTAGGGAATGTTGGGGTTATTCCTTGGGATGCTGTTCACACTATAGAGGTTGCTGCAGGCTGTCTCTTTATTTTGAAGGTGGGATATGAACCCCTCCCTCCAACTCTGGGAAGAAATATCTTTGGGCGACAGGTCTATCAGCTGCCTGGTCTCTTTGCTTATGGTGAGTGCATAATGTATAAGATTTGTGAATGAGCCAGAAAGACTTAAAGCAGGATTGGATTGCTGTAATTGCTGTGCTGCACTGCACTTGGCGGTGCCTATGCCTTTAAAGCAGAGCTTCTCATGTGTACAAGGATTAGCTAGAGATCCTGCAACTGTTGGAACAGTGGCAGTTTATATAGGTAAAGTGGTGAGTCTCAACTCTCAAGAAGCTTCAGTGCTACAGCCATGATCATTGGCTTTTGAATTCATGCAGTGAGACAGAGTTAGAATAACAGGAAAGTACAATGTTTGGGCATTTGAGCCTCTCTCTTCCTGTAGCCTATTGCCCTTCAAGTATCCTTCATATGATTTAGCCTGTGCATGCATGTGCATGTCCCAGCAATGCCACACTTCATGCTCCAACTTGTATATTATTGGCTCTGAGCTTGCTTGCTTTCTTGCACACTGTTACTCAAACTTAGGATCATTAACAAGTAACTTGTTACTGCAACCCAGAGATGGGGGAGCTGTGACCCTCTTGATGTTGTTCAACTTCCTAACCATTTGGCAATATCTGGGAAACCTGTGACTTTCCCTTCTTGCTGTAGAGGATGGCAGAGTTTGGGAAGGGCAAGCCGGGTTCTGGTGCATGCTGACATTATTTTAAGTGTAGTCCAATGTTCAGTTAAGCATGCTGAAATAAATAGGACATGTGCATGCTTTGCTGTGCAGGAGATTATGCCTGCAGCTGTGTATCGTGACCTTTGTACTGAAGTTTCTAACTTGGCATCAGGCCCGGTTTTCTCTAGCATGGGATAGGCCGAGTTTTAAATAGTTTTGCATCCCTAACTTCTTCTTTTTTTAACACATTTTTGGGTGCTGGAATCTCCTCTAGGCAGGTGTGTGAATGGGGTGAGAGTCAATGTTGAGTATGATCCTTTAATCTGTATTGACTTCTGTTTTCAGCTAAACACATTATGAAGATTGATGGAAGGGCTGGACTCTTCAAAGGTTTGACTCCTAGACTCTGCTCAGGAGCTATCGGCACTATAGTGCACAGTAAGGTTTTACAGGTACTATATAATTTTATTCTATAGCAACATTAGTATGCTAAACATTTCACAATCTGATAAAGTCAGCCATGCCCTGCTAAGCCCTGCCAATAAGGTGTTAGTTGCCCTTTTAAGGCAGTGAAAGTCGTTATTTGGAACACCTGTAGAACAGTGTGCAACTTCAGGTATTATTCCCACCTTCCCTAGACTCAAGTTGCGTTCTGTGGCTTGTCAGAGATTGGAAGGAATGCTTGCTATGGCAAATATGAGGAGGGTGTTTGTAGTTGTCTAGGATTAAGCCTTAGTAAACACAGTGGGCTGTTTCCACATGGAATGTATCACTTGAATGAGTTTTATCTGCTCCCCTCCTCCTCTTGTGTGCTCCCATTCATTAAATTGCATCCTCTTCAGTGTAAGGCCAAATTTCCAGTTGTCTTCAAATAATCAGGGTATGGTATGCACTCAGCATTCACACAGGGGTTGTAAACTAGCTTAAAGCCTTGGCAGACAAAATTTGTTCTTAGAGCACCAAAGCATAGCTTGGCATTTTATGGCCCAAGCCAACAACAGTTCCAAATAAAGGTATTTGCTAGTTATACTTTTTGGTTGCTGCCAATAATTATTGTGATTGATGCTGAGAGTGAATGGGAAGATACTTGACAGTTTCATGGGGTGGTTTCCAGCAAAGTATTTTATCAGTGCAAGGGCTTCTGGCTGTGCAGCAGAACTTCCCTTCCATCTCCTCTCCCCATGCATCCTCTAAATGTGTTCCAGGGGTTACCCCAATCCTCTGAAGCAGATTTTGGGAGGGTGCACGGGTGAGGAGAGTGAGATGAAGTTCTGTTGCACTAACAGAACTACTGTTTTGGATACGACACATGGTTTTGACCATACAATCAGGTCTCTGAGCATCAAAACTGTTTATTTATAGGATGCACCATTTTGATCTAAATTTAGTTTAGCCTTGTTTTCTGTGGACTGCCTGGATTGCTACTGTGGCCACTTGGTTGTGCCAACCTGTAAGTAGCAGTTTCAGTTTTTTAAGGCTGTTTCTCTGCTTTTAGTTACACAGAAGAACTAGATTGGCAGATGACTCAAATGCACATTGCTTTCAATAATTAATCTGTGAAGAATCCTATATAACTCATATATAAGTAGTGTTGTTGACTTAGAATACATCTTGGAGAAATCACTGAACATATTGTGGGATAATAGTTGCAGAGTAACATGCAGGTTTTTATAGGTATATGAAAATCCTTCAGAAGTACCGTATTTTTCCATCTATAAGATGCCCCCATGTATAAGAGGACCCCTATTTTTTCAGCCCAAAATTAAGAAATAAATATTTTAAACTTTCTGTGTATAAGACGACCCCCAATTTTAAATTTTAAAAATTTGGGGGAAAATATAGTCTTATACATGGAAAAATATAGTATGTATTACTTTTTCCCAAAAACCCAGCTGGCTTGCAATAAGAGTACAAGAAGTAATATGTACTTTCTTTTCATTGGGAATAATTCAAGTAACAATCTTGAGGACATTTTTGAGGCAGACAGCATGGAATATTGAAATATATTTTTAAAAAGTAAAAAATTGTCCAGTAGCACCTTAGAGACCAACTAAGTTTGTTCTTGGTATAAGCTTTCATGTGCATGCACACTTCTTGAGATACACTGTATCTGAAGAAGTGTGCATGCACACAAATGCTTATACCAGGAACAAACTTAGTTGGTGGACATTTATTATTATTTTTTTATATATTTTGACAGCGTCAGACCAACACGGCTACCTACCTGAATCTAGAAGCATGGAATATTCTTATTAATTAAATTTATTAGACACCATTTCTTGCAATCCAATCGTGGGAATGGGAAAGTGAATGCAAAGACAATTACGTATGCTTAAAATGCTGAGAATGAGAAGATAAGCCATGGGCTCATTTTTCTCTGTTTTCCTACTTCTAGCACTGCCAGGAAGCTGATCAAGTTGAGGTAAGTAGGTTCTTAGCTTTTATTTGTTTGCATGAGTTGCTTCTCCCTTTCCCACCCAAGTGATTTCTCCTCTATTTCCCTTCCCTGAGCTCATGGGTATTGGGAGGTGGCTGCTGCCTGTATCAGATGGTATGTAGAGTAGTGCGTTCTCTGGGAGTTCTGGGGTTCTCCAGAATATCTTCCATCCAGAATTAGACAGCACAGCAAGATACCTTCTACAGACAGCTCTGGAAATGCCATCACCCCATGACTTCTGATGCTCACTTTTCTCTCCAGGACCCAGGGATCAGCCCCAAGGAATCTGCGTCCTCCTTGGAGCAAGTTGTTAAGGAGGTAAGAGATGGATTCATTCATGGGCTAAGCTGGGATGTATTAGGATTTCACATGCACAGGTGCCAGGGTTGAACGGTGACAATTTGTTCACTGACAGAACTGATCAGGCATTGCGTTTTGGTTAAATTAACATGGGCAGCCTCCAGGAATAGGAGCCAAGCTTGGCTCCCCTTCAAAAGAGGCACTGCCACCTACCCACTGCTAAAAGATGCTGGGGGAGCAGCAGGGTGTGTGAGGTGAATGACTGGGTGGCACAGACAGGTCAGGCAGTGGGGAACCCTTTAGAGCAGCGGTTCTCAAGCTGTGGGTCCCCAGATGTTGAACTACAACTCCCATCATCCCTGAGCTCTGGCCTTCCCAGCTAGGCGTGATAGGAGTTGTAGTTCAACAACGTCTGGGGACCCACAAGTTGAGAAAGGCTGCTTTAGAGCCTATGGGGCCCTTGGTTGGTGCCTGGCAATGGTGCAGAAGTGTCCCACATTGCAGCCTGCCAGTTTTGTTCCATATCAGTGAACAGAGGCCAGGAGAACTGACTTTAAGCATGCAATATTGGGTTTTAATTAACCCAGCATTAAGGAGGGTTCTGCTTGCCCGAAGGAGCAATTTATTCTCTCCTCCCACTGTGCACTGTCCTGGGAGTTCTCCCAATCCTCCAGAGCAGATTTTAGGAGGATGTGGCAGGAGGAGAGGGAGGGAAAGTCCTGTTATGTGAGTGGGAATCCTTGCATTGGCTTCCATGGGGGGGGAGCACACATGAGTTTGTTAGGTGAATCCCACCCAATATGACAGGATGTCTGCAAGCTGTTTAAAGGGGAGTGTACATCCAGGCACAGAAGTCCTAGAACTGGAGAGATGAAGCACCTAGAAAGAGCCCTTCCAGTGTGCTGTAGTGGGCAATAGGATGCACTTGGAAAGTCTGTGCCTAGCGTGATAATAGAGCAAAGCACTGTCTCTAAATGAGCTGAAACCTGTGGCTCGGCTGAAACTAGCTTTGATTGGTAGAGCAATTATAAACTCAGTTTTAACCTCAAAGTGCAGCTCTTTAACACAAATGCTTCGAGTTGTAACTCACACTAAGTGACAGTCATTAGGTGCTTTAGTGGAACCTGGTCAGATGGGGAGCATTCTGTCACTTTAAATCTTGCCATTTCCTTGGCTGGCTTTCTGCTGATGTTCTTGCCATTCCGTTTGGTCATAGACTTCTCAAGAGATGATTGCACGTTCTGCTGCTACGCTAGTCACCCACCCTTTCCATGGTAAGTAGGGGCCAGTAGCCCTTTGGTCACTGCCAGCACACATTTACCCCCCTGGCAACAAGAAAGAAGAAAGTCATTCACCAGCCTTTCCCTGTTACATTCAGGTCCCTTCATGGTCATTGTTTTTTGTGCTTCGGGTATCCATCTTGCACAGTGCTGGCTTTGATCAATTATCTGATATGTAATTATTTCCTGATGACATTTATACTCTGCTTTTCCTAATCAGCTGAAGGTGCCTAACAAAATGAGTCAAAACACACTGGAAGCCAGTGCAGCTGTTTCAGTAAGGGGGTCACGTGGTCCCTGTACGCAGCCCCTGTTAACAGGCTGGCTGCAGCATTCTGCCAGTTGTAGCTTTCAAAAGCAGCCCAATGCAGAGAGCATTGCAGTAATCCAAATGTGATGTGTATGAGGCAAGTGTTGTCGTGACCAAGAATGGGCATAGTGGGCACACTGGTGTCAGCTAGGCAAAGGCATTCTGGCCACAGCTGTCACTTGGGCATCCAAGGTCATAGCTCCTTAACATGAGCCTGAATTTTCAAGGGGCATTCTATTCCATTTAACTGTGGTTGAACCCCTGTTCCCGAACCAGGGGCATATTTGTCCTGTCTGAGTTAAGCTTCAATTAGGAGAGTGGCGAAGTAGTGTGTTCCTGTGTTGGCCTGAGTAGGGGAAGGAGAGTGGGGAGGATCCTTGCTGATGTCATTTCCCTTTTCCCTCCGTCCTTGTCCTTCAGTGATCACGTTGAGGTGTATGGTGCAGTTCATTGGCAGAGAGACCAAGTACAGGTATGTGCATATTTGTGACCAGGCGGCTTCCTTTGGACTTTAGCCCACAAGGCCAATGCCTTTTTTATAGGAGAACTTAAAAAGAGGCCAGGGAGCAATTAGTGTGTGAGCACAGAGGTTTCCTGTCATAGTTGAAGTTGAAAACGGGGAGGGGGTCAGGAAGAGCCACTTGTTTCTTGATTTCTGAGAGTAAATGAATTTCTTTCTTAATTTTCAGTGGGGTGCTGAGCTCCTTTGTCACCATTTACCGGGAAGAGGGCATCTTGGGATTTTTTGCGTGAGTACTTGCTTGTGTGTGGGGGGGGGGGTGAACTTCCTTTTGTACCTGCCATGGTTGTTGGTTCACGGGGGACATGGGGAACAGGGAGGGACAGAGGGCGAGTCTAATTATGGCCAGAGCTCATGGGAGGCAGAATGTTCAACTAGTTGAAACCTTGGACTAATTCAGCCCAGATTTTCTTAAGCAGATTGCGATCTTTCTTGGGAGAATGTATAACATTGTGCTTTGCACTGAAGTTGATCAGCCTCCCATCATGGAAATACAGCCAGACTTTCTGCCTCACACACTGGAGGGAAACATGCATATGTATGTAAGATGTTTTTTCCAGGCAGTATGTGGCCTCACTTATCAGGGTTTTCTTCCTTTTCCAGGGGCCTTATTCCCCGCCTGCTTGGGGACATCCTGTCCTTGTGGCTCTGTAACATGCTGGCCTACCTCATCAATACCTATGCACTGGAGAATGGGGTAAGTAGACTACAGGTAGTGTGATGTATGGGGTGTAGACAATGGAGTGCTGAGCTCAGGTAGGCAGGTGTGAAAGGTTTCCTCCCCTAGCCTTGGTCAGCTTGAAGGGTCCCTATTGTGGTCCTGTTGCACATCCTCCTGAGCAATACAGTGGAACCTCGGGTTAGGTTATGTAAACCTCAGGTAATGTAAACTTCGGGTTGTGAAAATGGCAAACCTGGAAGTGTTTCGCCGCGCGCACATGTGCAGAAGCGGTCTCTCCGGTTGCGAAAACTTTGGGATACGGCTGGACCTCCTGTACGGATCCCGTTCACAACCAGAGGTACCACTGTATATCTTTTTTGCCCCCAACCTCTGAATGTGGTTGCCTGTTGCTACCTCCATTACATCTAGTACTTTCAGGCAGCTCCTTCAGATTTTGCTCCAGTGCAGGGATTATGATGAATTTGGGAATGACTACTCTTAATAGAGGAACAGGGGTCAATTACTTTGTTTCTCTTCTTTCTAGGTCTCCACCATGACTGAGATGAAAAGCTATTCTCAGGCTGTCACTGGAGTGAGTCTACAGTTCATTTCTCTTTCCTGTGGGAAGAGGGGGTGGGTTGTGTCCTGAGGATGTGAGTGTAGGCTTGAGCACTTCATCCTGAAGCTGGGGGTGATGCTGGTGATGTCCTGTGCAAGAAGCCTTGCAAGCTTCACACCTCAGGATCTCTGTTCAATACTTGTGAGATCCGTCTGATCTCTAGTGCTGAGCTCTTAAGTAGGTGCTGTTGCTTGGCTCAAACTACTGTTCGGCTTAAGCTGAACAATTACCAGCCGTTTCATTTTATCTGCTTCATGATTGCTGTGAACTCCTGTCCTGAAACAGAATTGCGACTGCAATAACGCTTCACTGCCCTGTGGAGCTCCTTCTCTCTAGCCTAAGGCATACTCCCTGCAACTACAGGGTGACTGTTCGATTTGCTGTAGCTCTAAGAAGGTTCTGCCATTAAGAGGCCATCAGCTGGGTGGGGCTTGTGAAGGAAAACTGAGGGACTCTTTTCATTGGTGTATTTTGCTGTATTGTATCTGCAGTTCTTTGCCAGTATGCTGACTTACCCCTTTGTACTCGTCTCAAACCTGATGGCCATTAATAGTTGTGGGTGAGTGCAGAGTCTGATTTCTCTAACTTGGCTTTTGATTGTGTGTTTTCAAATGTATAATACAAGCAGTTCAGTCTCCTTTAGTCTTGGTTTGTCAGGTCCCTTTCCTTCATGAAGCAATGAGAGTTTTAGCAATGTGCTGCATCTCGCATCTGTTCTCTTCATATTTTCAGCAGCTGCTTTCCAGTGTTTAGGTACCACAACCCACAGAGCTTGAAAATAAAGCATCTGACATGGAAAGTCTCCTAGAATAGCTCTTAAGGGTTTAATTTAAAAGTTCAGTGGTCAAAGAGCCATCTCCTTCACTGCGCCCTGCCTATGTTCAAAATAGTTGTGGCTGGAGATGCAGCTAAGGACTTCTAAAAATTTGAACCTGGCTTTCAATCTTGTGGTCATCTGCAAATCCAGTAAATATTTTTAAATTCATGTGGACACTACAGGTCTATTCAATAGATTTCCAATCTCAAGAGAAAATAAGGGATCTGTCCTGTTTCTCCCTGTGGTTGTCAAGCTTTTTTTATTCATTTTATCTTACTACAGTACATGGTTTATGGGTGTTGATTTTATTAATGAGTCTGATCACACAGAGGTAGAAAATTGTGATTCTTTCATTGTTTGATGGGTTAGACCAAGCTTCCTCAACCTTGGCCCCCCAGATATTTTTGAGACTACAATTCCCATCATTCCTGACCACTGGTCCTGCTAGCTAGGGATCATGGGAGTTGTAGGCCAAAAATATATGGAGGGCCAAGGTTGAAGAAGCCTGGGTTAGACACTGGGATGTACCTTCTGGCCACTAGGAGACAGGATGTTGAGAACTGTGGAGTCTCTTGAGAAAATACTTAAATTATAGGTCTGGCTCACGCATCACATGAAACCATAGTTAATGTGAATGAGCATGTTATGGGCTTATTGCTTGGTTTGGAGAGAAGCAAGCAGACACAACAAGCCAAGACATGTGGTTTGTTGCTCCCCATGCAGACAGAAGCTGAGGAGAAGTGAAGTAAGGACTTCTGAGCCCACTGCACTTTCACAATAAACCATGGTTAAACTTGCATTAAACCATGCTTTTAAGCATTAACTATGGCTACGTGCAGGGACACAGGTGGCGCTATGGTCTAAACCACAGAGCCTAGGGCTTGCCAATTGGAAGGTTGGCAGTTCGAATCCCCATGCTGGGGTGAGCTCCCATTGTTTGGTCCCATCTCCTGCCCACCTCGCAGTTCGAAAGCATGCCAAGTGCAAGTAGATAAATAGGCACCGCTCTGGCAGGAAGGTAAATGGTGTTTCCATGCGCTGCTCTGGTTCGCCAGAAGCAGCTTAGTCATGCTGGCCACATGACCCGGAAGCTGTTCGGACAAACGCGGGCTCCCTCGGCCTATAGAGGGAGATGAGCACGCAACTCCAGAGTCGTCCACAACTGGAACTAACGGTCAGGGGTACCTTTACCTATGGCTACGTGCAAGTCAGACCTGTCATTATTTCTGTTCCCAACAACAGGTAGTCATATTCTCAGAGACAACTTGCAAGAAGAGCATGAAAGCAACAACCCTTCCTTGTCATTTGTCTCCAGCATATGATATTAATAGAGTCTGCCTCTAAACATGGGGATTCTATTAGCCTCTGTATCAGTTATGTGAAAAAACATTTCTGTTTGTTAGTTCTGAATGCCCTGCCAGCTTGTTTCACTGTGTTTACTCTCCCCCACTGCAGTGCAAATCTATGAGAAGGGGAGAAAGGTTTATATTTTTCTCCACTTATCTCTACATTATTCAAGATTTTATAAACCTCTTGCATTCTTTTGTGAGCTTTCTCTCTTTTTTTTTTTACACCCTCTGGACAAATAATTTTGCTTTGCTTTACACCAGAGCTGACTCATCATGGTAGTAAAGATGGGCTTTGGTTGTCTGGGTGCCTTGCCTTGTACAGCACAGCAAAAAGCTGGCTGCAAGCCTGAACTGCTGGTGTACAAATGCATTTTTATCTAGAAGAAACAGACCTTTTACTTTGCTCATTGATTCAGACCTATCTCTCTCTCTCTCTCTTTTTTAATATAAAAGCTCAGCCTGAATGTTCTTCGAAGTAATTGCTCTAGTCTAGAAGTTGCATCTGGGCTACTGTTTCCCAAGTGACTATGAAGCTAGAAATGGATGTTCTGCACATGGGATATTGTTGGTGAGCCATTTTGGTAAATTACCCTGGTCTCTTGCTGTTTTTCAGGCTCGCTGGTGGCCTCCCTCCTTATGCCCCAGCCTACTCGTCCTGGTTACACTGCTGGAGCCAGCTACAGGGGGAGGTATGTCTGTCTTGTCTGCCCTTTCATTAGAGGACCATAGCATCTTGCCCTTGATGTGGGTGGGAGAGGAATAATTGGCAATACAGAGTCCCCCTCTCCAATTCTTCCAGGAGTTTCGGCTGTTGGGTGTACCAGCCTCCCAAGCAAGGATGCCAGACCAAGATGTCACTGTGTGGCTTCGGGTGCCCTCACCTCTTCTGGGTGCATTCCTGCTGCCACACCAAGTGTTGATATTCCAGGGTGGGCAAGCTTCATCTCTTGGGACTTAATTTTATGGTTGGGAGAGCCTTGAAATAGGGAGCCCTCTCCAAGCTCTTTCTTTCTTCAGAAAAGAAGAGAGAAAGAGAGACTCTGCCCCCACTCCAATTAAAACAGATTACCCCAGACAGAATTTGACCCTCAATTAGGGAGGAAAAACCCCTCTGTATTTGTTGCTGGCAAGATGCTGGACCTCTGTCCCCAAAGTCTTAATCTCTATTCACATTCCCTCTCATGCCTCCTTTTTCCTCGTGTTTTCAGGGTAACATGAGCAGAGGGAACAGCCTGTTTTTCCGGAAGGTGCCTGCAGGGAAGCGGTATGTGTGGGAAGAGAAGAGATTTCACTGAGCCCTGGGCCTCTTGCGGCCGCTCCAGATGCACAGAATGATGGCAGTGTGTTGATTTCTATACAGTTTTTTAAAAAAGAAAAATAATCAAATTAATCTTGGGCAATGGACCTGGCTGTGAGCATGACTTAATGACAAGTGTGATGGGGGGAGTTTCATTTCTGTCTCTCAGATCGGTGGAAGGCAGCAGGGGCAAGGATGACAGGAAAGCTACCCCTGTCAGAGGAAGAAGAAAAAAAGACGGCTTACACTGTTGGGAATGTGGAGAGTTCTTTTCCTTTTCCAGAGATCACTGGTGTCTGTGTTGATGGGAATGCTATCTTTCTCCCCAACTCCTACCTTCTGATGGTACCATCCCAGGACTACTGTGGGTTGCTGGGGGAAAGTGGACCAATATTTTTTCCCCTCCTGTCCCCAGACAGTAGAGCTCTTAGCCTTCTCCCCCTCAAACATTTTGTTATATTCAGGCATGAAAAGATTGCTGGCAAATTGCTAGCCCTGCTTGGCTGTGCAGGGAGTTAAGCATTATGGAAGCTGTGGTGGGCAAATCAAGCATGTATGCTGTCAGATCTGGAGTGTGCCTCTAAATTTCCTTGGCAACACTCTTGTGATAGCCACCACGGAGAATGTTGCTTGAAATGGTTCCACACTGCCATTGCATGGAGGGGGGTGTTTTAGGGCAGATGCTCACTATGTGGATTAGGCAGGATTCCTCCCCTTACCCAATCAAGCCACTGCAAGCAGTCAGATATGTGGTGGAAATGACCGAGTCTGGCTATTAAGAGGTGGTGTGCACAAGGCTCCCACACAGTGACGGCTCCCATATCGTGATCCAAATTGGCCTCTCTCTGGTCACAGTAATTTGTGAATCGGGCCTCCACAGACGAAATGTTGGGGCACTCTGAGGAACAAGTCCCTGCATCTCATCTGCTACTGTTTCAGGGGTTCTGAACAAACTGGGGGGGGGGGGAATAGAAAGCAACTGTCTTCTGAAAGTGTTTTTCCAAGAGGATTGAAATGTGTCAAATGCAGTCTATTGGCCATAAGAGGTTCTAGAAGAGGAGAGTTCTTATGTGTCTGTGCCTAGCAAAATTGCTCTTTGAAAGCATGACCGTGAAACCACTGGCAGTGCGGAATGTGACGTGTTAACTCAGTATGCTATTAGGAAAGTCTCTATTAGCATTCTTTGTTAATAAAGTTGTAGACAGTGTAACCAGAAGGCATAACTCCTGTAGGCTTTTGTTCTCATACAAACCAGCCAGCTAAGGCAGAAGAGGGTGAGGTAAGCCCCCTGTCCTCATTCCTGTACAATCTGTGCTACTCGCTCTTGGACCTTTCATGATTTCACAAAAAAAGCACGGTTGCTGCTACTCACGTTACATTACCATCTCCAAAAAGAAATGCTAGGTTTGTGAGGGACGGAGGTGGCGGTTTGCCATATTTGTCTACTGCCTAAAGATATAGCTTTTAGATGGGGGTATTTTGTACACTCATTTGCAAATTATAAAAGGCAGTTACATTTCCAGTCACATTTTTCTTCTTGGCTCTCATCTGACACTCACTCTAGATGGCATTTAGGGGCTGGTTGGTTTGTGGATTGGAGCAAGGCCGCCATTTCTTGGAGGATGAATGGATCAAACTGCACTAGTATGTGATATGAATATGAATTAGGGTGATGAACATAGGTGAACATAATGTCATGAAATGCAAAAGCAGCTGCATATCTACTATGCTGGTGGGGCCAGTAGTATAGGTAAGATACTTACATTTCTAAGAGCCTAAATTGGCCTTCATCAATATGGTACCCACCAGATATTTTGGACTACAACTCACATCATCACCGATTATTAGTCATGCTAGCTGGGATGGATGGGAGTTGTGCCCTTCAGATGTTTTTGGATCAGGAATAAGAAACATCTTGTCTAAATGGATAAAGAGGATAGGAGTGAAGATGATGCAGAGAATTGCCCACAAGTACTAAGAGTACACACACACGCCTGTGCAATTTTCCAGTAAACTATTAACATTGTACCAGACAATGTGTGTGTTCCCCCAAGCTTAGGTAGGACCTCTTGTTCTTGGCTCCTAGAACAGCTAAATGCATTATTACAGGGTTGTTGGGTGGGTTTGTGGGGTTTTTTTTTAATGCCCCAGATAATACTTTGTACTTGCTCAAATGTAGCTATTTTATTCCTTGGTATCAGTAAAGTTTGAGTTGTTATTTGAAGCTGTCATTCAGCAATGATGAACAGGCATGAGAAATGGGCTCCCAACAGTAGTCCTTGTGGTATACTGCTGGAAGTGCCCTCTTGCGTTGAATACTAGAAACTATGGGAAGAATTGAGCTTCACACTCTTCTGTCACTCTTTCTGCTTGCCAGACAGACCAATCTCTCCTCTCCTCCCACCACATTCTGTTCTTGGGGTTCTCTCAACACCTTCCACCCTGTGAGCCAATTTCAGGGGACACATGGCACAAGGAGAAAGCCCTATTGTGCTAGCAGAACTCCTGTGTGGGCTTCTGATGGGGGACCAGTTCGTTGACTCTGGCCCTATGTATCATCTACTGGTCCTCAGGCCAGTGTGCATTTTACAAATGTGATATACTTTAATTGGAATTTTCTGGTGTTAAAGTAAAATATTGTATAGCACATGCCTTAACGGTTATCCGCAGCGATTGCACATAGCTTCTCCCAATACTTCATTTAAGGTTCTGTTTACAGATGTTATCATTTCGATTACTTTACTGAGCCTCTACAAGAGGTCTACAGTAATGTTTTGTCAGGGCAGCACTATTAGGTTAGCCAACTGGAGGCTTCAAACCTGTCAAAAATTCTCAGTAGACTTCCTTCAGTCATTTTGATTCATCATGATACAGTTCTGAAGCCTGGGAGTTTGTATGCTTCTGGATGGCCCAGCAACTGTCAGATAAAACTCTTCCGGGAGCACAGATGGAATCGGTGAAAATCAAATCTATCCTTCATCTGCTGGCTATTTGTTTGAGGTCTGGATCAAATCGGTTTTAGCTGGAAAGGTATTGATTCAGCTTAGATGTTAACTGTAGGGCCAATGTGCTTGTGTCCAGATTATTAAATGTGAACCTAGTTCTTGAAACTTCATACAACTTAAAATATATATATATAGGAATTTTTTCATTTAAACCATCTGTTTTTGCTACCACTGGTTTATTTTTTACTGTCAGAGCTTTTGAATAGCCTGTCACAGCAGAGAAATGGGTGTATGCAGGTCATAGGACAGAAAGCAACTAGTAAAGTTGGCTTCAAGGCATTGTAGGGCTCTCTGCATTGATGTGTTGTTTTCCAGGACATCACCATAGACTGGGTAATTGAGGCTTTGTAGCTTCCTGCCTAGTGCTGCTATCACCAGCTGAATGTAGCCTTTGCCACGGTGTGCTGGCATGGTGTAAGCATGGGTCAGGCACCCAAATTGATCCAGTAGGACCCAAGAGATAGGACATCCTCCAGCATCCAGAAGGCAACTACTAGGGAAGCAGTCGATTAGCCGAGTCAGATAGCAGAGACTCTGCTCATTGCCACCTACACTCCAGGTCTCATTCAGCAGGGCAGCATGAGTGGTGTTGAGAGATGAGAGTTTCAGTTCTGATCCTGACCTGAAGAATGAAAGAAAGGTTAAGGCCTATCTTCAGAAGTAACACTTAAGGCATGATGAACCAGCCAGCTACAGCACCCAAGTGTCAAGCTTGAAGTCTGCAGATGGAGCTGGGGTGCCCTGCAACCACCTGAAGGTTAACATGACAGGTGTAACTGAGCCCTCTGTGGGTTTCCTAGATCTACGAGCACATGGTGGTGCTTGTTTGATCTCTAGTCATGGAGAATGGGAGGCCCTAGCTAGTTTATTATTTATTAAATTTATTCCCTACCGTTATTAGTGAGGGACCCAGTTTTTATGCTGACTTCCTTACTTGGGCTACATTTTTCCAAAATTAATTAAGAGGGAATGATGAGTGGCATTGTTATGAGACTTATTAAATGCCACTAATGTTGTTTGTTCCTGTACTTGCTGCAACAGAGTTAAATCTTGAATATTTAATACAGGCTTCCTCAAACTTGGCCCTCCAGATGTTTTGAGACTACAATTCCCATCATCCCTGACCACCGGTCCTGCTAGCTAGGGATCATGGGAGTTGTAGGCAAAAGCATCTGGAGGGCCGAGTTTGAGGAAGCCTGATTTAGTACCGGCAAAGATTTAGTACAGAGGAGCTCATTACCTTGTGTAGCTGCTATTAGCCCAGTGGACTCATAGTACTATAAACTACAGGTATGCTTTTGGTAAGTTGATCCCACTCTGCAGATGAAATGTTTCAGGAATATTAACCCTATGAAAGCACAATCCTTTATTGTAATATTTATCAACAGTGATGTTACATTCTAACCTCACTGCCTGCCCAGTTGAATGCCCTCCCCTCCCCTTCCCATTTTACAGAGGACTTATCCAGTGGCCCTGATGAACATTACTAAGTAACTGCCTTTTGTAAAGCCTACAAATATGATTTACAGAGATACACAAACATTGGCTTACTAGCCAGCTATTGTTTGTGCTTGTTCCTAATCACCTTGCTTGTGTCCTTGGGCATGTGCAGAATACCTGGGTAAGAAACAGGGATCATCTCTCATTTGAATTATGGAAAAAAATCAGAAACATTGAGTCTTTCTGCAGTTACAACTGCCAAGGTCCTTGTCCTTTCTTCCTGAAAAGATAACTCTGCCTAGCATAAGAGTCACCTCTTGGCTTTGAGTTTATTTCCTCTTGCACATATTTCCCCCTGTTACAGGTCTCCAGTCAGTGGGCACCATGCTCTATATTACTAGTGCACTGGCAAATGTCTCCTGCCTTCCTTGTATTGCTTGCTACCTGCAACCCCTGAGTCATAGAGCGTGACATACGTGGGTGTGGAAGAAGACAAATTCAAGGGTTTCTGCACAACAAAAACCTGGGTCCGAGTCACCAGCTTTGCGGAGAAATGCTTGGCAGCTGCTAGGTTTTGAGATGTCTGATACACACCATCCTGCAGACCTGGGTGTGGAAAATGGTGAGGGGATTATTGAGGTGCTCAGAGGAGAGGGGCAGAAGTCGCAGAAGCATAGACCACAACTCTCTTATTATGGGAAAAGTAAAATGGTGATCACCTTAAGGAAGCCTTGCTCTGACTAGTGAAGAGGATTTCAGCAGCACCAAAACTAAGATTTTCTTCCACAGATGCAGAACAGGTGACAATAACACTTCTCTAAATGCATATGCCAATGTTGAAACAGTTTAGAAAAGTACACACACACTCTTAAAACTTGTGCATACAATATTCCTTTTTAAAGAATTCTAAATTAGTAACACTGGCACACGCACAGAACTTTGGGTGTTGAGGTGTCTTACCCTGAAGTAAGAATTCTTGTTTCCAATCAATGGCATCAGAATCTTTCACCAATTTCTCATAGGCATCTAGGTCCTTATAGAAAACTGCACAAGATTGGGTAAAATAGTTCCTTTCTGAAGGCACTTTCTAGGCAAATACAAGCAGGAAAGATGGGAAGAGGTCATTCCTTTGCACACACTAGCCCACCTAGGAGTCTTCATCTAAAGAGCAGGCGTAAAAAGCTTTAAAACAGGTGGATAAGATTTTTATCATAGCAAACCCTCTGCAAGACATAGGCAACCACAGAAAGCACACATCAGATTGCTCCTCTGATCAGTGACAAATGCCCCTCTTCAGATGATGGAGGTGCAATTTGCATCCAGCCTCAGATGATCAATCTCATCATTTTTAAAATTTCTCCCCTCTTTTTGCTCCTGCTCCCAATATCGGGGAGGTCTTTGATCCGATCAGGCCTCTGGGTTGGGGGTTTGCCACCCTTGTTTTAAACTAATTAAGTGTTACTATGCAAAATATGTGCAGTTTTTCTGTTTTAGGGGGCTCAATGACTCCCCCCACTAGCATATCTGATGTAGAGAACAGCATTTCCCTAGCATTCAGCTGACAATATTTCATTGCCAGGAAAATATGCCCCAGCTTGTACCTCATTTATGAGTGTGCTGTGGAAAGTACTTGTGCAAAGGAGTTAGGCACCTGTTGGGGTGTTGTTGGCACCCTGGCAAGAGATAATTTCCTGCACCAGGAATGCTCCACCTCCCAATCCTATCTTCCCCACTATGACTCTTTGTATGTGGCTGTACTCTCCCTTGGGTAAAAGTGTGCATCACCCCCCTTTAAAAATAATGGGGCAGACATGTTGCTGCCCCAGCAACAATGCACCACACCCCACACTATGAGAGCATAAGTACAAGTTACCAAGCTATCAGCACTAAATTGAGGTTAAGGCTAACATGCAAAATGATTCTTCCCACTGGTAGTGCTTTCTTCGTCCTCACAATTCAAGCACTTTGCTGATGCTACTCACAGAACCAAGACAAACATCCCTCTCTTAGGTGTCCCATCTCAGCAATACCTCTCTCTGGAGCCGTGCAATGACCACTTGGAAGCTGGGCCAGGAATCTACCAGTATCTCCTGATGGAAAGTGTTTCCCTGGCACACGTTCAGCACAGCCCCATGGACCTGGTGGGACAAGAGGGAGGAGGCACGGCAGGGCCATTTCAGCTATCTTGATGTAACAGAAACAGGAACATTAAAAGAATTCAGATGTGTTCCTGGTTTCTTTCAAATGTCGCCTGTCAGTTTTGTGGCCAGCCTTGCCATTAACGTTGTCAGTGGTCAGTTGATCCATGAAGCCAACAGTGAGTCATGACATTGCCAGCCCAACCTTATCTGCCATTTTCTGGAAAGCCCTTGTGCCCAGAGTACAGTTCCTTGATCCCCTGACATTTCCAGCTCTAAAGGATAAGAAAGAAACCACTACTCCCTTCCCTCAGATTCTTGAAGAGGTATCTGTCAAAGACTGGGCTCCTGGTAGTGTTCACATTAAGCTTTGGGTTGGAATCATCGCCCAAGCAGAGGTTCTGCATCTGCCTGGCAAAGAGCAGAGGAGGATGCCATCTCACCTTTAGAGATTCGGGGAAGCAGCTCCTCAGCTCTTTCTTCAGTACTCGAAGCTCATCCTTGTTGACTAACACCAGCATCCTCAGAGTAGGCTGGGACTCTAGATGCTCCAGAAATGAAGACAAAGACCAATGGTGCTTGGGGTGAAAGGATCTAACCTTCCCTTGTACTTCTCTTTCAGCAAAAATCTGCCATGGCAGAAAAAGCAACACACATTTTAATGATGCTGGGATGTAGAAGTTAGCCAGTCTCAGATTTACTTGGGTCATATGACTGGGTAAATGCCACAGAACACAGACAATGAGCTGTACAAAATGGCACTGCTGTGCCTCCTTTCACACCCCAATCTTAAAGGTGGACTCACCTGGGCACTTGGAAATTGGAGTAAGTGCATTCAAGGTTAGTAACAGCTTGATCAGTAACAGGGTTCTGTCTCAACAGAGTCAGGAGTTCCTGATGAATTCAAAGTCCAAGGCAAAATAACTTTTGACTAAGTCATCTTGGGACATCATCTAGCAAGCTAGCTTGTTCCTGAGGCCTTCCCCTTCATTTGTTTGAGAGAATCACCTGGAGCTACTTCATTGCAGGGGCGTAGCTAGCGGCTCCAGCACCCAGAGTGGCGGGGGCGCAACAGCAATCCACCCAGGGGGGTGGCCAGCAAGTCCGCCTGGCAGACACAAGCCCCATGCTGCTGTTTCAGGCAGTGCAGGCTCCCAAGCCCCTGTGTCACTCCCAGGACAGATGTGTGGCTCAGGCACACTGCAGACCAGGCCCCGCAGTAAGTGCTGCCGCCCACGGTGTGCCATTTTGTCACCCCCTCAGGGATGACACATGGGGTGGACCGCACCCCCTTCCTATGCCCCTGCTTCTATATTAACCCACCTTTCTGCAATACACCTATGCTCTGCTGGGAGCACCCTGCATCCAACTTTCCTGGATTTTGGAATAGAGAGTAAATCAAATGGCATCTTATTTTTCTAAACTCTCCCAAGTGCTCTCAAACAGAAGAAAGGAGGACAATGTATTAAGTGGAGGAAGGAAGCACCAGATCACTCTGGAGAAATTTCAGAATTCAAGTCTTTCATCGATTGCCTTTCATGTTAATTTACACTGGCATCTGTCACACAACATTCATGCAGGAATAACATTTCTGCAGGTGCGCTAGCATCGACGGCAGTGTTCAGTGTTTCCCAAATGCCAAGCACAGGACTTGGAATGCCCTTAGAGCTAGGGTCCTGGGCCTTTACTATTTGCACATGGTTGGGGCATGTGTGCATCAGCCAATGCGTCTTCTGCTTATCTCTCCATAACGAACGGCATCTGTCCCAATTCTCTCTTACTCAGCTGTTAAAGGTATAAGGTGCTTGTCCTGTGTGTCTGACAACCCTACACCAGTCAATAAAAGATTCTCGCTCCAGTGTGGACCCTTGGCACGATCAGATTTCTTTGTAACGGTGAAGCAAGACCCAGATATGCAGAAATCAACCTTGTTGAATATATCAAAAAGCAAAAGTATAACTTATCATATTAAAACCTAGCAGGAGAAGCAGCAGCTGTCAGTGCTAGAAAGGCAGCTTAGATCTGAACTAAAAAACCAAAATACCTAATTGTGGTGTGTGGAGCTCTGTAGTGCTCCCATCTCTTCCTTAATTGGGCACTTACCGTCTGCAAAATGATATGAGGATGTTTCTGGATCCAGTTCTGGGGACCTTGCAAAAGGGAAAGGAAGTATTTTCTTCAGCAGGGCCTCTTACCTGCCAGGTAGAATGGAAAGGGCTAGAGTCCTCTTGTCAGTCTACTACACAGTCATCAGAGGCAGTTAGGGGCGAAGCGAGAAGGTGGAGAGTCCTCTGCCAGATTGTTCTCATGCAGCAGACAAATGATTCATTCTCACATTTTCTGAGCCCACAGGGGAAATGGTTCAACCCAGCTTGGAAACAGTTATCCTGTCCCTGTCAAACATGTATTTTTATTTATTTATTGGTTAATTATTAAAAAACACACATCCCTAACATCCTAGTTAAGGTGAAGGAGACTGTAAATAACAAAGCAGAAAAAACTGAAGCTGGAGAAATGGGAAATTCATGGCCAGCAGCCATCTAGGACAAACGAGGACCAGGACAAAATCAGAAAATGAACAAAACCTGCAAATGATGCATTGTAGGTGGGGGGGTGTTCTCCAAAGGTCACACATGTTTAGCAAGGCCTTCTCAGAAGGACCCTTATTTACTTTAAAAAGTGCACAACAATATATTTGAATTATATCTATCCATCTATCTAGTGAAAATATCAGCCGTGTGTGGATATATAAAAATAAAAAGATCAATTTTATACACAATCCTACTATAGTATGTAAAATGTAAATATGCAAAATTCTTACATAATTACATTTTGTCTTTAGTTCACTCACTTCCCATGATTTTTGTAATCACTGAGACACTCATAATTTAATCACCACCCTTTTATTTGCAATCTAGCTATCCTGAGGAAATTGACAAAGCCTAGGCACACGTACCTGGATGTCATTTCCACTGAACTCAATGGAGCATATAGGATTGCATTGTAAAGATGCAATGCGAAGTGCAATTACTAGGGCAGAGCTTTCCAAACTTTTCATGTTGGTGACATGATTAGCAGTATGCAATAACTACTACGTTATATGCAGACTCAGTAGCTCCTGTACGAAGGCAAGGAGCTCCCCCGCAGAGTAGGGAGACGCAACAGGCGCGCAAAGAAAAACGCGCAGGCGCAGACTGGGCTCAGGACGCTACTTGGGACAGGAGTTGAGAGCCCAGATCCGCGCAACGCAGCAGCGCCGCCCGCCCCTTTGTTTACAATAAGTATAGCCGGCCGAGGCTGAGCCCGAGTCCTTCCGAAAGACTTCGGCTGCCGCCAGCCGCGTCCGAAGCCGGATACGGAAATAACCGACGACATCCGGCATCCGCCGAAGGGAGCTTCGGCGGCACATCCGTAGGCTACGGAGACGCACGAAGGTTGCCTCGAAGCAAAACTCGGGCGAGGAGCCATCATGGCGGACCAGGTCGAGCAGCTCCGGGCGGATGGCATCCAGAAGCGGTTGGTGCAGGAAGGCCGAGGGCCCCAACCAGATTACCAAGATGGTACCAAGGTGAGAGAGGACGGTTTCTCAGGGCTGAGGCAAATAACGGAACGAGGCCGGAGGAACGCGCATGCGCAAGCGAGCGGCGATGACGCACGAGGAGGCTAAAATACGCGTGCGCGGTGAAGATAGTGGGGTGCGGGGTTTGCGAGTTGAGTTTGTTACCCACGCTTTATACATCCAGAATTTTGCTAACTCGAGGCTGATTCGTGCCTGCCTTCGAGATGGAGGGATTCTTCCCCCACCCCGCCCATAAATGTGCATTTTGCAAGCTGTGCTTCCAAGTCCACTTCGAATATGTGACGGGTTAATCCCGAGGGGGGGAAGGAAGTATGTGTGTGGGGGGGGTCTTATTTATTTAATAAAATGTATACAACTGCTTGGGGGACGCGGGTGGCGCTGTGGTCTAAACCGCAGAGCCTAGGGCTTGCCGATCAGAAGGTCGGCGGTTCCCCAAAGCATCAATTGATACAAGAGACCCTGCCTCAACCTTCAAAACAGGATCATATTTGCAGTGAGAACAGACTTGGTGCTTGTAAACTGAATATGTGCATTAAAATAGGATAAAGCCACATCTGTGCTATCAGTAAACAGTTTACAGATTAATCTGCATAATTGGATAGTGAAGACACTTGACATGTGTTGCTTCTCCCAGTCGTAGTATGTGTGAGAGAAACCTTTATTCCTTTAAGAAGGGCCATAGGTGAGTAGCAGATCAGGTGCTTTGTATGCAGGTTCTGCACCAGGCATCTCCAATTAAAAGGAACAGATAGGAAGGGAGAGGAAAGGGCCTCCTCTTCCCGAGACCCTGTTGAGCAGCTGCTGCTAGTCAGAGCATGCAACCCTAAACTAGGGGGCAAATAGTCTGATCTGCTATAAAGTAGCTTCCTGGGATAAAAGTCACCTAAGCCACCTTCAGCTAGTAGCAGATCTGTGTTTATAAGATGCTGAAGCCCCTTCCTATATTTACACTTCCTAATGCAGTAACTCCCCCCCTTTATTCTCTGCCTGAGAAATTGGGGGACAGAGATATTTAAACAAGTTGTTTTTATTTGCTGTATAATTCCCCTACAGCTTCATGAATAACAGTTTCTTCTGGCTCAGTAGCTTGTGAGACCTGCTGCTAAATCCACCCGCATAGCAGTATGGTATGGTGAGTGGGCTGGTACAGGCTTGTGTTTAAGTCGTAGCCATGGGTGGCCAGGACTTGCATGTAGGTGAGTGAATGGGCTAGCAGAGGAGGGAATGGAGTGCTCTGTTCCTCTGCATCCAGCTTGGTACTACAACTCTCCAGTCTTTCTTTGCCAGCTCCCAGCTGGCTACTAAACATTTTTGTAGGCTAGGTAACTTTTCTGGGCTTATTTAAAACCCTGGGCTAGGACTTTCTATATCTATTTGCTGGTTGATTTGACCAGTTATTTAAATGGATGTTGAGAATCAAATTTGTATTTATTTAATGCTTCCCATATAAAATCCCAAAGTGATTTAGCAACATCCGTGTGTGTGTGTGTGTACATGTCAAGGACAGATACAGACGGGGTGTGTGTGGTGGAACGCCACTTGAAAAGCTTATTGTAGAAAATGAAGGTTATTTGATAGGCACCGAAAAGATGAAAGAGTTGGTGCCTGCTTGATGCCATGAAATGGAGCTTCATAGGGTACGTACCACCATGTTAAAGGTCCAGTTCCTACAGTGCATGGAATGGATCAGCTAATAAGCTGAAATTTCTACAAACTCTGTTCTGAGCTTGATTACACTAACTCTTTCACTTGTATACAGTGAGGGCAATGTACTGTGCTATTAGCTTTATTCGTCATATTAGAAGTTGGTGTAATACCACGTCAGTCCCTTGATCCAACCACTCTGCTTCCCCTTCTCTTCAGGTGACCTTCCACTACCGCACACTGCTTTGCAGTCCGGACCAGCGAGTCTTGGATGACAGCCGTACCCGAGGGAAGCCCATGGAGCTCATCATTGGCAAGAAATTCAAGCTGCCCGTTTGGGAGACTATCCTGCACACCATGAGAGAGGGAGAGATGGCTGAGTTCTTGTGTGACACAAAGGTAATCCTTGTGGGATGATCAGCCTCATAGAATTGTTGAATTGGAAGGGACCACGAGGGTCATCTAGTCGAATCCCCTGCAATGCAGGAAGTGGGGCTCAAACCCATGACCTTGAGATTAAGAGTCTCCTGCTCTACCAACTGAGCTATCATAGAACCAACATTCTTAAGTCTTAATTAATGCATGAACGGGTTAATACCACAGAATAAGCTGTCCTGCCAGGCTTAGTTAGGTCACTTCCCCTTAGGTCATCAAGCCTATTGTTCTAACCTCCACGTACATCTACCTGAGAAGCTCAGCATGGCTCTCACAAACCACTCTTTTGAGTTCCTAGACCAATCATTTAGAAACTTTAACCACTTTGTAACTTAGCCAACTTTTAGTGTCTGTGCAACTTTATGAAGCCATTCAAAGTCAGTAAACCATTTTTAACTTACCCAGTGTGTGGTCTTTTTCTGTGTTAGGGGAGGAGGAAAACTTTGGAAGGAGCTTGGAAGGGTGTATTATGAAGGTCTAACAACTTATATTTCCACACTTTATTTTGCTGTATATTTTGCTATTTTAAATCTGCTGGGGTTCTCTCACTAAACAGTACTTGCCTCAGACTTGGATCTTGGCATCCAGGTACTCTTCTTTCTATATACCTGTTTTTAAGTTGAACCCAGAACCCCCACTTCTGCAGCAAGCTAGCTTGGTCTAGTGTGGGAAGTGGCTTAGACATACCAGGCAAGGAGAGGTCTCTTCCCTAGCCCTGGCATCTGTAGTTTCCCTAACACATCCTTATGCTTTCTTGGTGCAGAATTGGAGTTTCCTTGGCTGCAGCTTTCAGGATTCTCCTTCCACAACTCACAACTAAGTATTTGGATCTGGCACAGGTGATGGAATGCCAGATTTGTTCTTTTTGGAGAGACAATACACCATTTCAGCACGTGCACAAAATTTTATCTCATATCTTTGGGGCTGATGGTATTCCCTGGGAGAGGTTCTTCTCTCCTAGCAAGAAGGACTATGCCTGATCTTTTCTTTCTTTCTCTCCAGCATGTGGTCTTGTACCCAATGGTGTCAAAGAGCTTGAGGAACATTGCGGCTGGGAAGGATCCACTGGAGGGACAACGGCATTGCTGTGGCATTGCTCAGATGCATGAGCATCACTCCCTGGGTTACCCAGACCTCGATGAGCTGCAGCAGAACCCCCAGCCCCTCATCTTTGCCATTGAGATGCTCAAGGTGAGGGGAAGGAAAGGTGAGGTCCTCTGGGACAGTCAGAATCAGGAGAGTGATGGCTCTCTTGTGTATTTGGGAGTTTCTCCTGTATGTGGGTGTATGGATGTGCAAGAAGGGAGGAGAAAGCTGATTCCCAACAGATCTGTCTTGGTGTCTGCTTTTATTTTCTTGGCTAAGTACATGAGATGATTTTGCTAGCTTTTTAAAGGTACCACACAGGGATGAAGCAGCAGCTGCCTACTGAGAACCCTCCTATTATTTCACTTCCCCCCACTTTCATAAATCTCATCAAAGACGTGTTTTTTTCTTACCTGTGCCCTGGGATGCAGAAGGCACACAGTCAGATGGGCTCTTACAGTGCTCACATTGCCCCTGCTATCTAACCCAGCCTGCTGCCTTTGTGCCTCGCTTAGGTGGAAGTTCCTGGCACATACCGGCAAGATCCCTGGGCCATGTCAGATGACGAGAAAGTGAAGGCTGTGCCCCTGATCCACCAGGAAGGCAATGAACTCTACAAGGAAGGCAAAGTGCAGGAGGCGGCTGCCAAGTACTACGATGCCATCGCTTGCCTCAAGAACCTGCAGATGAAGGTGAGTGAAGGCGCGTCTTCCTCACACCCTAGTGCAGCTTCAGTTTTGTCTCCACATTTGTGTTAAGAGAGTGGGTGTGTCAGCTCCGGATGTAGCAGGGATCCCACTTCCCTTGCATCATGCTGCAGAGGCAGATGTGAGTTGTGGATTGATAAGCAGGGTTGGCACCGCATAAAGGGCAGCCCTGCTTCCTGCGCAGTTCCTCCCCTGTCTTTCATTCCATAAGGTCTGCTCTGATGGCAGAGCTTCCAGGAGGCCACTCCTTTTCAGTCAACAGGGCCCTTGGTTGTGCTGCCCAGCCATCATAGCACCTCTGTTCTCATATGTAGGGGAACCTTTGAAATCCTCCAGCTGTGCCTCACACTCCTTTCCTTGTCCTGTACCCCAGGAGCAGCCCGGATCCCCAGACTGGATCCAGCTGGACCAACAAATCACCCCTTTGCTGCTGAATTACTGCCAGTGTAAGCTGTTGAATGAGGAGTATTACGAGGTGCTGGATCACTGCTCCTCTATTCTCAACAAGTATGAAGGTAAGGCATTTTGCTGGCCACACCATGCCCTAGTGGGGACTGGGAAGCAGCTCTGAAAATAGGGAGTTGTGGGATTTGATCAATCTAACTTTGTGTTGTGAGGGACTGCATGTGGGGGCAGAGGAGACCTACTGTGGTTTTAGAGAGCCTGCGTGGTATAGTGGTTAACGTGTTGGACTAGGACCTGGGAGACCAGGGTGCAAATCTCTCAGACATGAAGCTCACTGGGTGACCTTGTGCTATGCTAGTCACTGTCTCCTAGCCTATCCAACCTCACAGGGTTGTGAAGATAAAATGAGAAGGGGAGAACGCTGGTGCACCACCTAGGGGGATAGTTGTGGTATGTGTCATTTTAAATAAATAAGAGAGTCCTTGCATGTAACTGGGGCTGAGGGGGGAGCTTTGTATTGTGCCCTGGTTGAAAGTGGAATAGACCACTGGGTGGGCCTGGTCAGAGTGTACGGAGCCTGCCTGCATTACTCAGGTGCTGGCTCTCCCCGCAGATAACGTCAAAGCCTACTTCAAGCGAGCCAAGGCCCATGCTGCTGTTTGGAATGCAACCGAAGCACAGGCTGACTTTGCCAAGGTCTTGCAGCTGGATCCGTCGTTGGGCCCTGTGGTTGCCCGGGAGCTGCGTAGCCTGGAGACCCGCTTACGTCAGAAAGAAGACGAGGACAAGATCCGTTTCAAAGGCATATTCTCCCAGTAGCCACGATGCCGCCTGCTGCTGTCCCACTCGGGACAGCTGAGGCTTTGCTGTCGGTGCTCTATGGCCAGGCAGCGCCAATGGACCATGAGACTCCTTGGCTCAGGGCTAGTGCGGCCCTCCCCTTTGCACACATGTTGGGGAAGCCGCCCTTTCTTGTCAGCAAAGTATGTTGCCTCTGTGCAAATAGCAGTATTTGCCAAAGGGAAGAGGGAGAGAGAAGGGAAGGCTTTCTGATTTCCCAGGCCAAAGAGGAATGTGTCTGCCAGATTAGGTGTGAGCCTCTTATGTTATCCCTCCAAGTGACCCTTTACCCTGTTCCATTGCACACAGTGCCTTTTCCTGTGTTGCTCATGAAGAGAGAAACTTAGCTTGTGTGAGAGCTGCCAGGAGATACTGTGAGGTATGCTTTGTGTTGTGGGCCAAGGCTGAATGGGCCATTTATGATGAGAGTTGCATGAAGGTGATCAGTTCTCCCTTTGAGTGCCATTCCTCCTTGCCATGCCCTCTGTGTGCAGTAGTGCATGTGTTTGCGCTTGTACTCAGTCCATCCTGGCTAGTGTGCAGGTGAGGTTGCCCTTTTCTGGCTGTGTGGGATGATGCCCCAGGATCCAAATACATCTCCCTTTGCGAGGGAACCTTAAGTGGTGTATTGCTGAGTAAGAAGGAACCAAACCGTTGGATGCTCCATCCAGCAGGTCTTTTTAAAGGAAAAAGAGAGACTGCGCCTACTGCATTGTGGTTGTTGTGTTGGAAACCCTTGGCTTCTTTAGTTAAAGTGTGTTGTGGTGTGATAGGTCAACCATAGACATGTGGTGCCCTGTGCTGCTTTGCAAACTAGGAGGCTCTGCCGAATGCCAGCTTCCCTGTTACTTGATGTAATGGCTGCTGTCAACATTCCTTGTTGTTCCTGGTGCTTTGTAGCTGGTTGGAGGAAGAGGCACTTTCAAAAAAAAATCTGCTAAAATGTAGAACTCTTCATTTCTTTGGGCCTTTAGTACATGACTGAGAGAGAGGAGTCTTGTGCATGTTGTTTCTTGATGCCTCCAATAGCAAATATTCCAAACTGATGCAACACAGCAACAGGCCTCAGTCCTTCCTCCCTTCTCTGAGAGGTAGGGCTTGGGAGCAAACAGCAAAAGGTGAGGCCAGCCAACCAGCCCCTTCTAGAATGTATAGATTCGAGCAATATACTGTGCAGCATATTCTGAAACTCCAAGGGTGACTTTGATTAAGGGTGACTGTTGCCACCTTCTGAAACCTCTAAGCCACATCAAGTAGCACAGGTAATTGTTGACGCCAGTGACTTACCTAAGGCCAAGGGCACACCAGGAGGGCAGTGCCTCATAAGCACCAACTTTCCCTGTGAGTACAGCAGCCAACAGTAGGGGGATCATGTCAAAGGCTCAGAGAGTGTTTTTCCCTTCCTTCTGTGTAGGAAAAGATGATGGGTGGACATGCCGTCATAAGCAGCTATTTCCCTTTAATTATTTCAGAAAGTGAATCAAAGACAGTCAGATTCACTGAAAGACTTAGGATGCAAAGAACACTTGTTCAGGGCGTTCTTCCGTGAGGAAGGATCTTTGCCCCAACCCACCAAGGTTATTTGCTTGTTAGAAAGGGTTTTGTACTTGGTTTGCAATCTTGGGTACAGAATCAGTGGAGTTCATACCTGAGCAATGTCAGGACAATGGGCTCTTATAATGCCTTGAATCCCTGTTGTATGGTGAGTGTGATTGCAGTCTTTGCCTGGACTGTGAAACTGGCCCTAAAAGTGGGAGATACCATTTACCTACCCAATTCAAATTGGATTACTTGTGTTCCTACCAAATACATCTACAGAGCCAATAATAATGTATGATTTTAATTTTTTTACATCTTCCCAGTTACCTTTCCTTTCAAATCAGTTTATTCTGTTTTGTTGGTCTGTGCTGTCTCTCTTCAGTATACATCTGTACACAGTGCAGACCCTCCTCCAGACTGTTTTCAGCACCAGTGTGCATAGCACGGTCTGTATAGCTGGATTAAAAACTGTAGCTGTCAAGGTGTCCCATAGGGAAAAGGCACCTTGCTTTTTCAAAGTACTGTGTGCCTGTACACTCCAACTTCTACTCCAGAGGGCAGCCCATTGTTGTCCTGATATTACATGCACTTGCAGAGAAAATGGGATATCATCCAAACACCATACCAAATCAAAATTGAAATGTCATGAACCAAGCAGAAAGGAACACTTTGTTCATCCTTCTGTGGCTTTAAAATTTGCTACCCAGTGTATATTTAGCCTAGCACATGCCCCTAGGGATAAAGTGGGTGAACAGAGAATGTGGGATCGAACGCCACAGTTGGCACAATCTATTATTTCTGTGCAGCTCCCATTCAGTTCAGCGGCTCTTACACTGGGGAACTTGGCAGTAGATTGTGCTCAGTAACGGTCATCTAAATAACTACCAGTAGAATTCAGAGTTGTACAATAAAGTTTCCTCTCTACCACAAAGTACTGCAAGAAAATGTTTTTGCTTATGTTTTTTAATGGTTAGATTATTGTACGTTACCTGTCTTTGAGCTACAAAGGTTGTACTGCTTTTTTCCGGACCATATCTATATTTGGAGGAGGTAGGGCTTTGTTGGTCAGCTTTGAGTCTCATGCTACACCTATCAAAGTCTCTGTACTGCTAGTGCAAATCAGTCGCAGAAGACAAGCCTGGCTAACACAAAATCTTTGGGAAATAATTTTTAAAAATCATCATTGTGTTTCTATATTGCAGGTTCAAGTGTATGGTATTCGTTTATATAAAAATCATATTCAAAAGCAATTTGGTGACAGTTCTGGCATCTTTGGGTCCTGATGGAAACTAGAAAAGAAGCCAGAAGATTAAAAACTGGTGTGCTTAGTCTAGACCCCCGTTTACCTCTGAATTGCCGTCAGTAAGGAAAATTGCAACTTTTTCTTCCAAGAATGAAAACAAGTAGTTTGGTATAAAGGAAAGTTGAAACATCTGCATACCTACTCTCCTGTTCAATGGCTTGAACAAGGAGTTGGCGCAGGAAATCAACCCAGGCACAGCCTTGTAAGTAAAATTATTGTACCCTGTTCAGTTGACTTTCTGTAGCCTAATCCCTCCCCTTAGTGATGGGATAGAAATTTTATAAAGCAGCCCAGGAAGGAATAGAGCACTTCTGAAACATGAAAAGCTTTAGCCCATGGGCTGGATACCCATAAGCAGGTTTTTCTGCTCAATTATTATTTTTTGGTCGTCTGTTACTAATAATTGACAGAACTCACTGTTGTGAAAGTTTACATCTGCTTGCACAACAGGACTTCCACCTTGTTTTCCTCACCTCTGCAGCCCCTATGGTTCCTAAAACTGTGGGAAGACTGCAGGGGGAAGGAGATGAAGATGGAGTTCCGCTATGCAAGTTCATTCCACCCGTGCATGGACTGTTACAAACAATCCAAGGAATTTGGAAAAAATAAAAAATGGGAAAGAATTCTACAAAAAAATGTCTTGTGAGCCTGTGAGTGAGGTACTGAAACAAAGAAAAACAATTCCAATCCAATAATTTATTAAACTTCCATCTTGTAAAGCCAGTTACAAATTAAACAAACAAAAAGAGCAGAAGGAAATCTGCAATAGAATTAATGGAAGTTATACTTCTAACTGGGTTTAAGCTGCCTGCAGCAACCCATGAGCCAGGACAGAGCAGTAGTTCAGGGCTAAGGACTGGGAAGCAGGAAGGTGTACTAAGAAGGTTCTAGTATGTATCAGACCAAACAGGGAATATCAAGTTCACTAGTCGTCTTTGTTCCACTCTGCAACCTGGTGAGGGCCAAAACAAAGAGGTAAGAACTCTTAATGTGACTCAGTCTGGTGTCTTAAGGCAATGTTTCTCTTTCAAAACTACAGAATGGTGAGACAGTCTGTCCAGCCTTGCTGATGTAACTACATAACATGCACAGGATATTTGGGTGGGCACCTTACAGGAGAAAAGAGGTGGCTGCTAAACCCTGAACTGTGGCTTTTGTGTTTTCGCTTCAATAAAAAAGAAAGCAATTATAATTACATCACTGGATGGCTTCTTCAGACAGGTGTGACTTACTTTATTTGCATTCCCCGGGACAAAGGGATGGGAGTGTGGAAACGAGATCCCTGATTGGACAATCCTTTGTAGAGGAAAAGTTCCAGATTCTTTGGGTTTTACTGAGTGGACTGGACAAGAGATTTGAAATTCAACCTTGGTAGGTCAGAGCAGATTGGCAGCTTGATTTACCTAGCTGAAAAAGAAAGTGGAAAACCCCAAAATAGCCTGGAATAGGGAAAAATGCTGCCTTTGTGCTTAGAGAGGAAGGCATAGTTGAATATAATTCCCCTCATATTACACAAACGTAGAAATGGATAGTAGACAAAGAATTCAGGATCCTGAGAATCTTGGCTGTATTTTTCTTTAAAAAAAATTAAGTCCCTAGCCCCATAGGCTATGAAAAGATGCTTACAAATACCTGGGTAATGGCCAAAGATGTCTCAGAAGGTGGGCAGAGTAAGATTTGAACCCTTTGGGGACTGGATTGCAATACTTTATCCACCTCTTTACCCCTTTCCTACTGCTAGCAGAAGCAGGATAAAGAGACATATTTTGCATTAACTGCCTTTCACCTGTCATCTGCCAACCCACAGCAAGCTATTAACTTTGGAGGGCTTATGTACATGGCCTTTCTAAGCAACCACAATGGACCAATGTGGCACTTAGCCTAGTGGAACTTGTTGGTCTTCATAACCCCTCCATAAGCTCCCACTAGAACAGCCCATGGACAGGGATGAAGGAAAGTGTAGCCCAGGAATATCTGGAGGGCCACAGATTCCCCATCCCTGCCCTAGGGCTTCAGCAGCTTACAGGATAAACCCATTCTTCCCAGGTTGGCATGCTGGAAGGTTTCAGGAGAGAATGGAGCAAGTCCTCCGACAGGTGGGGATTCAGAGATGTGCAGCCAACTCATCTGACTCCTCCCTGTGCCCTGTTCCTTCCCTACCTCATCAAGCACAGATGATTCCTTCAGCCTTCTGTGTTCTCAGTTACCTTGACTCTAGTTGGTTTTTCTCTCTGCCGCCTTCGCAGCCAGCT
The DNA here is from genome assembly GCF_964270895.1 of Podarcis filfolensis. Taxonomy (NCBI): domain Eukaryota; kingdom Metazoa; phylum Chordata; class Lepidosauria; order Squamata; family Lacertidae; genus Podarcis; species Podarcis filfolensis. The sequence continues at coordinate 53,072,911 of NC_139604.1, read as the reverse complement.
CCCTCCTCTTACCTTCTCAAAATCCATTCATTTAGTCTGTTTTACTATCTGTAACCTCCCAAGGCTTTGTGTGGCATAAAAACTAGCCTATAGAAAAGGATAAGGAATAATAGCAGCCCAAACTCCAGGAAGGAAGGGAAAGCAGCATCAAAGTGATTAGGGAAAAGGGACTGTTCTCCTTGCAACTGGATACACGTAGATCTATCCACAAATCTCACCCCCTGGACTCATCAGAGAAATGGGTTTTTTTATACTACCAAGTGGCAAACTCTCCAAACATGCACCATGAGAAATAGCTCTTCTCCAAAGGGCTTGGAAGAACAGCACCAAAAGAAATATGTGTCGTTTTACACACAGCTGGTGGTTTCCATAAGGATCCTGCTTCGAGAGTCACAAGCCTCTGTGAGGATCTCCGCTAACATCAAACAGAGTGGTGGCCTTTTAATAATTGTAGCTTTGAAAACTCTGTGATTTGGAAGTAATTAAACCTTAAACCTCTGGGGATGGTAATACTGATAACACAACACAACCCGCCCCTCCACGCAGCAGAGAAGCTCCCAATACTATATTCAGTAGTAGCAGCTCATCCCTGAGCGAACATCAGCCCCCCAAAGGGTTAGTTTAGTCTTTACCATTGGAGAGCTTGGCTGCCAAATTAACGGGAGCCTCTATTTCTTGCGCACGCGGGAATCTTGCTTGGTGCATCACAGCACAACATTGAGACTCCCCACCCACCCACCCGCCTTTCTGCTGCTTTTATTGCACAAAATATTTCCGCGCCTCAATCTCTTCAAGAAAGGTAGCCACATTTGCTTCTGGTGGTCTCACTTTGCATCTGCAGTAAGGTCTTTACTCCAAGAGTGAGGCCAGAGGGAGCCTGGCCTCCAGCTGCCTTGAGTAGCTAGCCAGAGTAGTCGGGGTTGGGGTTTTGGTTAAAGAGCAAGCCCTGCAGCTGTGGGTGCTCAGCATCAGTCCCTTTTTCCTTCTCTCAAAGCAAAGGAAAAAAGGGAGATGTTTCTTCCTTCTTACGAAAAAGGATTTTTGCTACAAATCTGGCTGGAACACAGTGTGTATCTTTCCTCAAGGGCTCAGTGCAGCGCCACAGGCCTCATCACCTCGTCCAGATACTCGCACGACTGTCCAGGCTGGTGGCCGATTTGATGCTACAACATTTCTTCACAATCATGTTGATGTAGGCTTTCATGATTTTAATGATCTCTCCCACCTAATAAGATAAGAGGGGGCGGTCAGGATCACTTAACGCACTGAGCAGTTATATAGCAGCAATTTCTGATGGTGGCCAGAAGCCAATGGAATGTAACTGGAATGGGGACTTGCAAAGGGTCTTCTGTATCCCCTTTCTTTCTCCCAAGCCCTACTGCTACTGTCACTTTGGGAAACGCAAGAAAGATTTCTTTGGCTGTGCATACCTGTTCCCTGAGCAGAATTCAAGCCCCGCTTGCACGTGGGGTTTAAATTCCACTCAAGGAACAGGCACAGGCAGCCCAAAAAATCTGTCAAATGCAGGTGTCTTCCTTGCTCCCCCCACCCTCCTTTGCTCAGGGAACGGGAGGGAGAAATGCTTTGCCAGCTTTGTGACTGGTGATTCCTAAGCCCCACCCACCTGTCAAATCTGACCCATGTGGCCAATCTGGGGAGCTAAAAGGGTTCCCCACCCCTGCAACATACTTTAAAAAGGAAGGCTTTCGGCTTATGCTTTTTGCCCACCCAATCCTGCCTCAGCACAAAAGTCCTTGCGGTCACCCACAAAACAGGCTAACTTAGCGTTCCATGAAGCATACCTGGGGGGTTTCAAAGTACATCTCTCTCTCATCCACTGTCAGCTTGAAGGTATTGGGCTGGGGAGCCCCAAAGAAGACAATGTGCTCATACTGGAACGTTTCTAGGGGTTTGGGGTCTCCCCGTTTGTACACCGACACATTCTCTGTGCTGACACTAAGCCAGAGGTCGTTGGGAAAGCCACCTTCCTTACACTGCAGGAAAGAAACAAGAAGATTTAGCAAAGGGAAGGTGTTGCTTGGGGGGGAAAGCATGCAGTGGGCGACTGAACCGAAAACTGAAAGCCCCTGGTCAAAAACCAATTCTCTCCACCCCCCCCAAAAAAAATCCAATGAAACCCCAGAGTAATTAGTAAAGATTCCCACCTCAAAAGCAAATAATTAAAAAATTGTGTCAAAGTAAGACCCTAAATATTTAATTTATTTATTTCGATTTCCACTTCATTCTTTAATGGGATCTGCCAAATCTTAGCTCAACCATGAACAGGCTTGGTAGCCAATATTTATTTATTGTGTTTACATCCTGCCTTTCCAGACAGTTCAGGTCTGACTACTCTGTTCTGCTTCCCTGTTTTATTCTCCAAACAATGCTGTGAGGTAATTTAGCTGTGACTGAGCCAGGATTTGAACCTGGGTGTCCTCCCTCCTAGCCCAATGCTCTTAGCTACACCCACATTGGCTCTTCGTCGATTAGCTTGCACCTCAATTCCCTCCCCCACAATCCTCAATCTGTAATAGTGGGGGTAATAAAATGGAACCATCTTTGAAGGTTCTTACGAAGTGCAACTGAGATAATAAACATAATCCTCCTGTAGCATCTTTCAAAAGAAGAAGGATTAATACTGAGGCTTCTTGTGTCTCTCTCACCTCCACATCAAAGACAGTGGAGCCGTAGCCCGACCATTCCTTCATGATGTTCATGTAGGCCACCATGGCTTGCTGCTGGAGCAGCCCCTGCAGTTTGCACCACTTTTCTGTTATGCTGGCCCGAGCCGCAGACAGCTCCTCTTTCACCCACATCTCCATCATCTGCTCCTCTTCCACCTTTTGCTTCTTCACTGAGCCCGCCTTAAAGCTACGCTTCAGAGTGCCCTCCAGGAAGCTGGTCCGCCTTTTCTCCAGGGCATGGCTGCTCGGACCGCTACTCTTCATGGACTGCAGGATTTTGGACTTCAGCCTCTTCACTGGATAGATGTTGTCCAGGGACCAGGAGATTTTGGAAATATCGCCATAGAGGTACTGCAGCCTCAGAGCAGCCAAGTGCTGCAGTGTCTCCTCTGGACCAGGGAAATGGCCATCAATGAGACTTTCATGAGCCTGTGAATAGCAGAAGGAGCAATTTTATTTGTGGGTCTATAAATGTTGTTACTTGCTATTTTATTGTTCTTTGAAACTTTGGAATTTTAATACTGTACATTGGTATGTTGTAACCAACCTTGGGAGGTAGATACACTAAAAAGCAGGCAAATAACTAGCTAACTAAAATGTTTTTTTCCAAAGGCTGTTTGCTTCAAGAGACGATCGCAATGCCTATGCTTACCCCTTTGGAGTTATAAAAGTTATGTATATTGCCTTATAAGTCAAGATGAACAACTCAGTGTCCTAATAGCAATGGGCTGTTGTAGGCAAATTCTTCACAGCCCTGGCTTGATCCAGCCACCCATTCAGCCACCCACCTGCTTATTCTCTCCCATGCGAAGACTTACCTGCTCAAACATGAAAGCAAATTCCACCCCTTCCTTGGGAACATTTTCAACATCCAAGAAACAATACAGTTTAAAGTAGAGCTGCCAGTGCCCATCCTCATCCTCCTCTTCCACGGACCCAGCAAGTCTAAAAGATGAGGAATAAGCTGGTTACCATCTGGTTCGTTGGTAAAGAAGAGCTGGTCTACACGTAGCATCTGTCTCTGAAAACAGCATCTCCATAGCACCCTGCCATAAGGTCTCAAGAGTACTAGCAACATGGCAGAAGGCCTTCTTGTTTAGAAAGTATCAGATTCCCCCAATGCTAAACAGCATTCACTATTCCTGTGAAACACCTACCTCTCAAACTTGGCCAGAACATCAGCTACAATCACCCGACTCTCAATGGCCTTGTCCACATGCTTGTTGCGTTCAAAGAGGGCAAACATGTTCCGACTATCTTCCATGGCCAACCCCCGGATCAGCTTCTCTACCACCTACAAAGGGAGGAGAGAGACCACGTTACTCCACAAAGGATTTGGTTGCACAAGGAACCTCTCAGACAGATGCAAACAGGCTGGGCTAAGAGAGAGAGATATATATTCCCTCCACTTCCGCTAGTAGAGGCCATCTGAAGCAAGCTGAATGCCCCTTCTTCCCTGGACAACTTTGCCTTGAAAATTCTGCCTTCGTTCTTACCTCTCCGGCACTGGTATGAGAATTGATGGTAATTTGACAGGAACCTCCTCCGTGGCAGTAGACAGTGGTGGTCATTTCCTCCCGGGTGATGAGGGCCTGTATTTCCTCCTGGGAGGGGACAAACTCCCTGCTCTTGGTTCTTTTCAGTGAATCAGTGATGAACTGAGAATACCGATCTATTTCAGTGCCTGGGAAGAGATCTTTTACTCTGGTTGAGGGAGGGTGAGGAAAGAGAAGAGGTAAATAACATATTGCCATTCTGTCATGAAACAAACTTTGATCTAGAACCGTGTCATTTGTATAGCGAGGCCAAGCCAACTCAAGAGATTGTGGGCTACCTACCGCCTATGAAGATGTTGTATCACTTAATATAAGCAAATTTCATTCATTTGGACAGAGGTTATTTACGATTTTCTGCCTCTGAGACCAATACTTACACCTTTGTCTAAATATATCAGGACCAGCTTGGCACTGCTGCTTAGTAGAAAGCAGGTATGGGGGACAGTAGTACAGGAAGCACTGAAGTTTTCACAAAGCAAGGTGGAGGTAAATTGGGGGTGGATGGCCTCTGCAATGATCTCTAAGGATGCAAGTATTAGGCAAAGGGCCTCCTGTTTTGCATGCAGAAGGTTCCTGGTTCTATCTCTGGCTAGGACTGAATCCTGGAGAGCTGTTGCCCTTCAGCGGAGATAATACTGAGCTAGTCAGACTGATGGGCTGACTCAATATGAAGCAGCCTTCCCATGTTTCTATATGTCTGCAGCGACTGGTGCTATGTAATGTATTCCGCAGTGCTCTGGAGTCAGTGAGCTAGCTACAATTGCAGAGAAATTCCTCCAGGATGGTTCTTACCTTCTGAGGTGGAACTTGAGGTAACGGAGGATGCCTCTGCTGGGCAGGAAGGTGCAGCTCATGCAGGTCATCAGCTGCCAGTGGTGAAGGTTCCCCGGTCTGTTGGGCTGTGGCACGTGGTTTGTCTGCTTGATCAGCTGACAGTACACCTCGTCCCGGAGGGGCCTGAGATCATGGCAGGTCTGCAGAATGCCCTGGATAATGGGGATGGGGTCAGAGACTGTCTCGATCTCCTGAAGGGAGTTAAAGATCTTCATTGCTTCGTCCTGGAGGCTGCTGTAGCCTTTCTCTTGCTGCACTGCAGTGGGAGGAGGCGGCACAAACAACAAGGCATGGAGAAGGCAGTCAGTATGTCCTCCAACTACGGACTGGCCAGCAGGTAGTTCATCACTCCAGGAAACACATTTGCTCATGCCCACAACCCAGAGGAGAAAGGAAACTCCTCTGACAATTATCACTACCCAAAGGTCACTTGAGAGACAATCCAGTTCCCCGCATTAGAAATGGTTACATGATAGGGCTATGATTCTGCTCCTTTCTTAATGCACAATTCTTTGTATATCAGCTAGTTAATTCCATTTCACTGGTAAGTTCGCTGCATCTTCCCACTTCTACAGTGTTTTTTTAACCATCAGAGTTCAGCAGGAGTCAACACAATAACTCTGATTTACAGTGCAATTCTATGCATGTTTATTAGGATGTAAGACCCACTGAGACTTACTTCTGAGTCAGTGTCCACAGAAATCTTGTGCACACTCAGCTAAGAAGTAAGTTGCACTGAAGTTGAACCTACTTTTGAGGAAACGTGTATACTGGGTTGCACTGTAAAGCTGGATGACCTTCATCCTGGCAAGATTCTGCCTCACTCCCATCCCATCCTCTAAAAAATATTCCTTTTGAACCCTTGACATAGCATCCTCGAAAGCCACCAAGTCACTCACAGTTGACCCCAACGTCCCCATATGGCAGTGGTAGAAGCGGCGAGTGCAAGGGATGCTGGGTGTATCTCAGGATAGGATTCCTCCGGTAGGTCTGTTCTACCACTTCAGGGTTCATGCTGTTCTCCTGAAAGGAAGGGGTGGGCAAATAGAGGTTACCTTTACAGGGCTTCTCTCTTTCCCTCCAACTATCTAATTGCACTATTAAATGGAAGTGCTCCCAGTCCATTACAGAAGAGATAAAACAACAGTTAAAGGCCTTGTACTGCAAAAATGGCAAGGTGGTCAGCAACAGGGGAAACTGCCAAACCAAGTCCATAGAAGGATTTGGAGATCACTTTATATCACAAAATATCCAGAGTATGTCAGGCCAACAACAGCCCTCTCATCAAAAGGAATTCTGAATATTTAGAAACACGCCATGTTCTGACAGATCATAATATTGCTTTTAGTTGTTGTTGAATAAAATGTGCATCTACACCCTTCTGCCGATTTTAATTGTGTGTGTGTGTGTGTGTGTGTGTGTGTGTGTGTGTGTGTGTGTGTAGGGGAACTAACCAAGTGTATATGTATTTCCATCTGTCTACCTGAAAAGGGGGGGGCCAAATGGCAAACTTCAGAGAGAAAATTACAAGAGGTGCTTCCTTATAGCTCAGTGGAGGGATCCCTATGATACAAACACATGAAGCTGCCTTCTGTACAGTCAAACTGCTGGTTCAGCCAGTGTTCTTTATTCTGACCAGCAGCTGCCCTCCAAGGTCTGAGAGGTTTTCCTCAGCCCTGATACTGGATATCCTTCTTTCATGGGAGATGTCGGGTATTGTACCAGGGACCTTCTGTATGCAAACACTGTGATCTGCCACTGAGCTATGACTCTCCCATAAAAATGTGCAGCCTTTGGATTATCCTGCACGTATGAATGTGCCTTAACACACTATTCCCGCTGAAAGAGGGATTCTACCAGAGTCCTTTGTCGAATCCAGACCTAGTACTTAAGAATTAATGGACGCTGTCCTTTGTGTATGTTACATTCTTGCTTTTGATTATTCCAACGTGTGTGCAGAGAGAAATTGTATACCTAGAAGAGGGGCAGGAAGAAAGGGAAAGTGCCAAGGGACATCTCCGCTTCTGAACCGAGCAGAATGATGCAAATAATGGGAGGGAAGCTCAAATACCTGGGTATTTACACACACGAGCAAATCCTAAAAGGTTGTATATGAAGAGAGCAAGGAAAGCTCATTTGCCTTAATATCTTAAACCTGTGAGTATAAGGGGATCCTAGTAATGTGGATATAGAGCTTATAAAAAGGTAAAGGACCCCTTTACTCTGGGGTTGCAGCACTCATCTCGCTTTACTGGCCGAGGGAGCCGACGTTTGTCCACAGACAGTTTTTCCGGGTCATGTGGCCAGCATGACTAAGCTGCTTCTGGCGAAACCAGAGAAGCGCACAGAAACGCTGTTTACATTCCCGCCGGAACGGTACCTATTTATCTACTTGCACTTTGACATGCTTTCGAACTGCTAGGTGGGCAGGAGCAGGGACTGGGCAACAGGAGCTCACCCCGTCATGGGGATTCGAACCGCCGACCTTCCGATCGGCAAGCCCAAGAGGCTCAGTGGTTTAGACCACAGCGCCACCCGCATCCCTCATACTCATGTGCAATTAAGAGTTAGAGGCACTTACTCTAATGTCCCGAATCAGCTGCTGTGTGGGTGTTTCAATGGGAACCTTGCTATCAATGACTCCTTGGATGGCAGAGACCCAGCGCATGGCTTCATTCAACAGCTTTGTGTAGAGCCGGTACGAGTGCTTTCTGCCATGCACAGTGATGTTCCAGTAGCCTGAAGGCACAAACAGAAACAGGCAACTACTGCCCAATCTTGGAGTAATTGAGATGGCAAATGACACAGCGAGAGAGAAAAGTGTGAGCTGGCAGAGGCCAGATCCTGGTGGCAATGTTGACTGCGCTCTATCAGCTGCTCAAGACATGATGCAGTTGCCGTGCGATCTAAACTGGCCAATGGCACCCAAAGGGGTCTACAGAAAGCCCCTGATATTCCTTTGTGCACTTGATTGGCTTGGCCCATGGAGCACCAACTTAACCCCACAGGACTCACTCTGTGCCATCATTCCCATGGCACAAATGCTATTTCACTCCAAAGAAACCAGCAAATTAAATGTTATGGTTTATAGGATGAACAGAGTCAGTCCAGAAATTCTCTTCGGGCCTTACCAATAATAAATGCAGAACAGACACAGGCATATGAACATGTGATCTGCATCATACAAAGTCCAGCCATGGTCCCATCTATCCCAATACTAGCAGCTGGTCTCTCAGGCAGATTCTCCCAAGCGCTGATGCTGGATCCTTTGAAATGAGGATTGAAGCTGGGACCCTCTACATGCAAAATGCAGACCCTCCCCATAGTCTGCCAGGACTGTGTCCTATTACAAATGACCAAAATGATATTCCACACTTTTATAGCTCTGCACAAAATGGTAAAGAATGGAAACGAACACTCAGAGAAGGACACAGTGGCACACAAAGAACACCTTTCCCCCTTCCTTACCTGTTTCTTTGAAGACCCTTTCATCAGGCTGGACCACTGAGCAGAGGCTGTTCAGCACCAGTGTCCCGAGCTTGGTGGCTGTGCGCTCGGACGATTTGTAGTAATCAAGGGCAGTGTTGGTCAGCACAAACCAGCGTTTCTTCACCTTCAGGGAAGAGGTCTTGCTACTGCTCTGGACCTCCTTATGAAGCCAGCCTGATGGGAAAGAGGGACAACGGGGCCCAATGGAATTGAAATTCAAGAAATCGAGTTTGCTCTCTTGCTAACGGGATGCTACTGGAGACCTTCAAATTTCTGTTCCTTTCTTTTAAAGAACAGAGGAAGGAGGAGGCACAAATCAGTCTAAACCTTCATCTCCCCCAGCTGACTTCCTGCCTTCACTATCAGAGCATGCATTGCAAAGAAAGAAAGAAAGAAAGAAAGAAAGAAAGAAAGAAAGAAAGAAAGAAAGAGAGTGTTTAGGTAACACTTCAACCACCCAAAGAGCTTTTAATGAACCATGTTTAGCATTTGTGCTTGGAGGGAAGTGAGGGGGGCGGGAGGAGACTGCTTGGGGTACAGAATGTTAAGGCAAGTGGGAGAGGGCAGCTGAAGCGTGTGCTGAATGAGGGTTGGGAATTTTGACAATTGAGAGAGCGATGACGGGATCAGCATTTAATTATTGGGATGAATCACAGTCACCTCAAACCTCAGTCTGTTTACATCATTCCTCAGATTAAATACTCTGCTGCTAACCCTGGGTATCTTGTCAGTGAAACCCACACTTAAAGGGTGTGAATACATACCTCAGTTCTTAACACTTATACACTGCTGTCAGAACATTAAGCTATGGTGGCTTCATCTTAGTAAATCCTTACAAGCATCCTGCAATGCCAATATGAACAGGTGGGGTCGAGGCAAAGAAAGCAGCAAACTTGCCCATGGCCACCTAGAGAATTCCTGGATGAGGGGAGATTTGAACTGGAGGCTTTCTCACCACCGCATGTTATGAGCCACTCTATTGCATCAGTTCTCATGGTCATCATCAGCTTCCTATCCCATTTAAAAAGTGGGAAATGCCATTATCACTTTGGAAGAGTGAGCTGTGCCATGACTGTAGCAACTAGTGCTATGGTGAGATAGGCTGCCTCAAAGCCCAGCAAATGGCTTATTTGTATTATTAACACCACTGGGGCAAGGAGGGTACTGTTTAGGTGTTCTGCCTCAGGCACAATATATTTAGCCAACTCTTTCATCTTGCCTTCATACCTCTCACAAGAAACTCCTGCCCATCGACCCGGGATTCGCCTTTGGGCTTCTGCAGGAGGGAGATCCAGTGGTGCATCTCTTCAGGGATGTCACTGTTGCAGTGAATGACTCTATTTGCTGTGATGATCACAAAGGAGTTTGGCCTGAAAAATCACCATCATCAAAATTAGTATCTCGTCGTCAACATTATCATCATCAATATTAATATTTTTTCCAAAGCCACAACACAAATCTGTTTGTTTTTGCCCAGACTCAAGCTGAGCAAGAAAACATGTGAAGATTAGGCCACACACAGAAACACATTGATTTTGCTCTCCTTTTCAAGGATGCAAGTCAGATTACTGATTCAGATGCGACTTTAAAACTGTGGAAGTGCTTAGTGTTTGCCGCTTCCAGAAAAACTACTATTCTGGAAGAAATGGGCATGTGTCATGGGGAAGAGGGGGAAGTGTATGAGATGTCTGATTTGCCCACAGTGACAGATGTATTAGTTACATCCAGTTTGGATTACTCTAACACACTCTACGTGGGGCAGCCTTTGAACAGTACTCCGAAACTTCAACTGGCTCCAAAAGCTGCAGCCAGATAGTTGACAGGGGCTGGTTATATGTAGCAGATGACTCCCTTGCTAGAACAGCTCCACTGGCTACAGGTCTGTTTCCGGGCGCAATTCAAAGTGCGGGTTATTACCTATATAGCACCACATGGCTTATGCCCAGGCTGTCTGAAGGACCTTATTGACCAATACAAACCTGCCTGGGTCTTGAGGTGAGGTCCTTCTCCTGGTCCCGCCACACTCACAGGCATGCTTGGTGGGGACATGGGAGAGGGCCTTCTTGGTGGCTGCTCCCAGTCTCTGGAACTCCCTCCCTAGAGAAGCTAGACTGGCTCCTTGTTGCCTTTGCACAGGCAGGTAAAGGCTTTCTTGTCCCAACAGGCTTTTGGGAACTGACTGCTTTTAATTAAATTAAAGGGCTGGTGCCATGCTGTTTTTGAGTCTAATTATTGGTATGCCTTAAACAGATTTTATATACGTATATAGTTTTCATTATTGATTTTTTAAAAAAATGTTTTTAGTGGTTCTTGTTTCTATCTGAAAGCTGCCTTGAGTCCCAGCAGGGAGAAAAGTGGGGTATGTATGTATGTATGTATGTATGTATGTATGTATAAATAAATAAATAAATAACAAAAAAACGACTGTAATATATAAGGGAAAGCACCCCACAGGATGTTACTGTGCCATAAAAGCAGCCATCTCTCTGCGGAGCACACACAACCTTAGCTCATAGGGCAGGTGGTGTGTAGTTGCACACACTTTCCTGAAGTATGAAACACCCAGAGCTCGAGAACCCGAACCCACAGCAACTAGACTTTATTAAGAGGAAAGCAAATGCTTCAAGGAGCTTCTGGAGCCAATGGCCAGTCACTAAAAATAAACACAGCCATTTGGGAGATATTTATACTGGCTGGAGGCATTTTAAGTAGCTCCTTATCTGTTGCATTTATATTTACTCAAATATGCAGTAGATGGATTTAAATATTTCCCCCTGTTACACAATTGTTGCTGCACCAAAAATATTTGAAAATCACAAAACGAAAAAGCACACACAAAGAGGAACTCAGCTGTAGCTTACCTGTCAGGATTGTCAGAAGCACAGACTGAGTCTATGAGCCCCACGTCCAGGGTTCCCTTTAAAACAACAACAAAAAATGGAACACACTTCTAGATATATGCAAGATCCAGTTCCTACCATTCTGTTCCATTCCAGTGTGATCCACACATAGGCATCCACTTTTTATTGCTTTTAAATTCATCTTGCTTTTCCCCCTGCTGTTTTAAACAGATTTTTAGCTGTTTTTATTATCTTTTGTACATCACATTGGGACGTTTGTGGAAGACAGCAGCAACAACAATACACGATGTGGCTCCGCAATTAGAAGTAGGCCACATTCGTAATTGTTGGTGTCACCAGGAGGCAGTGAACATGTTGAGTCCCTAAGTGCACCCCTTTACTTTCTCCTAGAGGGCAACTTTCCTCAACCTGTTGCCCTCCAGATGCTTTGGACTATAACTCCCGTTAGCCTGAAACAGCATGGTCAATGATGAGAGAGATAATGGGACTGTAATCTCAACATCTGGAGCTCCTGTAGGAATGAATGACTGTGTGGATCAAAAACCTCTGACCTCTATGGATGACCAGGTTCCAATGTGTGCATGCTAAGATTCTGCCAGGGGTGAGACATGGCACTCCCCCTCCCCATAAGTCCATAAGTATGCGAATGAGCTCTCTTTGTATGTATGTGTGCATACATTTATCATTTCTAGACACACACACACAGAGTAAAATCGAAGAAGCATCAGGGAAGATACCTCCAAGGGGAAAAGTACCAGCTAGCATGGGGTTATAGTTTCCTGTTGCAGATTTAGATTGCGTCTCCCACACATGTCTTGCTAGATCCCAATCTGCTGTTCTGATTTGCAGTACAGCCCCAATATGGCATGCAAGGGTCAGATATGCTGATTCAGTTATCTGTAGCGTAACACCTTCTGTCTGGAAGTACCCTGAAATGCACCCTAACAACTTCAAGCATTCTGCTATCAAGAGTGGAATTTCAAAAGCCCACTTTCCCCTTCCATTTGCAAGCTACAGTTCCTGGGCACAGTCCACCTTTGACGGTATTCTTGGTTTGGTGTCAGGCTCTAAATGAAGACATATTTGCTCTCACTTTATTAACAAAATGGGGCTCCCGTATCCCTTCCCCCTTAACAGTTCTTTGAGGATGACAGTCCTGGAGGGTTGGTCACCTCTCCAAATGACACTTGGTGTACACACTACTCCCCACAAAGATCTTCCTGGCATTGATCATAATCCCTTTGCCCAAATCCTGCTTCAGATACGTCCTTTGCCCAACATACCTGCCATCAAATTAGCTGAGGGCGTTAAATCCTTCAGGCAGCCTCCCTTTTATTTCAAACTCAGTTCTGTAAAAGCCCATGAAGAACTCTCCTGCCGATTACTGATAAACATAATAAGAGCCCAGCTGCTGGATCAGGCCAACGGCCCATCTAGTCCTGCATCTCGTTCTCAGTGGACAACCAAATGCCTAGGAACATCCTTCATCAGCTGCTAGGCAGCCAGAAGAGTGACAGTTTCAGGGCTCCACTTGACCCCCCACTCACCACAGCATTCTTTGGGTTGGCTTGTTCATCCTGCATCTCTCTCAGCTGTTGCTCTGTAGCACTGTGCACACGGCTCAGGACATTAAACCAGTCACTGTAAGAAAGACAGAAGCAGAAAACACTTTAAAAAAACCCCCGGTATATATTTATTACTGAAATGGCTAATTTTTAATAGTCTAGTATACTATAATTAATATGCAGTTGTATACAAAGCATCATAGAAGTAATTAAATATATTTACTAATACCGACAACATCATACAAAGACTGAAACAATGACCTGATAACATGTATATCATGATTCATCTTCTACTCTCCCGCCTTTCCCTATTTTTATAACTGCTTCTCAATTTAGAGCACAACATCATGGGAGGGGTGTTGCTTCCAGCTCTCCCACCCCTCGCCTTGGGAAAAAGCAGAAATCTTTTAAGAAAAACACACACCTATCCCTGCATCCCCTACCTGGCATCCTCTGGTGATTCTGCCACTATGTGGTAAATTCGATCACTTGTCACAATATCAAGGGCATTCTCTTTCTCGTGAATATCCACAATCTCCCTGAAAAACAACAAGTGTGAAGAGCCAGGATGAAAAGACAGTTTGTCTATGTTTGGCATCCATCTCCATTGGCCTGCCTGGTCTCAAGGAGGCTCAGCGCTTCCCCGATCTCTTGAAAATACTTGAGAACAAGGAAGCAACAGCACCCAAAGATGAAGTAAGGTGACAGGCTGGTGTGGAAATGAGGGTACTGCCTACTGCACCTAGAGACCACCTTTGGGGGCTGTGTTGATAAGGAACCACTGCAAGGGCAACATCACTGAAAAGACTTTTAATGTGGGCAAAGAGACAGCTAAACCAATTCAAGTTGAAGGGTACTGACAAGAGAGGCCAGGGGGAGTGCACAAGAATGTGGGGCAAAATTTGCTACAAGAAAATTCTCAAATCAGTCCTAAATAGGCCCATGCATGTGGGGAGGGCAGTCAGTTGAACTTTTCACAGGCCTCAGAGGGATAAACAGGCTGGGGGATACCACCAGGGGCCTGCCAGACTTAAGCTATCATGCCAAGAACAAGACTCCCGCCCCAGGCCTCAAACAAGCTCTGCATGGGCCTGGTCCTAGAGCGTCATTATGCATGCAGGACTGACACTGAAGCTTTAAAAATAGCCCTTGCACTCAGGTAAGGGGCTCTAAGGCCCCACCCTCTTTAACAGTCTCAGGCCTAAAGATGTCCCACAGGACTTAAGGAGTCAAACAATTTCCCCTCAGGCCCAGGTTGTTAAGGATTCCCCAAACATCTCCTGTTACCAATCAATATTGATACTGATTTATCCCTAGGGCTTACAGACATAATAATGTCCCATACTTGGCCTTCCTGATGTCAATTGTCCCCTTCAGCTTCTCTTCACTGTCGTTCTCAAAGTACATCAGCTTGGCCTCTCTCAGCACAAACCAGCGCCGTTTCCAATTCCGGCGAGACAGCGTGGACATGCCTCCTCCCTTCTTGTAAAGCCAGCCTGACTTCAAGGCCTCTTGCTTGGCTCGAAACCACATGAAGGCCTCGTTCTTCAGGACACACCAGCGCCGTCTCCAGGGGTTCATCAGGCCCCCTTGCAAGGAAGAGAAAAGAGACACAGTCAAAGTTACTGCACCACCAGAATGTCCCCATCCTGCACTCCACAAGCACCTGACAAAGACAGTGGCATGTGTATCTTCCTGCCCTTGGCCATAACAGTTCCCTGAAAAATGTGGGGCCTCCTGTAGAGACAGAATGCTAACATGCAGAAGCATGCACAAGTCTATCACAGTGGCATTAGCTGCCACGTACAGCGAGGCAGCGGTTGACTTTTGTATTACTACCTCCCCTACAAGCCTAAAAAAACAACACCCTGGTTTGCCAGTTACCAAAGTAAAATTAGGAGTGGGGAGGTAAATGTGTGTACTTGCACAAGCCCACACAAAACTGGCATGAGATATTTTGTTACCTGAAGTGAGGCCCAAATGGTGCCTCCTCCCGCCCCACTAAGACCAGTATCTTTTTTATAAATGCAAATTTTGTAGCCTCAAGCGTTAATTTCATTTATCCACCCCCTTACTACTACCCCAAATACTGCTTCACAGTGCTGCCAGATCACTTCAAGCATGTTCCACAACAGGGCCTCTGCCATCTCTAAAAACTGTTATCATCTGTGCATGCCCATTAAGACCCAACACTTGGGACTGGATATCACAGCCTTTATGTTCAACCAAGGTCCCTTCTAATCCCTCCTTGACAAAAAGCCTTACTGACTTTATCTTGGAAATGAAGAAGAACAAAACAGCAAAACAGGGAGCAAATACTGAGGGGAGATGAGAGGGGATTAGGGAGCAGGGGAAAATTGCTCAGCTTAGGGGACTGACCAAGCTGCTTACCTTTCATGTAGAGATAGCTGTGAAAATAGGCTGGCCCTGATCCATTGAGCACAGTGACCCGGCTGCTGCAGAATTCTTCATCCGTGTCCATATAAGCATCCCCTTCATCCTCACTGTCTAGAAACTGGAGGCAAAAAGAATGGTTACGCTCCAGAAACGAAGCAGCACAACCTGCCAAGTCCTATCGCACTTCCACTACAGATCTCAGTGCTGAGCTGGCCAGGCAGTATGATAACCATACAGAAGCAGGAATGATCTAAAGTGGGTGAGTGATTTCAAGGCAAAGGCCAAAACCTGCCATACTCAGTTGCCAACATGTGGACTTTGGCCTCTATTTCCATTTTGGAACTATCTGATTTAAGAACCTCCAATTTTCTATTGCAATAGTTCTCTGATGTTCAGCCAAATGCATCCTGGCCATCTCAGCTTCTGTCTCTCTCTCATTATCCCCCTTCTGGGGGGGGGGGCAGTCTAACCCCCTTCTGCAGCAGATCATGTGAAAAGCTACAACTTTACACACAACCTAACACACACAGAAACAATATGTCCTTATGGGCAGCACAAAGGCATTAAATAGATTAAACAGGGGTGAACTGCCATTCTACATGGGATAGCTTCTAAAGTATATGAACTCCCTTTTTAAGATCACCCCCAAAAGGTTCATACAATGAGTGTGTTCTCGGGGACGGTGGCTGTTGTGTGCATGATTAATCGGGTCAAACAATACCCAGTAAGTGCCCTTGTAAATCTGGCAGACACAAATACCCATACAGTAATTGTAGCTGCAAGTAATGCACCAATACTAGGCACAAAATCCATATTCCAACATATATAAAAAACATACAAATGTGCATGAAGATGTGAAGAACAAATGGGAAATGTGCTTATATGGGATGCATATGCAAACATGTGCGCACAGACACACCAGTTGTGCAAGTAAGCTTTTAGTATCACACAGAAAAATACAAACACGGCAGAAAATGGGTAAAGTAACCCATAGGTTAAGGCAGTCAATGTGGTTTCCTCCGAATGTTGTTGGACTACAACTTCCAGCATCCCTGACCATGCTGGCTGAGGCTAATGGGAGCTGGAGGCCAAAGGCTACCCCTGGGTTAAAGGAAACACAACACAATGGATTTTAACACTTAAGAACAAAACAAAATCCTGTGCCTATATTTTATTATTTATATCCTGCCTTTCTTCTATTATATTTATATCCTGCCTTTCTTCTATGATGGAACTCAAGGCAACACACACAGTTCCCTGGAAGTCTCCCATCCAGGCACTGCCCAAGCCCAGAACTTCTTGGCTTCATCCAAGCTATTGCATCCTGTACCTTCAAAACCACATCCTGAGACAAGGGAAGACTGAAAAAGTTCCAAGGTCAGCTTGCAAGAAGTGGAGTTCTTTAGGAATCAGTCTTGGGAGTTATTTTATTCACTACATTTTCCCCCTTTCTTTTTTGTTTGCAACTTTGATTGCAAACAGAAAGAGTGTGGATTAAATTTTCCAATGAAACCAAGCTGGGAGATGCCTATGAGAGACCGCAAGGATTGGACAGTTATGCAAGATGAAACTAGGCAATCCTATGGATGGGAGGGAGCAGAAATGTGTTCACAAGCATCATGATGAAATGCAATGGCTGTGAATGTGGACTGAAGAAAAAAAAATGCCTTTTAACCCCAAGGAACATGTTAACACAAGGAGTTAACACAAGAGAGCACTGGGGTGCCAAACGTGCACAGGAAAGATAAAAAGAAAAACACACTTCCTGCTTAACAGCAGGATCTGTTTTTTGCTTCAAGGCAAACGGCCCTTACCGAGTCTAAGCTGCCGCGGTTGGAGTCCATGCCGTTGCTGTGGGAATTGCGCGAGGCCTCCTCCCCATTCAGGGGCTCAGCAGACGTGCTGCCAGCCTCTCCGCTGCCATCAAACTCCTCGTGGTCATAGTCAGACTCCACATCTGGAGGCAAGCTGTAAATTGGCTCTTCCGAGTCCCCATTGTCACTCTGCAGGATTTCCGAGGCTGATTGGTAGATGCTTTCCATAGGCTGCTCCTTCTGGGGGCTTGCAGATCTCTCTGTGGAAGGACACAGAGAGTTGCCCTCCTCGTTCTCTCCCTTCCTAGGCACTGGCATATTCGGAGAAGCATCTTCCTCGGAGTAATAGTTGTCACTGGTTCTGGTGCTGCTGTCCTGGTTCAGGAGACTTGGGCTGGGAACTGGTGGTCCCTCTTCATCTGCAGGAAAGCCCTCGTCTTCTTCTTCCTCAGCCAGGGGAGCTACAAGGCTGCATTCAATATTGAGGGTCCCTTCGTTGGACAGAGAGTGCTCGAAGCCTTGCACGCTCTCATCCAAATTCCCAAAATCCAGCAGCTCCAGGAACTCCTGTGCGACCCTGGACGCCTCCTTCTCCAGCCTCTGGATCTCCTCTTCCCGCTGCCGCTTTATCTCATTCTTGGTGTTCTCACAGGTGATGTGGTCGGTCTTCTGCTGCCACTGCAGCTTCTCAATCTCCCTCTCCAGTCGCAGGATCTCTTCCATCTGACGCTGCTCCTCTTCCTGTAAAGGCTGGTCTTCCTCTTGGGTCCTTAGCGCCTCCATCTGAAAGAAAGATCAGCCTTAATGAAGTCACAGTAACAGATCTGAGAAAGCAGGAGTTTGCATGGCGGCCAAGTGGCAATTCCCTCTGCTCCCTGCATGTGCAACATTTCTTCTAATTGTTCTAAGGCATGAGAACCTAAGAAGAGCCCTGCATCAGGGATGCATCAGGCCGATGGCCCATCTAATCTAGCATCTTATTCTCTCAAAAGTGACCAACCAAATGCCCATGTCAAGCCTGCAAGCAGGACCTGAGTGCAACAGCACTCTCTCACTCCTTGTGATCCTAGCAACTGGTATTCAGAGGCATACAGCCTCTAACAGTGGCTGGAGATGGGTCTTACTTAAAATTTTATGTCCTCCCCGTAAAGTTTAAGGTGGTTTGAGAGAGGGTTACTGTTTTGTGATGGGAATGTTCACACCACTTTTGCCACTGGTCTTTGGCTGTTTTGTATTGCTTTAAAAAAAACCGACCTGTTTGACGAGGTACTCATGGAACAAAAGAACTAAGCATCTGTACTGTACACCATGGGAAGCAAAGGCTTTCACAGGCACTTCTTTCTTAAAAGGCTATGGTCTATCTCCAAGCCAAGTGACAATAGGCTGGATTCAAATGTGCCTTGGATGGAAGTGTCTTTGATCCACCAGAAGATCTCATTAATGAACAGGGGTCAGTAGGGAATTTTTTTTTGCAGATTCCACCTCTCAGCTGCAATCCCCTCACCATTTTAAAAAAAATGTGCCCCTTGAGCCTCTATCTGGTTCAAGGGAGAAATTTCCACTGGCACCAATGCAAGCTTTCATTCAGAGCCGAATAGCAGCTGCCCGCCCCCCAAGTATTTTTCAATAGGACTGTGGCACAAAAGAAAGAGGTAACCCACCGTCCCACATGCCACATTGCTAACCCTCATCAGGATTCCACAGCAGCTGACATTTACACATTCCACTAGATTTGTACAACTATGGGTTGTATCCGGTGTTTGCAGAGTGCAGTTCTGTTTATTACAGTACTTTGAAACTGTCCTCAATCTAGATGACACTGTACCGCCATTCCTAGGATCAAGCTACATGTAACAGTCAACATCTAGGGACATATCCAACACTTTTCTTCTGCTCATGCAACAAACCTCTGCTTGTGCAATTGGACTTCCCCATCTGCTCCTTGCACACCCCCAAAATCTGCTCCAGAGGGTCCCCCAACCTTCTGGAGAAGATTTTGAGGATGTGCAGTGAGCTTCAAGAAAGAGGAGAGGAGAGGGAAGTTCTGTTGTGCAAGTTGATGCATACAACCCTAGGTGTTTATATTACTTTATAGGAGTGGAGCATCATCTAGACTGAGGACGGAGTTACCGTAACAGCATAGCACTGCATTCTGCAAACAGTACCTTGGATTAGCTTGTAAAGAGGGAAAGGTCAAGCAACAAAGATCACCAGCATGTCTTCATATTCTGCTTAGTATTCTGAAATGAGAGGCATATGATGGGAGTCATAATGGAACACACCTGAGCCATCTGCAATGCTGCTTCAAGCTGCTCTTTTTCTCTGTTCAAAAACAAAGAACAAACTCATCAATAAAATCTACAGTCCAGCTTGCCATGAAAATTTGCTGAAATCAATGAAGTTTTAAATAACACTGCTGCCTCAGTCATTTGCATTCAGATCAAAAATTTTGTGAGCTGTAACAAAGCCTTTAAAGTTAAACCAAGGAAAATTATTATATTAATGAAAGGCTTGGGTTTTCAGAAGGCTGGTTGGGGTTTGTTTGTTTTTTTGGTAAGGCTCAGAACGGATGCTGACTGCTATTGAACACACATGGAACAACAATTCACACTGCAGAATGCATGTGGAGGGAAATGGAGGCTGCCTCACAGTGGATAAAAAATGTCATATGAACATACTCTTTAGTCAGAAGGTCAGCGGTTTGAATCCCTGCGATGGGGTGAGCTCCCATTGCTCGGCCCCTGCTCCTGCCAACCTAGCAGTTCAAAAGCACATCAAAGTGCAAGTAAATAAATAGGTACCGCTCCGGCGGGAAGGTAAACGGCTTTTCCATGTGCTGCTCTGGTTTGCCAGAAGCAGCTTAGTCATGCTGGCTACATGACCCGGAAGCTGTACGTCGGGTCTCTCAGCCAGTAAAGCGAGATGAGAGCCGCAACCCCAGAGTCGTCCGTGACTGGACGTAACAGTCAGGGATCCCTTTACCTTTAAGGTAGCTGAAGGCACCCTCTTCCCATAGGACAGCCAGATTATCTCAGGCTTGGTTTAATTTGAGGTGTGCAGCTGTGTCAAGACTTCCCCGGCTCTCCCCTCTTGTGACTGAGGAACAAGCTAAGAAACTGGACAGAGTGGAATAGAGGCAAGGTCACACTGAAGGCTCCTGATTGACCACAAAGCCAAGAAAAGGGAATTGGAGGCTGGACTTCTAGAATAAATAAATAATGTGGGCTCCAAAACTGTGTTTTTAAAGAAAAGTATTATGCAGTAGTTCCCTCAAGAAGAAGCCTTCTAAAAATACACAACTTCCTAAAGTCACATATCATTTTCCAAGGGTAAAAGTAATAACTTGGCTGGTAATCATCACTTCATTATTATTACAGCTGTTGACTGTGGTAACATATATGGAACAGTGTTAGGCACATACACAATTAAAAAAACCCAATACCTATATAATATATTTTTTTAAAAAGCTCACTGCAAATGGGTGTATGTCAAGGACAGAGAAACTGTACACATTATTATTAATAATAAATTAAATTTCTGTAGCAATTGATCAATCAATATTCCCTGGGTGACCTACAAACAAGAAAATATTAAAAACATGGTACTGATGTTTTAATGAGGTGGTTTTCCCCACAAGGTTATATTGACATGCTACTGCTGCTGTGTTATTTTATTGCTGTGCTACTTGGAGGTTTTGTCTTCAAATAAAAAGTAGTTTAGAAACCATACACCTTTATTTGTTTATTTCATAAAATTTATGTTTATAGAAAGTAGGATCATAGTGTTAGAAGGGAGCAGTTACTACCACTGCGTTGCAACCTGTGGCGCTCACCCTTGAAGTCCTGAACCAGCCACCTGCAATGATGTCCTGCGACAACCTCACAGCCTAGCGCTTAGTCGTCCTTTCAGCCCAGAGACTAAAAGACATGCCCAGGTGCGCTGCTTTGGGGCTTCCAAATTCTGCAGAGTCCAGATATTCAGGAAGCTTCAGACCACCTTGGCCTACCTGGCTCACGGGGACCAGCACTTGACCAGAACAAGTTGTGCAACCTCCATAGCTAGTCTCCTGTGCTGAGTATAGGAGTGCCCAAAAGGAAAAAGTCCCAGCTTAGTGGTATCATCGAGATGAGCCCTATCATTAGCACTGTGTATTCTACAATTCTCACTAAGCATGGAATTTAGAATCAGCTTGCAGCTACAAAGGAGTGAGGTTGGGCTCAAAAAAGAATGCAGGAAGTAACTGGTGAAATCTGCAAAGGCAGAGAGGGTGTTGGGTAATGTTTCCAATGGTCAGGAGGCGGGGCTTCAGGGCCATGCATGGCTCCTCCCCCACTAGAAACATATATATGCAGACTTACTTCCCATAATTCATTTTTTAAAAGGTCACCAAATTCAAGTCTGTCTGAGCACAATTTGGCTCACCTGGATATAGAAGTTTGGTACTGTGTTGCTGTGCTTTTAAAGTGGTGAATATACAAAACTCTGCCTATCACGAGCAACACATCAAAGGCAGAGTCCTGTTTGGACTGTTCCACTTCAGGCTACAGGGGGCTGATCAAATGGCAAGGGGGTGAAAAACACCCCACAGTCCTCCACATAGAAAACTAAAACACCAGAGGTAGTTAAGCCAAAATCCTTATCCCTGACACCTGATTTTCTATACGCAGGGAATCCTTTACATGGAGGAACATTAAATCATGTACATCCCTCTCACTCCTGCAGTCTGAAGTGGTACAGTCCTGGCACAGGTCTGCCTCTTCAGTTGCAGTTTTGTGAAAGCTGGGCCAGGGAGACAGAACCAAGACTGCCTTGTACCTTTTCTTCTCCTCTTCCTCCTCCTGCTTCCTCCTACGCTCCCTCTCTTCTTGCCATTGTCTTTCCTCTTCCTCCTTTCTAATCCGCTCTTCCTCTCGACGCCTCTGCTCCTCAGCTTCCCGTTTCCGCTGCTGTTCCTCCTCTAGCAGGTGCCGGTAGAGGCTGCGAGCCAGCTGCCCACGCCAGTGCTTCTGCAGGACAATGGCAGAGGCCTTCAGGCGCAGGAGGGACTTCTTCCAGAAGTGAGCACGGTAGTTCTTTTGGATAGTCACGACACTGGCTAGCACCCTTCGATACCTCTTCCTGAGTCAACAAAAGCAAGGTGGGGGTTACTGTCAATCAACGGCCATTGCTCACTAGGTTCTCCTCAGCATCTGCCTCAGAAACCATCTGACCCAGGGGTACCAAGATGCCAGATTCAATGAATCAGCACAACCACAGCCGCTTTCTCCAAAAAACATTTCCCCAGGAAGCCACTCCTTCCATGCTTTCCTTTCTCCTCCATCTGTCATCCACCTGGTTTCTGGAGAATACTTTAGGCATCTCCCTCTTGGGGCCACTCATTTCCTGTTTCTACACCAGCTCTGTCTTTGCTAAGCACTTTGAGTGGTGTAATGGCACGGAACCTCCCAACCCAAAGGCAAAATGGCAGATTCCCCCATCCCTCCAAACAATAAAGGGATGGTTCCTGTCATGACCTCCTCCCAGCATATCAGTCTTTTTTCCAGATGCTCCCACATAGACAGCCATACACTGCTCTCCTAAAACAGAGGAATGAGTAGTTTTTACACCCACCCACCCACATATGGAAGCTAAGGTCCCCGTAACAGAGAGAGAGAGAGAGAGAGAGAGAGAGAGAGAGAGAGAGAGAGAGAGAGTGAGTTGGGGAATACCTTTTATTTAGTAATGAGACTATGCACTCTGTACATGTTCAGAATCTTCCTTCTCTGTAGTTAATCTGCAGGCGTAGAAAAAACTCAAATTCTAAGTCCTAACATTCCTGGCCTGAATTGAGGGTCTGGTTCTTTTATTAGTGCAATTAAGGCCAGTCCACTTGAATCCAATATGGATTATATGCTTTTCTTTTTCTTTCTGAGGACCAATATGAAGAACTAGTAGATTATTTCTGTGGAATAGAAGCATTATCTAGGAAATATACTTACAAGAGTCAGGCAGTTGCTATGTTTGACACTCCATGTGGCACTATGAGGTGTCTCCTGCTAAAGAACAGGGAATGTGTGTGCTCTGCAAGCCTGTGGCTACATTGCACAAGAATTGAAATGGATATTGACACTGAGTTCAGCACCCTGAGAATCAAAGCTTAAGTTAAAACTTATTTTTTAAAATACCCAAACAAACAAGTTTCTCACATGCTTAAAGCTGATAAGATCCATAATCTGTGTGCAAACCCTGGTGAAACCTCAAGGTCTAACAAGACACACCAGGAGACTCATCCAGAATCTACCATCAAATGGATATAGAGTGAGGAATGGAAGGAGACAATTGCATTCAAAGGAATGTAAAGTGGAAGGAGCCTCCCTGCTCATGCTGTTCCCCAGTATTCCACCCACCCACCCCTGTCCTTTTCTCCCACCTGAGCTCTGATACAGAAGCCCTGCCAGGAGAAAAGTGGTCAAGAGGCATTTTCAGCAGGGAAAGCATGTTCATCACCCCTTCCAGCGCACTGCGTGTTTGCTTCAAAACTGGTCTGCCAGTTCTGCAGAACCAATCATCTAGCACACAGTTTGTGCTGCCATCATATTCTCTTAGGCTTCAGAAGCCAGCATGGTGACAGAACAAGGTTTCCAGTGATTAGGGGGGGGTTAGGAATCCAGTAAGATTCCTATGGCCTAAGACAGGAGATCCAAATAGCACCCACTCCTCAATGGCAAGCTAAATTATAATAATTATAATAAACAAAACAAAGGCCAATTTGCTGCATGCCAATGGCACACCTTGCCTGATGGTAGGGCTAGTCCTGTTCCAGTGTCCTGCATGGCTCTTGCTCTTTTATACAACTAACAGAAGCAGAATAGGTTGTGCAAAATAAAACAATCTGTACGCAAAGGTTCTTAGTTTGCAGAATTCCAGAGGGTTATTTTGGTACAGAATTCTGGTGATAGCAGCACTGGCAGTGGCAACAATGCCATTAGCAACAATATCCCAGTTCATATGCAATGGCCTAGGCCTGGCTCATGATTATACCCTCAAAATGCAGATGGTTTTCACAGCCTGGGAAATCCATGTTTGCAGCTGGAGCCCAGCCAAGTCTTGCTGTAGACAGCAGATGCAGCTTTGACTTCCTTGCCTGAACAACCGAGCCTGCCTTCCCCTTGGATAGTATTGTGGGGGGGACTGGGCAGATTGCCGTTATTCTGTTCACCAATCAACATTCTAGTTTGGTAGGCCCAAATCTAAACTACACCAAGGGCTTTGTAAACTTTGCATTTTATTTTATTTTAAGGAAAGGTAGATGCCAGTTTTATTTGCATATTTTATTATGTAAATTTGCATAGGCCGTATTTCCTATGCAATATTTAGTCTTTTTCAGATAGTTACAGGAAAGAGAAAAAAGCACATGGAGCCCCTCCCCCCCCCCGCATCCTAGCAGTTCAGCTCAGCTCCCATCCTCCACTTTCCCTAGCCAATGGCGTTTGAGATGTCACCAGGGGCTGCTCACACATTTTCAGGCCTCTTTGCAACCTTAAAGACTAGAAACTTTTTAAAAAATGAAGCTGAATTTCCAGGGTGCTGAATTCCTCCTCTAGTAGCAACCCCTGCGCTGTTAATGGCACGATCCTGGAATACAGGCAGCCCATGCAATAATTCCTCAAAGCAACACCAGTGTCCTTGCGGAGCACAGGTGACCGTCCGAATGGGCACACATAGCAATTTGCCAGAACAAGACAACAACAATTAGCAGCAAGATGAAAAGGCAGAGACAGATAGATGGTGGGTGTGCAGAGCCAGCCAGCTTACAGCTACCCCCACCCTCTTCCCTGCACCCAGAAGAGCCCACCAGGGAAGCAGAATCTGGAGGGGGGGCTATAAGTGAGGAAGACTGGCCTGGGTCTGGCAAATAAAGACAGAGCTTGGGCTGAGGGTCTTCAGTGCAGAGCAAGAGAGGGAGAGCTGGGGAGTTTCTCTGCAGGGCAGCTTCATAGGAGGATTACAGATGCAACAGGAAAGAGGCAGGGGGTAGAGACCTGGGCAAGTAAGCAACTTCGCAGTCAGTGGCCTGCATTGGGAATGCATGGGGATTTCAAGAGGGAGCAGAGAAGGGGGAAAGCAGTGGAAGCCCAGCCAGAAGCAGCAAGCTGGAAAGGAGAGAGACCTGGCAGCAAGGAACATTCCAGCAGCTGGGCAAAGAAGGCGATTCAAGCACTGACCTTGCCATGTAGCCCAGGACGTGGGCTCGGATGATGGTTGCCGCCTTCCTCAGCTCCTCTTCCCGGGCCTTCTCCAGTTTTTGCTCCAGAGCCTCCTTCAGGAAAACCTGGTACCCCGGGGAGGAGTTTCATCAAACACAAAGAGAGGAAACAGCAAGTCCCAGGCAGCACCAGCAGGTCCCATGCCTGCCTGCCTGCCGTAACAAGGCACACAGGGCTCCTTTTATGCTCCTGCGCCAGAGCCAGTCCCTGCTCTGCCAGCCCTTCCCCTTTGGGTGCTGTCGCTGATGGACAAGGGAGAAAGTTGTGCAGGGAGAGGAGCCAAACTCAGCCCAGCCCCCGCACACTCTCTCTCTCTCTCTTCCACACTGCAGGCTCAAGGATTAAGGGGGAGAGAAAAAGGGGGGAGGAGGCTGCACTGCTTTTAACTATTAACCCTTTCTTTGGCTCAGTGACATCTTTTAAGGCTATGTGGAACTGCTGCTCGAGTCCTGCTAATGAGGCTCTGGGTATGTGTGTCAACATTCCAGGCGCTGCATGCAAAATGCAGAAGAAAAATGAAGAAGAAACTATGACAAGATACCCATTCCAAGAAAAGAAGCTGGGGAGGAGGCACGGAGGGGGTGGGGAGGGAGAGGAAGAATCTTTCCAAATATCATTTCCTGCACTGCAGATAATCCACACATATTTTCCCCCTGGCTGCTTCTTTGCATCACTGCCTCAGTGCCAGCCTGTCTCCAAGCTGTCTTGCTGGCTGGAAGATTCCTTCTCACTTTCATTGCCTTCTCTGCAATCAAACCTTCCCAAGAGGTGTGGCTCACCCTGAATGCACACAAGAACAAGTGGTCATTCTGCATTTGCTTTTTATTAAAAGACGCACCTGGGTGCTATTCCTGAAACCAGGAGGCATGAAGCCTGCTTTCAGAACAGGCTACACTTGTGGCTCTGGTGGGTGATGCATGACCGCACACGGGTCAGGGAAACTGCATCAATCCCATTAGATATTTCAGCGGCCCCATGATGAGGTCTTGGAATTCCAACAGTGGGGTCTGGAAAACATCCATGGGCCTGGTCTGTTACTCATTCCTGTCTGGGAGGTTCCAGAAGGATGGAAGGTCAGGCCTGGTCCACCTGTGTGGCTGTCGGTGAACCAAAAACATTGGTACTCCAATAAAGTGACACACAATCCAAAAGGTGACTCCGAGAATGCATTGTAATGCTGCAAAGACTCTGGGGCACAATCCCTGGATTATGTGGCACAGATATTTGGGATAGCAAATGCCTTTGGTATTTTGAATGCAGCATTCTTCTGGAGAATTCGAGTGGTTGAAGATTGCATTAACATCCCCAAGAAAATCTGTTTTCATCACCTGCATTTATGGCTAGCCTCCCACATTTGTCTGAGGTGAAGGCAATGCAACCAAAGGCTTAGGCTGCCAATGCATTAAAGTCTCCTTTCTGCACTGAAGTTCTAAAGCAGGAGTACAAAAAGCTCTTGATCACATGAATATTTGCAGAGAAAGCTATATGGAGGGCAAGGGGATCATCAGCATGTGGGTGCTGTGTGGCTTAGGGGATGTGAATGAGCAGCCCGCAAGGGGGGGGGGCAGGGGAGACCATTTGGACGCAACCTGTGCAGACATGCACACTTATAAAGCCCCAAGTGTTGGACACATGGCCTTGCTCAAAATTGGTAGAGCAGCATTTGCAGAAATCAAATAGAAGAAATGAAGAAATCACAGATGCCTTTCAGAATTCCCTAGCTTGAAGCAGGAAGCTGGAGGCTTGCAGAAACCGGTGTGAAGGGCAAAGCTGGCAAGGGAAAAGTTCAGCACAGTGCCTCTCTGCCTAGTTGTCCCCTGCCCAAACTTGTGCTACAAGAATCCAAACAAAGTCCAGACTGCCACAGTGGACAATCAGCAGCTGCTCCCCTCTGTCCCTAATGAGAAACACAAAGACCATCCTGCTTTCCCCTTCCTTTCCTGTGCTCTACAATTCCTTATACTAGCCCTTTTCCTTCCTCCACCAAACAATTGCTCAGTATAGAAATCCCCCCCTTGAAATATACTGCACAGGAAGCACTTCCCACTCCTTCCCCCATCCTGCCCAGCACATGTGCAAGACCATGCAGGGACTCCTCAAGCCTCGCCTGTCCAGGTTGCTCATAAAGCCCTCAGCAACACCCTGGAGGAGCAGAACAGGCCAAAGAGGCTCACTGGGCAGGGAGATGTCGCTAACCCTCAACCTCGGCCTCACCTCCAGAGACAAAGAGGGGCCCTATGCTTCAATGCAGAGGCAGGGCCTCTTGACAGGCACAAAGGGACTGGGCTCACAAGGCAAACTCATGACTCTTTTAAGACCTATTTGTTTTCTAGGCAGCAAAGGAAAAGGAGAGCTGTGGCTCTGTGGTGGGGCGTATGCTTTGCATGCAAGAAGGTTCCAGATCCGGTCCCTGGCATCTCCAGACAGGGCTGGAAAACACTGGAGGAGTCACTGTAAGTCAGTGTGAACAGTACTAAGCTAGGTGGACTAAGGTGCTTGACTCAATAGAAACACAACTTCCCACGCTCCTAATTGCCAGCAATAGCTACAGATGCTGCACCACTATAGAGCAAGAGTCTTAAGTGATCAGAACTGGAAAGTCTGTTCTGCCTAGGGCTAGGATTGCCAACATTTTTGCTCACTCTGCTCCTGTGCATGTAACAGCAGACTGAGACACCACTTAGCCAGGAAAAGCTGACTTTCAGAAGACATCTGAAGGCAGCCCTGATTAGGGAAGTTCTTAATGTTTGATGTTTTATTGTGTTTTTAATATTCCATTGGAAGCCACCAAGAGTGGCTGGGGAAACCCAGCCAGATGGGCAGGGTATAAATAAATTATTATTATTATTATTATTATTATTATTATTATTATTATTATTATTACCACAAGCTTAATTTGTTGGTGAGGCCACTGTTAAAAGAACAGAGGCAAGGCCCCTGAAATAAGGCAGCTCTATCCTTGGTGCAAGAATATCATATTACGGCATTCTAGGTGAAGGCTAGAAAATTTATCATTCTTTAACACCTCTGTGGTGCTCCTACAAAAGTATAGATTCCTCCTACCACTTCAACATTTATTTTTTTAAAGGTATGTACCTAAAAATGAAAGAATGATGGAAACATGCATTTGGACACGTGTATACATGCACACTTCTTAGGGAGCCAGGATAGTCCGCAGCAACATGTTGCCTTTACACTTGGTGACAAATCTTAGCTCACTGCCATGCAATGTGTGGAATGGTTCTAAGAACTTTTTTGTATGACTCCGAATCTTGCATTGCCTTACCTTGACTGGGTACTTGCCATTATGGCTAGTAGCCCTCTCCTCCATGAACTGTACCTCTTCACTGAACCCCCAAGTTTAGCTTCTGCAAGCTTATATGCAATGAAACCCCCAATAGAGAACCCTGTGCAGATGTTGCTCCTGCCCTTCCACAGAATGCGCCCACTACTCAAACCCGGCAACTGACTTCTCCATCTGCAATGCAATGACAGTACCAGAGAGTCGTTATTGTAATCCTTACATATAAATAGGGCTCCATCCTCTGTCTCAGCTTTAATCCAGGCTGGGTCTCCACATTGGAGCAGATCCTAGGGTTTCCTTGGCCATTGTAGCAGCATTTTAACAATGCACCATCCGTCGCACCCAGTGATGCTGGCTAACAATGTTGTATTAAGCTTTGGCCAGTTTCTAGAGGGCTTTTGAACATTTGACAGAGCACCGCTGACACTGAACATACTGATCTCTGTAAATGCCAGGCATCCCCCTATTGCTACCCAAATGGCCCCAAACTACCACCTTAATAACCAAGGTAACCACCATTTGGATGCCAGAAAACCACCATTTTATTTGGATGCCAGAAAACCAATTTTGGAACTTAAATTTGACCCACCTCCTACTTCCAACGGTTTCTCTCCTTCCTTGTCATTTCCACCTTGTGGCTCACAGTAATTTTTAAAAGGGGTCTGTGTGCCCCAACAATTCTCATCTGCTTTGCCACTTATCAGGGATGTGACTCTCTTTCCTTGCTCCTCCAATCTCTTTCATAAAGTTGGCCATCCTCCTGCCTCTGAAATCAATCCCATCTGGTAGGCGGCAGAGCCTCTTCAACCCACCCTGTTGCCCCTCTTCCTTGCTCATCCTGAGAAGCGAAGACTTCAAAGAGCTCGAGCCCTGCCCCAAGTGGCCCTGCTTCCCTGAACAGCAAGCAAAGGGCAGCGAGGCAGCCGGTCCCTTCTCAGATGGACCAGCAACTCTGAGAGTAAGCGAGAGAGGGAAAGTTCTATTGTTCTTGGTGGGGTCAAAGGTCAGTTGTCTGCCGCACCAGTCACTTGGAGCCTGTTCTCTTTAATGGCTCCAAGGTTGATTTATTAACTCCAAGTGCTTGGTATGCAGAGAGACAGCAGTTTCCTTTCTCCTCTCTTGCTAGTGGCAAGCCGCCTTTGGTCTCCCTTGCTCAAGGACTGATGCCTGAGCTTTCCTCCCTCCCCAGTTTCGTTTAAGGCAGCACAAGCTGCAGAACATAAATATAATGCATAGACTGTACATCGCGTCGCTGGGAAATGAAAGATAAGCTGCAGAAAAGAATCACACTGCAGCCTAAAACGTCCTGGCTGGGCCCAGTTACTTCATCCTTGAATTTGGCATGCTCTAAATGCAGGGGCTCTAAATGCAGCTGGCAATTGCGACTGGTTGCCCTTGCCTAATAGTAAGAGTCTATGGCTCCCCATATCCCCCCCACATGTCTTTTAAGGAAGGCACATTTGTGACCTGCCGGACTACTTCTTGAATTGCTGTCCCAAGCAACTGTGCTCCCTAGCGGCCTTATTAACTCAGAACATCTAATTTATTCCTAACAAAGAAACAAAGCAAATCTGGTGCAGACCCCTTGGGTGAAGAAGAGACAGCAATGTTGGTGGCTACACCTTAATGGCAGGGTGCCCTCTCACTGTATTGCTTTAGATGCTTGCTGGAAACTTTTTTTATTTCAGGAAGCCTACCCAGATATGTAACTTAGTCACCTGTATAGTCATCTGTTTTAAAAACTTTACTGTTTTAAAAGCTTTATTGGTTTTATCTTTATTTCTAATTATTATGGTTTTACATACTTTTTTATACGTATATGTATTTGTTTTCATTTATGTTTTTACATATTTTTGTTTTTGTGGATTTCTGCTGTGATTAACCTTCAATTTTATTTGTACATCACTTGGGTAGTTTTTGGTTTTCTTGATTAAGAGGTCTATATATTTTCTAAATAAAATAAATTTAATAGGTCCCTTCTCCAAATCTACATAGACACTGTTCTTGTTCTCCTGCATTATAGAAGCAGAAAAGCATACAGAGAAGCACCACAACTGTGAATTTGCAAAGAGCATGTATTTGTTTCCATTCAATCCCAATTTATTGTGGCAGATGGCAACAAACATGGGAATTCACCAACCACCACTCATTTGCTTTAAAGCCTATCTGTCCAGCCTTAAGAGTTAGAAAATTTGCTTTGAAATAAATAAGTAACAGATTTGAATTTCTGGACTAGATTCTAAACGTGACACGCCCAATGCCAAATTCCACGTTTGCTCAGTATGCAGAATTACAATCACCCCAAATGTAGCACCCAAATTTCTTATCAGTGAAACAGATTTTACCTATTTGATATGCACTATAGTGATGTTAATATCCATTATCTTCTACACATTGCTATAGATACATACAGACATGCTCATTGTCAAAGTTCCTTTTTGGCTGCGTGCCTAGCAATGAAATTACATCAGGCCTATAATTACAGTCTGTTGATTTGGACATTTGGAAAGGGGCCGGGGTGGAGGAATCGTGGGTCCTTTTTCTTTTACGAACAAAACAAAAACAAACCCCCAAGCTGCTTCTGTTTCATTCAGCTGGGTTTGCATAAGCACATATTTGCAAGCTAGTTATGCATCAGAAGCTGCCCCGCGCCCATCTGTACCCCAGATGATTGCAACACTAATATCTGCCTTGTTGCTTAAGAAACGCTGGCATGAGGCCAGCACACACAAGGAGCCGCTTTGTAGCGAACCAGATCCTAGAAACATCCACTCCAGCTCTGTGCTGTGGCACCAGCTCCTCAAGGTCTCAAGGAAGGGTATTTCCCCAATTTATTTATCTGTAGATTCTTTTAACTGCAGGTGCCATATATTAAACTGGGCATTCAGATCCCTTCCAATTCTGCGGAGCTGGGACCTTTTAAATGCAAAGCATGCAAGCTTCCACCGAGATTTTATAGCGCAGCCCTCACTGGGGATTACATCATTCCCAATGGCACACAGCATGCACCCCAAACTCTTCTTCCAATCTTGGGAGAACAAATCAGCATGGACCTTTGGGGGGTGGAGTGTTTGATGCACACCTGACCCCACTCAGTTCAACTGTGTCTACATCTAACCCGTGAGTCCCTTCCTCATTTGCACTGCAGGATGGGGTGGGAGGAGAGGGCTGCAGAGATAGTAGGAAGATACAGTATGCAAGAATAAAGGAGCGGCGTATCAACACAGATTCCCTCCTCCCCCCCAAAAACCAGGTAACATTTTCACAGCATCTTCTGAGACATTTTCTTGGGTTCTCTTTTCAGTGTCAAAATGCCTAAGCAGTGACACAGGAACCTCCTGAGAAGACACGGCCTGTGGCTTAGCAACGAGGGGTGTACTATACTTCTGAATGGAGTTGCTGGGAGTAGGATGGGGTGGGTGTGTTTCAGTAAGTCTAGTCATAGTGCAGCAGAGGCCAATGATCTATGCAGAGGTGGGCACAGAAACTCCTAGAAGCCACATCAGTCTTGTACCCAGGCTACCTCTGGAAAGATTCCTTAGCACAGAGCATTGCTCCACATGTTCTTTTGCACACAAAGGGCATACCTTGGTTTTCCCCAGCTTCCATTCTCTCTGGGTGCTGTCATATGTCTGCAGAAAGGAGGCGCAAGTGGCTTTTGCACCGTCAGGATTGCCCCAGTTCTTCAAGAGCATCTTGTACCTGAGAGAACCAAATGAATGCTCTTGACCAGGAGTTAAGGTACAAAGCAATTTCTTTCCCTCAGCAAAGCTTCCTGCCCCTGTGAGGGGCTATTCCGCGCTCTCCTTTTGCTTCTGAGTACTGACAGGTTATAAGCTCTTAACAGCTGGTAACTGACTGCCCTTCACTGTCTTTCCCAGTCAGTCTGAAAGCACAAGCAACTGGCATCCAACTACAGAAGTGCAATAACTCTTAAGAGTAATCAAATGCCCCAAACATTAAAACTTAGAAAATGTAGTTTAACCCAGGTCCTGAACTGCAGCTTAACAAATGAAATATACTTCGCTTGGGAAATGTTTATTTTTTGTCCTTTCCCTTCCAACCAGCCATCTCAAATGGTTATGGACGTGCAAGTCTATTTGTTCAGACAACAAAAACAAAAGCAGTAGCCTGCAATCATTGTCAAATTTTATAGGAGACAAAGAGACAACCTGCCCAGACTCACCTTGCGCTTTTTGCTCAAAAGCAGGTCTCCTAGCTTTCCTCTTATACACAAGCAAAACATCCACACTGAGTCATTTATTTCACACATACACCCCTCCACAAAGTCCCAAAGCACTGAAGGCCAAATTTGACAGCAAAATTTCACCTTCTTGCTTACACTGCCACTTTTACCTGAGGAGGAAATCTTGAAAGATCCACCGTACAGGAAAGCCAGCTCTTCGGACCTTCACTGTCTCCAGCATGCCTGAGTATCGCAGTTGTTTCAGCACCACCTCTGGATTGAAGAGATTTGGAGACTATGCAAAGCAAGGAGTGCAGACAAGCCAAGGATAGGAGACAAGAAAGAAATGATTTCCTTGTATAAAAAGTATTATATTGGCCTGAGCATTGTGAAGGGCAACCTCAGAATCTCGTATAACGAGCCCCACTTACATGAGTGTGAGGACACTTGGGAATACACACACATACAGGAAAAAAATTCTCTAGGATTGAGAGAATTGTTGCTATGCAGGATGCATCTTCAAATGTGTTAGGGAAGGGATAGGGTACCTGTGGCCTTCCTAATGTTGCTGGACTACAACACACTTCACTCCTGAGCATTAATCATGTTGGATGGAAGATGTAGGCAAACAACATAGGGAGTACCACAAGCTCCCTAACCCTGTGTTAAGAGGAAAGGCACTCCATGGACTTATATGGCACAGACAGCACCACCCCTTGCATTAAGAATCCACTGAAAGAGATCCAGTCCTGGCTCAGACATAAGCATGCTTTGTTCCACTCCTTTCTGTGCTAGCTCTGGTCAAAAGAGGAGAGGACCCTGTAAGTGGCCAGACCAGAGTCACAAAACATTCCCCTATTACCACAATAGGCCCTATTTTTTTCTGCCTGCAGCTTTGGTGGGTTATAAGCTCACCATCTTTTGAAGAAAAGGGTAGAAAGTCCCCCAAACACCGACACCACTTTCGAGTCTAGTCTAGATATGATTTAAGGTCTGGTGGCTCTCCACCTGCCTTGCCCAACTGTCTGTTGCAGCTCTAGAAAGTCACCTTTTCCTGGTTGGGCTTAATGCAGCGAATGAATAGAGGGTTGCAAGTGCTGAGCGTGGCCATCAAAGAGTGTAGGGAGTCCTAAAAAGAAGAAGAAAAGAACACTGAAAAGGAGTCACTTTTTTGGAAAATTAAGATTCTGACCTCTCTCTTGCCCCCACCCCACCACCAGCCAGTCATACAAAAACTTTGTGGATAGGATGGGGAAACAGGAACCTCTGAACAGTGGATTTCGTGTGGCCCAACATTTCTTAAAGGTTGTGTACATGCGCACAGAATCTGTGGTGAAGGCAAACAATCACCACATTCTCATCACACACGCAACTTTCTGACCAGGTTGGGCTTAGTGGAACGCAGTTTTGCTAGTTTACAGTGGCTGGTGGCAATGCACAGCACTGACTGGTTAATGCTCCCTGCAATCCCTGGAGCTGTCTTATAACCTTAAAAAAACCCCAACTAATGATTTTTTGAAAAAGAAAAAGAGACTGGGGGGAAATGCATGTTTTGATGAATAAATGTACACAGGGCATTTTAAAAATTAAAGAAAAGGCAGAGAGTCTGTGTGAAGCATAGAGAGTAGCAAGCCTAAGGTCTAAACAAAACTTCAGTGGTGGCATGCATGTCTGTCCTGTTCGTAGCACAATTCAGTGTGGAAGCTGAGCTCATCCCAGGCAAGAAAAACCCTATTGGGGCTTCTGCTGTTATGTCTGAATGTCTGCCTGCCCTTTCATTGGGCCTGCTGCTCCTACCCTGAACTGTGAGCTGACAGTCGGCCTGCGCCTCTGAGTTCCCATCTTCAGTGTGTCTTCACTGCTGCAGCCAGCAACTCTTTCAAAGAGATCATAGATGAAATCCAGCCTGCAGACAAAGAGGAGCATAAGGCAGAGAAAACATGTATTTGATCACATCTTGCATGGGGGTTATGTTCTGGGGGTGCTGCATATACGCAAAATCACATATACCCAGATCACCACCTTGGAACTGGGCCCACATGTCCATCTTTACATTCCAAGCAAGGCAGAGAGCTTTTAAGTTCTCAGACTGGGATGCTCTCGCAAGATCTTGCAGGGCTGCCCAAGTGAAAGAACATCCCAGAGTCCGGTAAGCAATTCTGAGAACTTAAAAGCTCTTTCCATGCCAGAAAAACCCATCACAAAAGGAGCTTTTGAGCTCTCTGCCTTATGTGCAATTAGCTTGTGAGATTTCAACTGGCTGGCTTTCAACCATGTAAAGCTGAAATCACGCAAGTTAACTGCACGCAAGATGCAATCATGCTGTACTGACAAATTCCAAAGGCAGAAACGCACAGGCTGGTGCTGCCTATCTCTTTCTGAAACTGCATGCTGCACTCATTCTTCCTTTTGATGAACTACAGTAGTCCAGAGCAATCTTGGAAAGTGCTACATTATGCTGGATCTTATGGAAAGCTTGGGTACCTGAAGTCCCGTGGCAAAGAGCTGATTGGCAGCTAAAGCTCCAACAGCCATGAATTGCCTCTGGGGGCTTGCAAAATGGTCCAAAGCATGTGCTAGGACTCCATACCAGTTCCCCATCCTTCTGTCTACAGTACTGAGTGTCCAAGAAACAGCTTCCCTGCCCCAAATCAAAGTGTTCAGATGTTATGTACGCTCTGCAACTCTGCTCCATGCCCACCTGTAGCTCCCAACTAGTTTGGGCTTCATTCGAATACAGTTGCTTACCTGCTGTCTTTCAGCATGTTTAAAATATCATCTCTAAAGGTGTCTCTGTTTTTCTCCAGAAAGCCCCTCACATCATAGAAGACCTGCAGGTGACAGGTTGCAGCACAAGCATTAAAATGTGCCATCATGATAATGCACAACACAGATGCATTGAATAAGGAGGAAAAGCTCTTGAACTCACACACCCCAAACTGCCAAATACCTTATGCATCTCTCAAGCCCGTTATTGATTAAGGGCAGGGGGAACTAGCCGAGAGGCGATATGTAGAGCCCTGTTCTGCTATGTTACAGGAACAATGTACTGTAGTAGCTACCAGAGTCTTGGACAACAACTAGGAAGACAAGTCCAAACATCCCCTCTCGACCATTAATCTCACCAGGTGATCTTCGACCAATCAATACCTTGCAGCCTAGACTACCTCAAAGGGTTGTTATGATAATGCAAAGGAAGTGGAATCAGACATGCCACCATGAGCTCCTTGGAAGAAGGGTAGATAAAAGTGTCAAAGATAAATAAATTCTGCAGCCCACTGCATCTCAACAAGAGAGTTTAATTCAACCTCCCTTCAACAGCAACCCAGTAGCCAGAGCAGGGATTAATTCCTGCTGCCTTGGCTGCGCCATCCTGTTCCCTCCTGGGAACAGGGCATGCAGTTAATGCAGGATTAAACCCTGCCCTCCTGCCCATCAGCTGGTTTCAGCAGTGTTATCATCTGATGGTTGGGGGCATGATTTGAGGGGAAATGGCCTCGCAGACCAGATTTGAAACTCCGGTAGGCCAAGACTGATAGGCTGTTCTAAACCACAGCAACTGTAATGTGTGTTCTGGTCCCAAACAAGTCTATCATCTGTGGGGGTTGAACAAAATAATATTTGATAGGCCTAAACCTCAAATTGGCAACTTAAAAGAGTTTTAAAACTTGGAAGAGGCTGTTGCTCAATCCCATGCCCATTCCAGAAATAAAATTCTGCACTTTAGGCCTTTTTTGTCAGCCTCCAGCTGTGGCCTAACTGCTCACTGGCTTGTAGGCCCCAAACTCAGCCAGCTGCTCAGCTATCAGGCTAAAATGCACTTACCTCTCCGGCATAGTGCTGGATTCCAAACTGAAAATCTGTTACTCGAGGCTTCATATAGTACTGGTTGTTCTGAAACAGAAGTGAGCGAAGCACTGTTTATACTACCTGAAGCAACACATCAGCAGCTGTTTTTAAATATCATGAGTGGTAGTAATTTTTTGCGCATAACCAAGTCAAACAGTGAGGGCCAGGACCGCACTCTGGTGCAGTACTACTGCACTTCATAAGCCGTCGGTCCCAAAATGGCCGCACAGTAACCACAACGGTCAGTTAAGAGTATTTTGGTGGAGCCAAAAACGGAACTATCCTGGCAAACATCTCTGTCAGTGCTACAACTCAGATATTCTGATGAGCCAGAAATTATCCTTCTGGAAGATTCCCTGCCTCAGATTGAAGCATCTCAGCTATGTCACAAGCCACTAGGATCAGTCTGCCTACTGGAATTCCCAGAACTGCTAAAATACAATGTTCTTCACAGAGTACTGATTGTGTCTGTTAGCTTTTAGCCATTATCCAGTAAACTGAACAAGGAAAGCTATTCTACCCTGAATTGTTAACCTAATTTTAAACCTCCACCCGCTGAATCTTAGCAGCTATTCATTTGGTAAGAGACTTAGGGTCATCTGCTTAAGAGACACATTATGCAATTCTGTTTGCTTTGCTTTGAAGAGGGTTAATTTGGCCTCACAGTTTGATTGCCTTTTCTATCAGAAGACACCAAGGGAGCCTTCCAAGGCTGAAGCAGAGGCTCAGCCAAAGAGGTTCCAATAGATGAAGTGTCGATAACTGGTTCTTTGTGGATTGTGTTCCTCTTGCTCACTTTGTGGCCTTCTTTTAAAAATCCACAGTGGAAGTAGTTCCCATTTCATACAACGAACAGAGCACCACCTACTTTGTTCATAGATGAGAGGAAATTTAAAATATCAAGATTATGTAAAGTGTAGTTTGTGGGAACACTTCCTGTGTGTTAATGTGGGGTGGTGGGGCAGGGAGAAAAGAGCATGGAACAAATTCCTGAGGGGCATCAAACTATGGTTCCATACAGGTTTCTCTTCTCTTTAACCTTGCTCCTCCTATCCCTTTGGTGTGTCAGATATATGAATCAAAACTATATACCACCACCCACTGCAATATATGCATTCTACACAGAGCTGCCCCTCAATACTGTCTGGAAGCTGCAGCTGGTCCAAAATGCAGAGGGTAGGCTGTCAACTAGTGCCAACCAAGCAGATCAAATACCCCTGCAATTATTTAGAATAGATGCAAATTCATTTGTTTCCAGGTCCAGTTCAAAGTCCTGGTTTTGACTTTTAAATCCTTAAGTGGTCTGTGTTTCAGGTCCTTGAAGGAATGCCTCCTCCCTAAATGCACCCCTTTTCTGCTTCGTGGTCATCAGGTAAGGTTCCGTTTTGTTCCCACTCCCTACCCCCTTTTTGGGGGCTAAGAGATTTGGGACTGTCTCTGCGATGGTATCTTATCTTTCAAACTCCTTGTCTAAGAAGGTATGCCTACTTGCTCCTGATTCTTAGAAGGATGCTTAAAAATCATTTTATCCACAAAGGTATTTTGGTTGCTGAGAGGCAACTGATGTTGACTTTATTTAGTTTACCTTCCAATTTCTGGTTTGTTAATACAGCAATCCTGCAATTTATGCAGGGGTTACTTTCTGGAGACTGCATATAATCAAAACACATTGGGTTCAGTGGTGGGAGGGATTGGCAAAGTATTTTTTCCCAGGTGCCTGCCTGCTTCTGGCCCCCTATTATTATTATTATTATTATTATTATTATTAAAATAAAGCTGAATACACACAAGTTAAAAGCAGGCTTACTGTATTGGGATTGTAATATTTTACATTGGTTTCTATATTATTATTATTAGCCTATGATAATACATTTTAGAAATGCATAGATAAATGCATGCAAGTGTTGTGTATATATGCATCTTCACTTACCCCATGCTGGTTGTGCAGCTTTTCCAAAAGGGTACTGTCTGTGCCTTTGGGGAATCTACTTTCTTCATTAACCAAGGCCAGCAAACCAAGTTTCTGTAGCCAAAGAAGAAAAAGACTTGCAGTGATCATCATCATCATCATAATAATAATAATAATAATAATAATAATAATAATAATAATTTATTATTTATACCCCGCCCATCTGGCTGGGCTTCCCCAGCCACTCTGGGCGGCTTCCAAGAAATATCAAATACTGTAATACCTCAAACATTAAACATTTAATGTAATGTTATGTTGCTCAGCCTAAAGTAAGGTTGGAGGGGTGTGTGAAAATTGTATGTATGTAAGATTGTATGTATGTAAGGACAGCAAACAAACACACACACACACACACACACACCTTGAGCTAGCCATGATTTCCACTCATACCTCCCCCCTTCTTTTTCCTTACACTCTTCTTCTTTTTCTTCACAATGAACTCTTCTAACTTCTGAATGAAGCCTGCCCATTTCCATAAAAGTAACAGAAGCCAAGGTGGGGAGAGGCAAAATACCAGCTATAAACTAAGGCACAGAAACAAGGCTTGCTACTTGGGATCAAGGTCAGAGAGAAAAGCCCAGCCTACAGAGAAAGCATACTCTTGACTGCATGCTAGCCCATCACACAGGAGAGAGGCCTACCTTCTCAATAAGATCCAGGCATTCTGCATTGTCCATCCAATCAATGGCTTCCCAGCTTATCCCCTCTCTGCCAAAAAGAGAGGGGAAACACAAGTCAGGCACTCATATTTGCAGAGAGCAGGGGTTAAGAAACAGCAAGACGCTTTGGGCAGGACAGAAGTACACGAAAAGGAGAATATCATCCCTGGGAGGGGAAAAGCAGAGAGGAAGGTAAAACTGCTCCCAGGCAGCAAAGTAGTGGGCGACTCTTGCTTTTATCAAGCTTTCCAAGGATTTCCTTGACCCCCACATGGATTGTCAGTGATGAAATCCAAAGCGGCTTTTCTGCTAGCAGTTTTTCCTCCTCCACCTGAGAGCAGTGGGCTCTCTTGGTTGCCAGAGGCCACTACCAATAACCAATAGCCACTGCCTCCTGAAAAGGCCACTTTTAACTACCTGTTGTACTCAAGCTGCTCCAGGGAGAATATGTGCTTGTTGAAGTACTCCTGGAGCTTCTCATTTGCATAGTTAATGTTAAACTGCTCAAAACGATTCACCTGTGCGTGTGACAAGAGAAACCAATATTAGCACCCATGTTCTTGGTCTGGGGGGAAAATCTTTTTTTCCCTTGAGGGCTGCAAGGAAGAGGAAGTGCATGCGGGAAGCAGGGGAGGGTCAGCGGAAGTGCCGAGGGTCAGCTTGTTATTGCCTCTCCTGCCGGTTGCTGCCAGTCTGGGCATGCAGTGGCACAGAAACCACAGAGACTGCAAATGACAAGACTGCCCATTCAAGGTGAAAACAGGGCACATAAAGAAAAGGATCAGTGAATGAAGCTCACTGGGTGACCGTGGGTCAGTCGCAGTCTCTCAACCTAATCTACCTCACAGGGTTGTGGCATGGATAAGTTGTTGCATGGTTGAGACCCATCAGGGAAGGAAGCCGGGAATAATAATAATAATAATAATAATAATAATAATAATAATAATATGCAGTGCCACCTTAAGCTCTTTGGAGAAAAGGTGGGATATAAATGTAATAATGAAAGTGGGGGAAACACATGGGAGTGCATGCCCATGTAACATATGTGCCAAGAGAGTTTGACTAAATGCCTTACCAAAGTAATTTTCACAGGACATTGTCAAAGTTTGGGGAAGGGCTGTAGCTCAGTGGTAGAGCATATGCTTTGCATGCAGAAGGTCCCAGGTTCAATCCCTGGGTTCTCCAGGTATGACTGGGAATGCCCTCTGTCTGGAGCCCTGGAAAGTCACTGCCAGTCTGTGTAGACAATACTGAAGGAGATGCCTGACTTGGTGTATTTCAACAAACAATATACAGGGTGTAGTGATATACAAGCAAATTTTTTGCGTGACTTTGACTTGGTGTATGGCAGCTGCCTTTGTTTCCAATTTCAAGAATGAGGTTCAAGGGGCAATGACCACACCATCCCCTGCCCAACTGGCTTAGTGTCAAGCAATTTATTTCCCAATGTACTGAAATTACCCTGGAAGGCCTCTGCCTTGCCTTCAGGTAGTCAGCTCAGCTTGTTTTCTGCATGCACTGGAACTTCCTTTGGTCTACGCAACAATCCCCAATAGTTTAATTTCTAACCTGGAAATTCTCAAACCCGAAGATATCCAGGATTCCAACAGACTTAAAGTTTTCCTTCCCTTTTATCTTTGAGTTAATCTTGCCAATGATCCATGAGAAGCACTGTGAATAAAGGGCCATGGCGAGGGAGTCTCTAGAATCAGCAGCCTAGGGGCAAACAGGGAGGAAGACAATGCTTGTCAGTAAGCAATGGGGGGGGGGGAGAGACACCAAACATCATTCTATATGCTGGAGAGCAGCACAGCAAACTATGGGGAGTTCGAGGCAGCAAAGGCCTGGCAAATGAACATTATCCCTGAGAAACTAATTTTAAGTATAGAACAGCAGAGAAACTGCAGCTGAAACTCAGGTGCCTGAATTGCCAAGGATGGGATGACTGCTATCAAACATGCCTCCCAACTCCATCTGTGCCAAACTAGGCCTTGTTCTCACCATGAGAAAATGAGGTATAAACCTGGGTCTGGACTGCAAGTGGGGGATTTACCCGGGGATGCAAGGGGTGTGGGGCACCTGGGTGCTGAATTTGGGGGGGGGGTGCCCAGCACCCACCGCTGAAGCTCTTAACTATCTACCTGTTATGAAATAATAAAGAATTCTGATCAAGCTAGAAAAACAAAATACATACAGTGGTACCTGGGGTTACATATGCTTCAGGTTACATACGCTTCAGGTTACAGACTCCACTAACCCAGAAATAGTGCTTCAGGATGAGAACATAAATCATGCTCCGGCGGCACAGCAGCAGCAGGAGGCCCCATTAGCTAAAGTGGTGCTTCAGGTTAAGAACAGTTTCAGGTTAAGTACAGACCTCCGGAACGAATTAAGTACTTAACCCGAGGCACCACTGTATATACCTAGGTATTACCGAAATGTATACCTACTGTTTCACTAAAGGACTTTCGACTTTGTGTGCTCATTTACCAAAGACACACCGCACCAGCGGCGCTTGTCAGACTCAATGACAGCGCTTGTAATTCACAACGGTGCCGTGCATGCGAAATTAACTCTTACATCAAAATATAATGTTACGTATTGTATTGAGCTACTATGCAGCAGCGGGGTCAGCGGCACCTTTGACACGACTGATGTTTCTCCTAAGTAGGTGCCTAAACAATACTTACAAGTTTAAGTGTGGTGGTGTTGTATACTTAAATGTATTGTAAATAAATGAGCAAATAAAAAAGTTTGTTTCTTTTTCCTCCCTTCTTTCGTAAACATAAGCGATAAGGCATAAGCGTGGTGTCTGACATAAGCATAATAAAAGTTAATTTGGGGGCTAAACTAAATTTGGGGGCGCTGGGTGGATCTTTGCACCCCGGCGGCGCATATGCTAAGACAGTGCTGCTCACAGAAAATCATAGATCAGAAGGCAGGAGAGCCATAAGGTCTCTCCTTTGGCTCAGTGACCACCACTGTCCTTTAGGAAGCCTGAGGCCTAAACCACATGTTACAAGGAATACTTGGTGGCTGCCTCGTTGCATCTCCTCGGTAATGTTTAGTCAAGATGCCAGCACATTAAGACTTTCCCAACCCTTCTGCATTGCTGGCTGCTGCTTGCAGGGGGAAAGGAAACTCTGGGCACAAGGATGCCCTCTCAAATGGTCTTTAACTAAACAGGGCCAAAAAGACATGGTGGAAAGATGCAGGTGGGCAACAGCTACACATTCCCTGTATTGTATAGTTTGGGCCGGAGCCAACTGCGCTTAGCGAAGCACAGACAGGGAGGAGCAGAACTCAAGTGGCCAGACTGCCTGGTAATTCAACATCTCTGCAACATCTTCCAGGAACGGGCGCTTGACTCAACACACCCGGGACTAGGACAAAAGCAGGGGTGGGCGGCACACAGACACGTGCGTTCTGTCAAAGGCCCCATTGACTGGCCTCAGCGCCTTCTGTCTAACACACTGGAAGATGCCAGTGCTTGGCATTATAATTAGCTCTGCATACACTGCAAACTGACTGGCATCACATTCTCTCATGCATCTGGCAATAGTTGGCTGGCATTCCAGGAAGGCTGGGATGGGGAAAGTGGGCATTTGGCAGCAGGAAGCCTAACTAGTGAGGAAGGGCTATTGAGGAGTGTGGCACAGTGCCCTCATGTTCTGCTTGCGGGTTTCCAACAGGCATCTGATTTGCCACTGTGGGAAGAGAGTGCTGGACTGAGTGGGCCTTTGGCCTGATACAACAGGGCTGTATCCTCTGCAGAGTGCTTGCTGCACTTATCTACAGGAGAATCCATTTATTTGCTTGTTGCTTCTCCAGAGACACCCAGCTCACATTATGCAGCATCTGCAGCAGAGATATCGGCGGGGCAGGGGGGGGATGACTCAGGCCTGGGGGGCAAATGCACCCCTCCAAGCCACTCTACCTGACCCACAGGTCTCTACCTAGACCACACACCTTACAGGCCCCTGGTCTGCACCCTCCTTGAGAGTTTTGCCTGGCTGTGCTACAACAGCAGCAAGAGTTCTTTTAGCAAAGTATTGGAAGACACAAGAACTACCCATGCTGGAAGAGTGGCAGACGAAGGTGATAGACTATATGGGACTGGCTGAGATGACTGGCAGAATCCGCGACCAAGGGAAAGAGACGGTGGAAGAAGATTGGAAGAAATTTAAAGTTTATCTTAAGAACTGTTGTAAAATTAATGAGTGCTAAAATGTCATGGGTAATGTAAAACAGAATTGCGGTGACAAATAATTGGGTAAGAGAAAAAGGATTAAAGAAAGTGAATTATAAGTAATTGAAATTAGGGGTTGCTGGAAAAGTTTCAAACAGGGATGCAGAAAAGGGAGGTATGGGGAAGTCGTTGAAATAAGGTTTAAGAAAAAGAGGTTATGACATTATACGTGTTTATATGTTTGTTTGTTTATGTGTTGTTAGTTGTTAGTTGTATTGTGTTATATTATATGTTGGAAAATCAATAAAAATTTATTAAAAAAAAGAGAGAGTTTTGCCTGGCTGGAATGTGTCCCTGAACTCTGAGAATGCCTCTTGCTCATCTGGGTGGAAGATACAGCGAAGTTTGAGGCTCCTTGCAGAAGCTACCCTACTGTACAAGAGTCACATTCATCGCTCTGTCCCCATTTACTTTTGGCCCCACTTGGCACCAGTGTGTGGCCCTCAGAAGGCAGCTGAAAAAGATTCCCCAACCCAGCTCTACAGCGGTAAAGTTGTTAACAAGGCTGATTCACCCTCTC
Source organism: Podarcis filfolensis (assembly GCF_964270895.1). Classification (NCBI taxonomy): domain Eukaryota; kingdom Metazoa; phylum Chordata; class Lepidosauria; order Squamata; family Lacertidae; genus Podarcis; species Podarcis filfolensis. Next base: position 53,028,726 of record NC_139604.1, on the reverse strand, counting down.
TTCCTGCCTTGCAAATGGCTTCCCTACATCCCAGCTTACTCAAATTGCTGAGCCACAGTGCACATTCTGGGAAGCCCTCCTCAAGGGTTGGGGGGTGGAGGGGAGTATGTAATGTTCAAATCCAAGGCATCCCTCAAGCACCATTTCCCCTTGACAACTATGTGAGTGCTGCCACCTAGAGGCAAGTGCCCTTCATAGCCAGGCGCCACCACCATGCTTAGTGCAAAGCCCATTGGCTACTCACTTACCTGCTCCACAGTGAGGGGAGAGCTGATCTCCTCTCCCCGTAGGAACATGGATCTCTGGGTGAGCACCTCAGACAACTGGAAGGCATCCAAGCCAAGCAGCTCGCTGACATTATTCAGCACTAGGAGAGAGGATGATAAAAGAGAGGTGGCAGTAATGCTTGCGATAATGTGTTCTTATTATGTGGAAGTGATTGATGAGGGAGGGGGCCTCTCCTCAAAAAGGGACAGGAAGCCAATACAATCAAGAGGCGGGATAGGCGTTTGGAGAGACCTTGCTGGCAACTCTTGATCCCCCAAGACTCCACTGATAGGCCCAAGGGAGAGACGGGAAAATAACAGAAACACAGTAACCGTGACATTCCAAAAAGGGGCAAAGTTATCTCTGGCAAGCCAGCATGACAACTAGGGTAGAGGATTTGTAGGCCATAGTTTCACAACATGGTGTGTGCATGTTCGAGCCCATTCGCACATTCAAAAACTAACTTGAATTGGGGGGTTAAAAATTTACTGTGAATTTAACAGTGTCTCATATTGGGAAGAACTAGACTTGGAATTGTCCCCCAACTCCTACAGTTCCTGGACGTCCATTTTGTCCTGTGAACAGTAGCAGAAAGGCAGCAAAGCCTGCCCAGAGGATCAGCATGGTCACCAAAACGATGATGGAGGAGATGCAGATTCCAGGTGGGGACACTCTTCACAGAAGGGTGCCACTTACCAGTTTTTGTTGTAATCTGAGCTCCTCCGGCCGTCATAAATTCAATGTTTCCAAGTTGCAGGATGCCAGACAGGAGTTTGAAAATGTCTCTGATCTCTTCAGAACCGAATCCCATCACTTCGAGGGCAGTCTGCTCAAAACACATTGGAGTTAGGTTAACTCCACTGTCACCCACCACCATTGGGCCAATCTTAGACTTGCTATAAAGCAATCCTTACACATCAGCGCACACAAACCAGTTAACATATCCCTCTGTGAGATTTTGCTTTCTAAGGCTAGCACCCTGAACACACTCACTATGAAGCAGCTGTACTGAGGTCCATGGAACTTACTTCTGAGTAAACCTGCTGGGATCGTCCTAGTTCAGTCCTTTGGAGAGACTGTTCCATAGACTCACCTGTTTCCTTGATTCCATATTGCAGCTGTGATTTTTGCCACTATGAACACAGAGCCAAGAATGCTCTGGGTAATAAGTTGAGCCTGGTTTCAGTTAGCCTTGCACCTTATATCCTGGTGGCAGTCAGACCCAATATGCAAGAGGATCCACAACAGGGGCAGAGATCCTGTGACCTTCCAGCTGTTGCTGGACTACAGCTCCCATGATCCCTCAGCAGTATCCGCATTGGCTGACACTGTCCAGAAAAATCTGGAGGGCTACAGGATCTCTATCCCTGAGCTACAAGAAGACCCTTTTGTACTTCCAGGCTTTTCCTTAAGCGAATCCTCTTCTGCTCTCTTCCTAGCATGCCCTTTCCTTGCCGTTATTCTACCGTCTGCCTTTCGATTTTATCTCCTATACAGCACTCTGCTTCAAAAGTGCTTTATAAATAATAAATATGATTCCTATAGCACCCTCACATCTTTCCCCTCCTTCTACATTACAAATCAGTGCCCATATTTTTGCAGGCTAAATCCTTCCCCCAGCTCCTTTTTTTTTTTAAGTGATGGGAACAAATGTAGTAGTGCAGAACAGCAAGAAACAATGGGGGGAAATACACTAGTGAGCAGACAATGAGAAGTGTCGTCAAGCTACCATTACTTTAGTCTAAGCAGCCTCTATAAATTGCTATCAAACAAAGCACCCAATTAGCAGGCACCACGTACAGACAGGCCATCAAGAGTGAAAAATGATCCTCTTGCATTCAGTTATTTTGCAATTTAGTCTTCATCGAAGGAACAGGCACACCTTTCCCTTTAAACACACATGCAGAGAGAGAGAGAGAACCCCCTGCCCTCACAGCATTGCCTAATGCAGGTGTGTGAAACCTTTGTATCCCCCAGTTGTTGCTGAACTACAACATGCATCATCCCTGGCCATTGGCCACGCTTGCTAGGGCTGATGGGAGTTGTAGTTCCGCAACATCTGGAGGGCCACAGCTTACCCACACCTAGCCTAAAGTCTTGCCTGGAGTCAAAAGGAAGACTCACCATGACCTTGCTGAACATCTCTTTGTCGTCCAAGTTCTCATTGGTTACACAGCCAGACTGGTTTAAGTAACGATAGCTCTTGGGCTCCAGCAGGACCAGGGCTTCTGTAGGGAGGCAGCTCCCCAAAGGAGAAGCAAACATATTGGAGGTTGGGGTAGGAGGGTGGGGGAAGAGAAGAGGCAAACAAACAGGGAGAGATGAGCCAGGGACATCCAGAAAGCAACCAACTCTTCTTCCACTTGCTCCTTTCTCTGGGGTTGTCTATACAGCACTCCCAGTTCAACATCATAGGACCAAACCACAGCATGGCAAAGTCTCCCCCCAAAACAACAACAACTCAAGGATAATATATTGTGGAATAAGTTGTGGGGAGCCAACACTAGCCTGTAACTGCCTTGTCCACAGCGGAAATACGGCATTTTTAAATTGTAAGCAGCCTTGGCAACTTGCAGTTTTGAATGGCAAGTGAGAGGGGTACTTAATTCATGAGGTAAAAACATAAGAAGGATCCTGCTGGATCAGATTAAAGGCCTATCTAGTCCAGCATTCTGCTTCCCACAGTGGCCAACCTGTGGTGAAAGCAGCCTGGATGGGTGGTTTAGAGTTGGAAAAGAGCAAGCGGTTTAAGTATACCCTCCTTTTGCTGCTCCTCTGCTCAAAATTAGAGACACCCAATGCTGTTTTACTCTTCTTTTCTTTTCAAATAAACTTGCTAGGAAGTAACTTGTAATGTTTAGTTTGCCCCAATGCTCAAAATACTGGGAACTAAACAACCAATTCCCAGGCATCTAATTGCAGAAGACTTCTAAACCAGTTATTGGTGCATCAGTAAGTACAGCAGCAATTCTGCCAAATAGATATACCTTCCTGTGGTTGCCGGCAGAAATTCCCCCCTCTCCAGCCCAGGGACTGCTAAAGTGTGTGAAGATACCATATTACTCTGCTAGGGGCATTCCTGGATACCACTGCAAATTCCCTCTCTGCCAATCTGAGATCTAGGGTTGCCATATTTCAAAAAGTAAAAACCAGGACTCCCCGAATGTTGTTGAACTTTTTTTAGGAAGCAGAGTTTGGCCCAGTTGCAGACACACCACAGAGGAAATACCACAAATTCCACTCACTGGAATCTGAGGTCAGGGGTTTTCAGCTCCATTCCCAGGCTCACTAGGATCCTGATAAAAGTATTATTTAAGTGGGTACCAAAGCTTTGTCTCTGTATCAGAAGCTACACCCTTTCCCTCTTAAACTAGGCTGACTGCATCAGAAATAAAGGCTACTCCCTCCAAAACAACCCAAGCAGAGAATGGCACGAGGAAGTCTGAGAGGCGTCTCAAATGCAAATTTTTCATGGCTAATTCCAATTTCAGCCTTGCTTTTTGTAGTGTCCCACATTCATCGTGGGATTTCTGGGACACAAACCCCTGAGGCATTTTCCTCAAACAATTCAACCAAAGTTTTCTTGCTTCTAGTGTAAGGTTCCCCACCCCCACCCCCAGCTTTGAGTTTGTGGCTACGGTTAACATGGTGGTATGTAACATGGAAAACTAGCCATTGCTAATTCAACTGATTTAGGTCACGGACAATCCCTCAATGGAAGAAGGGGGTTCTGGGGGAAATGTGCAAGTCTTCCTGTGGCAGGAGGGAGGGGAAGTTGATTCTGATCAGCGGCAAGGCACAGGGAGCTGCAAAAAGCGTGATGGGCTGGGAGATTTAGAAAGGGCTGATGGAAAGCAGAGAGCAATGCTCTGACCAGCCCTCGAGAAAATCATGCCTCTGTTAACTGTCCAAGGACATGGTTAAGTACAGAAACTGGGCTATTGATTCTGTGGGTAACGCAGGTGTCTCCCTGCTCCCTTCTGCACTCGTCTCCTACAAGAGGGACGAGTAGGCCTTAAACAGGAAATACAAGGCATCATTTAAATACACTGCCTCAAGAGTGGACTTGAGATATGATATCCCTTCTTGAAGTTGTAGGAGAAATGCCATTCACAAACTAGAATTCTGAGTTCAGGACTCCACCATTAATTTGTACAGAGCAAGGGTGCGCCAGGGGCCAAATCCAGCCCTCTAGGCCTCTCGGTCTACTCTTTGGCACTCTCCCCAGACCATACCCCGCCCCTCACTGGTCCCTCAAGTGTTTCTGTCTAGAATGAGTCCTGACAGCGCCTCTCACTTGCCTGGATGGAAGACAGAAGGGTCTTTGTGTGAAAACTGGCCTGCTGTATAAAGGTATCATTTACACCTGCTGTTCGACTTGCTTTCGCCTCTGGCTCCACCCACCACTGGCATGTGGCCCTCAAAGCACTGACTGGAAAGGAATGTGGCCCTCGGGCTGACAAAAGTTCCCCACCCTGGTGTAGATTTTTATTCTTAGGATTCTGAGTCTGTTCCTCCCCTGAAACCTGGGGTATTAGCCTGCTCTCTGAGCCACTCTACCTACTGCAAGAGTGGGGATCCTCCAGCCCACATGGGCAATCTTGGCCCTCCAGGGGCTTCAGTTTGGTCTGCAAGGCCAAACCACACCCACTCATTCATCAGCTGACATCAGTGGTGACATGAGCAGATGAGCGGGAGGACAAGGTTTAATCCTGCACTGCCTGCCCCCATGTCCCGTTTCCATCAGGGAACACTATCACACAGCAAAAGGCAGCAAGATTTAATCTCCGCTTATCAGCTGATGGGGGAAATTAAAGCCTTCTCAAAATTGCAGCTCGTGTGCTTCTCCAGCTAGCAGCAGAAGCAAGAGGAGGGGGAGAAGAATCTACCCCGCCCTCCCCTCTGCCACCAAGCACCAGCTCACAGGAGAAGCAACACTTTTGAGAAGCGCATTAAGAGAAACCCCTGGTCCAGTTTCAGCTGAAACGAGACTATGGGAGCTGCTTCTCCCATGAGCAGGAGGGTGGCAACAAGGGGGAGGTGGGGAGAGGCTCTTGTCCTTTGCTTGGCTGCTGCCACTGCCCCCAGGAGAAGTGCACAGACTTCCAGTCCTTTGCAAGCCTCCCTCCCTTGGTTGAAGTTCAGTGGCGAAAGGATTTTGAGTCAAGTTTGGCTCGTCAGGAAGCCTAATAAGGATCTGGCCCAAAAAGGTTCCCCATCCCAGCCTGACTGCAGGAGATTGCTCTTCTCATTGAATGAGAGAATGCAACTTTGTGATTCCTCATTACCTTTGTGTTCTTCGCTGACGCCCGCTAACAAGGCATAGAAGATATGATAATTACGTTCCTCCGGGTTCTGGTGAACAACTCTGTTCTGAAACAAAGAGGAATGAAGGGTGTGTGACCCCAAAGGCACACACAAACTAGCAGAGCTCCTGGCAAGGAAATATGTGCTCAGCATAGGAGGAAGGACAGCCACTGTGCTTAGCCCTGTGTCTGCTACATCAACAGCATGAAAAGAATCCAGGTAGGTGTGGGTTGCCACATACAGTTTTACATGCAATATGTCCTGGGGTCTATGCAAGAATGAGGGAAGTCCACACCAAAACCCATAACCAGTCACTGTTTAATCTCCGTTTCCATGCACCAAATTATATCCCTCCTTGAGTGGGAGGACTGAGGTCTTGTGCTGTCTTCCTTCACTGCCATTTTCTTGTTGCTGCTCCTTCACTAATACAGTGGTGCCCCGCAAGACGAATGCCTCGCAAAACGAAAAACGCGCAAGACGAAAGGGTTTTTCGGTTTTTGCGTCGCTTCGCTAGACGATTTCCCCTATGGGCTTGCTTCGCAAGACAAAACGTCTTGTTTCCTTTGTTCCTTTGTTCCCTTGTTTTCTTAAAGCTGCTAAGCCGCTAAGCCGTTAATAGCCGCTAAGCCGCTAATAGCCGTGCTTCGCAAGACCAAAAAAACCGCTGAACGGATTAATTTCGTCTTGCGAGGCACCACTGTACTGGAGCCTCTCTCCCTTATTTCATTTTGATTGATTTAGCACCATTTCATCCATGCACTTTCCCACCGGGACACATTGCTCATTTGCCTACTTCACAGTCTCAGAATCTGACTACTCCCTTTTCCCTAGCAAAGCAAATCAGCCTCACTCCTCCCTTTTCAGTACTGTCTTGTGTGTGGGTCCATTAGTGCAATTGCACAGATGCAATTGCGCAAAACAGGACATTTATTAATAACATAGATGTTCAAGGATGAGGAAGCATATGTATTATGGGAAACTCGTGGTTCTTTCTGAGACGGTGAAGGTTTATAGTGAAATGAAACAACAACAAAAAGGGAATATAGCTTAATGTAGTGCGAACACACCAGAGTTTCTACTGAGCAGAACTTTTAGGGGTGTTGAGACAGTACGCTACCTAGGAGTAGCCATCATAGCATCTCCATATCATCTGGACATTGTGAAGGGGCAAAGAAGAGGGGCACAATCAAAATAAACTTTACTCACCTTCTCCAATAAATCTGAGCAATGAGTTAAGGAGGAAGCAATGGTACAATGGCTCCTAGAAAGACTTCCCAGTGTCTGGCAAAGAATCTTTCAACGACATAGGAATCTGGCTGCAAATAACTCTGTCCCCAACTTACATAGGCCAGGATTGTTTCACTCCTGGATTCTAAACGGTTAGAGAGCTACCCTCTTTTGCAAAGGAAAACTCAACAACACAGAATCGGAAGTGAGCTAGAAAATGGGGAGGAAGGTCCCCTTGCCTGACATGATTATACCCTGCTAAGTCAGCCGTGGAGACACAACCAACTCACCAGCTCCACTTGGCTAAGGTAATCAGGGATAAAACCACCAAAAAGAAGGATACAGTCAGTGACTCTCCCACCCTGGATATGCCCATGCTGGGAAAAGTGCAGCTGGATGAACTTGCCAAAGCGACTAGAATTGTTGTTGTAGACTGTCTTGGCATTTCCAAAAGCCTCCAGTACTGGGCTAGGAAGGAAGGAAGGAAGATTAGTAGTGATGTTTGGGGTGTATAATAAGGGTAGACTGCACTTTCTTTAACTCTAGGCATAAGTTTACTGTGGAGACCTTTCAAATTTTGAGGAACTGAGCTCTCTCTTAACAAAAACAACAACTCCCGCCAAAAAACACAACCTTCCAAGTTTTTCTAGCCCTCATGTCTGCAATGACAGACTTGATATCTCCAAAGTCTGTGTTTACGGCAACTTGCTCCTCCCCCTTGACCAGCAGAAGCAGAATCAACCAAATATATGTGAACATTTTCAATTAATGTAGCTTATACATGCTGCACAGCCCCGCTTCTCTTAGTGCACCAAGCAGCCCCACTTAAACATGTCGGACATCTGAGGAAATGGACATGGAAACAGCCACCAGGAATGAGCATGGCAGGCATTATTGATTTCCCGTATTTGCTCCCCTGGTTCAAAACAGCACAGACCTCTGACCTCTGAAGGGTACCTGGAAAAGGTCAGGCAGATGGATTCCCTATATCAAGTGCAGAAATATTGCAAGGAATAAGGACTTTTGCTGGACACTCTCTATGCATTACAGCCCCCTAGCTGAAAAAGGAAGTTTGCGGGCCATAACTAGAAGGCAGGCAGTTGGGAAGCTGCAGTGTCAGGCCTACCCCTTGTCCGTGACATGGCTCCCCTGAGAGGAGACACCTCCAAACCGCACACTCACGCCAACCCTGTGCTGTGTGGGCTTGTACCTGCTCTCCATGATGGCCTCCTCCACATGTGTGCTCTTCTCTGACGCAGGGCCGCCCAGTGAGGTCTGGCTCATGGCTGATAGGAACTTCAGCAGCAACTTGGTGCTCTCCGTCTTTCCAGCTCCACTTTCGCCACTGTTAAATGGACAGCCAAAACAACCTGCTCAGGGCAGCACCAACCAAAGGGAATGCCAGCCTCAATGGCAAGTCAGAAAGAATGGCTCCAGAATGAACGTGCAGCACTCCCCCCAAAATCCCGACTAATGGTTGGGGAGATGTTTGTTGCAATGAGCATAAAAAGATAAGGAGAGCCCTGGTGCAGCAGGCCAGCTGTCCACCCTGGTTCAACAACTGGTATTCAGAGGCATACGGCCTTCAAGAATGGAGGTAGGACACGGAGAGCCTTATCCTCTGTGAATTTGCTCGATCCCTTTTAAAGATGGCGGCCATTGCTACATCCTCCATTGTTTAACTATATGCTGGGGGGGTGCTTCAATTCATCTGCCCTCCTGATCCAAAGTGCCTCCCTCACCTGATGAGGACGCATTGGCTGTCATGGCGCCTCCACAGGCAGCTGTAGCACTCGCTGGCTGTGGCAAAGATGTGGGGTGGCAGCTCACCCAGACAGTGCTGGCGGTACAGGTCAATGGCATCAGCATCATACAATCCAGCAATGGGCTTGTAGGGATTCACAGAGACCAAGATGGAGCCAATGTTTGTCTGGAGGAGAAAGCGGAAAGAACAGCAAAATAAACAAGTGGTTTTAGTGAGCTGCTGGGGACCAACTCCATACATTTGTACACATGCCACTCACCGTTTGCCACAAGAGGGCAATATTCTACCTCCCTCCAGGCACTTTGAACCCATAAAATCTGACAGTGCTCAAATGCTAATAAGCTCCATACAGGGTGATTTGTTTCAGTCACCTTCTTGCAAATATCTACATGAATCGCCATATTATTACAGATGGTTTTGTTTGTGTTCAGGACAGCCAGAGGCCTTCCAAAAAGAGACGCAAGCACAGATCTTGTAAGATCAACAATCACAAATCTCCCACCTATCACACAGTTTGGCCCTCAGACCTACTTTGGGCTCACTGATATCCTTCTGGAGAGGATAAGGAACATCAAAGGCTATTATATACCTGAGGGTGGAAAGGATCCATCATTCTCAGGACAGAAATCAATGGTTTTAAGTGGAGGCCAGGTTTTGAAAGAAGGTTTAAAAGGACTGAACTTCTTCAGCCCAGCTGAAGAAAGAAAAGAAAAAAAGGGAAGCTAAGAGGGTACATTACAGCTCTCTAAAAATAATTGGAGGGAGGTAGCTATTAATGTAGAGGGAGACATGCTAATTTAGGGTACAGGACATTACTGAGAACAAGAAGAAACTATTATATAAGCTGCCCATTCAACAAAATGCAGGATGCATTCTAATGGTCAGAAGAATTCTTATTTGGGAAGAATCTCCCTAGGGGACCTTCAGCGATGAAGATTTTTTTATTAGTTTTTTTTTAAATGGAGCTAAGTACATTTCAGGGATACTAAATGATGTACCTGAAGTTTCACTGGAGCCTACCCAGGGTGGAGCAAGAATGTCCCCCTCCTATTTAGTGGCCCCCCTCCAAATCCTTCCTCAGAGGTAGAGATGACCACAACTGGAGATGGGACATTAGATGGGCAGTACTATCGTGCTCAAGTGGCAAGGAAAGCTCTATGGGATTCTTAGGGTTTCTTGACAAGTCATGGCCTTGGGCTGAGGGGAAGCCGCATCTCTGTAAGGATTGGGCAGGGAATCATCCTTAGCTGGCCTCTCTCCCGTTCCTTTCTTTCCCTGTATTACTCCTTGGCCATGCTTTGAAGGAGCAGGAAACTACTGTGCAGGCTTGGCTGAATGGGAGTCTGCCGGGATGTTTCTGGGAGTGGGGTGGGCAAAGAAAAACACCGAAAGGGGGAAGCAGGATAGTTTCTCAGAAAACAAGTACAGTGCCTGTACACGTTGCCTCATGTGTCAGGTTCTACCAGATGCTAGAGATGTACTCTTCTTGAGAAAAGCAAGCAAGCTGGGGAGCTGGTGGTTATGTTTCATGGTGGTGGTGGGGACTGCTCAGTAGTCTTTAAGTCACTTGGCCTGGTTCACTGAACAAGCAACCACGCTGGAGCACAATGAGAAAATCTACTTCATCTCCTCCTGCTGCAATGCTGCTCAGAGCTAAGCCAATGTTACATCCAAATCCAGGCTTGTGATTTGCCTCACTCCAAATAAACCACGAACTCTAACCAAGGTTTCTTCTTGGCTCGTGGTTTGTTTGAGGGAGGCAAACCATGACATAACACTAAAGGCATACGGTGTCTTGTTTTTCGGTAGCACGGCAGGAGCAGGCCTGGTTCTGATGTCAAAAAATCTAGTTTAGCATTGTGGGAACAAGGCTAGCTTCCTTCTTGTGCACCCCTCTCTTCCCCCTCTGGCACAGTCACAAGAGGCCATCAAGAAGCTTTCAATTCTTGATTAAATTAACTGCATCTTGCTATGACATCTGAACCTAGCAAAGTGTGCTTAATTTTAAATATGCCTTGTTTGAAACCCAATTTCAGACCATAGTTTACGAAGCTGGCTTATTTCAACAAACTACAGTTAACCGTGGGATTTAGGTGACACACTAAAACTGTGGCTAACTGAAAACAGAAGCTAAAGCTTCCAATTCCCTCCTCCTGGCTATGCTAGAGGAGAGGGTGGGAAGTGCACATACTGAAAGCTCACTGCAACTTGCCACGCTAAACTCTGGTTTACTCTGGCAACCAGTAAGTCTTTCGCATTTCAGAGTGTAGTAGCCCCATCTCTGAGGGAAAATGAATTATAGCAGAATGAAGGTTCTTTTTATTGTTTCTGTTGGTTTTTTTTTAAAGAAAAGATCAGTTAAATTTTCTGTAATCTCTTTTGCCCCAAGGTAGAGCTATGGGTCTGAAATGTGTCAGGACTTACTGTCTCTCACAATAAATCTTTAAGCGCCTCCTGGGATTTTTAAAAAATAACCACAGGCGTACATCCTCCTGCCTAAATCTTCTCTCAGCCCACCATCTACAAAATGGGGATAATAACATTGAATGTACAGGGTTGTCACTGGATTACTGAAACCAGATTTTACAAGAGACTCTGAGCTACTGCTTCTGAGTGTCTTCACACTCTCCCCTCCTTGGAAAAATCCAACGTAAACCACGTATGGTGGGGGTATCATTGCACTGTGTGTGTGTGTGTGTGCACTGCCTGTACCTTGCATCGCTGCTTGGCAGGGATGGGGAAATGTACAGTGCAATGACATCGTGTCACATACTATCTGTCTTAGATATTACGAGAAACAGAGAGCAGGAGCAGCCATGGTGCCGCGTCTCATATAAGTTCTAGGATGGCCCCAATACAGTGTCTGCAAAATACTCTCTGATCATTTAAACATATACTGGTATGCAAATGCTAATTATTATTCTATTTCCCTACAGCAAAAAGAGAGATGGGGGAGGGAGGGAAGAAGTAGCAAACTGAGGAAATTAGGGTAGGCAGTTGTCAAAGGGATGTTCAAGAGGGTAAGATCTGATTGTAAAGGTCTGGGCAGTAAAGAGCTGCTTGCACAGGGAACACTTGAGAGGTTGCAGGATGGAGATAGACCTGGGTCAAGAGAGCAGAAAGAGAAGGCATGTCCATCACAAGACAGCAAAGATTCATTACTATGCAATACAGACTTTGCAACTTCCTTGTCTGCCCAAAATGGAAAAGATGCTTCCCAGAAATCGGGTCACTTAATTGATCATTTACTGGAATACAAGATGCATACAGTCCTGTTGCCTTAGTAACTGTTGCTATGCAACACAGCCTAAGATCCACATTTCAATATCAGAATTTGAACAGGCTTGCACACAGGTAAGAAAGAAGGAGGAGCATGCCTCATGGCCCTTCTTGCAGTCCCAGGTAATCTTGCAAACACCATAAATGGCACAGAGCCCCCTGCATCTCTCTGCCTCCCGTACACAAATCCTGAAGCGGGATGAAAGAGGATGTTTACTGCCTCAGGTGCACATGTCTGTCATTCAACCTAGGAAACCTGCTTCAGGAAGAAACACCTGGAGCATCTTCAATGCCAGCTGCTGAGAATCCTCTTGCAAAGAGAACCAACCACTGATGGCATGGCAAACATTACTGCATTTCTCATCTGCAGCAACCCAGTAGCTACTCTTGGACACTCAAGCCTAGACTAGGCATTCAGTAGAACGAGGTAGCTTCCAAAATGGCAAAATAGAGTATATCACTATGGAATGCAGATGATGGGATAGCATTTTTGAATTCTCCCTTTTGTAAAAATGCCCCTTGCAAATAGAAAACTAGTGCCTACAGAACAGGCTAGGGTAAAACCTCTTTCTCTGGTGTGCTAATTTTGGGTGGGTCTTTTTCCAAACTTACAGGCTTTTCCTTTTACTATAGGGAAGCATTAAAAACAGCACTCCCATATTTATATATATATATGTGTGTGTGTGTGTGTGTGTGTGTGTGTGTCACTCCCCACCTGCAATCTGAAATGGTATAGTCTATTACACACACACAAACACAAAATCTGCATTTGTAGACAGGGCCTTAGCTGTGCCTTATACTCAGCATAAAATCCCCTTGTTATGCTGTGCTCCAAATGTGTGCAAAGTGACCCAGGAATACTAACTTAATTCAGCCAAAGCACAACCAGGAGGAGACACAGACTCCTGTCCAAGTCATGGTTAAGAGGTCTCCAAATCGGGTGAGATGGGGTAAAGGACAGTCGTGCAGCTGAGCTTTCTTTTCAGGCCACTTCTGCTCTGGCAGCCTGTTGGTGGGCTAGCAAAGAATCTGTTTGCTTTGGTCACTCACATAGATGTGGTCCTGCTGGTAGCGCTGGTGCAGATTGAGCAAAATGGCCGCCTCGTGCAGGTCCCCCAGCATGGACATGTCCTCCACCCCCTCCATACTCGACCGATGCATCGGCAGGACTTTCTCTCTGGGCACAGAGGCCCACGGGTAGCAGAACACCTGGAGGGAAGGAAAAGATGGTGCATGTAGAGATGCAGGATTCTGTGGGGGGCAGTAACTCCTGGCAGTTGATCAGTTGACTCTCTGCTAACAAAATGCAATAATGGCCGGCAGGTTTCTTGCCCTGCTTATTTATGAAGTGGGTGGGCTCAACAGTAAAAGGAGTGCAAGGGTGTAGAGAGGTAAGTAACAGGAAATGGGAGGGGTCAACCCCTCTTCTGCATTTACCTTGTCCTTTCGCATCTATTTTAAACTTTTATTTCTACAATAAGAAGTAAATTAAAACCATGGGTGGTATTCAACCAAGTTTTGGTGCCACTGAAATTACTAGGCACAACAAAGTTTGGTCCTTTCATTTCAACAAGTCTACTCTTGAGTAAAACTTAAGCTGAATGCCATCCTACATGATTTATACACATTGAGCAGGATTCGATGAATGAGTCCTCTCAGTGAACACATCTGGACTCACCACTGGGTGAGTTCAACCAACAGTGAACTGAAGTGACTCATTGTGTTTTACAAGCAGAGACATCTTTGTACAGATGAGCTTCTTACCTCCACACTTTGCACTTTTAGGTGTATACCAAGTATCTATATCTATAGTTACCTATATCAGAAGGGGAATCAGAATAAATATTTTCTGCGCCTGGAAAGTTGATAGCTAATGGCTTGGAAGAAACCCCACCCTTCTGCCACTCTCTTAACAGGCCCCAGTAGTTGGAAGTAACACTAAAAATTAACTGATCTTCATGAAGTCATTTTGTCTTATATGCTATGGGAGGGTCTGAGAAAGATGCCAATCTCCGTTCCTTACATAAACCAAAGAGATTATAGGAGAAAGGGAGGTGGAAGTGGACTGACTCCCGCATCCCTACAGGGATTATCACCAATTTCAGAGGCAGCCACTTTTAGAAATGCTAAGAGGTGTGAATTGCTTGCATACAGCTGCTTCCAAAGCCTTCAGTCTGTCTGGCTTTTGCAGACGCCTCTCCTGAGCATCTAAGTGCTTTGTGGCAATGTCAACAAGCAGCGGTAATTCAAGGAAAAACCAATTTGCAAGCCTTAAGAAAAGGAGGACAAAGCCTTAAGAAAACCCATACCTGCCAAAGCCACCTAGGGAAGAATGCAAAGAAGGTTTTTTCTTTGTAACTTGGCAACCTTAAAGGTGCTGTATATTATGGCCACAGGAGAGGGGGGAAAGAGTCTCCTGAGCTATCAGCTTTTATTTAGTCCAGATGTGCAAGGGAATGACCTGGAAGGGTTTCCTCTGGCGGCTCATGAAAATGCTGTGTTTCCATTTCACTTACCTCGCCATAGTCTGAAGTGAAGAGCACGGATCCATCAACACAAGAGCCAATCGTGCAGGGCTGCAGCCGGTCCTGCTCCTGCAGCCAAACACGTGTACCCTGCAACCAATCATAGCAGGATTCAAACCATACGCTCTACACCTGACCATACTTATCTGTGCACTCGTGAGCATATCTACCCCTAATGTTGCTTCCTGCAATTGCCCTCAACCATCAGCGGAAGCAACCTCCCTTCCATAAATGAAGCCTGTGGGCTGGTTCCCACATGGGCATCTCTGAATGACTGCAGCAGTTAGCCATGACTGGTGTGGAGGAGCCACCAGAGAGGGACTGTCCATAGCCCAGGTGTCACCTTAAGGACAAAGCTTTTCAGCGGCGTCTGTTCACATATTCTGTCATCGGATGGCACCAAGTCCTGAAATGGTGAGAAATGAGGAAACATGCATGCCTACACAGGCTCCAACTGCATCATCACAGGGAACATGGTGTCTTCTGGTGGGGTTTTGTTTTGTTTTGTTTACATTTCTGTAGCAAGCTGTGAAAATGTAGAGTGTGAGACTTTACTGGCTGACTGTAATGGCCAGAAGTGTAGCTCCCGTGTTCAATTAATGCAAGAAGTGTGCACAATGGGGGCGGGATTTGAGGGCCAGGCCCTGTACCCCACCCATTACACATGCCTCCAATGTACCTTCAAGCATACACCTGCAGGCACACTGCAGACAGGCCCGCACATGCCATGAATGCTGAGACCTAGTCAGTAAACAGGGCTTAAGTTTCTCCCATTGCTGCAGTCTACATATACCAGGTCTTCCCAGGGCCCACCAAGCTCCCACACCGTCAATGAAAACTAATACAGTGGTACCTCAGGTTACATACGCTTTAGGTTACAGACTCCGCTAACCCAGAAATAGTGCTTCAGCTTAAGAACTTTGCTTCAGGATGAGAACAGAAATTGTGCTCCGGCAGCACGGCGGCAGCAACAGGCCCCATTAGCTAAAGTGGTGCTTCAGGTTAAGAACAGTTTCAGGTTAAGAACAGACCTCCAGAACGAATTAAGTACTTAACCCGAGGTACCACTGTAAATGAACAGGAGAACCTACCCACATACACATTCCCTTCATACCTGCATTTTGTAAACATTGTTCAGTTGGGAAACTGCATAGCAACATTTGGATAAGTGTGAATTTCAAAGGATAGCTGTGCTTCAGTTTGCGTATCATTCCATAAAGTACAGATTTGACAGATTTGGCTTTAAATGAGACCTAAATGAGACCTCTCGCATCTCCAGATGCAGCCCTTCCTCTCTCCCAATCACATCTCTTACACAACTGCCCCTACATTGTTTCCCTCCCAATGTACCTCACAGGGTCTCATGTGAGGCTAAAAATGCCATTACAGTGGTACCTCGGGTTACATACGCTTCAGGTTACATACGGTTCAGGTTACAGACTCCGCTAACCCAGAAATAGTACCTCAGGTTAAGAACTTTGCTTCAGGATGAGAACAGAAATTGTGCTCTGGCAGCGCGGCGGCAGCAACAGGCCCCATTAGCTAAAGTGGTGCTTCAGGTTAAGAACAGTTTCAGGTTAAGAACAGACCTCCAGAACGAATTAAGTACTTAACCCGAGGTACCACTGTATTACCTCCTTGGCAGGAGGTGGGATGCAACTGCAATATTTAAAAAATACTTCCCTCACCACCATCTTCCTACATGCAGCTTTGATGATCCTCAGGCAGACATTTGTGTGGAGAAACAGATAACATAAACTGGCAGTGTGTAGGTAGTCAGCAACAATTCTTACGGTCACACAGTGACTGGAGAAGGTGCTGTGACAATTGTAGAAATGGCTGCTGGTTGCAGCTGAGCACCACCAGTTCAATACACCTTCCCACAGGAAACACAGGACCCTGCTTGGCCAAGGACAGGTGAGAATTGACCAGGTTTAGGAAGGAAGAGCTCTGTGAAAAGGTCCTCACACAGATGGTCTCCTCTAAATACTTGTTCCAGATCCTCCTTTTAAATGGTATATATTTTACCATCTTCTTGAAATGAGGAAATTGAGCAGAAATGGGAAACAAGGCCAAACCGGGGCGGGGGGGGGGGATGAAACCAAATTGGGGGCTTCCCCTGACCTCCAAAAGATACCACTCAATATACACACTCAGAAACGTGTTTCCTAATTTGCTGCTAATAAAAGCAGCAAATGTCCCTCTCTGCAAACAGGTCACGCATCGGAGATGGGACTTTTGCTCTTCCCTCAGAGGTCAGACATGACTAGAGTTACAGTAGGAGGAAATATTGATTTAAACCCAGTGTGCAAAACCAGAACAAGCAAATTCTTACTTCTAAACGGTATTCAATGAGTTTTAACAGCTTTGCAATAATACAATGCAACAATATCAGTGCTTTTTTTCTGGGGGGGGGGTGCGGAACGCAAGGGTACGCATACCCCTAAACATTTTGTGAATCTAAGTTTGGCCTCATTGAGGGGCAGTATTTCAATATGAGTAGGAAAATGAAAGTACCCCTAAACATTTTTTTTAATAGGAAAAAAGCACTGAGCAATATGTTCTGCAACCCCGCGGGAGAAAATGCAACTCACGAGGGCAGCTTGGAGCACAGATGCAGCAAATCAGTGAAGAGGTTAGGCAACCCCTCCATTTTTCCACTCCACATCACTACCAAATTGTGTGGCTTCACAGAAATGTTATAGGGAGAGAGTATGACCTACATATGAATATCTTTATAGCATTTTTGTCTTTTAAAAAAAGTCTAGCAAAAGAGATTTAATATCCAGCTTGATGAATATCAACATTCAAATCATGTCTAGCTTTGCACCACCTCAAAAGAGATTTCAACATGAGGCAAGAAGAGCCAGCCTAGTTTATGGGAAACCTACAGAGGAAGGATTGATTGCAAAGCCACTGCGGTTATCAGCAGAAGGGCAGCCTGGGGGGGGGGGGGCTGGTCGAGAGCCAGGATGCTACAATGCAAGCTATGGCAATGAATGCAGGGAGCCTGCTTCCTTTATGCCTCTCCATGGTGATTTAGCTCATGTTTGTTCTTGGTTGCAGATGAGCTGCATGACTAGATGTACCAGAGGAACCTTTCTCCTGAAGACACCTCAGGGTCTTGCAAAATTCCAGTTTCATGGGATCCTGACTCAAGAGCTAAAAATGTGTCAGCTTATGCCCCTGATGCACAGTGTACTTGAAAAGCTCAAACACCAGAAGATGAAAAGGGTGGGGAATGTTGGGATTTTTCATTTTTTAAAAAACAACCACTCTCAATTTGGTGTCTGGCCTGTGACTTGAGAGGTGATGGGAAAGGCTACTCACTGCGTGCTTTTCTGTATCACATTTCAATGGTAAGCACTGTACTTTTTTATTTGTGGAGATGTGTTAAGTCACAACAATAAGATGACAAATCAGGATACAGTGTGAAGTCACTCAGTCTTGGCAGTCTTGGCTAACATGGCTAGCAGAGGCTCTCCAGAGCTCAGGCAGAACCCATTATCTGCTGTTTAATTCTTTTAACGAGAAACACCAAGAATTAAATGTGGGACCTTCTGTGTGCTTTACAAGTGAATGATGGTCCTTCTCTTGACTCTGGTTCACCCATGTACAGAGTCTACCCATGCAGAAGATGTACAGTGAAAGACTCACCTGGGGGTACACTATCTAAAGCAGGAGATAGATCCCTGTCCTGCTGTCTTTGGTAGCAGAAGTACAACACCCTGGGCATTATGGTGCATCTCTTGGGGAGAAAGAGTTTTTTGAACCACTACAGTTGGCATGTGCCAACAAAGAGCCGAGAACCAAGTCCCTACCCTGTGGTTTGATGGCCACATTACAAGACTTTTATCAAAATTGCTAACCTATCCTCCTGGTCTCAGCAATGGGGGAGGCCTACAGTCTCCACATAAGGCTTGAATCAGGTTTCAACAAATGCATCTTCTGATTGATCCAATGGATCATGAATAAGTGATGGATACATATAAACAGAAATTAGCTAATGGAAGCAGGAGTAAGAGCACTGCCAGTGGGAAGAGCATCCACTATACCCACAAGAGAAAAAAAGGTTATCTGATCAGTCCCCAAGGAAGGTTTGGAGAGGAGGCAATCAATAATGGCTTTCAGAAAGGGAGGCCACACCACATGGATCGTAAATGGGGACTTTCATTTATACTTCTCGAACAGCATTGCGCTTCCACAGCCTGATCTCACACCCATCATCCTCATCATCATCATCATCATTATCATTATCTTGCCTTCTGGTCTTCCCCTAAACTCGACAATCATGCCTTCCCTCTTAGGCTGGAGACCTGTTGCCTCTCTTCACACCAAACAGAGACTGTCTGCAGCCTTTACATGCTCCCTACTGTCCCGCCTCAGAACTGGCTCAGCAGCACCATTCAAAATAGTTAATAGTGTGACAAGAGAGCATGAACTCCCAATCAGGAGTTGACCAGAGGAAGCAGCTTGGTGAATGGGCCAGGATGATGAGCTTTTACCAAATGGGAAGAGGCAGAGGTAGGAGGCAAATCAGCAGGAGATGAAGCGCTCCAAAAGTAAGGGCTAGCTAGAAATTTCATATAAGCTTCAAGGCAATAATACTTAGGAGACTTCTTAAGTGGTCAGTTTTGCAATAATGGGATGCCCTTGCAAGCACGTTTAGAACCCTGCAGAAGGAAAAGCGGTAATGAATACAGTATACAGGTTTTATCCATTTGTTTGGCACTTCTTTTCTATTGCGTGAATACTGCATTTCATAACCACTGCAAAGTTTTACTGCGTGGAAAAATCTTCTGCTATGGCTCTCTAGAGTTGCTTTGAGAGAGGGGGATACAAGAGTGTACAATAGTTAGAAGTGACTCATGGTCAATGACAGCACTATTTTTTGTGTGTGGGTGACATCTACTTGTTTTTAGCCTAGGAATAATATTTGTGCTGAAACAGGTACTAAGTTGGCATTCATAAGAGAGATCGAATTCATGATGATGGCAGAGCAATAGTCAATACCTCTATGCTTATTCATGATTATCTTCAGTTTCACATTCATTTTTATTTTCTGTATTTTTTAAAAAGTTAGCACCATCTGTTAGCTTGAGATGCTCAGATACTCTTTTTCCAGCATTTTCCAGCTAGACTTTATCCCTTTACATCTTTTGAGTGGAACCTACTAGTTCTGCTCACATTATATACACCAATTGTAATTATATATGTGATACTGCCATACATAAACTAGGTTTATGGGACAGCAGGGAAACCAAGTACAAATTATCCTGCTCCTCTCTGTGTCAGTGTCATTTTTTTCATGGTAGAGAAAGGTGGGTTGCAGGGGACTGCAGCAATACCCAGTTTGCAAGACTAACAAATCATGAGATGATATACCTTCTTCACTTTCAAGAATGAGACAATATACCTGCCTAAAAAGAGCAATTGATATGAAAAAAGGGAGGCTGCCCTGTCAGCAAGCAGCAAGGAAATAACAAGGGAGAAGAGAAACTCAGGCTGCGCCATCAGTGGCTGCAGGTCAGGGCGAACCAGCTGACACCGCCCTTCCTTTCTTGGAGGTCTTCCCTGCAGCAGAGACCCACCCACTCTCCTCAGCTGTGCTTAGCTTGCAAATCCAGGCAAGGTCACAGGCAGAGAGATCTGGCTGGAGACTCACCGCCCCAGGGAACAGGAATCAAGCAATGCCTTTAGACTAATCTAATTTCCAGCTCCCTGATCTACTGGTTCAAAAGTGTCCTCAGCTGTAGTAGCAGCTGCATCTACTCTTCCCACAAATGGCAATATGGGGAGTTGCTTAGTATTCGCCTTACTGGGATCTTAAAGCGCTGCGGGTGAGCTCCTGTGTCACCCTTCTGCCCAGATCCACCAAGTGTTTGCACCTTGCTGAGCAACACTGCATGTCCATCAAGGCAACACGGTTTGCTGGAGCAAAGAAACTGGGGAGTTTTTTGCTGAAGAGTGGGCATTCAGGGTTCCCTTTGACATTCAATTCCACTCTGCTTCCACACAAACTCTGCAATTGCTTTGCGCTCTCTCTCTCAAAAAAAGAAAACACAGAGCAACATCTATTCAGTCACCTCATGGCAATTAACGTGCAAATGCACTCCTCACTGTTATCTACAGCGACAGCATGTCGCATGGGGTCAGCATCAAAAAAATCAAAGTAAAACCATTGCCATCTTCTTACATACGCACAAATTCTGATGAGTGGATTGCAAGAGGTAGTCTGTTTGGAAAGGAGCTCTTGTCTCCACACTGATGACTCCCCCTGAACTTTTCTTCCACATTACCTCTCCACAATCTAGAAGAGGTGAGAATTCAGCTTATTGTACTGTACTCAAAGGTCTGGTAAAGCAGGTTAAAATTCCTTCCACGATCCAGACTTCCTTGATGACCATGACAGTGGAGACTACTCAGCAGCATGGTATTAAGACGCCTGGTGCTTGATGCTACTTTCAGAGGCCCTTTGGTAGAATTCTAATATGTATAATTTATTCTAATTCCTATACTGAGCTATACCAAGCAGTTGTTCCATCACTGAAAATGAGGAGAATGTACAGATATTTGCTTCCATCTACATAGACACAAATGACAGCTCTCTCCTGGCCCATCAGACGCTCTCCCAACTGTTGATGGTGCCTTTGGATACTGAGCTGTGTCAATATAGAACCATGTCTGTTTTAAGGATAGTTGACACATGAATGTTCGTTGTGTGGTTAGCTCTACATCAGCTGGTGGCCTGCATGCATGAATAAGTTGTTACAGGCATCAAATAGTACAGGCAGAATGTATATACCACTTGAAGCACAAACCAGTTTAAACCAATAGGACTATCCACATGACCAATCAGGATAGAATAAATTGGGGAGAATGGGGAGAGAGAATAGGATGTGGGGGGGAATCCCTCCCTCACCTGAATGCATTTGATTGGTTGCTTTTTTATGGGATCCCTCATCATGCACATAAACCCTACATGTGTACAAATAATGTAGTCATGCAACCAACTGAATGGGAGGGGTTTGCAGTTACAAATGCCCTAACACACAAACTCAAACTTCACAGGCTGGTCAAATGAACAGTACTACAAGCATTAAATAATCAAGTGACTAGAATGGCATGCATGTGTGAACTTGGGTCATTATATAGACACCCGTTAAATTTGTATTTTGTGACCCAAACTCCTTCCATTTTGTTCATACACCTCATCCTGAAAGCTCTTGCAGAAATGTCATTCAATATAGGGAGTCGTCTGAAACTGGATATTTGATGGATGTCCTGTTCATAGAACATCACCTGGAAGAGACAATCCAGGATGAAGGCAAAGGCATACTGCCCAGCATCCTCCCTTTGGTCCGGGTGGAAAGGTTCAGGTCACTCCCACCAACTCCCCAACAGGCACTCAGAGGAAAGGTTATGTCTAACACCTTGACAGCCCTCCTGTAGCCACCTTGCTTGCTTCATCCTCTAGACCCATGGCCATTTTCCTGGCTGTCCCCCACTCCTCCTGTTGGCTGGACAAAGTCGTCTGTCAGTCAGAACTCACCGGGGTCCAGAGTTTGAATCCCCACTCAGCCATGAAGCTTATTGGGTGACCTTGGGCCAGTCACCATCTCTTAGCCTAACCCCCCTCACAGGGTTGTTGCGAGGGTGAAATGGGGGAGGAGGAGAACCATGTACACCACCTTCAGCTCCTTGGAAGATAAAGGTGGTATATACATGTAATAAATAAAATAAAATAAATGGTGCATATGTGGGTGGTGGCCAACAGAGAAAGAAATAGGACGCGACACTCTGTTGCTTCCAGGCTACCCGACAGGGTTGGTGCTGGAGTCAATGGCGCCATCTGCCACAGCCTTTTCCTAGAACTGTGCATAGCAAGTCACCATAAGGCATTGCCTGAGTTGGGGCAGGCTGCTGCATCTGCTAATCTGTGGCAGGTGCATTCATGTCTTTGGGCAATCCACTGAACACATCACCAATATCAGAGTTTTGCACTAACCAGCTCACCTGGCCATGTCTGAAGGATGAGGGTTAAAATAAATTAAAAAATTCTAAACGCCGGAAATGTTTAACAGCTGCTTTTTTGCTTCAAAGCCAATAGAGTATTAGAACTACATGGCTTCCTAGCTTTATATTTCTTAAAACATCTATTCACTACTGATTTCCTTTGTTAACACACAAGTGAAAGAAGGCCAGCAGTTTAATCAATAGTCTGTTCAGTGCCCCCCCTCCTTTCCCCCTTTTTTTAAATGAATGTTTCTCAGATTTGGGTCATACTCAGATCCCACTGCAGATGTGACAGAATTATTTTTGTCCACTTCAGACTTATAGGTCTTTTATTCCAATTTCGTTCAGCTTAAGCTGCTGCTGCTTCTTTTTTCCACGCTTGCCAAAAAGAATTGTATCTGAACCTTTCTCAGCCATACAAACAGCTAGTAGAATGGAAGAGTGGGGCAAAATAAGAAAAAGCAGAACAGTGTGTGTCACTGGCATTGCACTGGTTGAAGTGCAACCAGATATCTGGATCCAAAAATGACATGCGTTTCTATGGAAAACTATCAAATTCTCAAAACACAGCTCTCTGGACTTTTATTATTTAATGTTATATTGTTTGTGTTTCTGGAGCCTTCGCCTTCTGATGAAGAGGCTGAACACCTACTTTACTTTACAGCACTGGCATGTCAAAGGAGCTTTCGATGAATCCACATGTCTGGTTAAAAATGGCGAGGGCTCTGTTCCACTCTCTTTCTTTGTGACTATGAACCAGTCATGCACTACACACTCTCCTCCATTTCTGTTACAATCAAAGAGTAGCATTTTGACTTTGATCTTATGGGACGTTCATCATTCCAAGAGTCCTCTCTCTTTCTCTCTCTTGTGCCATACTAGGAAGATCTGAGCAGAGACACATCTGCATTCAGCATCTGAGCTGAGCAGCATCACAAGCTTGGATGCTCTGGGCACAACAAAATAAGATCTGGGTGAATGTTCCAGCTGTTATTTTCATAGGAAGCTATTAGAATGATAAGCATTAGCAGGGAGCTCGTTTATAGGTAAACGTGGGCTTGGTGGAGCTGCTGCGAGGCAGCCACACATTTCTGAGCTTCTGCATGAGCACATTGTATGGAGCTGTGCCAAAGTGCTTTACTGAAAGACAAGGTGCATTTGCAAACTGCATCCCTCCCCCATCTCCTCGCATAGATCAGGCCAGTCACATTTTCAAAAGATGAGGGAGCGCACGCCCGTTGGCCGGTTGGCACGAAGCATCCTCGTCAGAGCTGTGCTGGCTGCTGTTGTTTTAAACACCACAACGCTACCCCTCCAGGGTGACATCAGCTCCGTCCTCAAGACGGATGGTTTTACGATTCGTTCTAGCAAAAAGGCTGGGACCAAAGTCAAGCTAACAGGTTCATGATTTGTTGGATCCTCCTTTCTCCCTTGCCTAAGAATAGATGCAAGGTTCATTCCCCCTCTTGTCCCCCAGGGAATCGCAAACGCTGGAAGAGGACACAAATGAAATTCAAGAATGACCTTGGCAAAATTCAAGCACTGGAGCTCTCTACAATGGGGAAAGAGAAATCCAAAGGAAATGAAAGCAGTAGATGTTGGACACAAACCTACCCATCCCAGCCTCCAAGGTTTTAAAAAATCCAGATGTACATCGGTGTGTGGGTGATTAGGTAGGGGAAAGGAACAAACCAAGGAACCTAGATTCATGATCAGCTATTGCTTTTTTAAATAGGGGTCCACTTACATGTCAAAACACAGACAAAGGTTTATTAACCCTCTCCTTGCCAGGGTGAGCAGGCTCTGGTAAAGCTCTCAGGCAGCCTGGTTAGCCACTGTGAGATGGGCCATTGGCCTGATCCAGCAAGCAAGCTCTACTTATGATCTTATTGTGTCTCCTCCTGATGAACGTTAGCATCTTGGTCCAAGTCACTAGCAAAGGGCTCATTATTTATATCCCTCTTTGTCATGAACAGCCACAGAAACTCTGTTAAAATTCTCTCCCTTATGCAACTCATCATCTCAGTTGTGTTTGCACGAACTCTGGAAGAGCCTCTGAAGGTGAGAAGATGCAAGTTTTGGACAAGACTCCAGTTGGTTTGCCTCAGAAAGAGGGGCTCATAAGGTGCATAATAATGGGAGCACATCCCAGGGATCGGAGGCCATGGGGGATGCTATGGAGGCCAGCCTGAGCTGCTGGGCTGCCAGTTGTTTCTTCCTAACAAAAACTGTGGTCCACTATATTTGCTAATTGTTTATTGCTAATGTGACGCTGTTGGATTCACAGTGTAATAACTAACCGTACTACCTCACGTTGCAATTAACCCGAGTGCTAATAGACAGAGGTGGCACAGAAAGCAATGCAATACAACAACACCTTACTTTAATAATAATAATAAAGCATTCCCAAACACCTACCCTGTGTTCTTGAAGTGATATTTCTTATATAATTGGAAACTTAATTTTTCAGAGTGGTTAAGTAGCCTTACAATGAATGACACATTGGTATCTTTAAAAGGGGGTGGGGAAGGAGTTAGAAATTCTTAGGAGTTGATTCACTTCTCTGTCTTCTCCCCAGCCAAATACTCAACACTCATTAACTTGCCACCAAATTTGTGTATTGAGCTGGTGTCTGGCAATATGAACCACAATGGGCATTTTACACAGGAAAATATTGATGTTGCACACAAGTGAAAAACACACACATGTGAAATAAGAACATAAGAAGATCCTTGCAGGATCTTCTGGCCTATCTACTCCATATATCTGGCCTATGTACTCCATATATCCTGCATATACAGCGGCCAGCTAGATGCCCATGGGAAGCCTGAAAGCAGGACCTGAGCGCAATAGCACTCAGCCTTAGATTGTCCCTTAGTTTGTACACCAACTTCTGAATGCAAGTGCAATTGCTCAGCCAATCACACTGTATGCCTCCATATCACATTTAATATCCTTCAAGTGCCCATAAGGAACCTCTTTGATCACTACTCCTGAGGCTTTTGTTTCTGGCCCATGTTATCTTCCCTGCCATATATCCAAAAAGGTGTGTGTCTGAACATAACAATTCAATTCTAGTGAGATATACTGGTTAGTCCTGGCTAAGACCAAGGAGGTTCTCAGCCATGAATTGCACTGGGTGACCTTGGACCTATTTCTCTCTCTCTCTTTTAGTCTAGTTCACCTTCCAGGGTTGTTTTTAGTATAAAATGGAAAACCCTATACTCTCTGGAGGAAAGGACTGGGTTGTAATAAGCGAACAAATAATAATTAGTCTTGTGAGATCAAACCAACATCTGGTTCAGAACTCTTACATCAAAAAATGGGCAGTCAGATAACGACGGTCAGTGCCACACTCGCCTCCTGATTTCAGCGGGGTTGTGTGGTGCCCTCAAAATGTTGCTAGACTACAACTCCCATCATCCTTGACCATGCTGGCTGAGGCTGATGAGAGTCATAGACCAAAATATCTGGAGGGCACTACATCTCCTACCGCTAACACACACACAATCAATTACCCCGTCTCTCAGGAAGAGAGCAGTGAGGCAACCATCTCCCTGGCCAAACATGCCCCATGTACAATAATCCAACCTTCACTTATGCTGAACATGCTTTATTGCCTTCTATGGTGACAAGCTACTTGTTTGGGAGCCAAAAGAGTCAACAAAGGGGTTTTAGACACAGGTTGTTCCCTGCTCTGTGGCTCCACCATCTTCTCAACCAAAGAAAAGTCACTTGGGAAGATGATGGCGTAAGGAAAAACGCAGCCACCTAACTCGTCAGAGAGCTAAGCGAGGCACAAAGTTTTGGAACATGCAGACAAACCATCTAGACCAGAAATGGATGACGAGAACAGAGGAGCAACTTCTCAGAGCTTGACCCAGGCCTCCCCGCCATTCATCCCAAAAAAGCCCTGGCACAAAAAAGGCAGAGAGCAAGAGGCAGACAAACACAAGGACCACATCCTCTGTGGTCGTCCACTTCCTGCCCACAGATATACAGGGAAAACACTGTCATAGTCACAACTCCCTTTGGACACCCCTTGCCACCATTTTCTCTCCCCGACCACCCGGTTCTCTCTCACACACACATCCAGCTGTGCAGGAGTTTTCACTGTGATTGCAAGCCACTTCCCTCCAGGCACAGAGCTGCAGTCATCTTCCTCCCCCCATTCCACCTCTCCCTCTCCCTTGCTGAGCTGCTTCTGGTTATATGTCCAGGGAAGAAGCAGGCCAGGGTGACTAGGCCACTGTGGAAGATTTGGCTTCTCTGAGATCGGAGGGGGAAGGGACAGCAAGGCAACCATTCAACCGTTTGCTCTGGTTTTCAGCCTGCAAAGGGAAGTGCCCGCGCCTGCTGGCAGGCTTCCCCAGAGAGCAGGGCAGCCTGCCCACCGCACATGCAGAGGCACTAAAAGGCACAATGGGCTCTGTGCCACCCAGGACTTCCACAACACCACAGGGGATGCCCTTCAAGCCATTGAGCCCATTCTGAGTGTTGCTGTGTGGTTTGGTTTTGCTTCATATACTCAAGACACAGCACGGAGCTACTGCTTGAAGCCAAGTCATCCAGCCAGCAAATCATGCCAAGCACAGAAGTGGCAGCCAGCTGGGCAAGAGGGCAAGCAAATATGAGCAGTCCCGTGCCCACACATCCCCCTCAGTCCACACTCTGTCCCTCCTGCCACAGTCGGCTTCCTCATCTCAGCCTCCATCCATCCACCCATATGCTTTTCTCAGTCTTGACTTTGTACATGCTCTCCTCCTCCCACTCCCCCCACCAAATAAAGCATTTGCTTTGGGATTTGTATGCCTCTCTAATCTTCCTCCATATAAGACTATCTGCTCTCACTGCTGAGGGGCATCTTTGAAGGTTAGGGAGATAACATGACACCTTTTCAGCCACTGCACACCCAACAGGCCTTGGGAGCCCTCTTCCCCAGTGGAGGGGGGCAGGGGGAGATGCCCACCTCCTTCCTGACCTTCCATCACTGTGGGAGGAGAAAACTTATGTTTTAGAAGACTTCAGAAGAGGGTTGTTGTTGTTTAGTCTGCTATGCCTCATTTCTGTTTCTGCTCTTCTCCCCCCCCTTCTGTTTAGTTATATTTTAAAAATTGCAGATGGCTGTATTTAGGTTTGATTTTACTCACAGCTTTAGATGAGCCGCTCAAACCAGAAATGGATGTCGAAAGAGAAGCAGCTTCTCAGAGCTTGACCCAGACCTCCCTGCTCATCCCAAAGAGCCACAGTCCCCAAAGGCAGACAAGACAGAGAATCACATCCTCTGTGTCACCCACTTCCTGCCCACAGACATGCAGGGAAAGTTGTTCAACAGAAAAGTAGGATATAATTTAAAAGCAAAGGAGCAAACCTAGCCTGATGGTTGTAGTGTCTTGCATTTGTGCTGGGCTGCCAGAATCTGTTCCAGTAACAAGCGTAGCTCTTGGATAATGTAAAAATAGATGCATAAATAAATAATATGGAAAGTGCCTCTAACCAGGTCTAGAGTGCCCTTCAGTAATTTTTTTTTAAAAAAGAATCACAAACTTAGGCATTCCAGCCAAGGGCAGCTACATGCTGCTTTGCATATAGAAGATCCCAGTTCACCAGGGAGGACTGGCAATGTCCTCCCATCTGAAATCCTGGACACCCATTGCTAGTCATTGGAGACATTGTTGAGCCAGATGGACCAATGGCCTGACTCAGAATAAGACAGATTTCTATCTTCCTGTGCAGATCCTTTTTGGCTACTTGACTACCCACTGGAGGTACCTGCAACTATGCTTGAAGACTACTGAGAAAAGCCCTGGTCCCTGCAGTGTCTGCCCTTTAGAGCCATGATTCTACTGAGCAGTGTGTGTGTGTGTGTGTGTGTGTGTGTGTGTGTGTGTGTGTGTGTGTAGGGCTGCAAAGAACTGTCATGGATGTAAAAGGAGGGCTGATACTTTGTTCTGCCTGCATTTCAAGTCCTTTCCATACTGGCTGGGGCACAGAGGGTTGAGGGGCAAGATGCTCCTTTGCGAGCTAATGGGGCTCCCTACAATTACAGCCAGGCACCAGACGCTCTGCGCAGCATTAGGTTAATCAGTTAAAGGGTGCAACAGCAGCTCCTGGCCACATTCTGTGCAAGGAGAATTGGGGGAGGGAACAGCAGACACGGCCTGCTGTGTGAAGAGGGGAGAGGAGGGTGGAATCCATAAAAACATCTGTTCAGATAAAGAACACAAAGAGAGGGTGGGGGCAAGATGGAGCCCCTTAAACCCATTATCTGCTCCTGCTCCCTTAGTGCCTGGACAGCTCAGACACTGAGCTTAATGGCCCAGAAACTAACAGAGGGTGGGAAAACCTCAAGCATCAGTCAAGGGGAAAGCCAAAGTGGCCCAAAGACCATCAACCCCCCAGTCCAAGCCACAGCTTAGCTGTGCTCCCACACAACTCTTCCGCACTATGGTCCCGGAAAACAGAATTAGGACTGCCATGGCTAGCCATTTACTGCTCAGTCATCTGGTGCTGCTTCAGAAAAGGGCAGCGACAAGCAGACCGTGCACCACGCTGCATCACTGCTCACATCAAGGCCACTGTCAGCCCTTAGTTTTCTTCAGCACTTCTAGGCCAGAGTAAGAAGGCACTCTTGCTTGCACAGCAGTAGCCCATTGCTGCATTAATAAGACACCTGCCAGATGTCTGTACAGCTGTAGCTATTGGGGAGAGAGGGGTATACAGGTTACAATGGTCAGGGGGAAACTAGGGCTTTGGGCTCCATCTCCTGAAGGCAGGCTGCAACAGGCCAAGTTGCCCCTGGTATGAAGGGGACTTAGCAGCAGCCACCTATGGCGCTTGGAGTAAGTGTTCTGGGTTACAAAGACCAAGCCCAAACACACATAGGCAATAGTAGAGGCCAAGTGAGGCAGCAAGTGTTTTCCAGGCAAATTGCTTCACCCCCCTCATCTATCACACTGTTGCTGGACCCCTGGTGGTTACTTAAAGAAAAGGTCCTTTCACATACAGTACTGTATAAATTATAATTGAATAACAAACTGGCACATGAAATAAGTATGGATTCCTACAACTTGAAAGTTTACTCCATCAAAGTCAACAAGACTGACTTCGGAGGAAATATTGGAGACAGTTAATGTGAAATGTACAGTTATTTCTCTTTCAGGAATCAACAGGCAAGACTATTCGTGACTAATTCCCCCCCCCCACTTTGCCCTCCCTTTCCCCCTCATCTCCCCAGTATTTTTTTCTTCTGCTGCCTGTGTCCAGCATCCTGAATAAGGATATGTGGAAATATGCATGTGCACATGCGCATGCGCACACACACCAGCCCTCTTCAACTGTATTGACGGGAATTCCTTGGGCACAGAGCCCGAATTTGCTCATTTGGAGGAGGGTAAGGTGACTGTTTTCACTTTAAAAAAAACAAAAAACCAGACACAGCAGCAGCTGAGTGCCACTTTCAATCAAGGGAACACCCTGTCATCTCCTCTCCCCAGAGAAACAGAGGAGTAGATGCTACATGAGCGTAGCAAAAATCCAGCGTGTGAATTAGTAACACAGACAGACATAAAATCCCCAAATGGCTCATCCATTTCAGAACGAGTTCTGGGTTTAACGCGTCTGTTGGGGTATATTACTCATTCACACAGGAGGATGCACCCATCCTCGCAGAAGCAAAGGAGGAAATCAGATGTGCCAAATCTGCCCCCTGCATCCCAACAAGTCAAGGTTCAAAGCCTCCCTTGTCATCACTGGAGAGAGGCTTGGACACCAACAGACTGTACAGACCGGCTGAAGGGTGGGAGATTCTCGGGGCCAGTTTTAAGGGTCACCCACAGCAACCAGACTGTCTCACGCCCGCCTTCCCCTCCCAGAAGGAAACTCCTGCTCCAGCGAAGCTTGACAAGCATAGCCCCGGTCTAGCAAACGGATCATCACCCCTTGCTCCCAAAAGGTCCCCACCGGACCCGGTTCTGTTTTCCGCTGGAGACCCTGCAGCTTTCCCCCTCCCTCTTCTTCCCAATGCCAGGGTTAAGTGTGAGGACGGTGCCCCTTCTTCACCTTTCATGGACAGAGAAGCCCCCCTCTGCTCCTTGGATCTAAAGGGGGAGAAGCCCTTGGTCTCAGCCTCGACCCTCCGCCAGAGACCCTTGGATCAAAACGAGACCCGACACACCCACCCCCCCGCCCGGGCAGTCTCGCTCAGCCGTTTGACGGCAGCCCAGCCGAGCCTAGCAGGGGCGCCTGGGGACCGGGGCGACCCCTCCTCTTTGGCCGGCCAGCTGCTGGCCGGGTGGAAAGGGATTCCGTGCGCCCGCCGCCGCGCTTGAATGAAGGCGAGGGGAGCAAAGGCAAGGGAAGAAGAAGAGACCTAGTGTAGAGGGACTAGCAGCTTGGAGGGGGCGGGACTGTGCCCTCGGGCTCGTCCTCGCCGCGCTCTCACCTCCTGCAGCTGGGGGTCCATCTGCTCCGAAGGCAACGCCGATTCCAGGGACGGTGGCGCTTCTCCCTCATAGGCGTTCACCTGGCCTGGTGAGGCGGCGGCGGCGCCCTCGCTCCAAATCTTCAGCGCCTCCCCGGCGCGCTCGGTAGCAAGAGCCGCAGCACGAGCATCCCGCAGGCAGAGCGAGCCCAGTGGCCGGCTCCAGCCTCGGCTCCGCCCCGACGCCTGATTGGAGCCCCAGAGCGCCTTGGGTGGCGCCTGCTTCGCGCCAGCGCCGGCCTGTTGCCCCACCTTCGCCTCCGCCCGCCTCGAGGCGCGGAGGGATCAGGGAGGTCACTCCCAGGAACGCTGGCCTGGAAGTCCTGCCCCCTGTGATCCCGTTTGCGGGAAAGCACTCTGCACTTGCTCAGAAGCTCTTTTGTTCGTGCTTAGCGCCGGGTATATGTTCCATGGCTTGAGACCTGGAGATTCTGAAGTGCTAAGTTGGACATAGCGACGCGCAGGCTGGTAATTTTCTTTATTTTCACATTTGTCAGCCTAGCCGAAGATCAGGGATTATGGGTGTTGTAGTCTCCAAAAATACCTGGAAGGCCACAGGTTCTCTGTACCTGTTACACACTGTCGTGGGATCTGCAGACCCTCCAAGTGCCCCTATTTTCAAGGAACATCCCTCATTTAGAGAAGCTGTCCCGGTTCCTGATTTGATCTTGCAATGTCCCACTTTTCCTTAGGGTGTCCCTATTTTCACTGGAGAAATGTTGGAGGGTATGGAATTATCCGACCCCCCAAGCCGTCTGAAGGCAATCCTGTGTAGGGAAGCTTTTTTAATGTTTAATGTTTTATTATGGTTTTATATATGTTGGAAGCTGCCTAGAGTTGCTGGGGCAGCCCAGTAAGATGTATGGAGTATAAATAGTAAAATTATAATTATGGAAAGGGACGTCCTTATTTTCAATGGAGAAATGTTGGAGGGTATGTGCCTGTTGTATTTCTTTATTCTGCAACAGCTTGTCTCTCCAATGATTTCAATACAAGAGGATTCTAATATTTTGGTTAAATATATGTGGGGTATGTGTGTTAATTGCCCTTCAGTATGTTTTCAGCATTTAAAATATCCACCAGCAGATGTAGTGTGTGAAAGGACAGGCTGTGCACCGCATGGCGCCATAGTGTTCAAGCGCATGCATGTGCTCTTAGAAAACAAGAAACAGTCACCCACCCACTCAGAAATGGAATAGAGGCCTTGGGACACTCTTCCCCACCTGCCTGATTTTTATTTTTTTTGGACTACAACTCCAATTAGTTCCTGCCAGTGTGGCCAGTGATCAGGGATGCTGGGAGTTGTAGTCCAAAATATCTGGAAGTCAGCAAGAGAAGAAGTGGAACAATTAAAAATGGGCAAGGCCCAAAGTGACAGGGGAGGCCCGGCCAGATGGGCGGGGTATAAGTAATAAATTGTTGTTGTTGTTATTGTTTATTATAAGGCAGTTAGCTCACACTAGTGTGTGTGCATTGGTATGTATTTATTAAAATACTGTATTTTTTGCTCTATAAGACTCACTTTTTCCCTCCTAAAAAGTAAGGGGAAATGTGTGTGCGTCTTATGGAGCGAATGCAGGCTGTGCAGCTATCACAGAAGCCAGAACAGTAAGAGGGATTGCTGCTTTCACTGCACAGCGATCCCTCTTGCTGTTCTGGCTTCTGAGATTCAGAATATTTTTTTCTTGTTTTCCTCCTCCAAAAACTAGGTGCGTCTTGTGGTCTGGTGCATCTTATAGAGCGAAAAATACGGTATGTTTTTATACCACTTTTTATTTAAAAATCACATACAGCAGAATATAAAAACTACCACAAAACCGCAACCTGTACTGTAATAACAACAATAATAGTTAATCCAATGCAAAAAGATTAAACAGACGGATAATAATTGCCAACAAAGGTTTGGGGAAATAAAATATTTTCATTAGGCATTGAAACACCAACAATATG
Organism: Podarcis filfolensis; assembly: GCF_964270895.1. Lineage (NCBI taxonomy): Eukaryota > Metazoa > Chordata > Lepidosauria > Squamata > Lacertidae > Podarcis > Podarcis filfolensis. Next base: position 52,995,908 of record NC_139604.1, on the reverse strand, counting down.
CCATAACTCAGAGAGAAGTTTGCATCTATATTGCAGCTGTTGCATGTTAAAGGAAACTCATTTGATTAATCATTTTGAGTTTTGTTTAGTTAAGCAATACATTCATCAATTTAAACTGAATATGTTTGCCTATAACAAGAAAAACATTCTGATTTTTGCAATGCACCCATTGTTTGTAGTTGCTACCTGCGTGGGACATCCTCTTCAAAAATGCAGCCTCCCTACTCGGAGGAGGGGACATCTATTCTCAGCAGGCATGTACACCACAATCTTTTTTAAAATACTGGCTGTTTGAAAACATTTACAAATCTCCTGCCTAATTCATTGATTGAAATATTTTAAACCAATTAATCTATTAATCGACTCAGTGTTGCAACTCATGTTTGTGTGGTTGTGCTGAGCAAGATGGGTGCTTCGTGTACCTGATGAGTGGGTTGCAAGTCCATGAAAAGCGCCTGCCAAAATGCGTCTGCCACAAGAACTCCTTTTTGTTCTGGTGAAAGAAAGGATGAAAAGAGATGCAAAGCTTGCTGCTCGGTGTCTGTATCAGAGCCAGGAAGTGATTGTCCGTAGCCACTAGTCATGTGGCAAACCCATTAATGGGGTTTTAGGGTCTCTGTGGGAAAATTGCAGCAGGAGTCCTCCAGTTCAAGGCGACCTCTCTAGTGACTTAAAAAGAGACATTCACAATACCCAGTTGGAAATGGTAACACTTTCCCTTTCTGTAACCTCTGTCTTACTTATTTCATCCCTTATATGTCTCAGTTGTTCTTTGGACAGTGGTACCTCGGGTTACATACGCTTCAGGTTACATATGCTTCAGGTTACAGACTCCGCTAACCCAGAAATAGTGCTTCAGGTTAAGAACTTTGCTTCAGCATGAGAACAGAAATCGGGCTCCGGCGGCACGGCAGCAGCAAGAGGCCCCATTAGCTATAGTGGTGCTTCAGGTTAAAAACAGTTTCAGGTTAAGGACGGACCTCCGGAACGAATTAAGTACTTAACCCGAGGTACCACTGTATAAGAGATGAAGATGTATGGATGCTTCCTCAAGGTAATGTTTGTGAGCAACAAGTACAACCCAACACTATACATGACACCCACATGCCACATGAAAAGCAGCATGAGAGAAGTGTATAGAATTATGCCTAGTGTGGAGAAAGTTTTTCTCCATCTCTCATAACACTAGAATCATTGTTGTTGTTTAGTTGTGTCCGACTCTTCATAGAACTGTCAAGTTGGAAGGGACCCTAAGGATCATCTAGTCCAACCCCTTGCATTGCAGGAATGGATATGCAGTGTCCCATACGGGGATCGAACCTGCAACCTTGGCATTATCAGCACCATGCTCTCACCAACTGGTGTTTGGGGGCTTCCAGTGAAGCTGAATGTTGGAAGATTCCGGGCATCCAAAATAAAGTACTTCTTCAAACAGCATATAGTTAAATGATGGAATTTGCTCCCACAGGAGTCAGTGATCACCACAGACTTGGATGGGTATAAATGAGGGTTAGATGAATTCTTAAGATGATAAAGCTGCCAATGGCTACTGAGTCTGATTCCTCATTCCACCTCCGCAGTCAGAGGTAGTATGCTTCTGAATACCAATTGCATGGGCAGTGGCAGAGGTGATGAAAGTTGCTGTCCAACAACATCTGGAGAGCCACATGTTTCCCATCCCTAGAATACAACAAAATAGGAGAACAAATGGTATATTAGAGCAATACAGACTCCAGGCTATATATATAGCATATATATGTAGCATATATATATAGCATATATAAATATATGTAGCATATATATATAGCATATATAAATATATATATATATTTGTGTAGATGAGAACAGAGTAGCTTTGTGAAATCAGATGAGAGTGTCTTTCCAAAAAGGTGCATGAGATTACTGGAGATTCCACCAGTTAACGCTCATGGTGATGCGTGATGAATGCTAGGAAGTCTCATAGAATTAGTCTTGTATGGCAGCACCCCCTGAGCACTCTGACCCTAGTGGGTCAGTTCTTCAGAAAGAGCTACATAAGTGCCACACCCTTTTGAACACCAATTCTTCAAATATCTCTCCATGTCTGCAGTGATAAGAAAGGCATTAAGGTCTTTGAGAGGTGTAAATTTATATTGGGTCCCATAGATTGAGAGCATAGCTAGTTTAGGGTCTGGCTGCAAAATTTGGCACATGATTCTAGTTATATCTCAGGAGTTTTGCTTCCAGAAAAACCCTCCAGACTGTGGTGCAGTTCCTCAGAATGCCAGGAATGAGGCTCTGGCACAGATGTCTTTCAGCAGGTATGGAGATGTTTGTGTGCCAAAGGAGTGAACAGAAAACACTGCTGCTGGGATTCCTGTCACTTGCTTTGCCAGCTCTGGAAAAGAACGGAAACATTCTGTTCCCTTTGTCCCACATTCCCCAGAGCTGAGACTTCTATCTGGAATCTGCTAGGTGCAGAGGCTAGTAGTATGTCAGATTGCGGCTTTAGATGGATAACGACATAAGCTACAAAACCCAAAAAGGGAAACATGATCCCCCCCTCTCTCTTTATCTCTCTTCTGGTCTGTAAAGAGAAAAATGGGCTGTCCCCCCCCCGCCAAATGCCCATGAATGAGAGGGTAGGGCACACCATAGTGAAAGAACTGGAATGTTACAGTCATTGATCAGGCCATTCCCATTTCCTCCACAAAGCCACAACTGGAGGTAGCCAAGAGGACCTCAGTCTAAGTGCCTGGTGGCAAAACACTGGCTTCTATCCAAGGCCATTTCCACTGTAACCTGAAACACTGAAACTCATTCTGTTTCTCTTGACTCTTTTCCTGTGACTGGGACTTTCATCACTGAATCATTGTGGAAATCAGACACGCAGCACACCAGGGTGTGTGATGCCTTACTGAGCATAAGAGGGAAGGTCCCTGCTTTCAGGGACTTACAGTCTAAAAATTAAGGGTCCTGGGAATTGTGCAGAGGAAACTACAGCTCCCAAGATTCTTTGCAGGACCTCATGTGCATTGAATGTGCTTTGAATGTGTGCTGTGGATCTGCTAGGAAGCAAGGAAATGACCAAGGAAGGGAAAGCTGGGAAGGGGGCACAGTGATTAGGAAAGCAATAAGTGATTGTTTAAGTTAGATGTGTTTAGGCTTAAATTACAGAGTTATAGAGATAGGGTATGCCAGCGAAGGAGTTGCGCCTTGTGGTGGCACCAGAAAAAAAAGGGTGGGTGGGTATAGAAGAGGCAAAATATATTTCTATGTGTATGAGTTGTGTTCCACATATTAAGAACTCTGAAAGAAAAATAACAGTCTACAATTGGGGGAGGAGCTCCTTTGGGGGGGGTGCTCCCCCCCAGTACTGCCCATGGTTCTGCCAGAGTTCTAATAAATAGGTGGGTTTTGAGGAGAGATTTGAAGCGCTTAAATTGGAGGGAGGGATGAAGATGGGGGAAAGAGCTCAGGGATGGCATGGTGGGGAGGGGAGGGGAGCGGCTAGATGCACCATCAAGAGCCAGGGATAGGAAACCTAAGCCTCAGAGAGTAGAAATCGGATGCAGAGGAGACTGAAGAACTGACAAAGCAGGGAGAGCTTTGGGCAAGAGCAGGATCATCCAGGACTCTGTTGGATCCTGTGTCATTATTTCCCAATTCCTGCCTAGGTTAGCTTTTTCTTCCTTCTGGGAGCCCCCCTCCTTATCAAGCATTTTGAACGACAAGTAGGCGATCCCTATCTAGGATGCTCTCCTGTTGCAGGGAGGGAGCCATCCTGTCTGCCTGGGATTGGCAAGGGCCTGGAGATGCGCCTGGTCACTGACACAGACCGATCAGCACATCAAAGGAGGGTCTGGTGAGCACCCATTTCCTGCCTTCCTGCTGCAGCTCCTTGGATGAGGTCATTCAAGAAGGGGAGGGGGAGGCAAGGGAGAGGAGAGGAGAGAAGAGGGATTCACCTGAACTGGAGCACTGAGAGGCACTCATGGACTTCTTCCATCTCAGTCCAAATGCATCCCCCCCCTGCAGTCCCCCACCATAGGACAGCACCTATGCTCCCCCCCCACACCCTCAGCAGGAAGCAGCCAAGAGGGAATTTCCCATTCTGCTGGGGGCTGCAGGAAGCGCAGCAGGAAATGTGTGCTATGTCTGTGCGTAACCCACCCATATCTCAAGGTGTGTAAGCTTGCCAGTAGATGAGACATGCCCTGAATGAACAACTTCGATTCAATGATGTCACTAGCTCCATATGAGTCAGACCTGCTTTATCAAAATATAAATAGACAGGAGCTTCTGCCTGCGGGCAACACCTACCTTACTCATGATGGCTTCATGCGCCATATTTGGGGTGGGATCTCCCCAGATGCACGATTCTATGATTGCCTCTAGGTTGATTGCTCATCCTTTTCCCAGTCTAGGATCATTTTGCATGAAGCGCGCTCTCCGATTTTTGATAGCTCTCCCATATCTCCTTTCGATCAGAGCATAGGGAATGGTTTTGTAGCGAGTCGTGCCATTATTCCATCTACCTCAATGTTGTCTGCACCAACAAGCAGCAGCTTTCCGGGATTTCAGCCAAGCTGTCCCCAGGCCTATCTGGAGGTGCTGGTGACTGAACCTGGGACCTTTTGCATCCATGGGAGGTGCTGTGCCCTTTGAACTGCAGGCCTCCTTTTCTGGTCCTTGGGAGATGTTGTCCAATCTTGAAATTCCTAATTTTGGAGATCTTAGAACAAAAGATTTATCCCTCTGCCTATTTCTTTCTTTCTTTTTGGCACACTAACCAAGCCATACACTTTCTCCTATGGTTTGTTTTGTTGATTTCTTGCATATATTTCCCAGATTTCTTCCAAGGAATTCCAAGTGGCTTACATAATTTCCCCTGTTTCCATTTTATCCTCACAAGAACCCTAACAGGTAGGTTTGGCATAAGGCCATCCAGTAAGCTTCATGGTTGAGTGGGGATTTGAACCCAAGACCTCTGCAGTCTGACATCCTGAGCATAGTGATAATATTTTTATGTTACTGAGTACAGTACTGTTTCACTCAGACTGCAAAATGTATATGAAGTCTGAGATAAATGAAAAATACCAACTCTTTCCACGCCCATAGCCATATTTACAAATCCGTTTCTGACCACGATTCTTCCAGTTTTTCTAATGGTTTCCAATAGTAACTCCTACAGTCCAAATCTGTACTGTTATGAAAGAACAACCGAGAGACTTGTGGCATCTAGAAGATTGTAGATTTATCGTGGCATAAGCTTTTTTTGGACTAAAGCCCACAACATCAGATGTGAACTCTCTAACCCATGAAATCTTATGCCACGATAAGGCTTTAAGGTGACGCAAAACTCTTTGCTGTTTTTGCTGCCATAAGACTTAACAGGGATACCCCTCTGGAATGTATGCTTTGATGAATCTGCCTTAGTTAGCTGTGGTGGGGAACTCATTTTTGTGTGTGTTACGGTTTCTCGCCTGTCTCAGCAAATCAGGAGATTGTCTAGCCTTGCATGGTAATGATGCATAAGAGTGGATTGCATTTCCTTTGGGTTTAGGTTTTGATCTTTTAGCGCTTAGTAATGCATGGAATTGTGGTTGCATTAGTTGAGGTGACTCCTCAAAACTGAGAATTGTCCTCTGGATGGTTAACATCTGTGGCGTATAGTTTTGCTTTGCAGCTGTTGCTCTAGAGCTCTGCACGCAAATATCTATCTTATTTGTGCAGAGCTGTAGGCAAAGGAATCCAACTTATCTGAGTCATCCCACAATCCAGAGACAAGGAACTTACAACACTGCAGATGCTGCTAGGCCACATTTCTCATCATTTATGGTGTTCGGCAATGCTAGCTGAGGACATGAGAGTTGAAATCCACCAACATCTAGTTCCCCACCCCTGCTATAATCTCAGACATATTCCATGGCAGTCATGTTACTTTGAGTAAGATTTGCTTCAATATTTTATTAACCGGCTGCAGGGAAAGGAAGTTTTTGGAGGTTAATATCTTACGATAGCCCCACAACTTACACAGGTGTTACATTCTGGGGATCGGGCCTAAAGCCAAAATCATGTACTGTATAGTCAAAACCCGTTGTGTTCAGTGGTGGGTGGGATTGCCAAATAAATTTTTTCCAGAACCCCTCCCTTTTCTGTTCCCCCTTCTTATGTATTTAACTTTCCCTCCATTCATGTAAAGCTGAATGCACACAAGTTAAATGCATGCAAGTTGCAGGCTTACTGTATTCATGTTGATCAGCTTGCATGGCTATTAAAATGTGTCAGTTCATGAATCCCCAATGTGAGGATGGGTTCTGGTTTCTGCCAGACCAAGCGTGCAATGGGCAATCTGCCTGATTTATTTCCGTAAGAGTTGCGTGAAGGTTATGCGATGTTGCCATCAAGGTGTTACTATCCTTTGCTTTTCCCCTGTACTGTAGTTTTCTGTTGCTTTTCTTACCCCTCAAAAGTTTGACTTTTTTCTTTGCCAGGGCAGGCAGGAGGGAGTGGATTTGTTGTGCAAGAGAGGTTTTATTTAGCTGTTGCTACTTGTTGCAATGTGTCCACTCTCTTCATGGTGGGTTGTGAATGTGCATTCTGCTTGCTCAAAGGACATCTACTTGAATGTGTGTCATGAGATAGGCTCCAGCCAATCTTCAGATTTGGACCTCAAGATAAACAGATCCTGCAAATCTTTCTTATCTGCCCCAGGAGCATGTGTTTGTGGTAGAAATGAATTTGAAGGAATGCCTGTGCAGGAAAGAAATAATTTCACAACTTGAACTGTTCTGCAGTCCTCTACTGATGTTCCTGTAACAACTGTTACTTTATGCTAGAGACTTCTGTGATTTGCTGGTTTGCTTTTGTAGTGCTCTTCATATGAATAAAAGCAATAAAACTGTGTTGGGTTCTTATTTAAACAAAAGCAAAAACCAGTTTGCAACTATTATCTTTTTATTTCACAGGATTTCTATACTGCTTCATTGCAATATAACCTCAAAGAGATTTCCAAAAATAAAATAATAAAATAGTCAGGTTGTGTGTGGTGGTGGTGGTGGTTGTTTTTTATAAACCCAGTTAGATACAACTACTTTAAAAATATTCAGAAATAATAAACTTTAAAGTCTGCTAAAAACCAGATTACAACACATGTCAACATTACTGGACGCATTGTCTGGCTACAAACGTGTGCTGCGTTGCTCTGACAGTGCTGGAAGAGAGAGGGGCTTGAGCATTGCTCAGCTCTGTTCTTCTGCATTTTCAATCAGTGACCTTTTCTGGACTTGTTTCCACCCCCTCTCCATGTTGCTTTTGTAGGAATTAGGCCTGGCTCCCTTGAGATAGGATCGTGTTCACACCAGCTGTGCCCTTGCTCCGGTGGAATGAGATTAAGGGGGTGTGAGAGGCTTTCACAGGATCACACTGGGGACCTGTGACACCTGCTCCCACCAGAAGAGAAGGGGATTGCCTAAAGGGCATTGCTATCCCAGTCAAAGCTGCCCACTGGCTGGCATTCCTAATGTAAAATGTTTCTGACTGCAAGCTGAGAACAGGCAAGGACAATGCAATGCAATAGCTGCCTCTTCCAATAGCTTGGACAGTGGCCGCTGACTTTGTAGTAGATGTGGTCTGCTCTAAGTGGATATCATTTAGACCCTGGTATCTCTAAGATCCTCCTAACTCTAACTTCAACCACAACAATAAAAACAGCAGCAGCAGCAATGTTAATGATGACGTTCGATCATGGTTTGCTTGTTTATTATTAAATGTTAACTTTATTGGGAAGACAAACTGCATAATGCCATCACCTGTCTCCATAGTTATAAGCTTGTCCCATCCAAAATGGTCCAAACAAAATGGGGATTTGATCCCCTATTCCAGACCATCTTCGGTTCACAAGCATTTCACTCAGCAATGTACGAGCTGCAAACGTGCTTCATTCGCCCAGGATTATTAATTACTTCTCCACACCCCATTTTTATGAAAAGTTTTGCTAACCCTAAGACTGTTTGAGGAAATATCTTGTACACCCTTCCCCTTATTGGATGAGGAGTGTGGAAGAAAGTGTGGTCTCCTCGGTTGAGTTGAATGCTAAGCCTTTGCTCTTTTGGTTTGGGTGTAGGACGGGGTGATGGGATTTTGTGTCTTCCGGTTTCCATTTGTGATGGCTGATGAACTTTGTTGAGAACCTGCTTCAGTTGCACACCCTTCATTATGAGGTGATATACTTCAGCTTGTTCCTAATATTATTTTAAATATACAGTCGTACCTTGGAAGTCAAACGGAATCTGTTCCCAAAGTCTGTTCGACTTCCAAAATGTTTGGAAACCAATGTCCTGCAGCCGATTGGAAGCCGTGCTGGACGTTTGGCTTCTGAAAATCGTTCAAAAACCAGAACACTCACTTCCGTGTTTTGATCGTTTGGGAGCTGAGGCATTTGAGAGCCAAGGTACGACTGTATCTTACTAATGAGCTAATATCCTTGCTTTTACCTAGCAGGCCTGAACATCTGTTTGTGTCCCTGTAAATTCAGTGTGCAGAAGGTCTATTGGAAAAGATTCTCCAGCTTCACCACATGCTGATATTTGACTTAGGGTGCATAGAGAGGAACCAGGTTTACAAGTGGCAATAAAATAAAAACAATAAAAATGCACCGCTGAAATTGTATTCTTTATGAAGCAATGTATCTCCCAAAGTCTGGCATATTTTCCACCTCTTCAAGCCAGCTCGGATGAAATGCGTCTGTCTCTGGTGCAGTTAGAAGCTTTGATATTACCTCTTCCTGGCTTGGCATTGTTGTTCGGCTGCATAAGTTCATACTCAGAAAGGCAAGCAGAAATGAACTGGTGGTGTAATGGCTGATTTGGGTCATGCATAGTATGTGTGTTTGTGCATGGAGTAGATACCACATTCTTGTTGCAATTGCAGTTGCAGAATAAATAGAGTAGTTTGGGTTGATCTAGGAAACATTTCTGTCCTTCCTACAACTAGCGGTGGCTTTGTGCTGGCACAGGGATGAGGAACCTGTGGCCCTACAAATGTTGTTGAACAATGGTCAATGGCCAGGAATAATGGGAGTTGTAGTCCAATGGTATCTTGCAGGCCTCAGGTTCCCCACCCCTGGACTACAGCAGGGCTGGAGTGAGTTGAGAGCCCAACAACATCTGGAGGGCCACATGTTTTCCATTCCTGGGCTGTCAGAACGCACTTTTACTTCAGAAGGTTAGGCAAGACACCCAGTTGAAATCACCACCACCCTTTCAGTAATTTGTAGTGCCTTTCTTGCCCAGGGCTATACATCTTTTGTGCTTCTGCAACATCTTCATTTCATGGCTTGCCTGCTGTTTCCCTTCCAGCAGCCTGCTCAGCTTTTTCTAGCAACTGGAGTCTTGTCTAGCAGGAAGTGTCCATCTGCACGGAGAAGTTGGTGCCCCTGAGTCAAAGCCAACAAGATGTCATCACCTTTGAACACTGGCCAAGCTGGGTGGGACTGATGGGAGTTGTTGTACAGCAACTTCAGGAAGTCATCACATTGGCTTTCCCTGCCCACTGACCAGTTCAGGTTTTTTGATGCCAAGGGGCTTCTGTGCACGTCCAACAGATTAATCAGATCAAGCCTTTCTGAGCATGGAGGATGCAGTGATGGAAGAGCCTTCCTCTACTGTAGCCTTTGCCTTCCAGGTTGTTTGATCAACAACTGATAGCATCCTGGCCATTGACCACACAGATTGGGTATGATGCGGGTTGTATTTGAAAACATGGAAGGCACCAGGTTGAGTCTACTACACTTCTCACTGTAATGCAGTTGGTAAAAGTACCCTCCCCCCCCAAAAAAAAGCGTGAGGGGAGAAAATGTTGCAAACCTTTTGATACCTGGGACTGGCTCACTCACAACCACCTCCTTCACTGGCCGCCCTGCATTGTACTTGCTGTTTACCACTCCCCCCACTAACAGCAGCTCTGAAGCACAGTAAGCCCTGGGATGGAAGGATCAGTAGGCCTCCCTTCCAATGGGCAAACCTGCTTTTGAAGCCTCATGCTGCCTGCGTGGAGATTGCCCATTATTTATACTAGATAGTAAAGTGCCCATTCCCCTTCTTGAAATCATGGTGTGGAATTAACTAGTTATTGCCTGGCCCTGCACCATGCTTTATAAATTGGCAGCACTGTGCTAAAAAGAGGATTTTCCAGTCACTAAAGGTAAGAGATAATGTGGTTCCTTGTGACACTTAAGAACCACCAAAGTGAAATAAGCATCATATTCCTCAGTGCATGTGTAGGGTAATTGCAAGTTACCTAAACACTCCCCCTGCCCCTTGCCCAGGCCTGCATCTTTTCCTAAGACTATAGTACTAGAGCCAGCTCTGGCACTCTGCTGCCTCCTAGGGAAATTCACAAGAAGTACATAAATATAAAGGTAGCTGTTTTGGTCCATAAGCACAATCCAAAATCCACAGCTGGACAGTTCCTTTTGGGGGAACCAGCCCAAAGGCCACAAAATCATGGCAAGTTTTGAGGTCTCCAGAACTCTTAATCAGGAAAGATGTTACACAAATTGGGGTGGGGGAGAAAAGATAAAGGTGCCAAAATTAGGCTGGATGTTGTAGCCTATAGCCATGAGGTCAGCTCTGTAGTTTCAGTTCTAAGATTGGGGTCACAGGCTGAATACAGTTCTGTAACTGACATAGAGTTTCGTAGCAGAGTAAGGCAAGAAGTTGTTACGGGCCGTAGTATGAAGCAAATCTTCATGGCCTGTTCTGCCTTTAAAGCCAGCTGTTGGAGAGAGCTGCTCCCTATTCATGCTGCATCCCGCAGATGTAAGAGCAGACACCTGGATATCAGAGCACCTTTGCTGCTATCAGTTTTCTGCCTTCTTCTCCTGATATGAGAAGAATACATGCATAGTCAGCAAGCCTTGTAGCTGTATCAGACAAAGTACACTCTGGTTCACAAAAGCACGTGCCATAATAAATTTGCCAGCCTTTAAGATGTGGGGTAAGCACAAAGCTATTTGCTGTTTATGCTGCAACAGACAGTGACCCCTCTGGAAACCATACTTAAGGTTACCCAAGAATGGGGCAAAGAAGCAAAATGGTTTTTTTTAAATAAAAATGAAGGGCTGAAAAAGGATCCTGGTTCTCAAGCAGGGATCCAGTGTTTATGCTAGAGAAACAGGGATCCTTACCACAACTTTTATGAGGCCCACCTAAAAAGACTAAGGGTGAAGAAACTCAGGCCCAGGAGTCTAACACAGACCTTCAAGCTCTTGGAACTTTTCCCAGGCCACCCTGCTCACCCCTCCCCTATACCATGCCGCCCCCCCCCCCATGTGCTTTTGCCTGGCTGGCATGTGTCTTTGAACTGTGGCAAAACCTCTTGCTTGCATGGATGCAGGATGGGGAGCTGTGCCTGGGGTGTCTGTGTGTGTGTGTTGAGCCCTCTAATATTTGTGCAGCTGGAATAAAGCCCATTGTAGAAAGGTGAGTCACATCCCTTACTTTGCCCATGTTTGCTTCTTGTCCAAGCCTACCGCTGGCACATGCACGTCTACACATACACACACACACACATACCCCACATGGTTGCATGTGAAGTAATGTGTCCCTTGGGTTGGAAAGGTTTCCCCACCCCTGCTGTAAGCACTAATCAGCGCAAGACCCTGCACTGTCCCTGGACGGTGTCTCTCCCAAAGAACGCACTCTGTGCATATTTTGCCAGAGAGCCTGCTCTGGTGGTTCTTCCTGGCTAAGGCCCCTGCCTTCCCCCTTGTTTCTCCAAGAAGGTAACAAATCCTCATTCCACAGTGCCTCTGCTGTGCTAGGATGTTGATTCTCACAGAGAGAGCGCAGTTCCTCTTTTTTTCAGAACTCCAGGCATCTGATCACTTCCCTGTTACCAACCGCCAGGGAAACATTTATTCATTTGCATGTCTGTTTTCTAAACTTGAACATTTACCCCTCTCCAGGTGACTCTTTGTTAAGCGCTAGGCAAAAGGAAGATGATGTGTGGTCCAAGGCAGCAGGGAGGTGGGAGGTCAGTGGAAGTGAAATGAGAAAAGGACCAGGTGCGTGTTGTGGAGAAAAGATTCCAGTTTAGGAAATTTCCGTAAGATTTTGAAGATATCTTCTTCAGCCAAGAAGATAGGCGATCCCCCCAGATTTCTCAATTTTGGGGGCTACAGACTGAGAAGCTCCATACAATTACAGTATATCATCATCCATTCTCCCTCCCAGTGGGTGGCGCTGTGATCTAAACCTCTGAGCCTCTTGGGCTTGCCAGTCGGAAGGTCGGCAGTTCAACGGGGTGAGCTCCTGTTGCTCTGTCCCAGCTCCTGCCAACCTAGCAGTTTGAAAGCACACCAGTGCAAGTAGTTAAATCAGTACCGCTGCAGCGGGAAGGTAAATGGCGTTTCCATGTGCTCTGGTACTTGTCACGATGTCCCATTGTGCCAGAAGCGGTTTAGTCATGCTGGCCACATGACCCGGAAAGCTGTCTGTGGACAAAGGCCAGCTCCCTCAGCCTGAAGCGAGATGAGCGCTACACCCCATAGTCGCCTTTGACTGCACTTAACTGTCCAGGGCTTCTTTGCCTTTTTTTTTTTACATCCATTCTGACCAGGGAAAGCAGACCTTGGCAACAAGGTCACAAGGTAAAGAAAAGAAGTTTCTGTGTGACACTGCTGCCTTAGGAGTACATTTTTGCAAGTTCGGCTTGTTCCACAGGGATGAGGAAAAGCTCACTTTTAATACTAAAGGAGCATTGTCTTCCTTGGCATCTGGTCCTTTGACCCTGTTAGTTCTGGCACAGGAATCTCCCTTTTTACGAGTACTCCCTTGCTAGCGTGGCTGGCTTATGCCAACTGCAAGCTTTGCCCCACTGATTACAGCTAAAGTTGTAAGGACTGAGTTCCCCTGTTTCAGTGCTGAAAGCATGTCCCAACATGCTGTGTCCATGGCAAAGGGTGTTTATTTGTCCCTCTGTGCAGTGAGACATAACCTGGTTCTTCTTTTCAGGTGACTGCTGTTCCTGGAGGTGGTAAGTTCCCAACTGCAGAGAGTGTTGGGGGCCATGGAGGAAGTTTGGGATAAGGGGGAACTAGGTGTACTTTTCATACAGAGGGGGAGGGGTGGGGAAATGGCACCTCTTTGGGCCACAGACACCTTTGTGTCTCAATACTTACTCTGGTTGCATTATCACTGACATGAGGGTTATAGCTTCCAGTGGAGAACAAGAGCAACAGAAGTACTGAATTTTGGTGGCCCAGGGCCCACCGTATCAGATGCTTAAGGTGTTATCCTCAGTTGGTATTAAGTGGGTCTACACAAAGGTATAAAGAGATTTTGTAAATAGTGAATTGTCACAGGCTGCTATTTTTTGCATTTCATTGCCGTTTGACTCCACTGTGTACACACCTCTTTATTTTGAGGGTTGCCTTGTTCTGCTCACAATCCTGTGTATTTAACAACTGCAGTGACAGGGAAAGCTTTGCCTGCTGAGTTGCTTTTCACAACTTACCTAACCTTTCCCCATTCTACTTTCTCAGGCTGCTGATGGCATCGATGGAAGCCTTGTATACTGCTCTGCAAGATCAGATCCAGTCCTTTGAGGGACACATAAGAAGCTGCCAGCAAGCTTTTGACATTGACACCCTTTACAATGTGTTGCTGCTGCTGTCCCCTGCTACAGATATCCAGAGCCTCGAGCAGCTGGAAAAGCTTGTTGAGTCCAAAGAGCAGGATGGACAGGATAGAGTGAGGATCACAGCTGGCTGTGATAAGTGTGACATTGCCAGCTACATCTCCTGGTTTGTCACCTATGTGCGGTACCTGGGCTCCTTGAAAGGGTCATTTGACACCAAGGTTGTGTTTCCATTGTGTGAAAACCTGTACGTTAATGATGACTCGCTTGATGCATTGACCTTTGGACACAGGAGAGGACAAGGCCTTCGTGCCCCAGCATCCGTTGCACGCACAGCCAAGCAGTTGTTCTCTGTCAGGAGGAAATGGGCTTTGCTTCTGAAAGGGGACACAATTGATGCACAGTTTTTCAGCCCCGAAAGCTGGCTTGATGTGCAGGGCTTTGGCAGCGTCTGTCCCTTTGGGAAGGTCTTGAGGTTGGTTCCTGACCTCTTTCACAAGGGCTTGGCTACTGCCCAGCTTGCCAGGCTGTGGGTGGAGCGCCATGCCAGCAACCATGGCACCCGCCCAGTGCCCTCAGATCTAGGCTCAACCAAGAGAGGCAAAGGACTGGCTGCGGGCAGCTTGGAACACCATGGATACAACAGTTCCCTTTGCCAGCCTGGACTACCGCAAGCCCAACATGATTGCTTGGAGGTTTGGCCGCCGCCGCAAGCCACCAGCAGCAGGTGCAGCAATGAGAGGGGCACCTGCATGAGAAGTGCCAGCCAGGGAAGGAACGAGCTGCACAAGATCCGTGGGGAACTCATGTCCCTGCTGTGGCGGGAGGAACGTTCTCTGAGCTTGGAAGCAGAGATTCAGGAGGTAAATCAGAGCATTTCCAACCTGCGGCATCACCGGGTGGCTAAGGAAAGGGAACTGGAAGCCCTTGAGCAGCAACTGGAGAAAGACCATTTGCGTGTGCCCTGCCCACAGCGCCAGGCTGTTCTCTGTGAGCTGGATGCCTTGGGGAGGCAGCTGAGGCTGGAAGAATACCGCAAGAGCATCCTGCAAGGTGACTGGCTGCTAGAGTTGGAGGTCAGGCCAGTCCTTATGCGACCAATAAATACAGTAAGAAGCTAGGAAGTTAACAGACTGTGGGACCCAAAGGTGGGCAGTATGCTGCCAGCCCAGAAACAGAGCGGGCTAAATCCCTTGCAGCTGGAAGGTGGTGGGCCTATGGCTGCATGGAACTAGGTCTCGGGTGGAACCAAAAGGCGATGAATGCAGGGATTCAAAAGGGAGAATAGCAATCTTGGGACAAAGGATGGAAAAATCCAGTCCCCTTTGAGAGATGAAATGTGTGTCTTTTTATCTTTCTTCCAGCTGCAGGAACGCTTCCAGGAGCTTGCACAGCTATTGCAGGGTAGGGAAGAGGTTCCCCTGGATCTTCAGCTCGCCAATGAAACATAGACTCTCCCTTCTGCTTGGTTGCCTGCCTCTCAAATGAAGGTCGACTTGCTTCTGGGTGCATCACTTAATATATACCACCCCAAGCCTAGCTTCCGTTAGGTTGATCGCTGCAATGTATTTTACTTTGGGCTGCCATTCATGACTATCCAGAAGCTCCATTCAGTGTGAGACACAGTGATCCATCTCCTGTCACAGGGAGCATTTTAAACCACTGCTCCAGCATTGGCAACGGCTTTCTTTGGTCCTCTGGGCACAATTTGGGGTGTTAGTTTTAACCTGTAAAGTTCTAAATGACTTGAGGCTAACATACCTAAAGGTTGCACAACAATTATGGAACTCTGCCTTATTGTAAAGTCAGTGAAACCAAAGCTTGAACAGTTATTTGGAAGCATTGTAAAGCCTTTTTGAATGAGGTAGCTTGGGGAGGCATGATTTAAGCTGGTAGAGCAAGGGTGGGAAATCTGCAGCCCTCCAGAAGACTCCAACACCCATCATTACTAACCATTGGGTATGGGAGTCAGAGTTGGGAATCCAAAAACATGTGGTAGAGAGTTTGGATTTTTAACATTATTTTTTTTTACACTTCAGTTGGTGTTCTAGTTTGGGATGGGGTAGGTTATATATATGGATTGCTAAATAAAACAATTTGGCATGGTGTCTCTCTTGTTGGTGAAAACTGTTCAGGTAGATCCGTTGTTGTCCCTGGAATGTCCATAGCCTGCAAAGAACACCCTTCCCAAACCCATCCTCTAGTCTAGCATCTAGTAGCAGCGGCTTTAATTCCAGTTCTAGTAATAGCTACAGTTGTGCAAGGTAGGATGCAAGTGAGAATTGCTAGCTTCTGTAGGGGTTTGGATAGCTCTTGCTTGCACAGCACAGGACCTTGTTCCACTATAGTGTAGTCGGGGAGCTGTGGTTCATTCAGTTGTGGTCAGCAACCTTTTTTTTTGCTGAGATGCTGCTTTTAACACACACACACACACACACACACACACACACACACTGTTAGTAGCTAGACATGGAGTATTCCTTGTTCACTTGTTCGGGTTTCCATATGCTTGGCGCATGCAGCTGTTTTTAAAGCAGAACTGGAACTTGGTGACAAGTCAGTATTTCCCCAGGGACAGAGTATCAGCCACCAAGAAGTTTTCCGATAAAGTAAAGGGAAGCAAAACAGGAACCAGAATCTGGATGGGGAAGCTGACCAAATTCCAAATGAGAACCAGTTTGTGGTGGTGATGAAATCAATCATGACTTGAAGTCATGATAGTCAGTGGACTGCATGATGGGGGGAAACAGAGACACACGTTGCTGATGGAGTTCAGCCACCGCAGGCTATTCAAGTTTGTGACCTGGGGTGCTCCTGCAGCTACTGCTGCATCTTGAACTCTAAGAGTGTGGTGGAGGCCAGAAGTGCTTTTTACTACCCTGAGAAGGCTACTGCCCTTTCTGTTGCAATTAGATAGACCTTGCCATTACTGTACAATAAATGAAAGTTCTGGTGCGCAGTAGCTGAGAATTTGACCAGAGAAAACCCTGGTTCAAATCCCACCCAAGTAACAGTATGTAGCTTCAGGCAAGTCCAGGGATGGGGAACAAGTGGCTCTCCAGATGTTGTTAGACTCCAACTCTCATTAACCCCAGCCAGCGTGACCAGTGGTTAAGGATAGTGGAAGTTGTAATTGTAGAAGGCCACAGGTTCCTCATTAATGCTCTGGAGAGCCACAGCTTCCCTACAGCTTCCAGTCTATACTATGGAGGTGGTATTATTGACATCTTAAGGTAAACTACCCTTGACCATTAGGTCCAGTTGCAGATGACTCTGGGGTTGCGCGCTCATCTCGCTTTATTGGCCAAGGGAGCCCGGCATACAGCTTCCGGGTCATGTGGCCAGCATGACTAAGCTGCTTCTGGCGAACCAGAGCAGCGCACGGAAACGCCGTTTACCTTCCCGCCGGAGCAGTACCTATTTATCTAATTGCACTGAGTGCTTTCGAACTGCTAGGTTGGCAGGAGCAGGGACCGAGCAACGGGAGCTCACCCCGTTGCGGGGATTCGAACCGCTGACCTTCTGATCGGCGAGTCCTAGGCTCTGTGGTTTAACCCACCGCGCCACCCGTGTCCCATATTGACATCTTACAAGGCTGTTAAAAGGTGTAACAATGTAATGTATGGGAAAGGCTTTGATCACTTGAAAAGCACTATATACATGCAAAGCGGTGTTATAACTTCAAAACAAATACTGTCGTACCTCAGAAGTCGAACAGAATCCGTTCCAGAAGCTCCTGCAGCCAATTGGAAGCCCCGCCAGACGTTCAGCTTCCCAAAGAATGTTCGAAAACTGGGACACTCACTTCCAGTTTTCGATCGTTCGGGAGCCGGAACGTTCAACTCCCAAGGCGTTCGGGAGCCGAGGTAAAACTGTATGTTATTAAATTTGCCCTTGATAATAGCCTGAGAGCTGTTTGACCAGTCTCTGCCACCAAGGTCATCTGAGAAAGTCCTGATTTTCACTAGAATTCATTCCTTCTGAGAAGGTATCAGAGAAGGGCCATTCCTAGCACAGCCCAGGTGTTTGGAGGGAAATTGCCTGCAGAATGTTATTCCTGCAGGCATTCATGAAGGCTGTGAAAAACTACTTGTTTAGAGTGGAAGTGCACTTTACAACCATATTTAACAAAGCTAGGGTGGCTACTTCTGTTAGGGAAAAGCAGCTTTGAGAAAGGATGATTTGGAGTGGAGAGGAGGGGCTCTTTACCCTTCCCTTGCCCACTTCTTTTCTGCTGGACCTCCCGCCTTCATGCTGCTCCACAAACACACTTGCAGGGTTCCAGATGTGTGCTTCCCCTCTCTTTCCTTACAAACAGCCTGTTTTGCTTTGTTACATGCATCTCTATGCAATGTAAAGGGGGGGAATCCAGCTTTAAATGTGCAATTTAAGTGGAGGGATGATTTGATGTTAGTTTTTGCCTCAATAGTGAGACCTTTTTGCCTTGATAGTGAGACCCTGAAGAGACACTGTCAGCCAGACATCAATTTGTTAATATGCTGGACTGTGGCTTCAGAAACACGAGAGATTCCAGCAACAGGGATGTGTGCACAGGGAAGTGCATTTTCTAGAAACAGACCTAGTTAGCAAGCTATGCCTCCACATGGCCGTATTGCTGGAATCTCTCATGTTTCTGAAGCCTCAGACCAGCATATTGACAAATGATGTTGCCTTATGTTAAGAATACATGTATCCATGTCATGCTAGGAAGGGCCTACCATACTCCAGTTTGTTCCTATGATCCTACTTGAGTGGCTATTCCTTCCTGAGTTGTCTGTTTCTGGTGCGCAGAACAAGAACCCAAGCGCAGTGCTCCAGTGAAGGGTTTATTGGTGCATATCCATTTCTATTACATTCAGAGGAGTCGTAATGCACAGGCAGAGTACCAGGGACTTTGCCCCCAACAGTTCAAGTTTCCTAATCCTGGCTATGCAGGGCACAATGGAGGTCACTGTCTATGGGTGGGGCAGGCTGGCAGCCAGCTGGGAATGAGTAGAGGAAAACATTTGGCCTCATAACTACCCAGCCATCAGCAGGCAGCCCCTGAGGTAGGTGGGGAGGGACAGCCTCCATTTTATAGACAGGGAACAAGCAATGGCCCGGAGTAGTTCCATGAGCCAAACTCTTAAGCCACATGGTTTTATGCCTGACTACGGCAGGAGTCACAGCTGGCACATTTGCACACCCCATTATTCCATATACGTAATCTAAAAGAACAGATTTAGCTACAGGACATCACAGTGTAGAGTCCCCATGTGATGGCCCAGTGGGAGAGGAGCTCTTCGAAACCTTGCACTGATGGTGTTTGTGCATGTGCTCAACTGCATGGAACACACCACCTGTGCAGTGCCCAGGACTAGATACATGACATTCACCAATGAAGTACAAGGGAGCACAGTATTCTGTTTCTAAAAATCAGATTCGGTGACTGAAACAAATGTATATTTCTGTGAAATTTAGTCCTATCACAAAAATCTGAATTTTCTTTATATGGCAGTTGAAGGGAAATACGAAAATAGCAGGGTTTAAGAGTACAAGAAGGCAGCTGATGATGGTGTTGGGGGAGTGGTTGTGAAGGACTGAGGAGGAGCTAGGACTGGGAGGCCACCAACTTGGAAATGTCAAGGGATGAAGAGAAGCCCCAAGTGCTACAGAGGGCTCATCCAGTGCAATGGCTCAATGCCACAGTGGCAGAGTACTTCAGCCCTGCTCAGAGCCATCCCCATTCCAGTTGCCAAGGCCAGGCTAGGGGCTGGCCTCCTGGAGACTTGGATCTGGGAGTGAATCTTGCTCAAGCTGGGCCACTACAAGGCAAGAACAAGGTGAGAAATGCAATAGCCGTGCGGAGGATGGAGAATAGAGCAGGAGCTGTGAGGAAGAGGCTACAGCAAGAAACAAGATGAAGCTGGAAATACTGAAGGAGGAGTTGTAGTCTGAAGCACAAAGTCTAGTACAATAGGTAAGAGGTTCTGTTATGTGATCAGGCAAATACCAAAGGCCAAGGTGCCAGTGTTTGTACCTGGTGTGGCTTTTTGCAGCTTGCCTACTACACTGATGTTGGGAGTTCCTGTTTTCCACTGGGCCTGAAGAGGGCAGTGAGCCACAAGAGTGGTGTCAAATCTGTGTGATGATTTCCTGACCGTGAGATGATCATAGTCTTCATTCAATCATTAGGTTAGCTATTCCCTGGTCTCCAGGTTATGTTGGCAAGTTTTACCTGCACTTCCTTTTCCTGTCTGAGGGGTGGAGATCTACTTCACAAATGACTGTCTACTCTTTGGGCAACCTTTACGGCTGTCCTGAGAGATGGTGAGAACAGGCACAGCACCGTGCACAAGGAGACACATGTGCACATGGATATTGCACAAGTACCTGCATTATACTTGAGAGCAAATCAGGGTGCATAAGGCCCTTGCTAACTCACCCAGCAGTTTACTGGCTTCAGCAATCATCACTGCCATTCCTCAAATAGAAGAGGTTCAGAGTCTTCTGTGGGCAGGAAATCTTAGCTAAGAACATCATTCAGAATGGCAGGTGGACCACAGGCTGTTGAATGTTCATGGGCACAGTCATGGGACTGAATGGCAATGGTTCAGCATGGAGAGACCAGTTGGTGCATGTGAAATCTCCCACCCCAGGAATCTGTTGGCTCTGCCTGAATGCTATCAGGCTTGGCATTTCTGGCAGGACCTAGCTGCTCTTTTCCTTTGCTGGCCTGCTGCTTTTCTCCCCTTAGCAAAACAGTGCAGTCTACTTCTCTTCTTAGGGGAGGAGGCTAATGAGAGCTGGCTAAGGTACCTACTCTGGCCTACGCATGGCACAGCACCAACACTAGCAAGCTCTGCTTGGGGGAAATGGGGGGTGGTGGTGCTGGCCCCATGCTCTCTGTCCAGAAGGCAGCATCTCTTGCGCTGCTTGGCCCAAGCTTCCTTTGTGGCCTGGAGCTTGCTTGAAGGGCTATGACACAGCTGCCAGTTGGTCCAGGCCCACAATCGTTTCAAAGCCACTTCAGGTTGGTGGTTGTTCAAGGAAAGCACAAGGAAAGAAGGCTTATCCCATGAAGCCAAGGGAGTACCAGGGCCAGTAGACACATGCCAACTTCTCACACAGGCATGTGAAGCTCATTGTACTCATCCTGCCCATCTTCATCAAAGTTTGGTTCTGCATCCTCGGAATCCAGCTGCAAGTGGGAGGAAAGGACAGAAGAAAAGAGTTAAGCAGCCATTCAAATACAAGGTGGTCCAAGGCCATCTCTTTTTCAGAGCAGAGACCTCAGAGCACAATGAGTCTACAGGCAGGTTTGGGTGGTCTCTGGGAAAATTCACAATTTGTGCCCCCAAAACTGGTTCTCCAATACAGTACTGCAGGACAGTAAAGAAGGTGACAACAGAGTCTTTTGCTCTCCAGCTTCAAACATTATATCACGATGCCATGAAAAGTTTTTTAGTTATGATATTGACCATTTAACCAAATCTGATGCATACACTTTAGACCAATGGCTGAATAAGGACTGGGACTCCCATAACAGTTTAAGACATCAGGCAATGGCGTTTGCTTACCGCTTTGAGTTCTCTCTCATGGAAGAATCGTGGCAGCAGGAATCGTCGCAGGGGGACTGTCATGATCAGGACAAATGGGAAAGCCAGCGATGCCACAGTGGATTTCACCACCCACAGCAGCACAATGCAGGCTAGCTGGATGCATGTGAACAGGTTCATTCTCCAGGTCTTCACCTAAAGGCAAGCCAGCCAGATGATTCACCCTTCTTTGGGCAGCTCTATTTTTTAGCACTTGTCAAAGTACCAGACTTTCAGTGTAATACTCCATTCCCTTCTATGGAAGGGTTATCATAAAGCTGTGCTGGTACCACTCAGTGAGTGGTTTCCTCCCCATGCCAGTCAAGCCAGCCACTGCATGGCTTTCCCCTGTCCTTCCCCATCTTTATTTTCAGGCCCATCTCAACTTGCCACCCACTGAACTTGCCACCCTTTCACCACTCCCCACTCCCCCAGCGCACCTACCTTGACAACATAGACATGATCAGGGTGGTGCTTGGATGGCATGAAGATAAGGAGGAGCCGCTCATAGAGCTGAATGCCAGTCAGTGACGTCACACCCATATATAGGAAAATCCCAAACAGCACAGCCAATGGGATCTTGCGTAGTACATTCCCCATCACGATGGACAGGCCTGAAGAGCAGGATACAGTGTTGCATTCTCTTTCTACACACAGGTACACCCATACTTCATGATCAGAACACGGGACAATGCCTGACATTGACACACATGTACAGCCCTGGATATATACTGAATAGGCCTGATGCTTTAACACAGAGACACAGAACTATGGTTAGAAAGAACAAGGAGATTTGCAGGCTCACTGTTTTACTGTATGTGTCCACTAGTTTCATGGGGCCATGTTCCCACAAGCTCCACCCCACCCCCACCACAGTATGGCACAAGTAGAGAGTGTCACTACACCACAGGGGAATGAATGTCTGCAGAACAAATTCAGGTTGCTCAAATGAGCTAAGATGCACACAACCACCTCAGAGAACAAGCTCCTCTGTGTGGACCTCACCAACAAGGCCAGCGATGAGCACTCCTGTCACACGCTGCTCCTTCACTTCCTCAATCTTTGGCTTCTCACCAGGTGCAATGGCCTTGCTCATGACTGTGAGGGCGTTGACGTGGGTGACTGAGCGGACCGTGGCAGCCGTGAGCCAAGGCAGCCCAAAAAGGGCACAGAGCCCTCCCATTGTACCAATGAGCAGCAAATCAAGGTGGAAGCCCGATCCCTTTATCAACTTCCGCTCCTTCTTGCTGACAATTAGGCTGCAAAGGAGATAGGAAGGGTGGGGAGCAGAACAAACCCGAGTTTCAGTGACCAACGTAACAGATTTTGGCTGTAGCAAGGGGAGCAGTGGCACACGGTATTTTGAATTTAATGTTATTATTTTTTGCAGCAGCTCTTTCTAATTGGGAGACTTGGAAGAATCAAGGCATCTGGTCAGCAAAGGGAGCATACAAGACAAATAATATGCATCCCACTATAGAAAAGACCTCCTGGGAGCTATGGAAACAGTAGTCCCTTATTGTTCAATGTAGACAGCAGGGACAAATGAAGTTAGGAGCCTGTTGTCACATCCCCTCAGAAGGGGTCACTCTGTCTATCCCCTCGATTCTGACTTCTCTTCCCACCCAACACCAATTCCAATTACAGCTGCTGCAATTATTTAATTTTACTTAGCGTTTCCACAGGGTGATAGGTACAGAGTGAGCTGGCCCCCAGTGTGGAGGCCTGGCACTTACGTGGTGATCTGGGTTTCCATAAAGATAAGGATGAAGACCAGAAGTGCAGGGATGGCAGAAGCAAACATCATCCACATGGGAAACACCTGGTTGCTTCCTAAGGGATGGATGAACCAGCCACGCTTGTTGGGGGTTGTGACTGACAGTACTGAGGGAACATTCAGCTTCTGTGGTGACAACATGGAGGAAAAGACATCAGTCTTGTTTTCTGCATGGAATAGATATCATAATCAACAAGAACTTTATTACCCACCCTTCACCAGTAGGTCACAGTTCCATTAGGAATGCCACAGAAAGCTTGGAATGTGCTGTTCTATTTTGGCATCTATGTCAAAGTCATGTTAATTGGACATGCCTGTACTGGCGTATGGGTGTATGTGTTAATGGGTCTCAGATGCATTCACTGAGCTTGCTCAATTCCCATAGCTGCTGTAGTACACCTGTGCACTGTCTGCAGTGGGCTCTGCTTCCCTATATGTATATAATGATGGGGAAATGTGGCTGGGATGCAGAACATCCACATTGCTTTGTAATACAGTGGTACCTCGGGTTAAGAACTTACATTCGTTCTGGAGGTCCGTTCTTAACCCGAATCTGTTCTTAACCTGAGGCACCACTTTAGCTAATGGGGCCTCCCACTGCTGCCGTGCCGCCACCGCATGATTTCTGTTCTCATCCTGAAGCAAAGTTCTTAACCTGAGGTACTATTTCTGGGTTAGCAGAGTCTGTAACCTGAAGCATCTGTAACCCGAGGTACCACTGTATCCCACTTCCCTTGCTCCACTTCTAGTTTAGAACACTGATCAGGGATCACAGAAGTTTTCACATGGCAGATTTTGCATCTTTTCTTGGTGGTCCTCAACAAAGACTGATGGTCCTAAACACAGCCCCATTTTGAAGTTACTGCAGATTAGAAGGAATCCCAGCCTAACATGATAAAACTACTAGTTGTAGATAGCAATTCCAAACTACAGCTTGTATGCACACTAAAGGCATGTATGCCTCTCTCAGCACAGCCACCACAGCCAACCTGAACACCCTAGGCCAATATAGCATCTGACACTATTTGGAAGCCCAGCCAGACATGCATTCTGTCCTTAGGTGACTATACATTCCACAGACAATCCAGCTAGAGGTAACAGGGACACATTCAACAATGTAACTCACGGAATGGCCTGAACTGGATTTGTTTCCTTTTTAGAAATCTTGCTTTCATGTGAAATTTACACTGATCGAGAAGACACAGATGCTGGCACCCACATAGACAATGGAAGTCTCAGATTAAAGTCCAAACTCCTTGAAAAACACATGTCCTCATACCCACTGGGTGGTGAAGAGTTGGAACAGGCAGTACCTACCTGGGTATATGTATCAGTGATAGTATAGTCCACCAGAACCATGACAAGGATAGAGATAGGGATTCCAAAATCTCCAATGATTCGCCGGGCCTACAGACCAAGCACAGGAGATGAAAGTAAGCACAGGGCATGCTGGAGATGTTGCTGGGCGCTGAGCCCAAAAGACCCTATCTGGTCTTTCATCCACTGAAGAATTTCTCACTATATGACTCTGCCTGAAAATGCTTTGTGATGAGGTTTGGTATAGTAGAATAAAATTCCTAAAGGTGATGCTAAGATGTCTGACCCTTCTCTTCACCACTACACTGCCAGTCCCTGGCCACCTTATATGTCAATCATATGGGGATGCCAGCCAGATTCAAAATGGTATCTTGATAACATTTGGGCATGCCCCAGAGCAGCCTTCCCCAACTTGGTGCCCTCCATATGTTTTGGGCTAGAACTACCAACATCATTTACTATTTGCCATGGAGTCCAAGGCTGGTAAGAGTTGGAGTCCAAAACATCTGAAGAGCACTTTGTTGAGGAAAGGTACCCTGTGGAGTACCCGGCTGAGCCTCTGCATTTCTGTGGTTGAACTTCAGCATCCTGGGGGAAGTAAGGTACCTTTGGCCTCCGTGGTATTGACTAGAGCCAGGCTCTCTTCATAAAAAGCTATGCATGGAAGGGGATCAGAACAATATCTCCACCTATTATTGCTCTTAGTACAGGGGAAAAAACCCTGCTTCAGTGAACATGTAGAATGGAAAGGCTAGATGTTTGTATGGGGAATTGCCACCACACTTCTTGCTATTTAGGCCTTAGCCTCACCTTTCCTCCTAGGAAACGGCTGTTCTTAAACTTGCGCATGAAGAAGGCAATGAAGAAGGTTCCCAACATGAGGATGAGGGACAGCAGGGCAGTGTTTGGCTGCATCTGAGCGTCAAGAGCCATGGAATCAGGAGGCAATGTGCTGTCATTTAGATCTCTTGGAAGATTTGGCGGGTAGAACCTCAGTAGTGGGTGCTCTGTAAATACCTGGGAATATAGTGTCAGAAAAGAGGACACTTACAGACAGCCATGAAAGACGGAAGAGTTGTTAATCTTCCTACTTAAGGGTGGTGTGCGAGAAGTCATCAATAACCCACAGTTTGTCTCATAATGCTGGCACAGAGTTGATACCAGCAGGCCAGCCAGGCAGATCCAGATCTAAAGCTCACCTTGTAAAGTTTGTAGAATGTTTCATAAATAAAGATGAGGGAGATAAGGAAGGCAAAGATCTCCTGGGTAAAGGGGGAGATGTATCGCACCAGGAAGCTGCCCTCAGCGGCCACAATGATGAAAATGAAGACAATAAGCCAGAGGCCAATCCATACCCGGCCTGTCAGATACTCGATGCCCTGGCTCTGGCAGAACTGCCAAAAAAAGAAACAGAGGTGACAGAAATAAGGGAACTGGCCTGAGCATGTTTCCCTTCCATTCTTTGCACCTTGGCTCATTTTGAAAAGCAAGTCTGCACAACATGTGGCCTGCTAAACTTTGCAGACTGTTATGTATTTGACAAGCTCACTGTGTTTGCAGCCCCAGGAGGGCAACACAAATAGAGTTTTAGCGCAACCCCTCTGGGAAGTATGCAAGCCTGCAGTTGAGGCATTATAAACCCCTCCTGGTTTGATGGAGGGGAGGTGCCAAACAACCCAGCAAGAAAAGGAAATCATCAGGCTTCATCCTCTGTTCAGTTACATGGTCATCAGCATCCAGTGTCTTGCGCTACCAAATCGTTAGCAGGCTATTTTGAGGCACATTTGAGTATTATCCACCATAAACACTGTACTGCATACCCATCACCAAACACTTTTGAAATTTGTGCTCGAGTCTTGCCCCACCATAATTGCCAAACCCTCTTGAGGTAACTCAGGGACACTCTGTGGGCAAATTCCCATGCAAGCAAAGATCAGAAATGCCCAAAGCAACAGAAATAGCAGCAGTGTTGGCCAATAACTACTCTTTCAGCCCACCATGACAGATTGAGGCAGTTGGGCCTCCTTGGTTAAAGCAATGCATGCATTCTGTATCATTAAACTGAGAGCACATGCTCCTACCCTGTGCAGTGGTGCTCTCTGGTATGGGCATAGCATTTCCTCAACAAGGATAATGTAGGCACATTGTTTAATAAACCAAATAGCCCTATTCACAGGCTGCAGAAGATTATTGTGATGATTTGAGAGGGTGCAGAAGATGATGGGGATTATTTGAGAGGAGTCACCTCTCAGCATGGAGTCAATTCCAGCCTTGAAGTCACTAAATTATGTTATTACCTAAGCAGTGTGGGATCAGCATGTAAGCAGGAAATAAATCCATTTGTGTACAGCGACTCCCATGTACATGGGAACACAAACCTCTCATTTTTAGGTGATTCCACTGCGGTAGTTAAAACCCCATCCATATAGGTGAAAATAAGTTAACGAAAACAGTTTCCCACACAGTTCTGCCCCCATGTCATTTGGAATTTTGGTGACACCCTCACCACTCAAGTAATGTGTGAATTAGGCCAGATTTAAGCCTTATAGTGTCCTATATGGGCACTTCATAAGCAGTGCACAGCAGCTTGCAGTATGTGGGACATCTGCATGTGAAAGTGGCAATGTAGAACCAAGGAAGACACCAGTTTACAGATACCTTGTAAAAAGCTTCTTCAAAGACCAGCAGAGGCCCTGAGAAGCCAATGACAAGGAGAGGCTGGGCACTCAGCAGAGAAAAGAGCATGCCCAGCACTGAGGTGGAGATGATCAACTCCGAAACGCCCATGAGACCGTCTGTCTTCTCACCTGTAGAGAAAGAGCAATGTCTCTGGGACAAACTGCAGAGTGGCAGACAGAAACATGTGCCCAGATCCCCCTGGTGGGTGGGGCTCACCACAGGAGAAAACTCATAGCCTTTTCTCTCAATTGCCACTGCCAATGAGTCCCTCCATGCACAGATACGCTACTGTTGGATAATTTTGTGGAACAGTTAGGCCAAGGAACCTCAACATGAGCAAATTCCCTCATATTAAATTCTAACAGATAATTTCCATCACAGAATGCATTGCTGTACAGAAATACACCCTTGTTAGAGAGTCCAGCAAGTGATGGGAGATATATTCTAGCTGCAGAGATTTTGAATCCTCTGCTTATTTCAGTTACCTTCTTGGAAGTGTTTGCACTGGTCCCTACCCATAAACATGGGGGGAAAGGAACTGAGTTTTCTGAAGAGTAAGTGTCCTAGGGAGAATGGTACCCACCCTGTTGGAGCAGGGTAAACTGATGTCTGCATCTACCTCTAATATGAGAGAAAAGTGCAGAATGTAAGTCAATGGATATATGACGCTGTTACAGTTATTATTATTTTTATATTATATGACATCTTTAAAAAATCATTTATTTCTTTACATTTATATCCCACCTTTCTTCCATAATGGAACTTAAGGCAAGATACATAGGATTCGCAAGCAGAGTCCCCCATCCAGGAACTGATCAAAATCAGACCTACTTTGCTTTAGCAATATTGTTGCATCAAGTGCTTAAGAAGTAATAAATACATTGGTGCCCATGAACACGTATAGAAGAATGGATTGTGGGTAATTGGGCTTAAAATATCCCCAATCTGTTCAATAACAAAGGGACAATTCTTCTCACCATTAAACAAATTCTTTCTCCTAACCCCAGATGGTTAAGGGCTAGTGCCTGTGCACTGTTTTTTGCTTTCAGGGATATGAGCACAATGTCCACATGCAAGCCTTGGCCCCCAGCATTTTGCTGGGTTACATGAGGCCATTTTGATCCTTACTGATGTTTCTCTGCAGAGATTTGTTGAGACCCTCTCCTGTCCTACATTGGCCTCTGCCCATCCAATTTAGGACTCTGGGTTGCGTGCAAATTAGCAATATTGGGGAGTGACTATTAAGAGTAGTAAAATGCTTTTATTGTTACCATAGAGAACAGGAAAGGAACATGCATAGACTGGAAAGCCCCAGAGCCAGGCAAGAGTGCAATGGGACAGAGCCAAACCCATCTGAACATAGCAAGAGCCAACTGAGCCCACCCACTTGCCCAGCAAGGGCACAGGCACAGATGAACCAATCCAAGCCACTTAGCCAGTATAAGCACAGGCAAAAATTAAACTAATGTGCTCGATCTCTTGGGCAGCCTAGCTGAACAGGAACCAGCTTGAGCAAGGAACTAGGGTGGGGTAGGGGAGGTGAGGAAGGAAGAGGAGGGTGGACTCATTACCTAGCAGTCCCCCAAAGGTGATGGCGGGGGAGAGAGCAGCGAAGTAGATGAATAGCACAGCTGCGAGGCACTGGCTGTGCAGGGCATCTTTGAGGTCACTCAGATACTTGGGGTACCTGCGCTTTATGTCCCGCACCAAACCACCAAAGACAATGCCAGTGCGCTTCAGAGGGTCATCCTCCTCCTCGCCTTCTTCCTCCTCCTCAGCTTTTACCTCACAGATCTCTGGAAAGACATGAACAGCATGGTGGGGGTGAGGGGAAGGGAGAGGGAAGTAGACGCAAGATACCTTCACACCCAGTGCCAGCCTCCAGCATCCCTAGACAGGGCGGATGCAGGTTCCTCATCCCTGCCTACTCCAACTTTCAGAAAGTGCCCCCTCCCTCAGCATCAACGAAATTGTGCTGTGTCTGTGCTAATCCTTCCTCACCCACCCTACCCAGGCCATGAAGCAGAATGGCAAGGTACAAAAGGCAAGGAGAGAAGAGACCTTTGGCTTCCTGAACATTCCCTTCTTTGATGGACTTCTTCTGGTCCCGCTCTTTCCTCTTCCTCAGCAGCTCTTTCTGGAAGGTGGCAATTGACTTGAGCAAATCCTTCCCCTCCACTTCTGATGGAGGGATGACAATGCTACAGTCAAGGAACTCATTGATGGCATTGAGCAGGTCCTGGCGGTCATCTGCCATGTAAGCAGCTTCATGGAAATGCTGTCAGCCAACAAGGGAAGATGGTCAGTTAGGCAGAGAGCAGCCCATCACTTATCCTCTGTCCTCCAGTATAACATTGCCTGGTGATGCTGTCTCAGACCCAAGACGAGCTCATCAATCTACTTTCAAAGCCAATGTTATCTCAGTGTCATCGAAGGACCCTGTAACTCTCTTCTCAGTTCAGATTGACAGCTGTATTAATTCAGTGTCATGGGAACAGCTTATGCTCCACCTATCCCTGTTCATTTGATTCCTGTCCTGGCATATCACCATCACTATTTTGCCTTTTGGGGGAGATTGTTGGGGTGTCATATATATATGACCGTTGGGTCCAGTCGTGGGTGACTCTGGGGTTGCAGCGCTCATCTCATTTTACTGACCGAGGAAGCCGGCATACAGCTTCCGGGTCATGTGGCCAGCATGACTAAGCCACTTCTGGCAAACCAGAGCGGTGCACAGAAATGCCGTTTACCTTCCCGCCAGAGCTGTACCTATTTATCTACTTGTACTTCATGCTTTTAAGCTGCTAGGTTGGCAGGAGCAGGGACTGAGCAATGGGAGCTCACCCCGTCACGGGGATTCGAACTGCCAACCTTCTGATCGGCAAGCCCTAGGCTCTGTGGTTTAACCTACAGAGCCACCCGCATCCCATATATATATATATATATATATATATATATATATATATATATATATATTATTCAGTGGATATCCATGTATTTTTTTCTTGGTTGTCTATGCACAAAAGTATATAATTTCCCTTCTATTCTCTCACTAACAATTTATCCAAGTGTGAAATATTGTTGAATGTGTTTGACTTGCACCTATTCTATCCTATGAACAGTGGGATGCACTGTAAGATTAAAAATTGCAATAACGTGTTTTTTTAAGGAAGTTGCTATGGTCAGCTTGCTAGCATACCTTCTTCAGAAGCCAATTCAGGACAGAGTATTTCAAAGCAAATAAAAACAACTTCTAGCAAGTGGGGAAGAGCCTTCAGAAAAATGTTTGATATTTAGAGGAGTGTGTTTGGACAGCATGGTAAAGAAATGCACCAGTTGAGCTATTTGGGGCATCTGAAAGGGCATGTCCACCCAACACATTCCTCTTCCCTGGGTTCTATGCTTTAATGTGCATCAGAAGTCCTTCCAAGGGAGCATTTCTTCCTCTGTGCAGACTGCACAGCCCATGCATATTTACAGTTCCCCCATGCTGGCAAGTCAGGGGGCGTGTGGGCATGCATAAATCATTAGCAGAGTATTCAACCAAAGGAGGAAAATGGCTGGAGGCAAAGGGAAGAGGGTTCATACACAGAGCAGTCTGTGGTGCAGAAATACTGGATCAATTGGCTGACAAAGGTGATGCCAGAGGGGAGCAAACACCCCCTGCCTCCCAGCCTTCCCCACCATGCTTATCCATGCTTCCTTTTGTCCTGCTGCTTCCCCGCCCTCCCTGTCCTCCAGAAAACTACTCAATCAGAGCAAATAGCAATTCGGGTGTTTTCCTGATTGACATTTGCTCCAGTTTAGCACTAAAGAGTGGGCTTTCCCTGGGAAAGGAGCGTAACAAGCAGAAAACCACTCAGACCTGTGCTTAATAGGCATGGAACAAGTCTACAAACCCTTCCTGACTTGTGCTCCCTTGGCATTGTGCTGCATCTTCATGCTGTTCCCTTTCTAATGCATCTTTCAGCACCTTTGCTGCTACCCTTCTTGTGTCTTCTCCAGCCTGAACCAACACTCAGCTCCTCCTCACCTTGTCTGACATGAGAGTGGAGATGGAACGTCCGATCTCATGGTAGTCCATGTTGGACTGGCTTGGCCCCAGCAAGACAAAGATGAAGCGAACAGGGATTGGGACTTCCAGGACTGACTCCAAGAACACAGCCTCATTCAAACGGACAAAAGCCATTGTTGGTTGCTCAAGGAACTGAACACAACCTATCAGGAAGGGAAGCATAAGACCATGATGATCAGTGTGGAAGCAACAAGCTTCTGAGATCAGGAAGCATTCTCCAGGTTTAGGGAGACTTGGCAAAATGACACATATGAACACACTTAGGGCATGTCCACACTTCCCCTTGTCCCGTGCTTTCTAGGCATGGTTGCAAGTGGTTTTGCATTTGCCCCACAGCTTTCCCCTGGAAAATATGCTTTTTACGGCTGAACTGGAACAAACAGCAGTCTGCAGAAAACCCGATTTCCTTTTGGTCCAATTCGGAGGTAAGCTGTGGGTTTTCCCAGGAGAAAGTGGTGGGGCAAACAGAGATGTGGATGAGCCCTTAGCTGCAAGTACCACCTGGCAGTGCCCTCTCTACAACACCTGCTAACAGTGGGCAGTGTGAGTAACACAGGATGCAACATCTGAGTATGCAGAGTTTGAGGTTACTGCCCCAGTCCCTATTTTTGCAGAAGTGGGGAAGACTGCAGCTGAAAAATGACATCTCCATTAATGAGGTGATCTTGATCTAATTCTGAAGCCACCTCAACAAAGCCAAGGGCCAAATTCAGAAGCTTCTCTGGAGTTCCCTCCATCCATACCACAGCTAAGCAGAACCTACTAGAGAATTGTCTTTTCACTATCAAGAACCTCTGACTGACCTAGAAGTTCTGAGCAGGTTTACAAGCAATCCTATACTTGAGTTGCTGTAACTGAGGGGCTATAGTACCTGACAGAAGCTCGATTATACTGGCAAAATGCAAAAGATGCTGCTGTCACGACAAGCACAGCAGCAGAAAACTTCAAATATGCTGGCCAATACATTTTTTTGCCTTTGCCAAGACAGTTTTCAGCCAGGCATATGAAAGGTGAGTGGAGCCATATTACCGGTACTTCTCCTACCCCATGGTGGGGTTTGAACCCCTCTCCACCTGGCCTGAGAGAGTATAGGTTAAGATGGCTGCTCCACCAGTGTAGCAGCAGCATCGAACCCCTGAACTCCCCATGAGATAATGCCAGCAAAAGGAAGGATGTTACTGTTGTTAAAACCACAGGTCTCCTGATGAAAGCCTGCTCAAGGCCTCAGTACTAGATTTTGGCTCAGGACTCCTTACCAACAAGCACTACAGTAGCCTCTGCATCATCGGGAATCTTCTCCATCAGCTTGAGATATTTGTGACGATGTCCCTCAGAGCTGTGAAGGTGCATGTTTTTCTGTCTCAACAACAAAGGTTCTCATTAGCCAGGGCTGCCTATGAAAACATTTACCCCCCACACTGTTGGAGTGCCACTTGGCTCTCTAAATGAAAGGGCCATAAAAAGACAGGCTGCATTCTGGTTACTGAAGTCCAATAGTTTTCCTGCTGCTCTCTGTGATTCTAAATGCTCATTTAAGGCAAATTTAGAAATTGATTGTCTTGGCATACGTATGCTATAACATTCATTCACTCGCTTGCTTGCTTGCTTGCTTGCTTGGTTGCTTGCTTTGAAGTTGTTGTTTTTTACAATCAAGAGATATATATGCATCGTAATAAAAATGAAGAAAATTCAGAGAGTTCCTAAGCCTTTAGGCCAATGACTCCCACAAGTATTTCCCCCCACCTCTTGACCAATGCCACTTCTCTTACTTTTCCTTGTTCCTTCCCTGTGACCAGCAGAAATAAAGTAAGCTGTGGAAAACATTGAAATCTCTGCAACTTGCTTTGAATTCATTATTTCTTAGCAAGGCCCAGTTAGTAATGAAGGTCTCAGTGTTTTCTTTAGCTCACACAGAGATTTCACTCTACTTATCATACTTTTCTGTGTATAAGACTAGGGGTTTTTTTTACTTAAAAAATGTTTAAAAGGGGGGTAGTCTTATACACGGGGGCAATCTCTCCCCCATTTTCTTAATTTTAAGTCCCCCAAAATAGGGAGCGTCTAATACATGGGGGTGTGTTATACACGGAAAAATACGGTCCTTTTCAGAACAATTCAGCTCTCCATGCCTGTTGCTCACTCACCTCTCTATAATCAGGGTCATGGATTCTGGGCTCTGTCATCTCAATGCGCTCTTCTCCCATCAATGGCATGCATGTGTCAACTGCATGGTTGTGGTGGTGATGGTGGTTTCCTACCATAGAGTTCATGCTGGAGTTGGATTGGTTCCGGGGAAAGAATACCTCCTTTTCATCATTAGGGTGGCTGAAGAAATAATGTGGATGTTAAAGGAACTACAGGACAGTGGCCAGCTTTCTTTGGCTAAAGTTTATTGTAGCTCAGAGCTTGACCAAAATGAAAATATGCCTTTCACATCATTTATTCCTGTTGTGTCCACAGCAACAAATCCCTGCTCATCTATTTCCCTGCTTCCGTACCCCCATTTTCCTGACCTTTATATACCCAAAGTCCTGGTCTCCCTGCCCATATATATCTTAAGCTATGAGCTCCTTTCACCACCACAACTTCACTTAGAGATATCCATTTCACTGCCCCAAGACAGCCAACATCTTTATGTACCTCTAGTTCCTAAGAGGACCTCAGGAACCTCATCTGCTCCACACTGAAAAATTATCTTGTTCTCACCCAACTCCCTCTTGCCATTCCTGGTCTTTTTGTGCAGTCTTTTATGTATTTATACCACTGTTCACTCTTCCTTAACATTCAGCAGCTCTTCCACATGTGACCCTGCCACTCAAAGCCCAACCTGCTGTCTTTCTAATGCCAGCACATTACTTACCTGTGCTTGAGCAGCAGGGCCCTGAGCACATTGGCTCTGTCTTCGGCCTTGATCTGGTCTGATATTATCATGGTTTCTACCACCAAGTGAGCAATGCCAGGTAATGTTGTTTGCTCCAGGTCCAACAGAACAGCTCCTGGGATCAGGAAGACCAATAGGTTTAGGTCATTTAAGATCACTGAAGAGATTTCTCAGGCACAAAGTATCTCAGACTGTTGCCTCCTATCATTTTTCCTGTGCAAAGGAAATTTTAGCTCATACCAGTTTGCTTCTGAAAAGCAATAACAGTACTGTATCTCAATGACTCAGGGCATTATGTTGCTCCCCAGAATCTCCCATGGAGTATTCCCTCAACAGGACTTTCCCCCTCACCTTCCCACCCCACATCCTAAACCTGTTCTAGGGGCTCCCTCAACCATCCAGAGCAGATTTAGGAGGCATAGGGAGTGCACAGGAAGAAGAGGAGGGAAGTCCCATTGTGCGGGTGGACCTCATTCTTTGCATACAACAACTTAATTGAATCCTGCCCTAAATCTTCAATTGGATCTGAACCTCTTGTGAGAAAAAGCAAACCTTTTTGGTGGCCTCCTTCTTAGCCCAAGACTTCAGTGTTGCACATTCAGCTTCAGGACCAGGCTGCCATGAATGATGGAAAAGATATCCTGGCAATCAGAAGACAACCCACAATTGTCTACCGTTCTTTCTCTTTCCCTTGAGAGAGTCTGAATCATGAGAGATCTTGTTGATTTGTGCCTTTTGTTTGCAGGTTGGGATATAGCTTTTATCAAGGTCTTGTCAACATACATCTCAGGACAAAAGCCCAACCCCACCTTGGTTACTCACCATGGGCAATAGTCTTCCTGAGCTCCAGAAGGCTGCGAAAGGACAGTGAAGCCACATGAGGCTTCCCCCATCGTGCTGTGTCCTCCTCCACATCCTCCTCAAATTTGATCCAGCGCGCTGTCTCCTTCCAGTGCATGTCCTGGTTCTTCTCCACCACTAATTCATTCAATTCCACAAATACCTGTCAGAGGAAAGAAAGGGAACTGAACTGCAGCTGCTTCCTCTGTCCAAGTTCTTTCATGAGAATAACCTACCTAGCACCTATTGCTGTCATGGGGTGGTGCTCTTTAGCTCTGTCCTCTTAGCATCAGAAATCCCTGCTGATGACAGAATGCTTAAGACCTGCTATGAGAGAATAGAGATAACTTCAGAGGAAATATGTGCCTGCCTTCATCCTGTGGATCTGATACAGCCTATGGGCCAAGAGTACACAAAGAATATAACTGGAGGAGGTCTAGATTCATATTATCTCAACTGTCTCTAAAGATTTAGGGCTCATCCACACTTCTGCTTTCCCTCAGGGAAAATTACTTGGACCTGTGCTTTCTAGGCATGGCACAAGCAGAAAATGTGGATGAACCCTTAGTTTCCCCTTCCAGGCCAGCCATTTCTCCTCTTGAAATAGGGCATCTTGTATCAACGGAGACCCAAAGAACACAGATTAGGATAAAACTACTTACCTATACTTACCTACTTGCCATGAACTCTGTAGACACTGCTTCAGCCTCACTTTTGGGTCACACAGTCTTATAATGACTATAATTACTGCCTCTGTGGGAAGCAATTCACCAACAGGCAACATGGCCAGCACCTGATTGAAACTACCAATTTTGCCTGTAGATTGTGAGGTCTCCACAAGGCAGGGCCATTACCTCGTGGGGTTTCCTGTCAAGCTTCTTCTTCTTCTTCTTTTTCTTGACAGACTGTGAAGTCAAAGACTTTTTGCTGCTTCTGGTCGTCTGGCTCCGGGAGGGTTTCTTAACCAGATGTCTTCTTACTCCTGGATTATCTTCAAAACGGTGGCCTAGAAAAAAGGCAGGGCAGGAGCAAGGGCAAGCAGAAGAATGAAGGGAAAAGCAACTTGTCCTTCTGTAGCCAAGGTTGTCTGTATGCCATGACTACAGCCATGGGAGCATAGTCAGAAATCTGAGCAGCTCAGCTTTCAGCCCCATATTTCTAGCCCTAAGAGATGGGTAAGCAATACTAGGTGAAAACTTAGCAGTCAGAAGAGGGATGAGCAAAATTTCTGCTAGCTCAAGCTGGGGCATGGAGGCAGCATTCTGCATAGCTCCTTCCTTCCTCAGCATGTCTATAAGAAACAGAATGAAAAATGAGCCTATTCATTTTAATTTGCTTAACACAAAACACAGAATTAAGCTTTTCTCAGTACACAGCTTGGATAACCTGGGTATGGACTAGGGGTGTTAGGTTTCCTTTTTAAAGTAGAGCATACACAGCCCCTCTCTTTTCAGGATTCTGTGGTCTCAAGGTAGCTATGAAAATGTCCCTCAAGGAGCCAGGCCACTGATCTATCTTGATCAGTACTGTTTACTCCAAAAGGCAGCAGCTCTCCAGCCCTTCTACCTAAGATGCTTCTAACAGGAGATGCTGGATGCTGAACCTGGGGTTTTCTGCATGGAAAACATATGCTCTACCACTGAGCAATGGCCCCTCTCTGTCCTTGTCTTACTCTACATTCTGACTGTGAAGCAGTTTGCAACACAGCCAGGAAACAGAGGCTTTATTCCCACACATTTGTCCCTGAACACTCTTCTTGAGCAGGTGCAGGTGCTTATGCAATAGATCTCTATCTCAAGAGAGGCACAGATGACTACTGTGATATACTCCATGAAGCATGGCAAAACCTCTGCTCAGCTACAATTTGCTGTTGCTGTTTGTTTTCTGGAAGCTGCAGGAACAATGCCAAGGCAGTGGGGGCACATAATGTGCTTATCTGTGGCTGCCAGGGAGTGGGGAGAAGGGTTTTCAGGGCTTTGTAAGTGACAGTATAGGAAGGGAATTTTATTGTATCACAGGTATACAGGCACACCCTTTATTATTTTATCTATTACATTTTTTATCAACATCTTCTCCAAGAAGCTCTGGCAGTACACAGTATTCTCCTGCTCCCATTTTATCCTCACCACAACCTTGTGAGGCAGATTAGGCAGCGAGTGACTGCCCCGTGGTCACCTTGTGAGCTTTGTAGCTGAGTTGGCATTTGAACCTGGATCGTCCTAGTCCTAGCCCAACACTGTATCAGGCTGACTCTCCCCACAGCAAACATCTTGACATCTGATTGTCATGCTTTTGAATATTATAATTCGCCCCCTCTGATCAGCATGTTTTTGGAAAACAGTCCACATTTTAGAAGAACTAAATATTCATATACATATGTGTGCTGTTTGCATATTATCACATAGTGACAAGATCATTCATATAACTGCATAGTTTAGAATACACAAGGCTGAACTTGGTTTCACAAGATGAGATGTTACAGAGAAAACTTTATTCTGTTTTGCTTTGTGGTTCCCTCACAGAAATAAATAAAATACCTAGGGTGTAATCTATCAAAGGTTAAGAATGCAAAAGCCCTGCAGGATGAGACGAAAGGCCCACCTAATCCAGCATCCTGCTCTCAGCGGGGCTGCCAGATGCCTATGGGAAACCCACAAGTACAACATGAGCTCTCTCGCCATACATGTTCCCCAGCAAATGGTACCGAAAGGCATGCCAATACTGAAGACAGCACACAGTGATCATAACTAGTAGCCACTGATAGCCTCATCATTAATTTACCTAAACCCCGTCCACGTTGGATGGCAGCAAATTCCACAGGATAACTATGTGAAGAACCTCCCCATATTTAGCCTCATTTGCAGTACTTTGAGATGGAGAGAAAACTTTTCTGCATCCACCTTCTCCTCACCATGACTATACCTCTATCATATTCCCTATTACTTACCTTTTCCCCAACTAAAAAGCCTCAAATGTAACCTCTCCTCCAGAGGGAGTTCTTCATCACCACTCCCCCCTCCTTGATCATTTGGTTATCTTTTTCTGCTCTTTTTGCAGCTCTATAACAACCTTTTTTGAGGTGAGGTGACTAGAGTATACAGTACTCCAGGAGCAGTTGCACCACAGAGTATTGTAATAGCATTATCAAACTGGTAGTTTCATTTTCAATCTCTTTCCTAATGATATCAAACATGGAATTGCCTTTTTTCCAGCTGCTGCACATTGGGTTGCCATTTTAATTGAGCTCTGCACCGTGACCTCGGGATCTCTTTTCTGGTTAGTCACTGTCAGTTCAGACCCTAGAAGTTAGGGTGGGGGGAAATAGCCTAATGTGCATCACTTGGCACTTGGTGAAATTAAGCCTCATTTGCTATTTTATCCATGTCCAGTGTGGAGCTTTTGGAGCTCCTCACAAATCCTTTTTGCTTTTACCACCCTGGACAATTTGGTGTCACCACACTCTTCATTCCAGCTCATTTATGAACAAGTTAAAAAGCAACTTTTTTCTGCCTTCCTGTTCTCCCACATCAAAAAGCAGGCAGTGTTTAAGGTAGTGTCTGCCAATGTCTAGACAGGCCTTGGGAGCTAACGCCAGAGCAGACATTCTCATGCCATCAGTTCAAATGCTATAGTTGAGGGCTTCTCTGACCTAAAATGGGAGCTGTGGTGTGATCTCTCAGCTGTTTTCTGAGAGCGAGGGTTGATTAAGTTAATGGTTCGTGCCAAGGGCAACTGTTCAGGGGTTCTCATTTTCCCCCAACAGCAGTGGAATTACTGAAAGGTAGCATAAATTATGAGCAATACAGCACTTCTGGACAGTATTGCCCAAGTGTTCTCAGGATAGTTCAGCTATCCATGCCCTCTTTCTGTTCTTCATCTACTTTTAATAGATCTTGGGAGTATGAAATGCAATAGAATCATAGAATCATAGAGTTGGAAGGGATCTCAAGGGTCATGTAGTCCCAACAGCCTGCAATACAGGAATCTCAACTAAAGCATTCATGACAGATGGTCATCCAACCTCTGCATAAAAACTTCCAAGGAAGAAGAGTCCACCGCCTCTCATGGGAGTCTGTTCCACT
The DNA here is from genome assembly GCF_964270895.1 of Podarcis filfolensis. Taxonomy (NCBI): domain Eukaryota; kingdom Metazoa; phylum Chordata; class Lepidosauria; order Squamata; family Lacertidae; genus Podarcis; species Podarcis filfolensis. The sequence goes on along the minus strand of NC_139604.1, from coordinate 52,957,057 downwards.
GTCAGACAGCTTACTATCAGAAAGCTCTTCCTGATGTTGTGTCTCCTTTCTTGTAATTTGAATTGATTGGTTCAGGTCCCAGCCTCTGGAGCAGGAGAAAGCAAGCTTGTTCCACGTGACAGTCCTTTAGATTTTTGAAGATGGTCATCATATCTCCTTTCAGTCTCCTCTGCAATGCTAGGATTCACTCCCCTGTTCCACATTCTCATGGGAAGGACCATTTTACAGCCTGACACCTTGGGAATCTGGGTCACTAACACTGCAGTTCTATGCACGCTTACCTCAGTGTAAGTTCCATTGAACTCAATGAAGCTTGCTTCTGAGTAGACATATACAAATTGCACTGTAAATTAAATATAAACAAAATCTATACATTGCCGGAGGGATTTTCCTCCCACTGGCTGTGCGCCTGATTTGAGGCCTGTTGACAGCTGGATACCACACCATCCCATTTACAGCTACATAAGAGTGACAAAAACCAATAAGTGCTCATCAATACTAATGCACTCTAGCTGCTTGGAGCTGCTATTCTGGGGTCATATTATATGTAGTGCTCATAATTTCTATAGGCAAGTTGTACAGGTCATCTGGAGACAGAAATAACATCTGAGGGCAAATATACGTGCGATACAGGTGTATAACTCGTGTACTTGTGTAAGATGTATAAAGCATGTCAGGTGCAATTGTTTGATTATTATATAGAGAATAATATTAGCCTACTCACATGTCAGTCACATACATCTGTGTCCCCCTCCCATGCCTGACATCCCCTTGGAGAGGGATTAAGCAGTGCAGACAGAAGTCGAGTTTGGTGCTTCAAGAACAAACAGATCTGATGTGGGAGGTCCATAATAAGATCTCCTGCCTTCTTAAAAAAAATATTAAATGGCATTTAGTAGCTGCAATTCTGATTGCAGCAGTTGTGGGGGAAAGGAGATTTAACTCTCTTCCCCCAGTGCTGTTTTATTGATGTAAAGCCCTTCTGCCCTTAGCACCACATGGGGAAAGTACATGTATCTGTATGGTGCCTAGATTCCGCCCCCTCAAAAGGGCCGATAGCAGCTTTAAATTGTAGGATTTAGACATGCTCTAAATCAGCCAGAACTCCAATGAGCAGCATAGAAAACATTCCTCCTGTACGTCCCAAGATCAGAGCTGCTCACTTATTTCTCTCACTATGTATTCATGGTGGAAATTGACCTGGGAGGCTGTGGGCCCCAAAGGAAAGTCTTTGGATAAATAAACACTGCAAGCCCCCACTCTGCTTCTCAGCCTGGGCTGACTCAATTCTAGCAAGTACGCTATGTGGTTCTGTCCAGCACTGATAATAGGAACTCCTGGGTGATAAATTAAGACCCAGGGTCTTCTGTGCCACAATATGGTTTTAGTGCATATGAGTAGGATTACAAGATGTGTGTTTCACTGTGAGTGTGTCTTCAGTAGAATCAGCATACGTTGCACTTTATAATATATGTTATAACATTATGCTCATATATCAGGATAAACAGCTTTATGATTTCTTCTTGTGAATGTAACATCCCTTGCCAACCCTGATTTGGTTTGGTTTAGTTTTTATGTGCTTGTCTCGTGACAGTTTATTTTGTTACTTGGGTTATATGGATAAAAATCAACAAAAATATTTTCAAAAAAAAGAACAACACGACGCTCGTGTAACTGTAACCAAAAGCCGTATTTCTAGAAAATACAAATTACAACCTAGAACCAAACTGCAAAATCATGAGCGCAACTATTTGTGTATGAATGAGGAAGTATACACTGTCATTGAGTGTCTTCAGCCTCCGATCCTTTGTAGATTTGTACAGATAAACTCCATGCCAAAATAACACAAATGCCTGAAAGTTTGTTCATGGGATAGGGCAAGGTATAACTTCCCTGTGCTCTGTATCTACCCAGGGGTAGACAGGATGACCAGATGCAAAGAAGGACAACAGTTCTGTACCTTTAATAATTCTGTAGAAGGATTTTTTTATTTTTTATTTTTTGCTAATTGTCACACAGGGATTGTCTGCACAACTATTAAAGGTCCTGACCTCTTTTGAACCTGGTCACCCAATCAAGACTAGACTCTAAGCAAAGTTTAGATCAGGTTATGTGAGGGAATGTGCATATGTGCGCGTATAAGTCTCAGCAGGTACTTACGGGTGGGGTCCAAGTTAGGATAGCCCAAGTGGTTCTGGATGGCCTCCCATAGGTCATAGTCTTCAAAGTTGAGCGCAAACTCCTCAAAGTCCTCATAGCCAAAAGAGTTACCAACACAGATGGCTATCCCTACTTCCGAGCTGTCTCCTACTCCTGTCTCCTTCACTGCATCCTCTCTGTCTGGAACAGCCATTGCTATGTCCTTAAGAAGATGGGAGTCGAGGGGCATGTGACAATCACAACATTGGCAAGGAGCAGGACTTAGCAGGTGGACCCTTTTTCTGACTGAAGCTCTTCAGGCAGCACACAATCCAGGAAGCTGCTTGGTCCAGTATTCAGGATTTCTTCTGACAGGATTTGAGAAGAAATGCCAGCATACGTCATCTAGGCAAGTGAAAAGTGTAAAGACTTCCCCTGCTTGCTTGGAGTCCAAGGGAGCATATATGTATCCTTGCTCGCTGCCACAGCTCAGTAGGAAGTTTGCTGTAGGAGATCCAATACATGTGCTGCTGGAAGAGGTTCCTTGGCTTGTGGCACTGCCTGTTGTGTCCCCCCACACTCTTTGGGTGTCTCCTCCCACTGAAGCCTGGAAAGCAGCCTATTGGCTTTTCTGTGTCCTGGGGCTCAGAGCTGGCATTTCCATGACGTCTCTTCTGTGCTCTCACATAGAAAGAACCAGCATATGGGGAGGGACATGGCATAGAGCGCAGCCCATACATGCACATGCACATAAACTGAATCCTAATGCCTTTGAAACTTTCCAGCAATTGCAACAACACTAGACCCTCTGAGCAGGAAACTGGATCTAATGTAGCCACTCCCATCAGGAGATAAAATGCATAGATCTCTCAGAAGACAAAAGGTTGCTGATAACTCTGAGCCAAGAAAGTCAGTAGGGAAAATAAAAGTCCTGGGAAGATACAGGGCCTGCCTGACCATCTCAGAATTCCATCCAGTCAATTATGGATGGACAGCATCTTAAGACATAAACTCATAAATCAAAACTGAGCCCTTGGCAACAGAAGGCCACATCTAGAATGTGGGTCACTGGCCAGAGCTAGAAAGGAAGTTAAGTATTTCAAGACTTTTTCTCTAGTGCACTGAGGCCTAGAGAATCCTCACCAGTGGATTCTGAATACAGTGTTGGGAGTGTAGGTGTGAACTAAGCTGAAGAATGAATGGCAAAGTTCCATGTAGACACTGAACATGCATTTTTCTGGCCCTAGTGATTACAGTGGTGTTTCCTTAAAGTATTGTTGAAAGAAACAACTTAGAAATTATTTGCCCTGGTAGTTTTGGGCTGGCAAGAGGATACAGCAGATTTTACAAAACTATTGCCATTGACCATTGACCCACCTCACCCTGGTATGAACAGGATATTACGCAGGAATCAAACCCTGAAAAGGAAGTGGATTTGTAAACAAGAGTTATAAGGGAACCTTGTTTGATTTAACGATGATTTGTGTCAGCACACAATAATGCAAAACCATGTTTAATATGGGGACAGGAGAGGAGGGGGAAGGAAGGGGGAAATATTCCCAGAGTGGAGAGGAAATGTGGAAGGGGTTCTAAACACTTCATTTTGCGGGGATAAAGTTGGGAGCCTGACACACTGCACTATCTGTGTAAGGGCCAAACTACACATAATGCTAAATGTGTCTTTGCATTTAACATGTAATGATTATCCCATCCAGCCCTGGGAGGAAATTTAACCATTTTCTTCCCTGCTGTGGTCCTGAGAAAAAGCCCTTTTCTAAAAATGCTATTTGCATCATTTACGAGCAGTCACAGATAGATGCCTAGTTGGCTTAATTCAGATGATTCATATCCATCAGTCTCCCCACACAACCTATTTCAGTCTGCTTCCTTCCTAGCTTTGGGCCACACTTGTCAAAAGCAAGCACCCAACTTCACCTTTGCAGAGGTAATGGCAGTGCTTGGCACTCACAGAGAAGGATCTGTGGGTGGAAGAAAGCAGTGTTCAAACCATCCCTTGCCTGCTGAAAATGCCCCTAGGTAGCTACCCCCACCCCCCAATTAGACTAGTTTCCAGTTTCCAGTTTTTAGCTCCAGGGAAGGGAATTAATCAGTCCAAGGGAAGGACACTTCCAGGGGAGAATCAGCAGGTGGAAGGCTACACACTCCCATCCTGCCTGCTGATTCTCCCCCCGCAAATGCCCCCCCACTCCCCACATTAGTGTTATTTTGAGAATTCTGTGTTTCCCTTGCAAGTCCTAGTTTGACCCCTCCATGCCTGAATAATTTGTCAAGAGACTTTACCAGATCTTACTCTCCTGTTTCCCTGCCATTTACTCATTCCTTGTGGCATTTGTGTTACATATGAATGTTGTTAACATGAGATACATCACCGAAGAAAAACTAGGTTTTACATTCATATCATACATTTTCAGCACAAATTTATTTAAGCCTCACAAGTAAGGGTATCCTACGAGTTAATTTCAAAATATAAGCTAAGTTCCCATTATTTTATTTCAGCGCAGTTCTTTTTCTTACCTCTTTTCCAGACTCGCACACCTTATATTACTTTCAGTAAAGTCATTGCACATTTTAAATAAACCTTTAAGGCAGTGTTTATGCACTGAGACTATCTAATGACTTACAGCAACATTTAGGATATTTTTGACATATTCGGGAGGGCCTGAATAGAGAGGCTTTTTCTTCCTTTCCTATAATACTTGAGCTTGGGGGCAGTAGCGGAAGGCATGGCAGGGTGGCAGCACTCGCCAATAGCTGAGTCCCTACTGCTTACCAGGAAGGAGAGGGGGAGGGGGGAGAAGCAGTGGGAAGTCCAGCAAAGCACAAATCTATTGATGGAGCTAATCTGCCACTCCTGCCGGTATGTTTGCACTGTGCTGAATTTCCTACTGCTCCCCCACTCCCCTCCTTTCCCATTTAGCAGCAGCAACTCAGCTGTTTGGAGGTCAGGTGAGCATCACTGCCCAACCACACTGACTGCTATTGCCTAGAGATCATCCAAGGAAACTGAATAGTGGGGGATTCCAGACAGACAAAATGAATTACTTATTCACACATCACATATGGAATTTGCTACCACAAGATGTGGGAATGGCCACCAATTTGGACAAGCTTTAAAAATTATTTAGACAAATTCATGGAGGGCAAGGCTATTAGAGGCTGCTAGTCATGATGGCTCCACATACTACCTTCTGAAGCAAAGGCAGCATGCCTCTGAATATCAGTTACTGGAGAACAGTGGTAAAAGGCTTTTGTGGGTTTTCCATAGACATCTCGTTCATCCCTGTGAAAAACAGGTTGCTAGACAACATAGGCCTTTGATCTGATCCAACAGGGCTGCTATTTTATTCTTAGGACCTGGGCTTAAAGCAGGCATAGGCAACCTTGGCCCTCCATATGTTTTGGGACTACAACTCCCATGATCCCTAGCTAACAGGACAAGTGGTGAGGGATGATGGGAATTGTACTCCCAAAACATCTGGAGGGCCAAGGTTGCCTATGCCTGGCTTAAAGTGTGCCTATTTCTGCCTGGAAGATGGAGGCAGTTCTGACGGTAGCTCAAGAGGAATTATTTTTGTGTGGCTTGGGTAAACAATTTGACACTAGAGTAGGTGCAAGTAGGACTTCTTTGTGCTGATCTCAGAGAGTAGAGGGATCAATTGGGGTCTAGAGAACCAGTTAGGTTTTTAGCTCTTCATAAAAAAGGTGGTCAGAGGAGGTACAAACAGTGGTTGGCAGAATCATGACTGGGGTGGACAGAGAAAACAGGAACAATTATTCTCTGCTTACAATCTTATGCATATTTACTTAAGTTACTTAAGTCCCATTGAACTCAGAGGCTTATTTCTGAGTAAATATGTGGAGGATTGGATCATAAACCTTCGCAAATACAAAAGCTTGTGGTTATTGATCAATACAGAGAAACAGTAGGCTTAAAGACAAACAAAGAACCAGTTATTCACACAATGCATAATTAACCTATGGAAGCCGTTGCTAGAAGATATTATAATAGCTATTAATATAAATGAGCATGCAGTGATAGCCAAAAACACAACCTCTTTTAGAGGCGGTATCCATCTAAGTACTTAATATATGAGGGATAAACAAAAGGTACATATACCTTCATTGTGTCTTTCTTGTGAAAGCTACTGCGCAATCTACTTGCCCACTTTTAGTACAAAGGGCTATTGTTCTATGCAGCATAGCAATATTTATGCATTTATAAGCCTCCCATATTCATTCAGTGCTGCACTAGGAGAGAATCTTGGCAGATAGACACCATCACTATCACCCCCACCCCCATCACCAGGGACCCAATCGGAACCTCACTTTTCATATCATCAAGGTCAGCAGAAGCCAGCATCTGAGCCTCAGCTTCATCTGTGGGAATTCGCTGGTAGGTGGCACTCTCCATGGCGGTCATGCTGCCGATACACACCCTCTCCTTCAGGTCGTAGCTTGCCCGTTGCCCACTTGGCACCTGACTCCAAAGTTTGCGCTTGTCCCAAACTCTGTTATCTTTATATCCAGGGAAACTGTGGAGACCAGCAACAGAGGGTGTGGTGTTGGCACAGGCATTGCAATAGGAAAAGTTGTTCCTATAAAAGGAGACAAGCCAGGGAACGAGACTGGCTACGTACTTTTGATCTCTCCTAAACAATCCTGGAAGCGAGGGAGAATATTGCCTCAGCAGAAACAAGCTATTTCCTAGTGGGAAGGATGAACCCTGCAAACGAACCCTCTCCATCCAATTGATGGTGTATCTTGTTACATCAGAGCTGGTAGCTCTGATGTTCCTTTTTTAGAATTGCATTTCTAAAAACCAAAGCTGCTCAAAGCTTGCTTGGAAAGCAGGTCTTCTGTCTGGGAAAAGTGACCCCTAATCTCAGGTGCATGAGGGCCTGTTGTGATTATTGTTAACAATCACATTTGTATCATGTTCTTCAAAGAGCTCAGGGCACTGTACATGGGGGTTATTCCATAATATCCTCACAACATACCCTCAGTGATAGGACAATCTGAGATAGTGACTGGGCCAAGGTCACCCAGAGGGCTTCAAGGCAAAGCAGAGATTTGAGCTTATATCTCCCTTATTCAAGCCCAGAAGCATATAGCACACTGATGGCATCACACATGTTTCTCAGTTATGAAAAGAAAGATCCACACTCCCTAGCTATTTACAAATTCCAGGACTGAACTTGGAAATTGGAAATAGGTTCTAGAACTAAACTTGGATTACATGTGACTCAAATTAAGCCCAGTCCCACCTGCGTTTGGGTCTTCAGAATAATATTTTGGTCATGAATTGGGTACATACAAGCACCTTTCTTTCACTACCCACAACATCTGCATCCCATCTGAAGCCCAAACCATGTAAAGAGCTGAGCCCTCTTACCTTTTGAAAGAAATAGGTCCCTTCTCTGGCAGCAGATCGGAGAGATAGGGGAGTGGAGAGAGGTGACTGCATTCCTCTGCCACATGAAATGGCAAAGGGCATGGGCTGCCACAGGCTTTCTCCTCCACCTCCTCCTCCTCTTCCTCCTCATCACTCCCAATGATAAACTGTAATGAAGCAAAGCAAAGAGCATATCTGGCACAGCAGTCAGGAAGCCTGGGAAATGCCACTCCTATTGCCCTGGCTAAGACTGACAAAAAGAAGGAAGGCTGTGAGTCTTTATCATTTGGAAAACTGCCATCCACCCAATCCCCCCCCCCATATGCTTCATACTATCCAGCTGTTTCATACAACAGTGGTACCTTGGTATATGAACTTAATCCATTCTGGAAGTCTGTTCTTAAACCAAAGCGTTCTTAAACCAAGGCGTGCTTTCCCATAGCAGCAGGGGACTCAATTTACAAATAGAACACACTCAACGGGAAGCGAAACGTGTTCTTATCCAAGGCAAAGTTCACAAACCGAAACACCTACTTCCAGGTTTGCAGCGTTCTTGATCCAAGTTGTTCATAAACTACACTGTTCTTAAACCAAGGTACCACTGTATGTGATTATTCCACCAGTCTTTAACAGATAATGCACATGCACACATTCACATCCAATCAGGGCTGGCCCCAAAATTTTTGCTGTCTATGGTAGAACAACAAATAGCACACACACATACCCAAGTCGAGGCTGGCCAAGTTCTTTTGGCGTCTGAAACAGAAAAGGTCAAAAGCACCTCACTCTAGAAATAAATACACAATAATACATGAAATAACTAACACTTTGCTATCTTTTCATGATGCTAAAACCTGCCTGAGGCAACACCCACACTCTGACTAATGGTCGGGTCAGCTAGCACTACAAAATATCTGCACTGCCTCATCGTAACACAGGGGGTACTGGAAATCTTTCAACCTTGTTTCCACCGTACCTAATTCTTGTATATGCATCTCCAAGCCCATGGCCCTTGTTGCTGTGTGAGCAGGAAATCTCTCACCTCAATGCTTCCTTCTGCCAGCCCTGCTTTTGGTTTGCCATGAGACTCTCCTTTGGGAGAGGCTTCAAGGTCAGACTCTGCCGAGGCATCCTTCTCTAGAACCTCCTCCCCTTCAGATTCTGCTTCCTCTTCTTCCTCCTCCTCTTCTTCCTCTTCCTCCACCTCCTGGATGGTGGGGGTGACATCAGAGGGAGGTACAGAGGTCTTTCTTGGTTTTTTCTTTTTTTTCTTCTTTCTGTCAGAGTGGGGAAGTCTCTTCTTGTAGGGGAGAGGCAGGTGCGTGGAGAGGGGGTGATGGATGTGGTGGGATGTCTGGCGATGGACTGTGGAAAAGAAACAGAGGGAGGGATTGCATCATGGAGAGAGGGCAGGAAAGCATTCTGCAGGGAATGGCAAACAGGGATTGGGGAAGAAAAGGCAGAAAACACCTACACTCTATTTTGGCAAGCTTTTCTTATCCTTGCTACGATTCCCACTGCAACACACCCAAAGAACTCAGGAAGCTGAGTCAGACCACTGGTCCATCTAGCTCAGTACTGTATATTGACTGGCAGTGACTCTGCAGATCTAGCTGGAGATGCTGAGGATTGAATATGGGACCTAGTGTATGCAAAGCACGTGCTTTACCACTGAGCAATGCCCCCCTCCAGCAACACAGCCATTTCTTTCTCAGTCACTGTAAGAAAAAAACTACAGCATCTGCTTCATATGGCTTTAAACTTTCTAAGAGGTAAAGGCAAAGGTAAAGGACCCCTGGATGGTTAAGTCCAGTCCAAGGTGACTATGGGGTGCGGCACTCATCTCACTTTTCAGGCCGAGAGAGCTGGCATTCATGGGTGTAGACCGGATTTTTGTTAGGGAGGACAGGACTTTTAGGGGTGCAGGACTTTTGTTAGTGGGGGCAGAACCAATGTGATTGGTCAGTTAGTTAAATATTTTGATTGTTTTACTTGATTTAGGGGAGACAGCTGCCCCCCTTGGCATTTGTCCACAGACAGCTTTCCGGGTCATGTGGCCAGCATGACTAAACCACTACTAGTGCACAGGACACCGTGATGAGTGCCAGAGCACACGGAAACCGCTGTTTACCACCACAGCAGTACCTATTTATCTACTTACACTGGTGTGCTTTCGAACTGCAAGGTTGGCAGAAGCTGGGACAAAGCAATGGGAGCTCACCACCATCACACAGATTCAAACCGCTGACCTTCTGATTGGCAAGCCCAAGAGGCTCAGTGGTTTAGACCACAGCGCTCCGGCATCCCTTTCCAAGAGAAAGGCACCCCAAAAATATCTCAGAATTGCATATTTTATCTGTCCTGAGGCCAATACTCAGTTCCTGTTGCCTCCATGATACAGCATTTCCACAGTTCTCTCTCTCTCTCTCTCTCTCTCTCTCTCTCTCTCTCTGTGTGTGTGTGTGTGTGTCTTCCCAGCAAATATAATATCCTCTCTAAGCAGTGGACCTCACAGATTAGCCATTCTCAGTCTTTAACATGGAAAGTGATTTGAAAATGAAATCAGGCATAAATCAGTAAACTGCAATTATCAGAAAGCCACTCCATCCTGCTTGGATTCAGTATTTCCCCTCAATCTAACTTTGCAAAACTCTGTAACTCTATCTCAACCATTAAGCATTACCAGGATCTATTTTAAGAAAAAGAACAAAACTGAGTCAGGATCAGCTTTACCACAATATGGCTGTAGGTGGCAGCCTAGGGCAAGACTTTTGCTAAAGCAACAGATGAATGCTATATAAAGGGGCAAAAACAACGAATTTCACTTCACTGAGTAAGTACAGGTAACAGCAGCAGCCCAATGGAATCTAGAAACTACAGCTTACTAGCACAGTGAAGAGGCAGGGACTCCAACTAGTCCTGGATGTGAGGATTTAACTGCTTCATCTAGGGTAGCCACTTACACATTGTCAAAAAAGAGGAAACATATCACCCAAAAGAGAAGAGGGCAGAGATTTATACGTAGAGATAAATTATTTGTGGATGGGCTATCATCTAACATCTAACAGACTATCATCTAACAGAAGTACAATAGATTACACCATAGTGGGAAGACATGGGCAAGGTGAACTGCATGCTTGCAGTCTATTGAGCAGGTGTTAACTGGTGATGGGCAACTTCAAGGCCCCTGCTCTCCATTCCTATAGTTCTTTATCCTTAAACTGGAGTTTGACTGGATAACCCTTCAAATAGAGAACTCTTCTCTGTAAAGTAGGGCTTGTGGCCACAGTGGTCCTATCAAACCAAAGCAAAATGCATGAGAAAATGGCTGCAAGGCTCAGAGGAGTTCCAGAATATCTTTTAAGGAACCAATAGGAGATAGCTTTAATTATTTGTCTAGGATGCTCAACTTTCTACCAGGCAAGTTACACTTTACACACAAATACAAATCACAAAGTCATAATCATTTTATTATTAATGAAAAACCATTCCCAGGAAGCCACAAATTTGACTGGAGGAGTGATGAGAAAGGGGTGCTTAATCTTTCCCACTAGCCGTTTTCCAATCAAGCTGCTTCCCCCCCCCCATGGGGAAAAAAGATAAATGAATCAGGGAAAAACAGCAGGAGGGAAAAAGTTAAAAAAATACCCTCTCCTCCTCACCAGTTCTATCAAATCTGCAGCCTCTTTTTCATTTTTAAAAAACTTGTTTTTCATTTATTTTTTTAAATGACACCATTGTGTCATTGCCCACATTTATGTGTAATATGTTGTTTTCCCCTTAGACATGGTCTGATGAGGATGAGGGGGCTGCCTTCAGAGTGAAGCTATGCTTATAAAGAAGAGATGCTTTGTGAAAGAATAATCTTGATTGTTCTTGTTCCTGGGCTCAGCTGTGGCTTTGCCTGTGCATTACTCTCTGGAGTACTACTCTCCCTAATGTAGTTAGTTGTCCAAAGTCAGACCTGCTTTGTAAGATATTCCAGTAGAGTTCATGACTGTGATAGTGGAAGCATCCACATGAATGAGCACTGCTGAATAGCCCCAAATACAAAGAAATCATCAGATGTCAGTGGAACAATCCAAGAAACAATATTGATGTTTCCCTCAAAACAACAGTGCACCATACAACTCTGTTCACCATCCAAAGCTGCCATCTTGCTTCCATCAGTCTAACTCTGTAAGTAAGAAACAACCCTGAATTTTACCAGTCCTTTCTAGCATTCACTTTGCCTCCCTTTTGTCAGTAGGCATAGTCTCTGGATCTGAATCAGTAGTGGTTATTACTCAGGCTATGTGGTCTAAACAACGGGGTGTGCCACAAGTAGGAAGCTTGAACTTCTTACAAGCCAAACAACAACAACAACTTCTCAAAGACTATTGTGTGAAAATGCATACTTGTAATTTTCATCAATATAATCTACATGCTGATATCATATAAAAATTATATTATGTGTCATATCTATACTCCTGACTAATATCCTCCATCAAAAAGTGACAAGACAACATGAAGGATCCAGCATGTATAAAACATCTCAAACTACCATCATCATACATGGAAAAGAAGTGCCATAACATTTACAAGTTTCTACATGTTGCCAAGCAAAGCCCCCAAATAACTTGATGGATCATAACTTGATGGATCAGATTCCATCAATATTCCTGTGGTTTTTTCATTGTGTTTTGTGTTTTTGCTTTCAATGCTTTACTTATTTGCTAGTTTATTATAGCTTTGATGCTGAAGGAAATTAGCTCAAGCGCTGTCTCCATGGGAACTGCAATACAATTGGCCTAGAATGACATGGATTTGATTATGACAATCATACCAAATTATACCATGGCTCATACAAAAGGCGTGTCCTAAGCTATATTCTTTTAGCTTTAGTGTTAACCTGCACCATTGTTACTATAACTAGATACTGCCTACCAAACATAGGCTCAGACTTGTGTTTTACTGTCTAGGCCAAGAGAGTAAGTCATCCTGGAAATGGATCTAGAACTGTGGCAATTATTATGATATAGGGCAATTTAAAAAACAACAACAAGAATTTGACCATTGTGCTCTTCTAAAATAAATATTCCTTTTGGGTGAGGCATATCAAAGCTTTGCTCAGGGTTTATTCTAAAATAGGTTTGTCTATACCACATTCCTTTCTACTTCTATGAAGCGGCTGAGTCTTAATATAGCATATTATAGTCGTTTGTGGAGGGTAAGGACACTGGTGTTAAAATAGAAATGAAGTGCTTTGAGTTCACAGCTCAGAGCACTCTGGTTTGGGGGATGTTACCAGGCATCCCTGCATGTCTGAGGTCAAAGATCTGATGGAGTTTGACATCATTTTAATTTGAAATTTAGCAATGAAGCTGAAGGATGCTCTGTGCAGCTTAGCAACGTAACACAGAATTAGTCCCTATCAGCACCAAAACTGCACATGCAGTTAAACATGTCAGCATATGCAAGGGCTGTCATTTGCTTGTAAACAAACCAGAGCATGTCTTTGGAAACAGAAAGCCATGAACTGCAACAGCCAGCATTTGGGGGCAAGCAGAATAAATGTTGGTCAGAAATGTTTAATTGGTGGGAAATGAGGAAGGAATGATATGTACTGTAAAAATCACTGGCTTATCTTCCACACACAGGAGAAACCACCCACCACATAGCCTCCAACTTCCCAGGATTTAAACGCATTTCATTGACCATCATCCAGTCTACCAGGGCTTGCACGCCCTCTCCTGTTTCAGATACGATGGAGAAAGAGCTGTGTGTCATCAGGGTACTGATGGAAACATGCTCCAAAACTCCTAATGACTGCTCCCAACAGCTTCATATAAATTTCATAAACTTTTATTGCACTAGCCAAAGGCCATGGCATTATCCAAAAACATCAACAGTCACTATATAGGTATACAAGGGGTCGGCAAGGTTTACCTCGCCTGGGCCAGTTCACTCCAGTGGAGATCCCTCCATGGGCTGGATTGTGCGTGCGCGTGAGCGCGCGCGCCCGTGATTTCTGATGTCTGCCTCTCTGCAGATGCGATTTGCGGCATCTGCGTCTGTGCAGACGCGATTTTCGGTGCCACGGAAGCGAGCCCCCGCGTTGTGCTGCGCCAGTTTAGCGCAGCGCGCAGGGACTCACCAAGTGAGTGGCTTGGTTTGGGGGTGGCTTGTGGGCCAGTTAAATGACCCCCATGGGCCGCTTGTGGGCCATGGGCCTTAGGTTGCCTACCCCTGATATATACAGTAAAACCATAGTCAAATCAACTAAAATTCTTTGTTATATAAATAAAAGGTACCGGTAGTTCTCATACAAAATGTACAAATATCCAAGTCCCCTTTGCAGTTGATCACTAGTTTATCCAGGGGTTCTTTTGCCCTAAGCTTCCTAGCGGCTTCATGTAGATGTTAAGTAACACTGGAGACAAAATAGTGTCCTGTGGAACACCACAGCACAAGTGTCAGGGGCTTGAAGTGCACCCCCCAGTGTTACTCTTTGGACTCAACCACACAGGTAGGAACAGCACAACTGTAGTACAGTGCCTCCAATGTCCACCCCATTCAGTCAATCCAGGAGGAGACCATGGTCAATGGTATCAAAGGCCACTGAGAGAACAAGTAAGAGTAACAAGGTCACAATCCCTCTGTCCCTCTCCTGATACAATCAAAGCTGATTTAGTCCCCAAAGCAGGTCTAAATCTAGATGGAAGTGGATCCAAGTGCCCATGTTCACAATCAATTCTTGGTAGGGGAGCAGTTGCTTGTGCTGACTATGAGACACTTATAACACAGTAGTGGATTCTTCACGCACCAAATTTTAGCTTGTCACTGCCAGCAAGACATTTGGGCTGTGTGCCTAGACCCCAGACTCCTGCATGCACCACCAGCCACACATGCTGTCTTTGCTTGGTACTGGTGGCTATCATGCAACAGTTGAAAATGGACCTTGTATTTTAAATCAGTGGCTTGCTAGAATCCAAGCATGTTCACTAATAGTGATTCATTTCATACTTAATTATTTTAATATTACAATCAGGGTGAAAACAGAAATAATATAAAAACAGAACTCACTGTCTATTTTTCAGGGCTTTCTCTAAGCTTCACAACAGAAATGACAGTTTTCCCCAACTTGGTGCCCTCCAGTAGTTTTGAACTACATTTCTCATCAACCTCAACCAGCAGCCAGATTGGGGGGAAATCTAGATAGAAAAAAAGTTAGCTGTCCTGTCACTTGTTCCTCCCCTATAGTTCATGAAAACTGTCCACCTATTTGTTAATTTTTCAAAAGTGCCACATGAGCATTTATCAATTCATTGATCGCCTTATTACCGGTACTTATATTTTTAAGTACAAAACTACTTTAGGGGTGGGGTTGGGGGTTCTTGATGATATTGCATGTATCTAGTAGCAAATCAGCACTGACAAACTTCCACCTCAAACTTGCAAAAATAATAATCTTAAGAAGTCAGCCATAGAATGGAAAGTTACATTCAGAATGAAACCAGTGAGAGTGCTTCCAGGTCAGCCTGCTTGCTCTAAAAATATTATATGTGTATTCACCATACACTCTACACAAGAAGAAACAGCTGCTGCTGCTTTCTTTCTCTCACAGGATAGATGAACAAGGAAAATATGCCTCAGCTGCAAGCACAAAGAAACTCTTGTCACCTCCCACTGCCCCCCCTCTATTTTTCCTAACAGTACAGAAATAAACAAAGTTAATAATTTGGTTGAAGCCTGATATCTGGGACTCCAGCTGGACGAATATGTGAAACTAATTTCTTTGATAAATCCTAGGCAGCAACAGAAAAAAACTGCCTGTCTATAGCCAGTTTGGCTTCCATCAAGCAACCTCCAATAAGGTTTCATAGTGGAACAGCTTTACAATAAACTTTAAGGGGAGAATGAAATCAGATATTAGCTACTCAAAATCAATTGCCACCAGTCAGAGAGACAAATGGATAATTTGTACAGTAACTGATCAATATTATATATTGTCTATATTTGGATTTAATGACAATATTTGAAGTCAAATAATTGAAACTTGTATTTGTGAATCCTTTCCCCCCTAGATATCAAATTTCAGTTTGAAAATGTTGAGTTATGCCACTGAAATGTTGCTACTGACATATACACACCCGTTTCACCAAATTCTCCAAACAGTGTTGCAAAAGTTGAGTACGTATAAGTTTTTGAAACGCAGAATCTAAAGTTCGCTTCTTAAAATATCATTTTCATTTGTTTCAGATCTAGTTGGATTGGGTAAACTCTAGTACTTTCCAGCTTGATGGTGTGGAAAGACCATAAATATTTTACACACACTGGGCTAAGCTAGGGTTTAATTTGTTCTGCAGGAGATATATAAACAGGGCTGGCATACGTCCGGAATTTCCTGAACATACCCAGGTTTCATCTGCCGAAAAGAGCATCCAGGCGAAATTTTCAGAAATCGGTTAAAATTCCTGGGGAAATCCACATTTTTCCCCACTAAAAATATCAACAACTTGTGTCCAGATTTTCACTTTTTGAAATACGGCAACCCAAAAATAGGCTATTGTAAGCAGGCCTTCCATACCAATTAAATATGGTTCCTACCTGAAGGCTGTGCTTGGTCTGTGCTCTGATTATAAGCTGGGGTCAGTTTGTTTATAAGACATACGTACATTCAAAGTCACTCTCGCTGTAGCTGCGACCCAGCTTCTCCTGGTCTCTTAGCACAGACTTGCTGATCAAGTCTCCGAACCGTTCGATAGCCAAGGTCTTGTCCAAATCCTCCTCATCCTCCGTGCCAGGAAAGGCCGTCTCAGCATCCTCACCATCCTGCACACCAATCCGCAGAACTGATAAATCACACAGTGCCTGAAAACAGTCCCTTAATACAGAGAGGCATAGAAAAACGCTAACCCCTTTTCCCTGTTCCCAGTCTCCTTCCCCAATAGTACCCACATTCACATTTCACAATGATGGGGTCACAAGAGCCCTCAAAACAATAGAGAGTAAAATGCTTGGCAGGGTTGTCCACCCTGATATTCATTTAAATCGAACTTGCCTTCCTAATCTTGTCTGCCTTCTTCCCCAGACTGGGACTGTGAAGTTTACTGTCGTGTGCACTGTACAATTTTAGATATCCAGAAGGTGAACAACAGACTGTGTCCAAATCCATCCGTTCAAGACCCTCCTTTACCCTCTCTCCTCTTGTTCTCTCTCCACTCCTCTATGATCAGTGTCTTTCACAATCTGATATTTTAACTGTCAAGTTCTTTCTCATCCCCTCCTGCATTCCAGAAAGGAGAAGATCCCTTGGTCTCCAGCTTATTTGAGGGGCAGGAGGAGCAAAGCCAAAAAGAGATTGGATAAATGGCGATTCAGCTCAGGAGACAGGTAGAACAGGAAATATAGGACATAGGCTTGGATCACGAGATCCAATGTTGGCTAGTCCATGTCACAGTTGTCTGATGTTTCCTATTGGTTGCCTGCAGAGCACACCTGTGTAATCCCAGTCTCTCCCCCCCTCCCCCGCATCTGATCCTCTAGTCTTTTTCTTCCATCTTGCCTTCTTCTATCCTGAGTCTTCACCACAGGCCCTGACCCCATCCCATGCTCTCCATTACAATCTTCCACTTTGGAATATCTGTTATGGCCACTTTACTGTACAGCTCCGGATACAGCCCTTTCTTTCTGGATCCATTTCAGTCCTCCCTGTGCCTTTTCCAAGCACCACAGTTCAATCCTGCAGCTATGAGCTCTGTCAGTTTTACCCCTTACCAATCCTCAGCTGCAGACACTGGTTAAAAGAAGAAGAATTCCTGTCAATTTAGCCTGAAATGCTGGTGCCAAGCTGTTGTGGACTCCTCGGTTACCATGGCAACACAGTAGGCCCAGCAGTGACAGGTCCTTGCTGAACCAGAATAGGAAGTAAAACCGCTGAACAGCTCCCAACACCCACCCCTAGATAAACAGTCAAGAAAAGCTACAATATCTGTGCTACTGTGCATCTGTACATACACATACAGGTGTGTAGGTACAGTGTTGCCATTGCTCCTGGAAAGGTAGGGGCCCCCTGCACAAGGGCTTAATTTGAGACAGGGCTCAGCCCTGGAATTTGCTTTCAGCTACAGGACTACTTCCTGATGCATTTAAAGAGTACCTGCAAGGTTGTGAAGGAAGCACATTTCACTCAACATGGAATGATCACAGCTGAACTTACACAGCAGATAAAGGATTTTTAAGGCCTGAAGCCCTGCCCCTATCATTTTAGACATTAAGGATTACTTTGAAGCATCATTTCTGGTAGATCTTGAAGGAGCCTGGTCTAAGGTGCAGGGCAGAGAATATATTACTAGATTCCCTCCATATAGGGAATCAAAGTTGCAGACATATTGTGATATAGACACTCCAAATGTAAAAAAAATAATAATTTTTAAATGGCTTTATTCAGAGGACTTCACATGGAGAATGAAAACAAAGTAAAGATTGGTCATTTCTTACAGACATGAATATTTCATAATATCACAAAATCACACAAGTCAGTTGCTCAAATCCACAATTATTTGCTTCATGTACCAAAAATTTATAGCAACTATCTTTTGATCCACAGGTGATGTAATGAATACCATTGATATAGTGAGTACTTGATCACCTGGGGCAACCTTGTAACAGTAGTTGCAGAATGAGTGACTCCACCTCCAAATTCTTACATTCAGTACTTCTAGATTCCCATCAGATAACTCCAGCTTTCACTAGTCTGATAAAGGCTATAGGTTATTATCATATCAGCAACAAATCTATGTCACATTGCCCTCTCACTCTTTGTAAATATTCTTTTGCAATTTATGCATAAATAGTGCTATATTGATATATTATATAATATTGTAAAATGACTGGCTGATTAGTATCACTGATCCATATAAAAAAAGTTGATCCTATGCAACCATCTGTAAACAGAGGCTTTCTGTTCTCTTGAACATCACTAGCAAAGCCCAGTCCACAAATATATATTAAAAACAGGAGAGCTTGGATCCCAAGAGAAGTTTTTAAAAGCTATAGAATTAAAGTTTCCTGTTGTTGCCCCTGCAACAACCCCCACCCACTGAAAAACATATCGGGGAATTGCCCAAAATTAGGTGGAGGCCTGCCCACTTTTGGTCAGTTCTCCCCTTTCCCAGAAACCCCCTGTGCCCCATTGCACATTATTCATATGGGCCTTCACCCTCTGAAGAGGCTTTTGTGACGTGAAGTTGACTTCGGGAAGAAGTAAGGGAACTGGGCACTTTTATTCCATGACCTTCCTTGAGTTAACTTATCCTAGGATCAAAGCCAATGTCTTTTAAAACTCATTTCTGGGTATTAAAGAGGGGAAATGCTTTGAGCTATCACTTCTTGAATACCAAACTTCAAAGAATAAACACTGCTGCAGTGTCTTCAGAAGGGTAGTCATGTTAGCCTGCTGCAGAAAAGGCAAGTCTTGTGACACCTTAAAGATTTAAAGAGCTCTAGCTTTAAACTTATGTCACAATTTATCCCAATCTGTATAGGATCTGAATGTTTTTTTATGTGGAATTGTTTTTGTTTTTAGAGACAGAATTGTTTAAAGTTGTTTTTATTGTCTTTGTTTTTGTGGTAAAGTTGCTTGGAGATATATATGGGCAGCAATTCATAAATGGAATCAAATAAATATATTTGGTTAGTCTTAAGTGCTGTAAGACTTGTTTTCACTGGTTGTGCAAATCTGTTATGCTTTTTTCCTCTTGAGACCAGTGAACTAGTTAGGGTATAGATTTTCCCACATAACGTATGAACTGAGAAGATTCTGAGCAGGACTCATAGTCAAAGAACTTCAGTCAAAAGAACTGAAGTAATTTGTACACAAATCTCATTTTCCACAGCAAAAACGTTTTACCAGTGCTTGAAAAGCAAATCTATTATATATATATATATATTTTAAAATCACCTGCTGCACTGTAGTGAAGATGCCTCCCAAAGGAGCATTTTTTCCATCTGCCATCTTGGTTTAAGATCTATGGACCGTCATGCAACGTTTGGGCAAATATCAACCCTTCTCTTTCATTAGCAGGCAACCAGTAAGTCTGAGGCGTGGCATAACCTGTGGAGAAAGGATAGAACACATGGACATGTGGACCAAAGAAATGGCAAGGGTGTGTAGCTATATTTGTGGTGAATAAGAACTAATGGAAAGTTAAGAGCCACAGCTCAGAATCATGCGACACCCTTACGCAAGACACTGAGTTCTAAATTAATTATAAGCACTCAGAAAAGTGACCTGGATATTGCTATGGACAGCTCAACAACTTGCTTGGCTCAGATTGCATGCCGCTAAGTGTCAGGATGTAAAAGGAATGGCGTGTGGCATAATAATAATGATAGTCTAATGATGTCCTCCTCTGGAGAGTCATGTGCCATTCCAGTCACCAATCTCATAAAGAAATAGGGGTGGGGGGTGCTGTGTACAGGGTTATGTGGAGGAAAAGCCTCTTTATGGGGGATAGGAAGAGGACTTTGAGAGCACAGGCAAACAGCTTGAGATGACACAACAGATGTTTGTAAATAATAAACAGCAAAGCAAAGGAAAACGATTGCAAGGGTTAAAAGGCAGTAATTTATAGCTAATCAAGGAAGCATAGCTGAGTAATCCCTCTGTTTGCGTAAGCCCTACGTAGCTACTGGGTTTCACTGAGCAGAGACTTGGTCTCTTAATAGCCCTCTGGGGATTTTCTGTCTTCTCTTCAAAATAGTTGGACAAAGTAGACTGTGGATAGCATTGCTTCCTTGCTGGATTTAAATAGGACTCATGAGAGGGTCCCCCCTCCCACCTGGCTAGGTTTTTTAAAAAGAGCTCCATTTCAGTTTTAGGTGCTGGTCAGCTTTCAATATGTGTATGTCTCTGTACATTAAAGCATACAAATGGTTGTTTTGTCTGGGAGAGGAAGTTAACACTCCTCTGGGACAGGAATTGCAAAAGTCTCTAAGCAAAAGGGTAGCAGGTAACATTAAACTGCTTGTGTGGATCTAGGCTGCAATCCTATACACATTTACCTGGGAGTAAGTCCCATTGAGCTTAATAGGATTTACTTCTGAGCAGACATGTATAGGATTGCTCTTAGGGTACAAATTGAGGAAATAATGACATGAAATAAATAAACCTCAGTCATACATTGTTAGAGCTCCTGGAAAAACATTGCAAACAGCTTTCTTGAAAACATTTCAGCACAGAAGGGTGTCAGAAACATACTGGTGCAGGCTTGCAGAAATTCTGGTAAATGTTGGGCTAAGAATTTGACTAAACCCAACCATAATTAAGACAGTAATAGATTTCTGAGACAAGGAATGCCCCTGCAATCACTAAGCTGGAGCCTGCTGTTGCTTCAACATCTAATTATCCCTGAATGTCAAAATACTGCTCCTTGAGCGATAATAGCTATTGTGTAGCTTAGATGACCAACACCCTGCCCTGTAATAGTGAATCTACTGCTTTTGCTAATTGCAATTATAAACATGAACTTTATTTCTTGTTTTAATTTGCCTCTGTAACTTTCAACTCATCACATTTTGTGTTGGCTTGGGCTGATCTTGACAAACCATTTCCTCCTGAATATTCCCTGAGCGTGGGTTGATCCATTCATTAATGTTGTGTCTATTCATTCATTAATGTTTGTGGGGTTGAGTTTTCAACAATGACCTGTGACATCCGAGTTTGACTTTCCATCCAACCATGAAGCTTACTGGGTGACTGAATCACTTTCCCTCTCTCTCAGCCCAACCTGCTTCAAATGGTTGTTGTGAGGATAAAAGGGGACACACACCATGTAATTAGGTATACATTTCTGTTATCACAGATGGACATATGAAGTTGCCTTATACTTGACAGATCATCTGTCCCATTTAGCCCAGTATTTTTTATGCTGACTGGCAAGTAGTTCTCCACGGGTTTGCAGCAGAGGACTTTCGCCTTATCTGCTACCTGATTCTTTTAACTGGAAATGCCAGGGATTGAGCCTGAGCATGCACTCCCTTTCCATTATGGTCAGTGTGTTATACATCCTCTTCACAAGGGTTTCCCCCCGCCGAGACCATACTCAGACAAAAGGGTGGCAGTTCAAGACTGCAGCAATGCAAGAATGGGATCATTTGCATTTGACATTTGCCCTCGCCCACTCCATTCTGTTGGTTACATACTAGGACTGGGAGTGCTCGAGAGGGTAAGGCGGAGGAGGGAACTTGAGAAAAGTAGATGTCAGTCACAGTAGCAGGACATGGCTCTGTGGAAAGCCCAAAACAGACATTCCGTGGGACTGCGGCCCAGAGTGGAGGAGGCAGGGAAGGGGCAGCTGCATGGCTAGGAACAGCTGGAAGAAGGAGAGAGGTGGGGGAGGAAGGAAAGCAGTGACAGAGGCTACGATGTCGATGTCACAGATTTTTGCATGATGCTCTCTGTTGGCAAGGAAACTTTTGTCTGCTCTTTACCAGAAGCTGGAAGAAAGTGGAGCTCCTCCCACCACTGTACCTGCATGCTAGTCCTGCTCCTACTGCATTTCTGCTGCTCAAACAGCTGTTAAAGAGTCAGCAAGTCTTACTGGGAGTGATTGACAAGGACATTAATCTATTAAAGCCATGTGCTGTGGACACTTCCTTTAAAGGCTGCTGTTAATAAGGCCAGATGGGCCACTGGTGCTGACGATTAAAGCAGCTCTTAATTCTTATGACCTTTTATAGCCTTGCCAATAATGTATCTTTCTCTCATACTAGCCAGTATCATTTTACTTGGACTCCCTTGTCTATCTGCCTAGCTGTCCCCACTTTTACATTCAGACTATGGGGGCTTTGAGGCCATGTATTTATACACTGCTGAGCGTGGTCAGGGCACGGTTCATACCTGAAGCTTGTTAGACCCATGGCAATAAACAAGAGAAGCAAGAGGAGGAAGAAAAGGACAGATTTGATTAGAGAGACGCACGTCACTCCCAAATGATAGGCTGTTGGCGCCAAAGGAAGACCAAGAGAGGGACAAGAAGCAGTGTCCTGTGCAACAGAGCAGGAGATAAGGGCTCAAAATCTCACTTAGCACATGCCCAAAGTTCAAACCCCTGCCTGAGGAGGAAGGGACCCTTGAATATGATGAGAAACTGGAGACATGGAGCACACACTGAGATAATAATGTGCAATAGATGGGACTGAACTGAAGGCATGACATGTACAAAAGCACATACACACACAAATGAGAGTGTCTGTGCCAGGAGTACTGTGGCATATGCATATTTTGGGGGGATCGCAGTGGTGGTTAATTTCTGTGTGTGAACAGTGCTGGAGCTTGCACCTAACTGACAGCCACACCCTCTGACCTGGAAGCCCTGTCCACTGATCCCACAAGCACAGAGTTTGGTGAGGGAAAGTACTCTACACATGCTCAGAGGCACTCTCATCTGCATTGCTTCCAATTTTCCCAAACTGAGACCTCTTCCCTAGAGCTAAGTCTCAGCTCATATTACTACTCTCTCTCTCTCTCATCAAAGGATTGCTGATTTATTGCACTAGATTTTGCACTGGGGGAGGGGGTTTGCATTGTCACTTGTCATGTTCAGAAGGCTCCAGATTTCCCAAGCAGGACACATCACTGGCATCTTTTGTGGGCATGACCAAATGTGGGCATGCTGGGCGGTGAGAATGCAGACACATACACGGCCTGTTCTGAAATGTCCCCCCTCCCCTTTTTCCTTCTTCTGCTCTCTGAACAACTCACAAAGCATGCACATACCTTGCAGTCTCCTCTGCTGCCCTGGCAGATGCTTAGGGGGCCCTCACACCCTTTTATTTCCTTTTTTTTTTTTTGCAGCAAGGACTTGACACTCCGGAGAAAGAAAGCCCCAAACCTGTGTGCCAAGCACAAGAGAGGCAAAGGCAAACCCATCTAAAAGGGTCCTGCTATGAGATCCACAGCTTTGCTCCCTGCGGAAGACTCTCTCTCTCTCTCTCTCTCTGCCCTGCACCTGGCAATGTCAGGGACATGAGGATGCTGGACCAGGATGGGATGAAGGCAGGAGTGGGGGTGGGGAAAGAGGCTATACTGTACCTCGCTGCTGATGAGAAGGAGAGCTGCCTGCCTCCAGCCAGGGGTCCACCGAATTCACGCTGCTGTGACTGGCCTCTTCTTGCCCTCCCTCCTGCTGCTGCTGCTGGAGATCACTCAACATGTGTCCATTTCCCTGCTAGTGGCTCAGGTAGGGTGGCTGTTTGAGACACCTCCTCTTCTCCTCCACCACCTCTGCCTCCTCCTTTTCAGTGCAGCAGCAGCAGCAGCTTCCTGCTCCTCCTGCAGGCAGCCATCCGCTGTTACTGGCTCTGCTTGGAGACGAGCTGCACATTGGCTGCTCTGGCTCCCTTATTTAAAATTCTGTGTGGCGAGCCGCTCAGGCTATGAGTCACTCGCTGCTTTTCGGAAGCAGAAGCAGGCAGCAGCTGAGCCGAGTGGCTATTCTGGAGAGTCACAGGATGGTGGGAGGGAAGGAGGGACGCCAAGTCACCTCCCTTGCTAAGACAGCCTCACTGGCACCTCCACACCCAAGGAGCATGGCACTGGGGCAAAGCCGCATGGCTGGGCAACGCAGTGGTGCAGGCACCACTTGATGCCTGCACACCATCTTCCATCTCTCAGAGGTGCCAACAAATAAAATATTGGGGTGGGGAGAGGTAAGCCCTGCCCAACATAATCGATCATAAGATGTGGAGCACACACACCATTTGAACGGCAATGCCCTTCAACTTTGGGGGCCCCAGCTCCCTCAAATATTTTATTGGGGGAACATCGGCCGCAAGGAGTTGGCTCCTATGCCATCTCTACATACCAACTTGCATGATGCATTGTTATTCCAAAGTGTTGCACATACCAAACTGAGAATGATACCAGTGGCTAAGAGACTCAGCCCTCCTGAGGATTCTTAATGAGTTTTGAGGTTTTGGCTTTTTAAACTTTAAAGACTGAATTCTTAATCCATGTTTTATATTGCAGCTGTATTTTTAAAAATTGTTTATCATGAATCTTAACAATTTTTTTTTTTAAAAAAAAGCACGCTGCCCAGAGAATTTCAGTTATGGGGCAGCATAGTAATACCGTTCAATAATAATAAATAAATCATCAAAGAGCTCCCACTTTGAATCTTAACACTGTTATGAACTCACTTAGGCAAGCCACTCTTTCTCAGATGTACCTTACAGGGTTGTTGTGAGATTACAGCTAGTTAATGTGCTGCAGGGCAGACTCAAGACTTTGTAGTGCCTGAGGCACAGCAGCAAATGTGCCTCTCACCTCCCAAGTCAAGGTGCATAGGGTCTAAGACAAAAAATCCCACAAGCACCACTCTCTGAAAAATAAAGAACACATTAACAACAAATTAAAAAATATTTCCTGCCATTATACCCAGATTACCTCATTTTCCTTAACGATGGGGCCAACTCTGACAATGCAAGCAAAGTGCTTTGAATACTTGCAAATGCTATACAAATTTCAACTATTATAATTCCTGTGCAAATTTTGTGCCAGTTTTAAGTCACCTCGCATACTTTAGCTGAGAGGTGCCCTATGAATAACCAAGCAAACAAATAAATTATCACACATGTTGTGTGAACAAAACAAAAATATAATATAATAGCAGGAAATTCTCTCTCTGTGTGTGTGGGTGTGGGTGGGTGTGGGTGTGTAAATTTAAAGCAGCCTTACATCTGAAACTGAAGCCAGGTTAAAAGTGTATTTTTTATCAAGAGACACTACACAGATCATATATTTACAGGTGCATGCTAGGATTGTTTGTTTGTTTAAGATCTATGCACGATCAGCTGCTTGCTAATCTTGTCAACTCAATAAACCATACATCAAAAGTATTCCTTGTCCCTGCGCTATAATATAGGACACAAAAAGTAGTTCTGCTCCCACCCAAATTAGACCTGATTATTTGACCTTCAACTATTTTATCAAAAGTGTGTTAACATGAATGACAGGAGCAACTGTTGGTGCCCTATTATAATTATTTCATAAGGGAAAGCTTTGACATGAAAACTGAAAATTTATCTCCCAGAGAGAGAGCAGATCTGTTCAATTAATAATTTTTGCTTGTGTGTTAAATATTCTGAATGCTCTATGGACCAAGAAGGAGTTCCCACACCCAAAGCTGGTCATTTATTTATACATACATACATACATGCATACACACTTATTGGAGCAATTCACAAACTGCTGTACTTAGAATGGAGTAGGAGCAGTTAAGTCTGACCTCAGTGGGTTAACTGATTTTAAGTGACTTGCAATTGACTACAGTACCTAAAACTCTTAGTTCCACCAAATGTTTGGACTTTGCAGTGAGTTATTCCCAAATGAGCAATGGAAGGATTTTATCAAGAAACATAGCTAAGGGCTCATTCACACTTCTGCTTGTGCTGTGCCTAGAAAACATGGGTCTGAGCAGTTAGTGTGGATGAGCCCTTAGTCACAGCTAAATTTCTGGATGGGATGTTTTTGTATTATCTCCCACATCTATTGTGCTGGCGCACATGCAGATTTGAATTCCATACCTTAAAGCAGGTGTGGAGAACCTGTGGCCTTCCCCATGTTGTTGGATTCCAACACCCATCATCCCCAACCAGTATGGCCAGTGGTCAGTCCAACAACTTCTGGGTGGGGGCACACAGGTTCCCCACCCCTGCTTTAAATAATGTGTAGACAAGAGGTAATAGCAATGGATTAAAGAATTGGGCTCACAAGAATAACTGATTAATGTAAGCATAGGGGTTTTTTAGAATTATGACTGGCTGTAATCGTTATGAATATAAACAAAATAAAAATAGAAGCAGAAAAACAGAAAGAACATGGCTTGGATTTCCTATAAATTCTAACTAAAGCTTTAGGCATGCACATCTGATGAGGGAACTTTCTTATACAAAAATAGGAAGGCTCTGTCCTGATGTGATATGAAGCTGGGTTCTTTGCAAAGCATTATCAAACCTGAGAACTCTTGTCCTCCCTTTGACCTGCATTCACTAATGGCTCTGCGAATAAGGAATCCGTAAACACCCATCAAAGATTTGGTTAATACTAAGAACTCTCATACAATTGGAGGACCATGCTGTGCGCAGCATGGCTTGCTTTATTTGTTTTAAGGTGTATGTGTCCATGTGCAGCATGCTGAGGGAGAAACGCCAGGGCTCAACAGAGAACCAGACTTCTACAAAGGCACACTAAATGGAGCTATTCTGGCTACTCCGCACAGACTGTCAGAAACAAAAGAAAGAACAAGTTTTCAGTAAAACTTCTCTGGAAACTGGCAAAAGATCCAAGAAACATGGCTGTGCATTTATTTCTGTCCTAATCCAAAACCCCCAGGGTTCAGGCCCTTCTGAAAACCGAAGGAGGTACTGAGTACCAGCAAGCCCTGCCTCAAATAAATTATTACACGGTACTCATTATTAAGACCTGAAGCAGTGATCCACAGAAGAATGGGGAATCCTGGCCCTCTGGATGTTCCCATCAACCAGCATAGTCAATGGTCAGAAATGATGGGAGTTGTTGTCCAACGACTTCTGGAGAGCCAGTTTCCCCACCCCAAGTCACTAGAGCCTCAAGACTCAAGCTTGACCATCAAAACATTGTAAAGTACGATATTCTCCAGCTTCTCATCGACTCCTGCAAATAATCATTTCCCACCATTATGTTGGCTCTGTAGGAAAAGTGCAACAGCAGGTCCCCAGTTCAATCTGTGGACACTGCAGCTGGAGGTCTGATTCAATATGAAATTGTATGGAAAGACAGGCGTGACCAGAAAGCGTAGTGCAGGGGGAGAAGAACTTGCGGCTCTCCAAATGTTGTTGGTTATAATTCCCACCACTCCTGGCCATTGCCTATGCTGGCTGAAGCTGATGGGAGCTGGAGTTCAAGGATACCTGCAGCTACAGGTTTCCTCAACTCCGAAGCGTAGGATAGTAGACAAAAACTCCCCGCTTTCGAGAGCCCTGCTTGCTAACAGTTCATGAGATCTGCCACACTGCACTCCCTAAAAGCAAGGGCTTTCTGCAACCCAGTGAAGGAGATGGCGAGGCGCGACGCCGTAGAAAGAGAGGGCGGAGCTTTGAAGGCGCGGCCCCGGCTCGCTTATTAAGCCAGCCGAGGACGCTCTAGCTCGTATGTCTTTAAATACTCTATGGTAACGCGGAAGTGAGTAAAAGATTCGGGAGCTTGTCTTGCGTCTATGGTCGGGACGCTGTGTAAGAAACCGGCCGTCGGCATTCCAGGTAAAGGAGGGTGTGTGTGCGCGGGGATGGGGTGGGGGTTGTCTGGTACGAGAGGCTGCGTGGGCGTTGCTATGGTTACTGCCTTCCTTCCAGGCAGCCGCTCCCCTGTATCATGTGCCCGCTGCTTGCTTTTTCCTGCCCCATAGGATAGTCTCTCGGGTTTGGAGACCAGCTTGGGGTAGGTCATCTCTCCCCTCTCCCCCGCCTCTCCTCTCTCCAGTGGGCTTCCGAGAAGGCCCCTGAGACCGTCTGAGGCGGGGCGGCGTCGGCGGCGTCGTGTGGAATAAGGGCAGCCTCTTTCTGAAATAAGGGTAATTCCTGTCACTGTCACGTGCCTGTGTGCGAGCAACGTAGCTGCTGCCTTTGGTGTCCGCACTAGGTTGGCCCGAGAACTTGTGGCTCTAAAAAAATCACAGCCCTGGAAGGTTAGTGTAAAAATCTCTATGCCCAGTGGGCTCAGACACTTTCTTGAGCAGGAATTCTGGTTGGCTGGTGAACTAGTGACTTATTTACAGCACCTTGTTTTGAGATACTTGTAACTGTGATACGGGCTCTTGGGTTCCCAAGTGATGATTCTCATCTTTTTGTTTGCAGATGGCTCCTGGCACACCAAAGGAAATAATGCTCCAGAGCTTAGCCCATTTACTGCAAGAGTCTGGTGAGGTTCTGGTGGTTTGAAGCACCTCCCCATTAAAGTGTGCTCTTTGCTTTGTTTTAGGTGGTAATATAATGGCCATACATTGGGGTCACAGCTACACCATAAAGCACATGACTTTCCTGCAAAGAATCCTTGGAACTGTAGTTTACACCTCACAGAGCTAGAATTTCCAGCTATGGTTCCCAGGATTCTTTGGAGAAAGCCATATGGTTTAAATGTATGGTGTGGGTGTGACTTTGGCTTTGGGGCCAGAGTTGGTGGTAATGACTGAATATAAGAACTACATGGGATGAACTGCAGTAGACATTGTTATCTTTTTTAAGGAGTAAAAAACAATATGCCACAGTTTTATTAACAGACATTATTCAGTAATGCCTTAGAGCCATTTCACCTTGTTTGTCTGCATCAATTTACTCACAGCGCATGCTTATGGTGGGTAATGCAGCTAATCCAACTTCCTGTTGCATATATCAGGTTAAATGGGGGGCATTCATTGGCATGTGCTAATATCTTTAACATACACAGTAAAGCACCATGTTAATATCTTAAACGTGTGCATAAAACACAGCATGTGTATGCAGTGAAAATGTAACATGCAAAATGGTGATTGATGTTGCCACTTTTATTTGAATAAATGCTGGATGTTCTTCAACCTGTATTCACTGAGGGAAGTTCTTCAGAGAAATCATGCTTCCATTCTTGTAGTTGGTTATAAGGTTATTACTCTAGTAGGGCAGGGTTCCAGCCTGTCCTAAGACTTTTGTCCAAGTAAAGGAAGATAGTTGTAATTCCAATCTAGGAACCAGCTCTTTATTGATGTCCTTTCTTTTTATTGTAAACTGTATTGAGAGATTTGCAAGTCATTGGGGTGTGGGTGGAGTAGCCTAGGAGAGTAGGAAGCCCTTCATATTGTTCCACTGAACTGGAATTTTCTGTCTGTGTGAGAGGTAGTGATGGTTCAGGAAAGTCAAGAATGTCCAGTACTTAAAGGTTATGCGATGAGCACAGAACTAAGACTGCTGCATCAGAAATAACTATACTGTAACATGTAGTACTTCATTCACATTCAGTAGGTGTGACAAGACTGTGGAGTTATGGTGGCAGACGTACAATAAGGGGGCTGAAGCAAATTGCCTATGAGGAAAAGTTATAACATTTGGGGCTTTTTAGTTTAGAAAAAAAGGCAAGTTGGGGAGGACACAATAGAGATGTACAAAATTATTCTTTGCCTCTCTTGTAATACTGGAACTCAGGGTCATCCAGGTAAACTGAACAGTGGAAGACTCAGGGCTGCATCAACAAGGTATTGCTTCACATGGTTAAACTACAGAATTTGCTGCCACATACAGGCAGACCTCTAAATTCCTGTCCTTGTAGTCTTCCTGTAGGTGTCTCATTGACCAGTATAGAAAATAGGACTCTGGATTACATCGGCCTTTGGTCTGATTCAGCAGGGCTCTTATGTTCTTATGAACCTTTCTTTCTGTGGTTTGTGATGGTAGGGAGTACATATGGATTTATTATGGATTTATTAATGCTACTTATTCTTTTTCTTCAGGAGACTTGATTTTGGATGGTACTAGCACCTTGACCTTATTCACCTCCACACTGCAGATTCTCACTCAGATCTTTGAGCAGCACCTATTACCACGAAACCAGAACCATGGCTTCATTGCACTCTCATCACACCCTGCTGAAACATCTGCCATCCTTCAAGCCCAGTTTCTCTTTGATGTCTTGCAAAAGACACTCTCTCTGAAGGTACGTGCCAAAGTAGGAGTCTGTGAGCGGCAGGTCTATGCTTCTTGCCTTATCTTGCAGTGAAGATACTGGTGTTGATGTAGCTATATTTCTCACTTTTTTATACAGAGGATAGTTTTGAAAATTATTTTAGTTGTATTTTATTTCATCAGTCACATTGGGAGGACTTACTCTGAAAGGTAGCAGAAAAGTATTAGAAATAAAAATAAATTAATTAAATATGATCATAAGGCATTATTTTTTAAAATGCACTGTCCTTGGCCTGAGTTGGACCATTGGTCCATGTAGCCCAGTACTGACTGGCACCAGCTCCCCAAGAGCTCCAGAAAGCATGGTGTCTCAGATGCTTTTAAGTGGAGATGCCCAGGATCACACCTGCACCTTAGTACAGTGGTACCTCAGGTTACAGATGCTTCAGGTTACAGACACTTCAGGTTACAGACTCTGCTAACCCAGAAATAGTACCTCGGGTTAAGAACTTTGCTTCAGGATGAGAACAGAAATCATGCGGTGGCGGCATGGCAGCAGCGGGAGGCCCCATTAGCTAAAGTGGTACCTCAGGTTAAGAACAGTTTCAGGTTAAGAACGGACCTCCGGAACGAATTAAGTTCTTAACCCGAGGTACCACTGTACATGCAACACATTAGTTTGACTGCTGACCTATGGCCCCTCCCTACTACTCTGCTGAACCCCCAATGCTGTTAATGTTTTACATGATTCCTTGGTCAGAGTCTGTCTTAATTGGGAAACTTGCTTTTTCTCAATCGATGCCAAACCCAGTTGAGTTATGGCTTAGTTCCTTACTAAATTGGCATTCTTACCTCTTTACGAATACAGGCAGCCATGTGATTTGGTACAGAAGCAGCACATACTTTCAGTATCCTCCAGCATTTGTGTCTGATGGTGTGCTTAATAAGTTTTGCATGATTCAGGACAGATCTGATAAGAAAAATATTATATATTGCCTCCAGATGAGTTTGTTTAACCAACCAGAACAAAAAGTATGTAAGATGCTGATATTCCCATTTTTTAAAAATCACATAATGTCTTTGAGTGTTCTCTACTCTTTGTCTGGAGATTAGGGTGTAGGCAACAGCAGAATGAGCCAGGACTGACTGGCATAAGGCTGAGGGGGTGGTGGAAGATTGGAAAAGGAACTAGCTTCCTCTTGGCTGTAAACCTATATTCGTGCCGTCTGTTCAAGCAGACAAAAAACAGGTTGAGGGAGTTGGGATGAACTCTGGTTGCTGTTCAAGAATGCTCAGTAATTTAGTCTTAAAATAACTGAGGAGATACGTAGTGGTAGAGGTAAGGCAATATGAAAAGTAATCTAGCTGATAAACTGAAGTTAAAGCGTGGAGACAGGAAGTCTTCAGCTGATCTGCATTACAAATTTCAGGTCTGTTTTCATCAGTTATTTAAGTAGGAATATTTGTATCCATTTCCTGACTTGCAGATTTATTCTGATGGTGCAGTCTAGGATATTCCTGTTCCCCTCCTTTCTCCTTATTCACAGGGGTTAGTGGCAGAGCAGAGGGAAGGGGCAAAATCTTTGTATACTCCTTGTTCACTGATAGAATATGTGGCATTCTGAAGGGCAAAGACTTGGAAGGAGGCAGGAAGTCTGAAAACAGTTCAACCAAACTTGGCACCACCTACATCCCTTCAGTGTAGCACTCTCTCTTTGTGTGTGTGTGTGATAGTACTAACTTTTCTATATAATCACTCAGTATGCACACCAGTTTATATATATTTATTTTATTTAGTTAATTTACATACTGTTTCAAATGCCCACAGAATTTTCTAAGCAGTTTATAAATCCCTACAGAAAGGAATCTATGTAAGAAATACAATACAAATTGCATATATTCTTTCTCCTAATCATCAATTTCACATCGTAAGTAACATCAAATTAAATCTCTCTCTAAACAATATATATAAGGTATACCATCTAAGAATCACAAAAATCAATTGTGTACAAAACATCAAAATATATAAATATACATCAAAATGAAACATAACTACAATATATCATTGAAATGTCATAAATATTATTTAAAAAATGCATAATGTAATAGTTAACAAGTGATATCTGCGGCAGGAAAGAAGGGCAAAGGATGTGGTAGAGTCAGATTTGTGTCAATGATAGATGCTAATAAGAATCTCTTTGGTGCTGTGTAGAATCTTCCTTCTGTGAAATAAGATTTGTATCACTCAATAACCAACTTCATTAGTTTGTGACTTTTACCCTTCAAGGTGAGTTGTGTATATTGGGTTTTATCTCTAGGGTCATTGTTCAGGTTGTTTCCATTGGGTATGTTTGCTCTGCTGGTCATGAGGTTTTTAGCCAGAGCAGCAATGACACACAGATACGGATTGAAATGTGCTTGCCACTTTCGTTATCTATGCTGTGGGCCTCTGGTGTTTGCATGAGTTAGTGCAATAAATTAAATCTCTTCACCCGGATGGATATTTTGTCTTGAAGTTTGGAAAATCCGAGTTCCAGATTAACCTTTTAAATGAAAAGGGATATGAGAATTCTTTAAAGCATCTACATGGAAGCTGCTGATGCAGTCTCATTCCTAACGGATGCTCTGTGAGGACGCATGAAGCCTGTATATATTGAGCAGGGTCTTAGATTTGTGCTTGTTGGTAGCCAACAAGAAGGGTCAATGATATCTGTCAGATACAGAATTCCCATTGGGGGCCATGGGCAGTATCCAATGAACACATCCTGTCAGTGTCAGGATTTCCACTCGCACAACAGGACTCTTCCCCCATCACCACATCTGATCCAGAGGGTAGGGGAAAGCCTCAGAACAGAGGTATGTGGTGCATACTGGGAAAGGAGAGGTCCTCTTGTGCAAGTGAAAATCCTTGGAGTGATGGGAGACTTACATAGCCCTACACACTGGATACAACCACAGATCTGTGATTTGTATCTGAAGCCCTCGTGACAGCCTATCATCACTACAGTATCTGATCTGCATGCCTTTTCCTCCTCCCTAATCTAGTGTAAACTCTGACGTTTGCAATTACCCAACACTGCCAGATAACATATTTTGATTATTATACTGTATAGGTCCATCCTTATGTGTGACCCATAGGGCCCTTTGTGTTGAGAAACTTTAAATCAGCTTAGTATTTAAAGGTGGTTTTCTGCTTCACTTTGTTCCTTGCAGAGCATACACTGTCATTTGTTTGACTTCAGAGTGACTTTGAACCTCTCTAGCTTCTGCCTTGTGGCTGTTGTTACTGGTTAGATTCTCATGATCTTCGCACATGCTACTATGATGTGATCTACTAGTGCAATAGCCTGCTTTGTTCTATTTTTAATGTAGGCTTTGGTTAGCAATCTGGGCAAAAGGCCCACATCCTTAGCTGATACCAATTCTTGAATTTCACTGTTATATTGGATTAGATTGCAGTTGCATTTGGTTTAATAATAGTGCTTCTACAGTGAAGGGAACAGTAGCGGGTTACTTTGGGGGGGGGGGAATGAGGAACAGGGCGATTGCTGTTGGCGAGACCATGTGGGAGAATCAGTTGTCATTTACTCTGACCATGCTGATAAGATTGTGTGTTTTATTTTTTCAATCCTTTACCTTCAGGGAGCTCAGAGCGCAACATATGGTTTCTTACCCCCATTTTATTGTTACATCCACTCTGGGTGATAGTTAAGCAGAGACATTAGAGATCCATGATCAAATCTGTTGTCTTGATTTTTTTTCTTTTTGTACAAAGCAGCTGCTGGGAGATACCCACCCACCTTGCTTCTGTTTGATTCTAATAGGCAAATAGTGACTTTTGGAGGCAATTTTAATTGGGAAATGTTACCCTATTCCCAATCTTCTACAGTTGCTTTTAACGAAAAGTTTTAAAGAGATGTACCATCTGATTGCGGGACACGGGTGGCGCTGTGGGTTAAATGCTGTACTGTTTTTAACACTTGATTGGGAGCTGCCCAGATTATTATTATTATGACCTGGAAGCTGTACGCCGACTCCCTCGCCAATAAAGCGAGATGTGCGCCGCAACCCCAGAGTCAGCCACGAATGGACCTAATGGTCAGGGGTCCCTTTACCTTTACCATCTGATTGCAGCTCTCTGGCATATAGTCCAGTTTGGCCCTTAGTGAGCCGCATAGTTCAGCAGGGACTCAAAACTAGTCTTCGCTGTTCCAAGTCAGACACTTCATCTATTATATTGCACTGTTGCCAGGATTATTCTGATCCTCCTGTTAAATTCGGTTAACTGAATTGTGGGTGGGGGTGGGAAGAGACAGGTGCATCCATCAAGCTTCTGGGGCAACACTCCTGGAACTCCTTCTAAAGCAGCAACTGCTAGTAAGCAAAGCCCCTGCAACAAGGAGTGGGGAGGGCTTTGTGTTGGGGAATAGTTGTTAGCACACATCTTCTGCTAGGTGCACTTTTCTGTTTGGAGAATCCAGGAGGAAGTGTAGATGAATGCTAACTTTCCATTTCTTTCTTGTCTCCCTGGATATACATCTTTAGTATATAAAGGAAAGAAAGAAATGATAAAAGGTGGGGTATAAATCTAAACATAAAACACAATGCTCCTTAAAACCATTGTTTCTGAGCTTCAGATATCCAAGGCTTGTCATTTGAGAGTTGGTGTCTATGGTCTGAATAAGTGTGAATCTAGAGCACCAGCAGCCAATATAGTGTCCTGCAGATGCTGTGGATGACAGCCCCCATTAGCTCCAGGCAGCATGGTCTGTGGTTGTCAAAGGTGACAGGCGTTGTACTCTATCATATCTGGAGGGTATCACGATTGGTTACGCTACAACATCTGATGGGCACCACATTTAGCTATCACCGATCTAGAGTGTCACGAAAGTATAGAACGAGTGGTCTGTGTTCTATTGCTTACCTAAGCACTGTTCTCTGTGATATAGCCTAATCTCTATGAGAAAAGCAATCTCCTTACAAGACTTGCTTTCTCATGCCCTTAAATGGCATGCGGCATGCTGTTAGGCTATGGCCACTCAGTATCTGAACTTTGGTAGTTTTTTGTGTTGGGTGCAAAGTTATATATAATAGAACATGTTACCCTGGTGCCTGTTCATTGCTTCATTTGCCACTTTTGTAGAGCATGGGGATTAACTTCAGAGATGTTATATTCTGAAGTTGTGTATTGGGCATCATGAATCTTGGGGTGTGGGATGGGCACTCCATACTGCAGGGACACGGGTGGCGCTGTGGTCTAAACTACTGAGCCTCTTGGGCTTGTTGATTGGAAGGTTGACGGTTCCAATCTGCAGGACTGGGTGAGCTCCTGTTGCTCTATCCCAGCTTCTGCCAACCTAGCAGTTTGAAAGCATACCAATGCAAGTAGATAAACAGGTACCGCTGCAACAGGAAGGTAAACAGTGTTTCCGTGCGCTCTGGTTTCCGTCACGGTGTTCCGTTGCGCCAGAAGCGGTTTAGTCATGCTGGCCACATGACCCGGAACGCTGTCTGTGGACAAATGCTGGTTCTCTTGGCCTGAAAAGCGAGACGAGCACCACACCCAATAGTCGCCTTTGATTGGACTTACCGTCCAGGGGTCCTTTACCTTTTACCATACTGCGGGGTGGGGCAATGGACTTCTAGAGGTGACTCCTGTTGCTAGTGGGTGACTCCTTTCTTCATTATCACTCTCCCCCACTCCTCCTGCTTTAGCTTGTTCATGTTCCTGATTATGCCCTGCCAATTGATGTGAAGATTTTCCCCTTCAAGTCTTTGCGACGTTTAGAGGTGAGTTCCAGATGCTGGGGTGAGGAGCCTCTGGAATAGGGGCTAGATGGTGGCTTGGCCTATTTCTGGTGGCTGCTGTGTGGTGAGAAGCTGTGCTGTCCATTGCATGCACAGAATGGTGGGTGGGACTAGAGAGGGAGTTCCATAGTTTCTCACGGTAACCAAGCAATTTTATTTTCCTGCACTTTGGACCAAAGTAAGACTTTCTAAATCTAGAATCAAAATATTTGATTTGGAGAAATGGCCTTTATAGGAACCAAGACTGAATTAAGCCATGCTGTTACATGGAGGTGAGGGAAGTCTTTGGTTAAGGAAAGGAATGCACAGGACAATGTCTCAAGGGGAAAATAATGAGGGCCTAAAAGTATGTGTGCCCTTTTGTATAGAAGAGCCCATAGGCCTATGTGACTTTTTATGTGTTTTGCCCTCTTCTTCTTTCTCTTCTCCTGACTCCCGGCTTTCTCCCTTGCCTTAGCTGAAGTGTGTTCCTTTGCACTATCTGCGGGGCCTGCGGTGTGTCTATTCTCAGTTGGAGGCTTTAACCTGTTCCAAATGTGTGAACTCTCTGAAGGTGAGTGAAGATGCCTAACTTGATTGCTTTCTACCTCAGGAGGGGGGATGCTAGAGCTGTTTTCAAGAGAGGCTGTCACAGACTCACACTGCTCATGCTGCTCAGTTGCATGAATGTGCTCCCAAAGATTTTTATGTCCCCTCTACCCCTGAAAACTATATGCTGTGTTAAATCTCAGGTCAGGAGTGATTTAACTAAAACTAGTACCTCAAAATTTCCTGTGGAGTATGCTAGCCAGGTAGAGTTGCCAGCTGGCTTGCTCTTGAGCCTTTGTTTGATGTGCAGGAATTAGCTTGTGAAGCTGTTCACAGCATTGAGGGGGGCTTACACATCTGTTAGTTGCTGTAGCTCAAACTGCTATTCTAGACCTTGCTCCAGGGGCTAGTTCATAAGATGGTAGGCAAGATGCAAAGGAGCTCCTTCTTCCTTGTCAACTTGTGTTTTATCCTGCAGGAGATCATCTCTGCATGTGGAGGGGACCTCAGTTCTGCCCTTCCATGGCTGGAACTACAGACTGTCAACTTCAGCTATAACTCCATTGTAGCCTTGGATGATTCACTGGTATGCTGGAGAACTGAGAATTGGGGGAGATGTAGTAGGTGATGAGAATGGCATTTTCCTTAATGGAATACTGAAACAGAGGGTATTTGTACAATTGTTTTCTGGCAGCTTGGCTTTCTCATTCCGACAGTCCTCTTGCTAGTGTTAGTCCTTCTGAGTAGGTCAGGTAGGACTTGGGCTTTTGGATGGCTGTGCCATAACTGGCCACCTAGTCTTGAGGCTGCTTGCTCTATGGGGTTGACTCAGTTGCCATCACTAACCTCTTATCCCTTCTTTCTTGTTTCTGATAAGCAATTGTTGAATGCCCTGAAAGCTCTGGATCTCAGTCATAATCTCATCCAGGACTGTGAGCGCTACCTGACAGTAAGTATCTGGCAGAGGGCTCAATACCACTCTTTTGAAATCCATTATGAGCAGTTAGCAACTACTTCCTTTCTTCTTCCTTCATTGCTGGGTTGACTCTTTTCAAGCCTTGGTAACATATATTGGAGAACTGTGGATGTGGTAGAAAGGGGATGGGGGATTTCCTACTTTGTGTTTAACAAAACCACATACTTGAGTAGCATTCCCCCCAATCTTGAAGTAAAACATTCTTGTGAGCCTGAGAGGAGACTTCACCTTCTGGTGTACTGTATAGTTAAATGTGAGGCTGCTTTATTTATACTATATAATTCTTCTTACAGGAGGAATCTTGGACCCTGTGCACTCATTCTACCACCCCCTGGCTTTTTTCTTTTTTCATACTATTAGTCTTTCAGGGGCTGTTTATGTGGCAGAGCCTTCCCCTCTGCCAGGGCTGGAATAGATGCCTTCTAGTTCCCAAGTGTTCCTTCCATGATTGATTTTGTTTCTGCGTAAAGTCTGGATCCTGCCTTCCTACTAGAAACTGAAGGCGGCTTCAGCATAAAAATGCAAATGGTATACAACCTAAATTAGCAATTAACAGCAAGTGCTTCTCAAATGGGTAGCTATGTCTGTGTTGGGAGAACTGCCAGTCCTCCTTGGGTGCTGGCTTCCTCCTCCTCCTGTGATGCTGCTGCCTTTCCTACCCCCCCCCCAAGTGCCACATGTGGCTGTCTGAGCAAGAGCAGAGTTGAGATCATGTGCAGCCATGGCAGATTTCCTGAACAGTTTTAAGCAAAAGAAGCCCTCTGCCAAGAACTCTCTAATCTTTGTGCTGTCATGAGCCTGAGTGTGTTGGGTTCTGCTCTTTTGATCTGCCATGTGTACCTCACGTTAACAATATGTTCTCGGGGCTGGGGGTTCACTTTGAAGGTTGTTCAGTGTGGCAGGGAGGATGTGAACATGGATGAGCAATGTGGAGAACTGCCTTATTTTCTTTACAGGTGCTGACAGAGCTGGAATATTTAAATGTGGCTTATAACCTCTTGCCCAAGATGCCTGAACTTGGGCTACACAGCCAGGCTAAACTGGTGACCTTGATCCTGCGGTACAACCAGCTTGATAGCATTAATGGTAAGACTGCAGTAGAGCTGCTGATATGAGGGGTAGCCTGGAAACTAGGTCATGCCGCATTGTACCAGACTGAAGAAAGGAGGCCTACAGGGTGGCACAGTATTGGGGAGAAGGGTTCTCTTCCGACACTACTCTACTTCCTTTTCCATAGGTGTGGAAAAGCTTCCCAGCCTTCAGCATTTGGACATTGCCTATAACCTGCTGCTGGAACATACTGCGTTGGCACCACTGTCATCGCTGCACAACCTGAGAAGAGTGAGCAACCAACCTGATTGGTTATTTATTGCATTTATACCCTAACTTTTCCACCAAGGAACTCAAGGCAATGCACGTGTTTCTCCCCTTCCCCATTCCATCCTCAGAGCCTTGTGAGGTAGGCTAGGCTGACTGTGGGTGACTGGCCCAAGGTCATTCAATGAGCTTCATGGCTGAGGGGAGATTTGGACCCTGGTGTCTCAGGCCTCCCCCGACGCTGTAACCACTGCACTTCACTGGTTCTGATTGTTGGTCAGTTTATTAGTGTCTGTTTAGTGGTTTGGGCATTTGAGTAAGACAACATTATAGGACTGTATTTTGTTTGAGGAAGGAGGCCTTGTTATTTAAGGATAGTAGACAGTAGATGCCTTTGACACTCCTAACATATAGCTCTCCAACTTACAATGGATTCCCTGTCTTGTAGGGAGGGAATTGTTCTGAATACCCGTGTGGTATAATGGTTAGAGTACAGGACTAAGAAAACTTGAGTACAAATTCTAGTGAACTCTTCAGGGCTAAGCAATCTCAGGCCATTTCCCACCTCTTGGCTTCACCTACCTCCATAGGGTTGTTTTATAAGATAAAAGAGGTCAAGGAACTCCTTGAAGGAAGCTGGAAAGTAGAATTCAAATTTTCCTAGCAAGAGTGCAGGGGAAAGGCAGTGAGGTACATGGGCATATCCTGGGGGCAGCTGCCCCCCCATCAAGTAAATCGATAATAAATACTTAACTGAGGTTCTGCCCCCATAAATCCTGGCTACATCCATAGTGAAGTAGACAAAGTTCTGGCAATTAGTAGTGTTGTTTTGTTAAATAAAACATAACTGTTCTTTTTCTCCCCACCCCACCCCTCACAGCTGCACCTGGAGGGGAATCCTTTAGGGTTCCATCAGCACCATCGGCCTGCTACCATAAGTCACTTGTCTCCTAGAGCTATCTCCAGCAATGTGAGTATATTTGGTCATCCCAACTCAGATGCAAAGATGGCATAGCATTGTAGACACTTTCCTGTGGTCTACTCCTATTTAAATACTTTTGTATGGGAAGCAAACCCTGTGTGTGTTTACACACTAGTGTGTAAAATGTGTACCAAAAAAGATTGCTCCCCACTTTTTGCCAAAATGTTCTTCTCCATCTGTGAACTGAAGTTGGGGTCTGTAGCTCCAGAACTCCTTGTTGGCTACTCTGGCTACTCAGTCCCATATAAAAGGATGCAGGACTTGCCTTTCCACCACAGGGAGGCAGCATAAGAGGTGTCAATCACTTGGGCCTGTTGTACAAAGAGAAACTATCTCCTGCTCTCCAACTAGGGGTAATGTTGATTTAGCCATTTGCTGAGCCCAGAAGCTCAGTTTCCTGTTCCTGACTTCACACGCTCTATTGGTAAAGATACCTGGAATGAGCCTGAGAATTCCATGTCCATCTGCAGCAAACATGGCAAAAATTTTAGCTGGGGCAATTAGAATAAGATCTACCATCTGACTAACCTGTTTAATGCCTGGTAAAGAAAGCCCATTCGTTCATATGTTTTATTTGTGTTCAAGGACAGTTTTTAACTCTTTCCTTTGTTTAATTGTAATTCTTAGAAGGTATTTTGTATAGCCAACCATCTAGCTATATCTGTATTTTATGTGGCTCCTTTGCTATGGCATGGGGCTTTTCTGATTTCTTGGTTATGTGAGTGACTAGGAAATGGGGTTATTGGTGTCTTAACTGTCATGTTTTGTTCTAATACCAGTTCCTTCTTGATGAAGAGCCATTGTCTGCTTTTGACCTGAGGGTGAGTAGGGTATACAAGTATTACTTTTCTAGGTGTTGTAGTGGAAAGAGGGGGTGGGGTGCAGAACTTCTTGCTGCTGGAAACTGTCTCATCCTCTGTGTGATCTAGAATATATTGATCCTTCAGAATAATGGGAAGCCAATAATGGTATTGTTGGCTCAGATGCTATTTCTTATCCAGAAGCCTCTCTCCTGAAGGATGTATCGTCATGTAAGGTTACTAAAACAGCACAGGCTAGCCACTTCTCAAAGAGGAGGGTAGAGGGTGAAAGAAGAGAGAGGTCTTCAAACCTGCCATTCTTACTTCTCTTGGGTTCATTCTGTCTCTTTCAGCACCTCTCAAAGCTGGATCAGGCTGCTGTCCAATCACTCTGCACCTCAGTCTCAGAGAGGGCCCCGACTGACCGCAGTGCCCTGGAAAGTTCATGTGCTGCAGACCAAAGTGACAGCCAGTCCCCTGCAGAGAGCAGACCACCCCTATTACCCCCTCGGAAGAGAAATAAGGTGTTCTTGCTGCTTGGAGTGTTCAGGAATTGTGGGAGGAGAGGAGAGAGGAGACTGTTCATCTACTGGTGGTTTGTGTACCATGTGATCACTCACATTAACTTGTTCAGGAGGAGTTGCAGGAACATAAACACTAGCAATGCTTTGGATGTGGTTTACTATTATGAGAATGAGGCTAGCCTCCCTAGGGTTTGAATGCCCTCCCACTCCTCTTCCAGTGCAGCCACACAAAGGTAATAAGCTTCTGCTTCCATTCTTAGATTAACTGCAGTTCAGTGTGTCATTCATTCCCTAAACTATGGATAACCTTAACTATGACTATTGAAAACAAGCCAGCTTCATTAACCATGGTTTGTGGTTGGCTTGTTTCCACTGACTATAGTTTAGATTAAACATGGATTATCCAGGTTTAGATGACGCAGCATTATTGATCCAAAATGGAACTCAGGACCATGCCAGAGGAGGAGGTAGTGCAGCAGCTTCTTGCAGGGGGAGGCTAGGTTCATCCTTGTAACAATAAACTATATTTTAGCACGGGGATGAGGGAACCTGTAGCCCTATACATGCTGTTGGACTCCTACAGCTATCATCACGGACCATTGGCCATGCAGACAGGGGCTGATGAAGCTCTATTCCAACATTTGGAGAACTGCAGGCTCCCCATCCTTCAGCATTGTCTGAACCAGTCCAGTATGGAAGAAGATCTCAAATATCCATCTACAGTGCTCCTCAAACTTCGGTTTCCATCTGTTGTTAGACTACAACTCACATCATCCCAAGCTAGCAGCACCCAGTGATCAGAGATGATGGGAGTTGTAGTCCAACAATAGCTGAAGACTCAAGTTTGAGAAACACTGATCTAGTAACTTTGTGCAGCATCCCAAGCTCTCTCTTTTTTGGCGTTGTTTGAAATGTGGTGGAAATGGGGGGGGGGGATAGTTGCCAAGAAAACACTTTAAGGTTTTCAGCAAAAACACATTTAATTAGACACTTCTAAAAAAGCCTTCTTTCCAAAGGCGTGAAGCAATTAATGATAATATTAAGGTATTGT
This sequence comes from Podarcis filfolensis, assembly GCF_964270895.1. NCBI lineage: Eukaryota > Metazoa > Chordata > Lepidosauria > Squamata > Lacertidae > Podarcis > Podarcis filfolensis. The sequence continues at coordinate 52,914,848 of NC_139604.1, read as the reverse complement.
AATGCTACCATTAAGGAATGTGAGAGAGCCATTTCCAGCCTAAACTTAACAGCTCATCTCTCCTTCAGGGGCAAGTGAAAGTGCGCAGGGCCAGCATTTCAGAGCCCAGCGATACTGAACATGAGTACAGAAGCCTGCCCGTCTCGGCAGGTGAGGAACATGGCAACGGGGCTATGACCAGGGGCTGGGTGTGTGCAAGACACCGTTGCAAACTTGGGAGGCTGTCTGTCATCCCACAGGTATAGTTCGGCAGCACCAGGCAGAAATGGAGCGCATGGACAGTTTCCGGGATCGCTTTGGTACCCGCTGGCTCCAGTACAGGCGACACCTGGAAGCAGATGGACAGGCAGCAACCATCACCCCTTCTGGCAGCCCCACAGTAGAATATCTGGGCAGCTCAGGCGAGGCTTCCCAACAAAGCAAGAACACCGTGGAGGAGCAAAAAGTTCCTGAGGCCACAGAGGAAAAGGAACTGGAGCTGCCTATGCCTGAAATCCTAGCAGAAGGCCCCCAGGCAGTAGTGGAAACTGAGAAGATGCCAGTTAAAGAAGATAAACGCCAGGAGGAAAAGCCAGAAGGTAAATGCTTCTGCTCTTAGCTCACTGTCCACTTCCATAGGAAGGTGAGAGGCAGTGGGCATTTGGGCTGGCATATGGTTAGTGCTGAAATCTCAAAAGATGCCACCACAGTGAAAGACATCTATAGTATTTATATTTTCTTTTTCCCCTCCTGTCTGACTTCTGTCATGTCTTATACCCTTTGCCTGTGTCTTTGCCTGCATTCTATCCCTGGCTAAAGCATTTCGTTCTGCAAGGCCTTAAGCTGTGAATATGCCCACATGTAGTCCTTTCCTGTTGGAACAGGGGACTCAGTGAACTCTCCAGTACAGGGAAGGAGAATCAGAGCTGGCCAATGTGGGCCAGATCTTGATCTCCCCCACTGCCTGTGGGCCAAATTGGATAGGTAGGAGGAGCCATTCACCTGTCCATTGCCTACAAGCCCCTTTTGTGTCTTTACCTGCCCCATATCTGACATAATATAGGACAGTGGCTTCGATAAAACTGCCTTATGGGGAGACCTGCTGGGCCTAATTAGGCCTATGGGACGGAAGTTGGCTGCCCCTATTCTAGAACATGTTCATATGCAGCTTACTGAATGGCCTTGGACTCTGCATAGGTGTGAGTAGAGCACAGTGTCTGATAATGTTTCATGCAGAGTCCATCCACCCATCAATCAATCAATCAATCAATCAATCAATCAATCAATAAAAAATCAAGTCTGTCTCAATGTGCAGAGGCCCTGCCTGGGCCCCCTTAATCAATACTAAATGTGCTCAGTCCTAGCTTCTGTTACATCCCTAATCTGTGGTGGCAGAATTCGTAATGTTGCCAAAAAACCTAAAATTAAAAACCAATTGAATGACCAGAAAACATGCAAGTTCGTCTTGCCTTAAAATCTGGGTATTGTGATACCACATTTGTGGTGTGGATACACATTGACATGTACACTTTGTTCATATCAGCAGTGGGGAACGTGTGAGCTTGCAGATGCTGTTGGCCTCTAACTCCCATCAGCCCTGACTGTTGACCATCCTGGCTGGGGCTGATGGGTGCTGGAGGCCAACAATAGCTGGAGGGCCACAAGTTTCCCCACCCCCAGTTTAAGTAAAGGATTCTTCTTCCTAGAAAGTGCAAAAAGGTAATGCCATTCTAAGCTAGCAAGCCCTTGGCATGTTACTGATGGAAAAAGGAGATCCCAAATTGCTTGGGCTTGACCTTTATTTACCTTCTGGGTAACTTTTATGGAGCAAACCCTTTCTTTCTCTTTGAGGCTGAATCTCTCCACTCACCCACCCCGCTGTCAAGAAATAACACATTGAATTGGGGTCATAGAATCATAGAGTTGGAAGAGACCACAAGGGCCATCGAGTCCAACCCCCTGCCAAGCAGGAGGTTGAAAGCTATTTGATTGTTAATAGCTAACAATTTGCAACTCTGTGTTTACTTTCTACCACTGAATACCAACCAGATGCCATATCTGTGATCTTTCATAAGGGGAATACTTCCTGTTCAGTGTTGACAAATCTCATCATACCATACAGAAATTGGGAATCCTGGCTCCCTCTGTGCCTGACAGTAAGACACATAGCATTCCTTTTTCAAAAGGAGTTCAGAGTGACATTAAGTCCTCCTGGACTGAGAGGTATCATTGGCTGAGAATGACGGGCATGTGAAAGCCCACGGAGCCAGGATTTCAAGCTAGGTATATGATGTCGCAGTTCCAGCCCTAGGGCAGACTGCATTATGTGACAAGATTCTTCCAAGAAAATTACTTTGCTTGCATCATGCAGTGCTCTTAATTTCATACCTGCTTTAGTTAAAGCATTGCCATAACTTGTCTCTTGCTTTCAGTGGGCTTTGCAACCCTGCAGTTTCCATAGGCAGTCTTTGAATATGTGGGGATTTGCAGACTTCCATTGTTGCTGGGACTCTGGATGCTGAAATAGGTAGGGACTAATGTTCTCATTTATCTTGGCAGTGGAGCTCTATCAGCCTGTGCTGGTAAGCCAGATAGAAGATGGTTGTGACCCAGAACCAGACTGGATCTTTTTGCGGATCACTTCCCGACACATAATGGAGGTGGAGCTGAGAAAAGGCAAGGTTTTGCGCAAGCTGGAGCTGAAAAGCCTTCGGAAAATAGAAACCTCAGAGATGCAGTGGAGAAGGATGGTGAGTTCCAGTTGCTTTTGTGGGGGACAGGGTTTCCAGTAAACTGACCACCATGAACTCCAGTATAGCATTGCCTGATGATTGTGTGCAAGTATTGGCTGGCTCTTTCCAATGAGCTTTCCTTCAGGCAGTGCACAGGAATATTAGATTATTTCGGGTGTGACATATGGTGTAGATCAGGCTGGGCAGATCTACCAAGCAAGTGAGAATTTTTGCCGATAGGAAACTTAGTACAGTACATTATTTTCTTTCCCTGAAACAGAGTTGCTTAGTCTAGTCCATACTTTCTGCTTCAAATCCACTTCTTTTTTCCACTACTACTACTATAAAGCACATGATCACATTACAGCTGGGTGAGCGGAAGCTTGTGCTGGCACCATTTTGCACAGTTTCTGCATTTCTGGCTGCAGGAATTTGAAAGCCCCAGACAAAACCAGTCCTTCCTCTCACTTGCTGCTGGCCCTGGGTTCAGCTTCTTATTTCCCAACAACTTAATGAACGACAGTGTCAACCTTGTTTTTAAGCATCTAAGGTTTTGTGGTAGCTTGAGCCTGCTTGGTTGCCTTCAGATGATACAGAAATCGGAGCACCAGTACCTGGTAGTGCATGTAGAGAGGGCACCTCAACAGTACGTGGAGGAGAATGTTCTCTTTTGCCCAATATTTAGCTAATCTCACTGAGAGGAGAAAACCACCCTATTCACAGCAGCATTGCACTGGGATATAAATATCCAGGAGAGCCTTGTGGTGGGCTCTATCCATGACTCCCACCCCACTGTGTATTTGGGGTCTGCTCTGTCAGTTTCTTCAAAGGAGGCATTCTGGGGTATAGTTGGTTCCCTATATTCACTTCACTACAGCTGTTTTACATTCCATGATTGGTTTCAGCCATGTAAGCATAGTCTGACATTGGTTGCAGAATTCAGCGTCTTGGTAAACCTTCCTCCTCCCCATCTGGAGCAAATAAGTTGCTAGTCATTATAGGTGTGAAGATGAGCTTGGAAATATGTGGGCGATGTTTGCTGAAATCTCAGAACATAAGAACAGCCTGCTGGATCAGGCCCATGGCCCATGTAGTTCAGCGTCCTGTTCTCACAGTGACCAACCAGAGGCCTGTGGGAAACTAGTGAGCAGAACAGGAGCATAAGATCTCTCTCCTCTCCTGTGGTTTCCAGCAACTGGTATTCAGAAGCATTTCTGCCTCCCAACTGTGGAGGTACATCATAGTCATGGCTAGTAGCAGCAGGTGAGCAGTTCAGTGTCCTCTGTAGCTCTTCCTTGTCTCTCTCCCCCCACCCCAATGGCTAACAGAACGGGAGGATGCACATTATTGGGTTACCTTGCCAGAGAGGTTTTCGAGGAACTCCTAATGCAGAGACACACAACCTGTGCTAGATCAGCAAGCGGCTGCAGTTGCCGGTTGGTCCAAGTTAAAGGGGCTGGGCAAAGCGGTCTCCATTGCAATGTGCCTGTGAAGAGAGTGTGAGCAGGACAGGTTTCTTTTCATTTGGGAAGCTTGTTCTGACCAGAAACCTATCTCTTCCTGGCAGGACCTGGAGCGGGTGTTTCCTGTTCTCACACTGCACTTCAGCTACATCCGCAAGGACCGCCGGAAGCGTCGATACGTAGTGTTGGATGACCACCCTGAGCAGTGTGTGCAGGTAGGTGAGGAGGTGCTTGGTACACAGCTCAAATTGGAGTGGAAGGGGAGGGTGCCCCTGCAGAACCTTAGCTCCCCAAATTTAGAGAGGGGATGTTGTCTCAGAGGTGGGGCCAGCTTGACTCCTGAGGACACAAGAGCAGCCCTGTCTGAACAGGTCAATGGTCCCATCTAGTCTACCATTCTGTTTCCCTCAGTCGCCACCAGATGAGTGTGGGAAACCCAAATGCAGGGCATGGAAGTTGATGATCATTTCCTGCTCCCCAGGTACTGGCATTCCATGACATACGGCTTCCAAACCTTGAGTTTCAAAATGCTGCCAAGATTAATATGCACTTGAGTTGGACAAATTCAGGGACGAAAGGTCTAATCCCCTTTTAAAGTCATCTGAGCCACCGCATCTTGTGGCAACAAATTCTATAAATTTTGCATTTCACCTTATCTGTCCTAAATCAGCTGCTAGTCAGCTTGGAGAGAAGTGCAGTGCTTCCTCCGGTGTTCCTGGCCTCCCGCTCTCTCTGCCCAAGGCTAAGAAAGGTGCTAGTTGTGATATTCACTCTGGTGTAAAGGGAGGCAGTGGTATCTCAGCTGCCCTCGCATTCTTCTGCAGCTGTTCTGCCCACTTCTTGCTTTTTTCTTTTTTTTAAAGGACTTGCTCCGGCTGCTGGGACCCACCCTGGAGGAAAACCAGAAGAAGGCCGAGGGAAGTTCAAAGCTCCAGTGTCTAAAATGCAAACAGGAATTTGTTGGATTCTTGTCACTTGGACAACAGAATCCAGGCTTCACTATAGACGCTTCAGCTTTCCCTGAACAAGGTATGGGATGAACAGGGTATATTTTTGCAAAATGGGGGTCATACCTACTGGGTTGTGCTAAAGCCCTATAAGTTCAAAGCACTCATTGGAATGTGAAAACACTGTGGTTGACCACTTATAATCTGATTTGTTCTCCCTTGAAGAGGAGAGATCTAAAATGGTTAGTAGGCTGGGCTCTCTTTGGGACATCACTTTGGGTCATCACATCACTTTCTGAACCTGTGTCTAGGGGATGTGGAGCCTTTGAATGAGTAAATTGGCTACTGCAGCTACTTTGCCGTCTTCCTAGATGTGTTTAGTCCTCTGCTACATCTGCATGTTTCTATGGTAGGACTTTTGCTGCCCAGCTGTTAAATTTCTCTATAATGCTATGAATTATATTGATATATTTTTTCTAGTTAGCTTTCCATCTTTGTGAGAGTGCTGTGTTATTTAACCATAAGTCATTGTCTTGGCTATTTGGATGAATTCCTTTGGGGTGGGGGAATGCATTGACATAGTATTCAACTTTTGCTTTTCTTAATTTTTTCAAGGTTGATTATGAGAGATGAATACAGTGCTTTGCTGCATAATTAGCCAGTGAGACCAGAGCATCAAGGGATGCACATGGAAACTCCCTTAAGGAGAAGGCAGGGCGGCAAGGGACTAACATGTTAGACTTTGGGTCCCTGAGAGTAGAGCCTGGTGCTAGGACTACAGCTGCCAGACCAGGTTCTGCTATGTTCCTCTTCTTCCTCTTCAGGTGCCACTGCTCTCAGTGAGCCCACCATCTGCCCCAGCTGCTCCAGCGACCATGTGGTCATCTTGCCCTGCGAGGGGCGTTCCAGCACTCCATTGCTTCCTGGGGAAAGCCAGCAGGAGGCTGAGTCGGGAAAGTTCTACACTGGCGAAGAGACTACCTCTGAAACCGGAACCGGCTCCAGTCCCCGGATCCAAGAGCTGAGCAGTGACCAAGGCAGCGCTGCCCATTCCAGCTCCCGCAGTTCGGAAGGGGCGGACGGCAGTGGCAGCAAGAGTGGCTTGAGCTCCAGGGGCCGCTACTCCTTCCTCAGCCAAACGGATACCAATGGCGGGGGCCTGTTGGGGAGCTATCAGTATGGCCCTTCCCGTGGGCCCACCCCTCCCCAGCTCTCCCTGAGCATGGAGCAGGAGGAACACTGGAATCTGAGTCCCCGTGAGTGCTGGCAACCTGGTAGGGGTGGGTCTGCAAAGTCAAGGGGAGCGCTGAATTCTGCACAGTTAGAGGGGGTATACTAAAAGAAATGTCGTCCTCTGCCCTAAGACTCAGTATTAACCTTAGTTAATATCTTTGAAACTGCCTTTATTCCTGCCACTGCCCAGGCTGGTATTCCTATAAATAGAATTGTTGTTTTTTTCCTGCAGAAGTGAAGCAGGAGCTCCATCTGCTGATTGTTAAGAGCACTATGTGGCTATTTATTTGAATTGTTTCATTTTCAGCTGCAATTTTGAATGCAGCCAAGAGGAGGTGACTTGCTAATGTCTGTGTAAATGTCTGCTGAAGGTTTGGTGGTGGCTGCATTTGGATTGGTAGTGTCAAAGTAAAGTGACAGCAGGCAGATTGCTTTAATTCAGGCCTGCCTAAGTGGAGTGGCTGGGGATGGAGCTCTTGGGGGGGTTGTTACCAACAACCTCCATTGTTGCCAGCTTACTGCCATCTCTGTGTAGGAGCATCTGTGACCCTGAAGTTACCTATCATAGAGTTGGAAGGGGTCCCTAGGGTCATCTAGTCCAACCCCCTGCAATGCAAGAATCTCAACTAAAGCATCCTTGACAGAGGGCCATGCAGCCTCTGCTTATAAACCTCCAAGGAAGGAGAGTCGACCACCTCTCATAGCAGTCTGTTCCACTGTACTTCCTGATGTTTAGTTAGAATCTCCTTTCTTGTAACTTGAATCAATCCCCTCCAGTGCTGGAGAAAACAAGCTTGCTCCATCTTCCATGTGACAGCCCTTTCAATATTTGGATATCATATCTCAGTATGGCCAATGATCAGAGGTCAACAGCACAGGTTTCCCACCCTGATTCTAATTTGTGCCTTTTCCCTACTTCAACTGTAGAAGAGCCATGAGAGGCTTTCTATTAGAGCTGGGTTTCACAGACCATAATATTATCTGGGTGAGTGGACATGTATTCTGGGAAAGCTACATGGCACAGAAGCGGAATTCTGCATAGATCTGGTATTGGGAAGCCCATTAGCAACTTTCAGAATGTGGTCCACATTTCCATTGATCTATCTAGCTTGGAACCTAGTCAGATGATAAGCATACTCTAGCAGAGGGAGGCTTGCCTTCAAAAGAGGTGGGCCTAACAATCTCTATTTTGATGGATTCTAAACTCTGTGACCAATTCAGGTATGACCTTGTAACTGAAATAAACCCAGTCTGGATGCAGTAATAGCTCTAGTTTGATACGGGCACCAATGACTACCTGGTTGCAAAGTTAAAATGCTGCCATTGACTGCTCAACCCCACTTTTTTTTTTTAAGAAGATATTTATTAAGATTTTCCATTTTATACAAACCAAAAAGAAAAAGAAAAAAGGGGAAAAAATTAAAAAGAAAAAATATTAAAAACACATAAGTTTCATATCATATTTTCCAATAACATATTTCCTTGACCTCCTCATACCTCCCCTTCTTGTATTCCAGTTCAAATTGTTCATCCAGCAAATCCTTATCTCATAGCATTACAGCTATAAACCTTATTTTCTATCCATCTTCTTAAATTATTGTAACTTATACTCTTACTTATGTACAAAAAAGAACTATTTTTTCATATGCTTTTGTACCATTACAGCTGATAACCCCTTAATTTCAATCCAACATCACTCAGTATTCCTTAATGTTACAATATTTTTGCAAATAGTCTTTAAATTTCTTCCATTCTTCTTCTGCCGATTCTTCTCCCTGGTCACGGATTCTGCCAGTCAATTCTGCCAGTCCCATAAAGTCAATCAATTTCGTCTGCCATTCTTCCAGAGTGGGTAGATCTTGCGTCTTCCAATACTTTGCAATGAGTATTCTTGCTGCTGTTGTAGCATACATAAAGAAAGTTCTATCCTTTTTTAACACCAATTGGCCGACCATGCCCAGGAGAAAGGCTTCTGGTTTCTTCAAGAAGGTATATTTAAATACCTTTTTCAATTCATTATAAATCATTTCCCAGAAAGCCTTGATTCTTGGGCACGTCCACCAAAGGTGGAAAAAAGTACCTTCAATTTCTTTACATTTCCAACATTTATTATTGGGCAAATGGTAAATTTTTGCAAGCTTGACGGGGTCATGTACCACCTATATATCATTTTCATAATATTTTCTCTTAAGGCATTACATGCCGTAAATTTCATACCTGTGGTCCACAACTGTTCCCAGTCAGCAAACATGATGTTATGTCCAACATCTTGTGCCCATTTAATCATAGCAGATTTAACCGTTTCATCCTGAGTATTCCATTTCAGCAGCAAGTTATACATTCTTGATAGTATCTTAGTTTTGGGTTCTAAAAGTTCTGTTTCTAGTTTGGATTTTCCCACCTGGAAGCCAATTTTCTTGTCCAAATTGTACTCAACCCCACTTTTTTTTCCTTTTTAAAAACGGTTGCCCCCTCAGCCACCCACAGTACTATGGACATGCAGGACTTCTCCTCTGTGGATCATCGGCTCAAGCTTTATTTGGACATGGAGGTCTTTGACAGGGCAGAGGAGTTCAAATGCTTTCTGAAGGTAAGAAAGGCAGCTCTCCACAATACTGACCATTTAAGGTGGGTGGGGACACATCTGGATTTAACTTAGGCATTGACAGTCATGTAGGTTGGTGTTTTTTCCTGAGGCTCATAAGACCCTGCCTTCTGCCATGTTTGTTCTAGGTGGCTGTTGTGAAGAATGGCCGACCTGGGGAATTCTTGGCCCTCCTGGTGGCTTCAGACACCCACTTCCACGTGCTGGAGATTACAAGACGGATTAGGTGAGAAGGGCTGCTATTGGAGCAGTTCTCATTTGTGTTCTGTTTCCTGTCTTGACATCCACTTGATATGGCTAGAGCAAAGAGAGCCTTCAGAATAAAGAAAGACCTCTATTAAAATCATATAACGCCTTCAACCCATGTTACCCGGCATTGTCTACTACCCTAACTAGTAAGTGGGTGTTTGAGGTCCCAGGCAGAGGACTTCCCCCGTCACCTGCTTCCTGAAAACCTTTAGCCAGAGATTCCTGGGATTTAACCTGGGATATTCGTTCACACAAAACATGTGCTCCTCCCCTGAGCTCTGTGCTCCTGACTGAGAAAACTCTTATCCCTTGTTGGTGTTAGCCTCTGCCAAAAAAACAACCCTCCTTGAGCTTGCTAGGTAAGGTGGGCCCTACCTTGCATTGACTTGACACATTTGGTTCTTCTGCACCAGGGGGCAGCCGTCTGCTTGGCTGAAGAAGGGGGACAGTCACTGCCTGTCTGACCTGTCTTGCCTGGAGGTGGGGCTGTGCCATCAAAGCTTGCATATGGAGTTTGCGAATCCCTGCGCCTCCTATAACCTGCTGCTTCGCAACCAGAGTCACTGCAGAAGATTTCTCCAGTGCCTGACATGTAAGAGGGTGTATGGGGCTGTGTGTGCATTTGTACAAGCTTCCCTGATCTTGTCTCTGTGCTGACTGTGAAGAAAAGTAACCAGAATAATGGTGGCTTGTGTGACAATCCCAAACAAGTGCTGGGGTCAGTGCAGTTCTGCTAAGCCTGTTGACTAGAGGCTAATGCAGTGTGGTACAATAGAATTCCTCTTATTTTTGGTTTGGCTTAACTGCCTTGTAGCCTTTGCTCAGATGGTCTTAGAGAGCCAACTCTAGCTACTCGACTCCTCCCTGCTTGCTGCTGTGTGAGCTATGGTTTCCCACCCACCCATCCAAGCCCTATGTGAAGGAGGGCTCTCTTCACTGACGCAGCAAAATTTAGTCTTGAGAATTGGCCCTTGCTGGCTTAGACCTTTTCCCTGGAAATTTACCTTGAAACTGCCCAAGTATCACAATTGCATCATAACTTCTCTCAATATCCTCTCCAGATCTCAAAGAGGAATTGCCGGCCAAAATCAGGAGGAAAATCCCAGACGTTACTGTGGAGGAAATGAATCCGCAGCATCCATTGTGGTAAGATGCCTATTGCCATTGTACAGTGTAAATGAGGTTTTAGCCTACAGGTGGTGCTGTCGTGACAAGGACACAAAGTGGGAAGTTTAAAGTTATGCAGGCGAGGAATAGTGGTTGGCTAGGATAGGAGCAACAACGGAAAGTGAATTTGGTGGAGGACTTGCCTCAGTCATGTTGTGTCTGTGTTGTAGGCCATTGATTGAAAAGGACCTAGCAAAAGAAGCTGCACGTGGCTTGGCCAGACCCTTCTTCTACCTGTTGGCATACCTCATTCAAGGTATGGATGTGCTGTTCCTGGAGTCATTTTCAGCCTCAATGAGACCCTTGTGTGGCTTGATATAACTCTGTTGCATAAGCCGACTGTCCAACCTCTTTTTCCCCAGGGGCTTCTGCCTTTCCTGTGACCGTGCTCAGCACCCATAAAAAGATCTTCCTGGTGGAAGAAGATCACCAGTGGCAAAACATCCCACCCTCTGCTGCCTCAGACACTGGCACTGAGAAGCAGGCAAAGAAGTGCTCCCAGCTGAAAGGGAGTGAACCAATCAGCAGCATCTGTGGTGTTATACTTTACCGTTTCTCCCCTTGTGACATGAAGCTGCAACTTTACGATGAGGTACAAGTCACAGCATCAGCACTTCTTTCCGGGATACTAAAATGCTTGTATGGAAGGGGGTAAATGCTTCCTTGGGAAAGGTGAGCATTACTGCAGGACTGCTCTCTTGCTCGTAGCTAAATCTACTGGTTCCTTGCAAAAGCAGGTGACCATCTCTGGTCTGAGTAAGGAAGGGCAATTCTGCTTGGTCAGGAGGCGTAACTCAGACCTAGCAAGCAGAATTCAGTCCAGGGGCTTACTGCTGGGTATGCCCATTCCCTGATCATCTGAACTGCGCCTTCTTCCTCTGCAGGTCCTGAAGGTGGAAAGCACTTGGCATTTGCGAACAGAATGTCCAGACCTGCTGGCTGATCTGGTAGAGTGGTTGCGTGTGCCCTGGGAAGAGATGTTCTCCATTGCTCTCCAGAAGACTGTTCTTGAGGTGCTGGACTGAACCAAAGAAGCTCTGACTAATATGTTTCTGTCCCTGTCGGATTGGAAGGACAAGTTGTTTTTTGAGCCACTTCCTAGAATGTGGTGCATGACACCATTTTGAACTTCGCGGCTGTTGCAAATCGCAGCGGCATCTGGGAACTGTAACTGGAAAGCTTGCATCTGTCTTCTGTTTTGACAGTACAGAATCCTGGCCATTTGCAAGACCTCTTGGTGGTTGTGTAGGTCACTTCCAGCAGGGCCAAGAGGTGAGCCAGCCGCAGTCTGACCACATATTACTTCCTGTTAGACTGGAAGAAGCTTCAGGGTGGCCCCAAAGCCAGGACTAAGCTTTCCACAGCAGTTCCATGTGCACTCGTCACTTTCTCTTGGGTAGCAGCTACTGGAGATCCTAACTCTCCTGGATTCTACACAAAACTGGACTGTTCTGATCCAGGTAGCGGCCTGGCACTCTCACTGCGGATCTTGGGAAATTGTCTGACCTTCTTTGCTTAGCTGTGTAGGCCTCACTTTCCAGATTGGCCAGGTGCATATGCTGCAAATCTGTCCCTGTGCTGGTCGAACATTCCTAAGGGTTGCCTTAGCTATGGGCACAAGGATATGAGAACTCTCTCCTACACTTTGTGGATGTGGAGATATTTGGGCACTCAGGGTATGACACACTGGAAGCTACTGTCTTCCCTGGGACAATTTTAACTGTGAAACTTTTATTTTTTGGTGTTTAATAATAAAATGATTTTTAACTTCTTTTGGTTCCCCCTTCCTGAGATGATGCAAATTCCTAACTGGCTTCGATTTTGCAAGTAACTGATGCTGCTGTTCTTCTGAGAGTTGCCCTGCATAGGAAAATACTGATTTTTAAGATGGGCTGTGGCTTCACAGTCTAACAGGGGTTCTCAAACTTGGCTTTCCACTTTTGCTGGAATAAAAATCCCATCATCCCTGACCAGTGTTCAAAACTCCCAGCCTTTTAGGCGCATTTTGCAACAGGGAATTTCATTAGTGTGAGCAGTTTGAGCTCTGGGTACAGTACTGTGCCTAAGAGTTCAGATTAAAACTGCAGAGTGTAAAGAAAGGAGGACCTTTTTCTGCTTCTCCACTTCCAGCTATTCTCTGAAGATTGGAGAAGAGACCCTCCCTCTTAAGAATATTAGGGGGGTGGGCCAGGGAAGGACTAGACCATGTTGAAAACGAAGATAATATTTTAGCTGCAGTTCATTTATTTTCAGCTTTGTATTCTTGTTATAAAAAAGTGCATCTAGACATTCTGTTGTTGTACCCATAACCTAGGCTTAAGGTGCCATTTAGCTCCTAGCTTTCATAACTCAGTTTCTAACACTGTCCCTGACCACTGGTCCTGCTAGCTAGGGATGATGGGAGTTGTAGTCCAACAACAAGTGGAGACCTGAGTTTGAGAAACACTGGTCTAATAAAAGTGCTTCAGTTGCAGACTTCTGGGGAGTGCAGGGAGATTAAAGTGCAGGGTCTACACTTTTGCCTGGTACTCTAGTGACAACATAGGGAGTATCTGAAGAAGTGTGCATGCACACGAAAGCTCATACCAAGAACTAACTTAGTTGGTCTTTAAGGTGCTACTGGAAGGAAATTTTTTTTTTGTTTTGTTTTAACATAGGGAGTGTTGCAGCAAGCCTGGTGGTGATCTTTGTGTCCCCAGGAGACCTCAAGTAACTATTTTCATAGTCATTGATGAAACCTCCTTCTACAGAGGCCTGTTAAGCTGTCAAGGCTTGCTGCCCCCTTCTTTGGGGGCTTCCCTTTTACTAGGTGGCTGAAATCCGAGGAAACTTGTAGGGGACACTGTGCTGAGCAGACCAGGGAAATTATGCAATCTCCACCCCCAGTTTCATCACCCCTTGTTCCTCTTTTTTCATGGTGGTTCTGTTCCTTTCCATGCATGCCAAGCTAGCTGAGAGCCTAGTTTCTTCCAGAATCAGTCCAGGGACATTCCTGGCAAGAGTGTGATCTGTTTTTCTTCCAGGGTGCCCCGGAGCACAGAAATGACTGGGGTATGTTGCATGACCAGTTAGCTGACCTGCGTTCCGGAGAACAAAGCGTGCCTTGATCAGCAGTCCTACACTAACAAGGGACTGAAGCAGAGGCAGTTATATCGCAATAACTGAGGTTTTTGTGGATTCTGTGATGGCACTGCAAAAAGGCCAGCAGCTAGGGAGGAGGCCTCTGTGGTGTGCATCTGTTTGGGGGACACACCCAGTGCCTTGAGAGCCAAAACCTCTTTTTATCTCTTTACCAAAAACAACAACACCACCTTACTAGGTTTAACAGAAGCGGGGGGCTAGGACCCTGCTTTTTACATCCTTTCACAATGGCCTTCCAAAGTAAGCCAGTGCCAATGCCAAAACTATCCAGTAATTGCTACCACTACACTTCCTGTTAAACCTTGACAACTCTGTGGAGTGAAGTCTAGGAGGTCAAAGCAATTGCTGCCATAGGCAGCCTGAGTCGGCACACCCTGCATTTCTCAGATCTCTCTCAATTCATCAGAAACAGCAGGGTTGGCATCTAGTTGCCTTCCCCACATTGGTGTTCAGTGCAATCCCTTCTTTCCCCTGTGAAATCCCCATTTTCAACCCCAGTAGTATACACTCAGCAACTAGGCATGTGGGAGATAACAAAAACTCAAATAAACACCCATTAGACCCCACAGCCATATTATGTGAATTTTTATGAAGAATGAAAAGGAAGGCAAATGGACAAAGCAGGATATGGAAAATAGATTTGAACCAACAGGTTCAATATATCTAACCTAACCCTGCTATTTACAAATGGGCTTCTAATCTCATGAGCAACCCAGCATAGGTGGTTTTCTGATGGTTGGTGTGGGATGAAAACTGCATATCCACAGCCCAATTTTAAGGGGTTTTCCGCCTACATTGGGTTAAGTTACAGTGGGCTTTCCCCACCCTCCAGCCAATCGGAGCACACGTCATGCTTGCCAGGTTACCAGGATGACACCTTTCTGAGAGCTGGGGAGATGGCAGATGACCCCTGGGGGCAGGTGAAGATGGCTACCGCTGGTGTAAATTCCCAGTGGGATTTCTTAAATTTCCTGTCGCAAATCTAGCCTGTCCTTTTTGATTCAAGACTTTGATTGGAGTACAGACCTGGCTCATTCAGTTGCCATAGAGGGCAAGAGATCGGACCTTTTACTCAATCTTTACTATTCCTCAAGTTCTCCACCTGACTCTTGAGTAAAGTGGCTTAAATGCTGCCCTGGGTGCAAAGCTAATTCCTCCTTACCATTGTTTTACAATGGCTCTGGTTAATTTCATTCTAAGCCTTCTGCTGCTTGAGGAAAGCAAATGGAGCACTGCAAAAACAAGCTCCTTCCTACTTGAGTGATGAATGAGTCTGCTTTGTTTGCTATATTGGCATCATGCCCTCCCACCAAAAAGCGCAAAGCTTTTTTAAAACTCATACCGGCTGTGGAAACTAAAGCAAGTTAGATTTAGAGTGGCTTTCTCAAAGATATCCAGTAAACTTCAGAGCTTACAAGAAGTCTGGGGCTTACCAAATACCCAACTTGAATGTTTATGACCTTCCTGCCACACTGGGTGCTCTGTTGACCACAGAAAAGCAACGCTGCCTTCCTTAGCCCATGTTCTTTCTGAAATTTCCATAGTAATTGTGGCAACATGCACTGGAAACAGATCTGAACTGACGATGAGGAACCTATGCCCCTCCAGGTGTTCATCATCATTGACTGCCTGTCACTTATCCACAATGGTGCTTAGAGTAGCTCACAACATGAACGATAACAAAAAATAAATAAATCCAAAAAACAAATTAAGAACAATTGAAAAGAATAATAATGTCAATAGATACAGGAAACAAATCCATACAATAACAATATGAATTAATTACCGGTAATTACCGTATTTTTCGCTCTATAGGACGCACTTTTTCCCCTCCAAAAATGAAGGGGAAATGTGTGTGCGTCCTATAGGGCGAATGCAGGCTTTCGCTGAAGCCTGCAGAGTGAGAGGGGAGAGCCCCAGCGCCAGCCCCACAAGGTCGGGGGACAGAGGGAGGCGGAACGCCGCCATCCCGCTGTCTCCCGAAGTGGTTTGGAGGCTGACGGCGGGGAGACCCCGCCGCCAGCCCCGCAAGCTCCGGGGACAGTGGGGAGGCGCAGCGCGGAACTGATCTGAAGGCCGGCGGCAGGGAGAAGAGCGCTTCTCCCCGCTGCCTGCCCCGCAAGCTCCGGGGACAGCTGGGAGGCACAGCGCGTCTCCCCGCTGTCCCCAGACCTGATCTGAAGGCGGGCGGCGGGGAGAAGAGCGCTTCTCCCCGCTGCCTGCCCCACAAGCTCCGGGGACAGCGGGGAGGCGCAGCGCGTCTCCCCGCTGTCCCCGGACCTGGTCTGAAGGCGGGCTGTGGGGAGAAGAGTGCTTCTCCCCGCTGCTGGCACCACAAGCGCCTGGGGGGGAAATAATTTTTTTCCCCTTTATTTCCCCCCCAAAAAACTTGATGCGTCCTATGGGCCGAAAAATACGGTAACTTGACAGAAGGGACGCGGGTGGCACTGTGGGTTAAACCACAGAGCCTAGGACTTGCCAATCAGAAGGTCGGTGGTTTGAATCCCTGTGACGGGGTGAGCTCCCGTTGTTCGGTCCCTGCTCCTGCCAACCTAGTAGTTCAAAAGCATGTCAAAGTGCAAGTAGATAAATAGGTACCACTCCGGTGGGAAGGTAAACGGCGTTTCCGTGTGCTGCTCTGGTTCGCCAGAAGCTGCTTAGTCATGCTGGCCACATGACCCGGAAGCTGTACGCCGGCTCCCTCGGCCGATAAAGTGAGATGAGCGCCACAACCCCAGAGTCAGCCATGACTGGACCTAATGGTCAGGGGTCCCTTTACCTAATTAACTTGACAGCCTGAAGCTCAACTCCAGCCACAGCCAGCATGGCCAATGCTCAGGGATGCTGGGTGTTTGTGGTTCAGCAGCAATATTTGGAGGGCCACCAGTTCCCTCGCTCCGTTCTCTCCTCCCCATACCCCATTTGTTTCAAAAGCATTTTCAACTCTGTGCCCCTGCCCTTCTAAGCTTATGCTAACTCTTGGGGCTCCCAATCCAGCACTAACCCTCACGATCTATTTCACAGATGAACGCAGAGAGAACCTCAGGTACATACGATCTGCCACTGAGTGTAAAGAGTCATGGATTGATTGCCAGATGGTGCTTGGGCTACCCCTGCCTTGGAAGGTTCAGGAGGAAGGCAGCACTTATTTCAGGGGGATCTGTATTCCCTACAGTTTAAAAACGGAGGTCTCTCCCCACTCCACACACACCGCACAGCAAATACTTTGTCTTTAGATTTTTCTGTGGGTTGTGGTTCTGTGCTGCAGCAGCATGCTGTCTTATGTAAATACTTGGGAGGGGGGGAATAATTGAAACCTGGCCAGTCCGCAACAATTAAAGCAAGTGAAGTTTTCAACCTCAAAGAACAATGATCAGCCAAGGGCACTTCATTCTAAAAATGGCATATTAAATGGTATGTTGGAGCCTTGTGCTGAGCAGGGCAACAGGGGCGCAGAGAACACCTCTCTGCTCCCTTTCTTTTAATCCTCCCCTATTCTTGGGATGTGTGCTGTGCTTCTGTGTAAGCACATTCCTAGCTTTGAAGGTCTTGGCAGTGGCCAAGCTGACTCTTGCATACCATGTGGAATAGTTGGTGCTATGTTGGGGTGGGGGGAAACAATGAAATGTATTTACTCTACTCTAAGGAAAAAATAGAGGACTAAGCTGCCTCCCTGGCCTATTAATGGGCTGATTCATTGTTGGCAGAGAAGAAGCGACTAGCTTAAGAGCTCCCCCCTCCCCAGCTTTTAGGCACATGCGTATGTGTGACCTTTGTGGGCCCATCTGCCACTTCAGTCTGGAGAGTTTGGATTAGGGAGAAATTAGGTTCCCTTAAGCGGCACTTCTGGGACTGAATCAACTGAGAGAGGGCTTCTTTAAGACAATCGGAAAAAGGACGCTCCAGCCAAATACTTTGCGCGAAGGGCGTGCAAGTACCTGTTCAGAAACAGGAATGTGACGGCCTTTAGGGATTGGGAGAGCAAGGCATTCACTTTGTTGTCAGAGGGTACAGTAAATTAGTATACTGTGATCTGGGAAAGAAGCTAGTGGTTGCTCATCTCATCTTTTTGGAGTAGATTTCTTGGAGTGACAATGGTACGTGCGTTGTTGAAATGGTTGGTGCGAATATGCAACGCGGGAATGGGTGCGGAGTCTGTTCTTGGGGGACTAAAGCTCCCATCATTGCCAGCCATTGGCTACACTGGCTGGCTAGGGCTGATGGGAGTTGTAGCGTCGCAACAGCCAGAAGGTCACAGGTTCCTCACCCCTATTGTAAAGGCAGAAACTCTCCAGAGTTCAAGCTGACAATAAAACAAGCGGAGACAAGGAGCTTGCCTGTGTTAGGTGAATGATTCATAAGAACCAGAGAATTTTATAAATGAACGTGACAGAAGTGAGAATAGAGAGTTGGAAAAAGAAGGTATGGTTACATTATCTAAGTGAGATATCAATGTACCGTATTTTTCACTCTATAAGACGTACTTTTCCCCTCCTAAAAAGGGGAAATGTGTGTGCGTCTTATGGAGCGAATGCAGGTTCCATGGCTTTGTGTTGCTTTCGCTGAAGCCAGGAGAGCAAGAGGGATCGGTGCGCACCGATCCCTCTTGCTCTCCTGGCTTCGCTTCACTGGAGAGGCGCTGCACAGCTTTCCCTCTCTGCGCAGCGCCCTTTCAGTGAAGCAGGAGGAGAAACGTTTCTCCTGCCACTTCGCTAAAGGGGTGCTGCGCAGAGAGGGAGAGAATATTTTTTTTCTTGTTCTCCTCCTCTAAAACAAGGTGCATCTTATGGTCAGGTGCGTCTTATAGAGCGAAAAATACGATAGACAAACTGTCCATATTTATACTCTAGCAAAGATTGGTTATTCTATACCTGTTTGTTTGTTTGTTTGTTTGTTTGTTTGTTTGTTTGTTTAAAAAAACATGTTCAATGTTTTATGTTTTCGCAAACCGCTTAGAGATTGTCTTACAATCAACCAGTACATAATTTTTATCAAGCTTGGGGCTGCTGTCTCTTCTTGCTCCCCTTGCCATCCCCCAGCCATGGGCGTAGCCCAGGTGAGACAGGGAGGGGCAGCTGCCCCCACAAATCAATAAAAATCAATAGCAAACTGAGGTTCTGCCCCCTCCCCAACAAAAGGCCTAGCCCCTGTTAACGAAAACCCTGGTTACGCCCATGCCCCCACCCCCTTGCTCTCACTCCTGGCAACCTCTTCCCGTTACACCTGCCCATCACAGCCTGGCCAACCCCCCCTCCCCTCCCTCATCAAACTGTTTAATAGACAGTTGGGCACTTCAGAGAGCAGTTTGCCAAACCACTTTCTGAAGTGCCCCCACACTTCCTTAAATGTTGCTCCAGTAATGTTTAATGCAAGTGGGGGGCTCAGAGAGCAAACTGCTCCCCATGCTTCTAACCTCCTGTGAACATTGCTCCTTCCTCAGCAGCTCACCTGGGCTGCCTGCCATCCACGCTGCTCACTGCTCTGTTGTCACGTTGCAGCTGGCTTGGCCGTCTGTTGGCAGCCATGTGAACTGCAGCATGACGACAATTTTTCGTACAAAAATATAGTATATATAGAAATAACTCGATATACAGTAGAAATCTAAGCATGTGTTTTGGAAAGCCTGTGCCTCCTAGAAGTGAAGTGTAGGTGCCTTTGAAGGTGTGCTCTTATATTCTTGCCTCTAATGTGCTATTGGCATACACTCAACTTCTAAACCATTTTATGGGCAAGCATCTGATTGTAGCCTGGAGCAAGCACCTACTTTGCCCTCTCCCGGTCTGGTTTTATGGGAACAGGACAGGATTCAAAGAGTGTATTCATGAGCAACAGTGCATAGTGAACTTTTATTTTAATTTCTTGCCTGCTGAAACAAAAAATAAAGGTGGCAACCTCTCCCCCTAGCACTAGTTGGCGTTGGTCACTGCTGCTGGAGGGCCTACTTGTAGTCTGTATGGTATTGTGGCAAACCTTTGCCTCTGCACATCTTGGGAGATGAGATTTATAATGAGTGAGGGGTAGCAGGTGCACCTTGATAAGTCTGGTGACATGACGCTCATTAAGGTTAGGGGGTTGGTGGATGAGTACTTGAGAGAGGCTGCTTTTCCATTGTGCATGCTTCAGACAGCTCCCCATGAAGTCTGCATTGGGTGACACATCTATTGAAGAAGGGAATGCAGTAGTAATTAAGACAAAACTCACCCATCCAATACAGGAAGCTGCAGTAGAACTCTCCCTTGAGCTTTCCCCTCTCCTCTCTCTTTCTTTGCTGTGTACCTCGGTTTTGGGTTTAATATATAGCAAATATATTGGAAAGAAAAAGAAACAACATCTGCCCACATTAATAAAAATAGCCCATCCAATTCTTATAAATATAAATAGTCCATATATCCAAATAGGTGTCCAAATGAGATTGCTGGTTTTAAGATTAAATGTCCAAATATAGAAACCATAAGATTAGGATATATATATATATATATATATATATATATATATATATATATATCAATATATCCTCTCCTGCCACCCTCAACATTCCCACACCCTGGAGGCTGGGACCCTGACAAGGAGCCTGTATTGTCAGCTTGTGATGTGCGCAAACACTATACCAAGCTGATGATGGTGTCAGTCGCCAACTGGTTGTTTTGAGACATATACATTAAACACATTACAGGCCACCATCAGTCTGAGCTGCTGGCTCGCCCCTCTAACCCTAGAATGGGAGGAACCACAAACGGTTTATCCCCCACAATCACTGTGGGGAGAAACCATGAAGACTCTGAATAAACAGCCTGCCCCCCTAACCCAGAAGAGGGGAGCCACCACAGGCTCACCCCACTATACCCAAAGCAGATGAGCCACAAACAGGTCCCTCCTCCTCCTCCTCCTCCTCCTCCTCCATGAGTGGGAAGCCCCATCTTCTTGGCCTTCCTCCAATGGTGTTGGGGCCAGAGGCAATACCATGCTGCCAACAAGCCCACTGAATTTCCCCACAGGTGAATGCCAAGGTCTACTGGAGACCTGAGAGCGCTGAGAATCCAGACGGCTCAGATACCTCCAGAGAATATGCAGCCACCACCCACAGAAATATTCTGGGACATACCCCTGCTTTCCAGTCACAAATTCAAATTATCAACTTTGGACCTAGTAACACAAAGCCTAGAGAACAACTTGCTTCTTACCCCCACCCTTCCCCACTTATCTAAAATGTCATATATATTTTTTATTATTGTATGTAATCTTGTACTCTGGGAACTGCTATGTGTGACATTGCAAGTTCCACGGAAATGCTGTTTCATTGCCTGTACATTGGTCTGTAAACAAACTTCCTCCAGTGAAAAAATATTGATCTGTAAGAGGGCCTAAGAAGACAATTCTTCATCTGGCCTTCTTCCCCACCCCCTCCACCAGCTGTTGGCTGTTTAGTCAAATGAGGCATTTGGTGATGCAGCATCTGATTATTAGTACAAACTCTCACACATGCTCCTTGATCCAAAAGCATGGGGGTAGAGTGATAATAGCTCATGTCAATGGTCTTCACATGTAAGCTGCTTCCTTGCTGTGGATTATACTCCTGAATCTGGGTAAGGGTTGTCTATTGAATAAGTCTGTATCCCAGCTGCAGGGAATCTTTGGCTGGACTACGACTCCAATGATCCCTGAGCACTGGTCATGCTTACTGGGGCAGATGGGAGTTGAAGTTCAGCAACATTTAGAGGGTCACAGGTTCCCCACATCTACTATCTCCTGTCTTTCAGTGTGGCCAAGATTAAACTCCTAGGAACTACTGTTGTTGTTTTATACCCCACCTTTTCCCCTGACAGGACTCAAGGCAGCTTATAGATAACTCATAGTCATGGGCTCTTTATTTCCAATATGGCTGGAGTAGCCAGTATGGTGCCCTCCAGATGTTGATAGACTTCAGGTCTCATCATCCCTGAAAATTGGCCATACTGGTCGGGACTGATGGGAGATGAAATCCAACAACATCATAAAGGTGTCATGCTGACCACCTCTGCTCTCTGGTGTGTATTTACTTATAGAAGCTGTTTTGCTATAGTAGATTAGTGGTGGCATGGAAGGTGGGACCTGACATCAGGACCTGATAAACTGGCCATCCATTTGTTGCTCTCCTACTATGCCCCCACTTGTGCCATCATTATGGCTCGTACAGAAGATGCTATGCATTTCTGTTGTTCAGGCTTTGGGTACCATTGCTTATATATCCAAAATGACACTACCCACAGTGCAAAAGGTGAGGTACTGGCAAGCTGAGGGCTACCCCAAAGTTTGCAAAAGTACAAACAACGAGCCTGAAGTTGGAACCTGGACACAGAATGCTGACTTGTTGTTGGAGCAAAAAATGGGGAGGGACAGGGACAATGAAATGGAGTAGCTAAAGTCCTGGACCACATTATTCCATGATGTAACAGTTATGTTCCAACTAGTAAATGAATATATTATTATTAGTTAAATTTATATCTTGCCCTTCCTCTCAAATGAGCCCAGGGCGGAAAATCTTTCTTTTAATAAGCTCAGGATGGTATATGGAGGTCTATCCCCCTCCCCCACTTTTATCAAAGCAACCCTGTGAGGTAGTCACTGGCCTAAGACAACCCAATGAAATGCCGGACTAAGTGGGGATTCCAAGCTGACACTCTCCAGGCATAGTCAAAGGCCCAACCAGGACATCACTCAGTCCTAGCCAGCACACCTGATGGGAGTTGTAGTTCAAAACATCTGGAGGGCTCTAGGATGGCATTTACAAAAAATAGGTTGAATTTTAAAATTGGTTTTGTGTTCAGGTCTGAAGAGCATCTTATACTGTATCTTGTTTTTGGTAGGTGGGACCAGAGAAGTTGAAACCAGGCATTTATTTCAAAGGCTATAACTGGCCTCTAGAAGTTTTCTGAACTGTATTCATAATGTGTTTACCATATTAAGTGAAAATAAAATGCAGAAGTTGTTTGTGAGAGGAAGTACTGGTGTTTCTAAGGAAAGTGGAAAAATACATACGGTACATTTGTATACAAAGGTAACGGAATGTCTTGGGAGAGTTTTACGGTCTGCTCTGATAAGCAGAGTTGTTTCCTGGTATTGTACTTCACGGATTGGGGGTGATGTTCTGATCCTCCACCTCCTGACTTAAGTTCTTGGCAGGAGGAGAAATTCTGCTTGTACCATGCTAGGCTTTCTCTGGAAATAATCAGCCAAACACTTGCAGTGGACTTTAACATGCCATGTTTGGGTATCAAAGATCATATACCTCCTGAATCAGCATGCTAACAAAGGAACAGACTTCAACACCATTGACCTCTGCTTTATAATCAGCATGAATGACATACATAGGTGTGGCTTTTGTGTGCACTTATGATGAACACCCCACTAAGACATGGGGCACACTTAGCCCAAACTCTCTCTTGCGCAGTGCTTCTCAAAGGATGGCCTCAGCACACTACAGTGCCACAGTGCACCCAGCACCGCTTCCATTCGCCCACCCCACTCCTTGCTATGCCTAGCCTTTTGGTTGAATGAATGCCAGTCAGCACCAGCAATTCCTCACATGCTAAAGGTGCTCAGGAGGCAGGGTTTTAGGAAGAGAGGTCTCCAGCCTTGGAGGTGTCAGAGGGCCAAAGGAAGTGTTGAAGGAAAAAATGAGAAAAAATATCAATAGGATAATAATTATGTAATAAATTAAAAACGTCATGGAGAGGAAAGCTGTTATAGGAGGAATAACTGAATGTAAAAAAGTAGCATGGATGAAATAAGCTGACAGATTGGGGTGGGAATAGGGTAAGAGAAATGACAGCAACTGGGTAGCAATATGAAATATGGTGGGAGGGAAAATAGATCTATTCAAATCTTTCAAATGCCAACTTATGCCTAAAACTGGGATGCCTGGTACTTAGCTTGAGAAAAACTGAACAATGGAACTCCTTGTCATAAGTGAAGTGCTGTGGCAAAGAATTTAGTATTTTACAGTGAGGGGTATGACTGGAAAATAACTGTAATTACCAACTGACTATGCCAAATTCTGCCTCATGTGCCACCATTTTGTGACTAGCCTTGTCCATTCATTACCGTTTTGTGGGTCTCAGTAATTTTCAGTCCTCTCACATGGGTTCACAGGATAGAAAAGTTTGAGAATCCCTGTTCTAGTACAGTATATTCCTGATCTCTTCAGTACTGGCATCCACAATGTGGTACATGTGAGCACTATAGTGCTCTCTGACACACACCCTTGGTGCCCTTGCAGTTGTTTTTCGTTTGTTTGTTTGCGGGGGGTGGGTGGGCTGGTTGGGTGCCTGTTTTTTAGAGGATGTTGCCTACTTCTTTTTGTCTGTTTTGGGGTATATGTAGATGTTTTGCCTACTTATGGTGTGTGTGTGTGTGTGTGTGTGTGAGAGAGAGAGAGAGAGAGAGAGAGAGAGAGAGAGAGAGAGAGCATTGCCTGTTTTTCTTCTGTGAAATGGGTATTTTGTGGTACTTGTGAATTTCTTAGTTTTCCAAATGTCCCCCTGGGCCTAGAAAGCTTGCGGACCCCACTCTTACTAGATACTTTACTGTTGGAAGCCACCCCAATCTCTGTGGGGTGAGAGATTCCAAGGGTTCCAGGCGCTTACCCAAGGTTCTTGGACATGAGGCACAGCAGAGACTGTGATGTCTTTATGATACATGGTTTATTTACACATATATACAACTTGAGCCTGTGGTGGAGAGGGTCACAGCATCAACATACCAAACGAGTTGTGTGTCTCCCATAGCTGCAGCCTTGTACTGAACCAGAAATCAAACGTTGCTCTCTGATCCTCTGCTTGCTAATTTGCTTCTAGGTCACACCACTAAACTCTGGCTTTATCTGTTGAGGGAGGGTCCCCCTCCCACCCATTTGCTGTTTTGCAAATGAGCCCCTTAATAGCTCATAACCAAGGCTATCACCTCATGGGAAGCTAGCTTGGCTTGATTAGATTTTAACACTTGCTGGATCCAGGGATTAATTAGAGGGGTCTGGCACTCACAAACTCATAACATTACTATCGCAGTTCTGTTGCATATGCAATAGAAAGTGGGTAAACAACAGAGAAAGCAGGGGTATGGCTCTGGATTGTATTTGATATAAAATGTTTGTGATTCCTCCCTTTTAACCTGGCTGTCCTAAGCCAGAAGCATTTGGGCTTTCCCATTTATAGGAAAATGCATTTTTTTTGTCAATTCATTATTAAATCAAAATATATTGCTTGGAAGCTGCATCACACAGACAAGATTTTACTGCCTTCCAAAAAAAGTCCTTTTTTTAGGTGTCTGAAGATTGAGAGAGAGTCTGCAGGAGAAGCTTCTATTTTAACTTTGGAACTGTGCTTGGATTTAAAGATAGTTTCTCCTAGTGTTTATTGCTTAGGAAAATGCTCAGAAGTCAAGAAGGCTCATGTCTTTCCAAACTATCCGTGACTCCGAGAAGAGAATAAAATAAGGAATTCAGTAGAAATTGAATTTACTTGCAACATCTGGAGTCCATCTATCTCTCTGTCCAGAGAACCTGATCGGCTATCTTGAACTCCACTTTGGGCTGACTCCCCTTGGCTGCTTATGTAAGAATGCTTCCTTAATAAATCTAACTCTTCTTGTTCCCTGTTATGATGTCTTGACATATTGGTTTGCCGTCCAAAACTATTAAGTTGCAAAGGTCAGGCTCTGGGCAACATACTCTCTTACCCCTTCTCCAGAAGTTTATAAGAAGTTCCAATTGTTTCCCTCTAATTTATACATACAGTATATTATTTTTTAAAAAACCTAAGGCAAACAATTGAGATTTGTCTGGGAATTAAAGAAGCCTTTTCTTGTGGCACAGGCTTTCCTGGGCAGGAAGCAAACTCTTCTTTTGGAAAGCATGTGTTACAAAACAGGTCTACTGCCCTGTTTTCTTAATAAAACAAAAGGTATGCATATTTGTACATTTGCTTTATGGTACTACTGTGGGTGGAGGTCCTCTCTGTTGGTGCGGGAGAAAAAAATTATAATATACAGTGTTGTAAACAAAAATCACCCTTTTCCCTTATGGGGTATCCAAGAGCCCATATAGAGCCCTTACATAGGTTCCCTATTGGTAAGGGAAAATAACAGAGACCAACCAGAGAATATTGAGAAGCAAAGCAGCTAGTAAGCCTGATCTTTACTGATCTGTTGCAACAGGGTCCTCACTCACCACAACGCAGGAGGGAGGAGGAACCCAGAACAATGGGTTCTTTTGAAATTGCCACCTTGTAGATCAAGACCACCCCCAGAAACATCATACATACATCACAGAAGGGGTGTAACCTAAGACCACCCCCCCAGATACATAATACCTACATCACAGAAAAGGCGGTCTAAAACAGAAATTTGAATGTTGTTTTTCCTGTTTGCCAGGTTATCTGATTGCCTTTCCTGATATTCTGTCACCCATTAAAATGGTGATTACTCAATTCCTAAGACAATGGGAAGGCTCCCTGACCCCCCCATCCCTCCTTGCAGGGAAAACATTTGGTCAGTTTGGGAATCAAAATGGTTTCAGATCGGTCTTCCTGTGCTGATCTATGTACGCGCTTGGTTGGTACACTTATGAACATTACCATATATCTAAGACCTCAAAATTCCTATCACAACATAAAGGATAATTCCCTGGATGCCAAAGTCCAGGTTTGGGGCAAGTACTCCTTGGTGAAAGAACCCCAGCAAAGATTTAAAAATCACAAAATATGTGGCAAAGTGAAGTGTGGAAATATGGGCTGTTATACCTTTAAAATAAGCCCTTGTGAGCTCCACCCAAAGTTCCCCACTTCCCCTAGCATAGAAAAAGACCACACATTTGGTAAGTTAAAAATGGTTTACTTGCAACCTCTCCAAATATCAGATTCATGTACTTTTCCATACAGCATTCAGAAGTTGCACAGGCAATAAAACTTGGGCTTAGCTGCAAAGTGGTAAAAGTTTCTAAATTACTGGTAAAAGAACTCAAGAGTGGCTTTTGAAAGCCATGTGATCTGAGCTTGGGGCAACCAGCTTAGACCTCCTCACACATTGAACTCAGGCAAACTGAAAGGGAACAAATGCTTGATTACCTAGTCCCTCCCAAGGTGAGTTAAGCCTGGCAGGACAGCTTACTCTATAGTCTTAATCCCTTCATGCATTAATTAGATTCAAGCATGTTGCTTATATATGAGCCTGGCTATCTCACATTCTCAACCTACTGAAACTTATACTGCTAATGCCCCATTTACATGGGGGTTACGTTCTGCCCACCTGAGCACATAAGTGAAATATGCGTAAATGGGGAGCACCCAACTGTGCCTCCAGGAGACCAAAGGGGACACACTCTTTGGCCTCTGACTCGTCACAAGTCAGAGGCTTTTTGAGGCTGCTCAGCTAATGTGTGGGAAAGTTTCACCACACTTCAGCAGGGCTTCATTCAGCCATGCAGCTGACACAGAAAAGCTTTCCCATGCATCAGCTGAGTAAACCTCAACAAGCCTCCAACTCATGAGGAGACCCTCTCCAGAACCCAAGAAGGACAACCACTTCAGGCTCCAGGGAGCGTCTGCTCGTGAGCCGGAGGTGCACCAGGGCTTTCTGGCTAACAGCTGACACAAGGGAAAGTGCAGCAGTAGCAGCCACTTTCCTGAGCCCAGTGGCTGAAGAGCCTCAGCTTCTGGCTTGTGAGGAGACCCTCCCAAGAGCCTGAAGACGATGTCTCCTTAGGGTTTTGGGGAGAGTCTCCTCATGAGTCAGAAGTTCAGCAGGGTTTTGTTGAGGCTCTTCAGGTCTCTCCCCCACCACCACTTTTGAGTTTTCCACGCCGCACACATAAATGGGGTGGGTGGGTGTTTAAAACAAGGGAATGTTTATCAGTTGTCTTCCAAGAACCCCCCACCCCAGCAATTTTCAAATGGTGTGTGGGGAGGAAAAGTTTGAGAAGCACTGGTCTAGTATGCATGCATAAATTACTATTGACAGCATTTTTTCCAAATAATTGCTTAATTGGAAAGATAGCTAAAGCGGAATTAGTGTGGTCCAGTAGTTCTGCTTTCATAAGCTTGTGTTCATGTAGTCTTGTTCTGTTAAAGTTAACCACAGGATTTTCTGGTAAACGGCAGCCAACTATTACTTCCTTGTCACATGAAGGAATGGCTGGAACTGCCTCAAGATGAGAGTATGTTTTTTGTGTGTGGTTTTTTGTTGTTATTTGGGGTTCAGTTATTATTACTACCCAGCCTATGAGAGAATAGCATACTAAGTTTATAACAGAAAAATTAATCCTAACCAAGGTAAATGTAAAGGTGTAAAAAAGTTTCATCTACCACAAGTGTGACATGCATTATATTGGTATATGTGGGGACAGGTGGGGTGGGCTAATGAACATTAATATTACCAATTCAAGGGACTGCACATAATGAATGGAAATCTCGATTTAGTCCTTCCTGCCTGATACCTTCTCAAAACCAGCAAAATAGGAACTCTTTCAGCTGAACTCATTCTCCCTCATCAAGCTTTATGTCTGTGGTGATGATGATGAGGATGATGATTTATTTATATGCAGCCCACCCGACCGGGTTGCCCCAGCCCCCTCTAGGCAACTTCCAACAAATGAAAACATCAAACACAGTAAAATATCAAACACTAAAAACTTCCTGATGTCTTCTAAAAGTTATATAGTTCTTTATCGCCCTGACATGTGATGGGAGGGCGTTCCACAGGGAGGGCGTCACTGCCGGGAAGGCCCTCTGCCTGGTTCTGGTTCCCTGTAACTTCTTGCAGTGAGGGAACCGCCAGAAGGCCCTTGGAGCAGGACCTCAGTGTCTGGGCTGGACAAGGTTGGTAGAGAAACTCCTTCAGGTATACAGGGCTGAAATTGTTTAGGACTTTAAAGATCAGCACAAACTCTTTGAATTGTGCTCGGAAACATAATCAGAATTGTGACCGGAAATTACTCAAACTCAAGAGAACACAGTGGGGTCTTGGATGTTGATGACACACAGCTTCCATCTCATGAGGCAACAAGGGTGGCTCCTGTCTGAGGGTAGTGCCTCTGTACTGTTATCTTACGCAACACAATGGAATGAAATCTACATTTGTTCCCATTTTTAATGCTAGTGGAGCCTCATTTGGTAAACTCCAGGGATGATCTGGTGGCTTGCTGGGGCCAGAGCCCCCAATTTATTATTTTTTTGCAGTGGACCCTGTATCATCGGTCCCCTCCCCTCTCCCACTTTAACCATGTTGTTTTTTTAGAAAACAGCTGGATACACTGCAAAGCAGTGGTGGTGAGACATTTGCCACCCACTTCCTTAATTTTCCCAAAGGCAATTTGTCATGGGCCCACATCAACTTTTTCTTGTTTGGTGAGTGCCTAGCAACACCTTGGGTAAACCCACCTCTACTTCAGAGGAGAAATGTAATCAAACAGGAGCTGCCACAAATGAAAATTAAACAGAGACAAATGAAAGACCCTAATTGCGCAAGAGTGCAGGAGGTTTCAGAAAGCAATCTCTATATAAGAGGCAGGCTAATAGATAAAGAAGATGTCTTCCTCCTGAGGCTGAACACAAATGCAGAATCCGTCTACATATGGGACCTTGTTGTAGTGGCCATCCAAGAATGCAATGGGCATCACTTGGAAATGCAGCTCAATAAATAACTAGCTCTAAAATGCTCCCTTGTCAAGACTGGATACCAAGGGGAAATTTTTGTGTTTCTAATTAGTTGTAGGTGCCTTCTGGATTCTATCCAGAAGAGCCAATCCCTTAGTTGACACTTATTCAAGGTCAAAGCAGAACTCAGTTCTGAAAAATAATAACAGTCTAAAAACATATTGAAAAGTTGCTTTCCAGAGTTGCTTATCACCCAATCCCATATAGCACAGTACATTATACAGGGGTCGGCAGCCTAAGGCCCATGGGCCACAAGTGGCCCATAGGGGTCGTTTAACCGGCCTATGAACCCCCGCCACCCGCTCAGTTGGCTCCCGTGCACCATGCTAAACTGGCGCAGAGAAGAGCGAGGACCACCTTCCGCGACACTGGCTGGCTTCCCATTGGCTGCAGGAAGCTCCTGCAGCCAATGGGAAGCTGCGCATGCCTCCTCCGCGCTGGAAGCAGCACCGGAAATAGTGTTTGTGCATGTGTGCGTGCGCATGCACTCCGGCCCACCGTGGCGTCTGCAGGACCGTGAACTGGCCCAAGCCACAAAAACTTTGCCAACCCCTGGTACATGACAATGCCAAATAGCATTAAAAAAATTTTTTTTAACTGAGAGCAGTCTGCTCTTTTCTTAATTGTTGGCCACCTTGATTCTGTGCCAAGAGCTGCTGATATTCCTGATGGTAGAGTGTATAATCTGAAGAAAATTATTCTAGTTTTCAAAAGTTTTATTCAGTTCAAATCGTAGCCCCAGTGATTTCAACAGGATAGAGCATTTGAGTAAGCACTTTGCTACCTAATACCTTTAGGGCACGTAGTCAACTATACGAACCACTAACACAATATTTTGTCCCAAGTGTGATGTTTTGCTCAGATGGCATCAGGTCTGCTCAGGCAAATCATCAGGTATTGGGATCTGTATTTCTATTCTTGTTACCTCTGAAGACAAAAGCAGCTGTTGGGAATGAAGGGGTTACACAGTATCTGCCTTTCCCTCCTTAATCTAAAGCCATCTGCAGCTGCTTTACATAATGGAAACCCTGGGGCAATGAGGGAAGAATCCATTGCAGAACTACTACACAATAGTTCTGCCCTGAGTGAAGTCCTGGCTAGTCAAGAATTGAGGCATGACCTGTGTCTTAGAACATGGCTTACGCCACACACAGCTGTAAAGTAGGAGGTGGGGGTAGGGTGATTTTAAAACAGAAGAGGCCTAAGCAGGAGAATCCTTTCCTTGCCCCACCGCTTTTGTCCTGAAACAGCCTCAACCCCATCCTATTTCTCTGTATGGGGGCACTCCACTCCTGTGATAACACACAGCTCTGCTACCACCCCATTCAGGCAGAATTTGAGTACTGTACTGTATATAATGTGCCTGTGGGAGCAGGATTCTGGGAGATAAAAAATGAGGAAGCCACTTCCCCTTTCAGCACAGGGTGTTTTTCCCCTCCTGCCCTTCTCCCATTCCTTTATTGTACATCTCTCTTCTGTCAGAACAGAGCTATCATTCTTTCTATGCCTGTTTTTAAAATTTCCATTCCCCCCCCCAAAAGCTGCTTCCCTTTCATCCAGCCCCACAGGAGAGGTTTTGTGGAAAAGCATTTCCTTCCTCAGGCCTTGCCTACGCAGCATCACAGACTTGCGTTGCCATTGTATCTGACCACAACAGCTGCCAAGTTTTTACCAAGAAGCAAACTATCTGTGGCCTTGTCAGTCTTGAGTTTTTGTAGGAATGTCCTCTCTTCCCTGTGTACAGCAACTGGAGAACAACATCCCTGCCCTTAAATGCTTCCTCAGAACAACACCAGGCTGAGAACAGGCTTCCATTTGGCCTTTCCTTGACTCTGCTATTGAAGTCCTTGTGGGCTTCTCTGGTGCTTTCTAATGCTAAAAAGGAGAAGAGCCCTTTGCCTGACCAGATTCACAATCCTTTTTAAATCTTCAAGAGCTAATCTTTATTGCCCGGTTGCCGAGGGCTTCAATTCTGAACTGATTTGGGCTAGAGGTGAAGCTTTGTGATCCAAGCCTTGATCTTAAAAGGGCAGAGGCAAAGTTGGTTACAGACAAAATGGTGCCTACACTTCTGGGGCTCAGCTTTCAGTGTCAAACAGCTGGAAGCAGCTGTCAAGCAGCTTAAAGAAGCAGACGTTTTGTTGTGAACAACAGTGAGGGGTTTGCCACAGTGCAGCCATCGGAAATGAGGAATGGACACACTGTCTCCTAAGGTTACAGCCCCTATTTATTTATTTACTGACACTCGCCAGAATGACTGGGCAACAGACCCATGACTAAAATGCTGGCGTGATGGGTGTGTGGATGGGAACTAGGTTGCTTTCAGAATTTCAAATGCTATTTGGGCCTCTTCAGAAATGCTCTATTACTGTTAAGTTGTGGAGAGCCAAATGTATTCCCTTCAGTTCATACATCTGGTGCCGGAGCACCTAAATGGCTTCCTCACTCTCTACATGTGGAAACACGTTTGACTGTGGCCGACTCATAAATAGCACTTTTAATTCATTTGGAATGTCATAGTATGAATGCCTGCACTGTTGGCAAACAGCACAAGTCCTACCAGTTCGTGTCAAACACACACACTTACTTTAACTTAAGAAGCTTAATATAAGCACAGGGTGTGCTAAGTTATCAGTAGTAAGATTATAATGTCTTATTTGGAGAATTCTTGTATGTGCTTATCCTGTTTTGCAGGGTGCATTTGCACCCTATTTGGTCCTGTGCAGTCTCAATGATGACAATAAAAATAAATGCAGACAACCCTACCCAACCCACACCTTGGCAAATCTCTCCTACCCTCGTTCCTCCCCTGCATTCGTTGTGTTATTGTTCCTTGCAACCATTCTGAAGAATTCAGGATACAATTGTAAGCTCTTAAAATGCTATCTTCAAAGGTCTTTTTTAATATAGAAAAGCTTTATATTTAACTTAAAAATTAAAAATAAACTGTTAATAGGTGATAGCCAACATTTGTCATAGACTTAAATAAATAAAATAAACGCCTGTTGATTTAAATGGGCCTACTCTGAACATGATTTACAGTGGTACCTTGGGTTAAATACTTAATTTGTTCCGGAGGTCCGTTCTTAACTTGAAACTGTTCTTAACCTGAAGGACCACTTTAGCTAACCCGAGGTACCACTGTACTTGGTTGTCACCTAAGGGGATTAGATAAAAGATCTGTTAGCCCAGTATCCAGTTTCTGATATCAACCGGTTTTTCCATTTTTCTATTTCTAGTCACTACCTGCAAACAATGATATAACCAAAGCTGTATGGAGAGCTCAATGTATTATTTAATTTTATTTGTACTATTACTGTCTTCTGGAGGAGCATATGTTTTGGGTTCAAATAGTGACATCCTCAAGTCGCACGTATGATGTCACGCACCCACCCTCCCCAAATCTTGGGCGCTAGACGGCACCTCTGCACAAGGCTTCATCAAAGAAAAACCTTAACCCTTTAACAAGGTGTTTACATTACCTATTTTAATGCTCAAATAAAGGGGTCAGAAATAGAACATTTTCTGTTATTTGAATAGAATGGAAATTGAAGCAAGGGTGGGGGGGGAGACTTAATGAAGAAGGGCTGTTACCCATAACTCCATGCCACAAATAAAGGAAAATAATGTTATAATGGGAAAATAATGGGAAGCGGGTGGCGCTGTGGGTAAAAGCCTCAGTGTCTAGGACTTGCCAATCGAAAGGTCGGTGGTTCGAATCCCCGCGGCGGGGTGCGCTCCCGTCGCTCGGTCCCAGCGCCTGCCAACCTAGCAGTTCGAAAGCACCCCCGGGTGCAAGTAGATAAATAGGGACCACTTACTAGCAGGAAGGTAAACGGCGTTCCGTGTGCTGCGCTGGCTTGCAGATGCAGCTTGTCACGCTGGCCACGTGACCCGGAAGTGTCTGCGGACAGCGCTGGCTCCCGGCCTCTAGAATGAGATGAGCGCACAACCCTAGAGTCTGTCAAGACTGGCCCGTACGGGCAGGGGTACCTTTACCTTTAATGATATAATAAGCCATGCTGGGTTTGTTTTATGTCTGCAGGTTGGACCTAACTACCCTTTTAGAATTTAGGGGCAATTTGTCCCTAGCATAAAAACAAAATAGAAAGTGGCACATTGCTGGAAAGATTGCTTTCAGATTTGCCTGTACTATTTGTGCGTACATGAGAATGTAGAGTAGAAAACAGAAAAAAGCCTTTTTAGAATTGAATGTGCATTCTAGCCAATGTCTGGTTTATAACTTTCATTATAGGTTCAGGTAATGCATAAATCTTCCCAAGGGCAACAGAATGATTGTAAAGGGTAGAAAGATTCAACAGTGGTCTTGTTTTGTTTCCACAGCTTACAAATACTTAAGCTCTAAATATCTCATAGGAAAGGCAATGACTATTGCCTATTATATCAAGAAGGTTTTTTTTTGTAGTAACCTGTCCCTTGGTGTGGCAAGCATAGCTGCAGGCATTTAACTATCATGAGCTGTGACTGTTTTATTGTTGTTTGCTTTCCTTAGCAACTAGGAGAGCAGGAAGCCTTGCAGTGATAACATTAAAACCTGCTCCTGGGTTTTAATTTAAATAACAATATAAATTTAAATAACAATTTAAATAACAAAACACAAATGTATGGAAAAAGGAGAAGGGAGGAGAATAATCTGGTGTCAAAGAAGATATCAGGTCTATTGTCTCAAATAGCTGCAGGATACTGTGGAAGGAAATCAGCCCAGAATGCTCACTGGAAGGCCAGATCCAGAAGCTGAGGCTCCAATACTTTGGCCACCTCATAAGAAGAGAAGACTCCCTGGAAAAGACCATGATGTTGGGAAAGATGGAGGGCACAAGGAGAAGGGGACGACAGAGGACGAGATGGTTGGACAGTGTTCTCGAAGCTACCAACATGAGTTTGACCAAAATGCGGGAGGCAGTGGAAGACAGAAGTGCCTGGCGTGCTCTGGTCCATGGGGTCACGAAGAGTCGGACACAACTAAACGACTAAACAATAACAACAACTGTGGAAAGAGTTGTTGTTGTTTAGTCATGTCTGACTCTTCATGACCCCATGGATCAGAGCACGCCACTACAGTGGAAGGAATACTGTGCTGTTGAATGTCCTCCCTACCCCAAATCAAATCATCTGAAAATATAGCTAAAAGTTCACAAGTACAAAACAAATAAAATACATCAAAAATCAAGGCATGGAAATAAAATTAAAAGATCTTTATATTGGCAGCTTAATTCTGTAAGATTAAACAAAACACACCACCCAGTGATCACATCAAAGGCTATCTAGTCCAGTATCTTATTATCACAGTGGCCAACCAAATGCTTAGGGGCATCTTGCAAGCAAGGCCTGAGTGCAATAGCTCTCTTCCTCTCTTGAACCCCAGCAGCTTGGTGTGGAGGGGTTTACCACTTCTGATACTGAGGGTAACTACATACCTGTCATTCCTAATAGCCATTGATACTTATCCTCCAATAACTTGTCTAATCCCCTCATGGTAGCAAATTCGAAAGTCTGATTAGAAGCATTCTCTTTTGGTTGCCCTGAATCTCACAGCATTCAGTTTCACTGGGTGGTTTGGGTTCTAGCATGAAAAAGAAGAAAAACAACAACTTCTGTCGGTTTTTTTCATCCCATACATAATTTTATGCAGCCCTACTCTTACTGTAGAGTAAATCTCATTGCACTGTGTTTAGGATTGCTGCAGGTAAAGGGCCGTTTCTGCCTCTGCTTCTCAGTTGGGACAAACTAATTTCATCAAAAAGTGGGGTCAATCTTGGTTTTATAAGCCCATTAAATAATCAAGTGTTTTTACTGCAGTGGTTACTGCCATAGCCATGTTCTAGGTCAGTGTTGTGTTCAAGTGTGAATGAAAGGGACCTTCACATATTCATAGAATTGTAGTCAGAAGGGCGCCTCTAAGGGTCATCTAGTCCAACTGCCTGTAACGCAAGAATCTCAGCTAAAGCATCCATGACAGATGGCCATCCAACCTCTACTTAAAAAGCTCCAATGAAAGAGAGCTAACAATATCCTGAGGGAGTCCATCCCACTGTCAAGCAGTTCAGTTGAGCATAATTTTACAGTTTTATCTTGTCTCTTTTTTAGCTCTGTACTTTTCCAGGCCATTGTGAGGCAATAGTTTTAACAGTCTTACACACTTATGTGGAAATTGCTAATGTTTACAAACTGGTCCCCAGTGCTTTGAATTTGAAATATGTCAGCTTACACTGGGGGAGGGGAGAAGGCAGTCTTTGAAAATGCATGCAAGGGGCACGGTAATGAAAACTGTAGAATCTCAGTGAACAACTTAGTTTTCTAGATTGCAAAGTACACTTTTTCAGGGTTTTGCAGGGGCAGGGGAGAAAAATAAGTCAAAGTTATTGCATGCTCATGCAAACTTATTTCGGAGTCAGCTATAGTGGACTCGGGTAACGTGCATCTGAGTCAACATGCACATGGTTTAACCATTGATGCAATGCAGGCATGCCTTTTCAGCTGACAGATGGTTTTTGCTTGTGTGCTGCTGTTCAAAGGGAGTATCTTGCAGAACTGAACTTGCTCTAGACCTAACTTCTCAATTTCACTGTCCTCATGTGATGGCCTTGCTTGCAGAAGTGCAAGGCCTTATACCAAATGAAAGCTAGGGGACTGCACCCAGGGGCCTCTATGTGAATTGAGTGGAGTGCCTTGGTATCCTTTGGAGTTTATGGAGACAACATGAGGCCCTGACCACACAGCCTTGTTTCTTTGGGCCCACATAATTGTGTCCCCAGGAGTCCCCAGAAGTTGCTTGTGACCTTGGGCATCGGGTTTTGTGGGTTACTAAGGTGTAAGAGTCACACCCTCAGGCTCCCTGTTTCTTAATAAATCTGTGGCCCCTTTGAGGAAGGTGTTAGATGGATTTGAGGTAATGTTGATAAATTACTTTTAATTTCCAGGCTGTCTTGAGGGGTGAGTAACACTTAAGTAACCAGCAGTCAATTTACAAAATGGAGGGGGGGTAAGTCTGGGAGTTCAAATCTGCTTGAAATGCTTGCCCTCTGATCCTAGATGCATGGATCTGAGCAGCTGCAGGTATGCAGTGCCGGTAGGATGCACTCTGTAGGAGGCCAGAGAGAGGCATTTTTATTGTTATACATTTCAGAACCAAACTTTGCATTTGGAATAGGGTGGGGACTGAACCCCGCCTCAAATTAACCCTTGCAAGTAACCCAGACCGGGTTTTGGGTGCTCTCATTTTCCCTTCCCGCTGCGCCAGGGAAGCTGGCAGGCGGAGAGGTTCAAGGCCCGACCACATCACTAAATTCCAAGCAATAGCTTGGCGCACGTTCCACCCATTAAGATGCGAGGCGTCTATCGATAGGGCAGCGCGCAATCCAAAAGGGATCGCCTCTGCCTAAGCAGTAAGGAAATGTAATGGGCGGCAAGCAAACCAATGAATCGGGGAGGGCGGGGAGCAAATGGCCCCGAGCCGCACTACTTTACTGTGCTTTTTTCTTTTTTTAAAAAAGTGGAAAGAGTTTCCTAAGGCTTTGCGGGGCGTGGGGGGAACCCTGGATAGACGCCCAAACCATACAAGCATTTTGACGACGATGATAGACGAATTTCCTCTGATTAATGTCTCGGGAGGACTTTCACTGATTGTTGCAATGACTCCTCGTCTTGTGACGCCCGCCCAAGTTTAATCATTTAGTCCGTACCGGCGAGCGGCTGGTATGATTCACATCCAGGGATATCCCATCTCTGAATGTTTCCGTGCTCCTTGGAACTTAAGTTCCACTGCAAGGATTCACGAATATATGAAGTAAGCGGAGTTTTCTCCCGAGAAAACACGTCCCTGGGATCGGGCCGCGGATCCGTGTCTTTCTCTCTCTCGGCTCCGCCAAACTCGGAAGACCTACTCCTAGCGCTGAAAGTTTGTTTTCCTCCGCGCCACTGGCAGGAGAAAGGCAGGCAGGCGGACCGTGTGCCGCCTCGCCCCCAGCCGGGGAGGAGAATGGGTGTCGACGTGTAATGCACACGTTCGGACACGCGGGCTCTTTGCCCGCCATCCCCGTCTCTCATTACAGTAGTCAGCGTTGGGTTTTTCTCCCCCGGCAGGGAGGCGGGAGGAGGAGGAGGAGGAGGGGAAAGGGGCGGGGGTCCCTCCCAAGGCGTGGCCGAAGGGGGCGGGGGGCGGCGACGGTCTGGGGCCCCTTTGTTCGGACGGGCGGGAGAAGAGCGAGTGCAGCGGGGCGGGAGTCTTTTGTGAGCTCCGCCGGACGAGAGTACAGTAAGTGAGGAGGGACTGGGGTGGCGGGGAGGCTGCTTGGGGCTGGGGGCTCTTTTGCCTTGTCCCCTTAGGCGCGCGTCTTCCCCGGCGAGCTCCGCCAGGTCGTGTGGAGCCTTCGGAAACCCTCTGAAGCTAATGGAGAAATGGCTTGGTGATTGGGTGACTGACTTGGGGTGGGGGGCAGCTGGAATTTGAGGGGGCGACACGAAGGGTTTCGCAGGGCTAGGAGGGCAAGCATCCTCGCTTCATGGCCTTCCCTCCCATTCCTCTAAGCTTCTGGATGTGAGCGTTTTCCAGGCAAGCCCCGGCGAGGGAGGAAGAGCAAAGAGTAGATTCTCACGTTATGCATTTCGAGGAATTTGGTTTCCTTGTGATAAGTAATGCTATCTTTTTTGCTCCCGGAGCTGCCCATTGTTCCGGGCACCGATAGCTTATCGCTGCGCTGCCGGCAAGAGCACTCTGTCTTGATTGCGGATTAATTAACCGCGCCGTGATTTATATGGTATACCCATAATAATGGTTAGAAGCCCACCCCTCCACCCCAACAAGACAAAAAATGGAGAGGGGATCCATTTTCAGGTCGCCCTGGTTGTGTATATACGAGGACCGTGTTGAGTGATTTGGGGCATATGCCCCAGATTAGCGAAGTATAAGAGTTTTGAACAAGGGGGCATCTACATATGGCCGTGCGGGCTTGTGACTCGCATTTTTTGTTCTAGTTGCCCCCTTTGAGGCAAAAGTTGGTTTTGAGGCATAATACAGGGACAGAAGTACAGTACTTAACTCAAGGAGGGATAACACACCCTGGGGGCTAGGGCTGGCCATGATATTTTAAAGTGCCCTATGTGCTCAAGCATATGCTTTATTCAGGTGTGCTCGTTGGGCAGCTGATATTTGTCCCATTTACCCAGGAAATGCTCCTTTGTTGGTAAACACGCATTTGTGCCAAGTAGTCTTGTGGTCAGTAGTCCTTTGAAAAGAACAGGCTTGGTATTGGTTGGAGTGTAACATGGAGGGGTGGACATAGACCCAAACAACCAACTCCCAACAAGGGATTTGTCTAGCTTGACTCTTCTATGGTAGGGAATTCCTGTGAATTCCTCCATTGTCCATTCTCCTTTGAGTAGCATCAAAGTCAGCTTGGCTCCCTGATTTGTTCTGCATGTGGTCTCCAAGCACATGGCCAGTGTTGAAAATTGTAACTGTAAGCAAAAGGCAATCCTGGTGCTCTGTTTGCCTGGAGTTCTGGTAGCATTAGTCCATCATTTTTTATGTATTATATAATAAAGCTTCCTTCATCCCAAAAGGATCCCAGAGTGGGGTACAATCACCTGTAAAATATAGTAGTGTGTGTGTGTGTAGTATTTTAAATTTCATATGTTTCGAAGTAGAGTTTTATTTTTTCCTTTGTTTTATTGTCTTATCTTTTTGTAAACCGCTTTGAGGGTTTTAAAAAAAGCAGTGTACAACTAATAATACAACTAATAAATATAAATAAATATATAATAAATATATAGCCATAGAAATTCTAACTTCAATGTATACAACCACAGTGAATAAGCAGTTCTTAGCTAATCCGCCCTCTCAGTGCTTGTTAGAAGAAAAACTTGTTTATTTGGCAGCAAAATGCAGGTAATGAGGGGGGTAGTCTTGTTTCCAATTCAAAGGAGTTCTACAACTTTTGCACTGTTTGTAGAGGTGCCAAAACTAGTGTGTAATTGAGCTTTGTGGTTATCTCTCTGACAAGTGTTATAGAAAAAATAGGGAGTTTGGCTTTTGCTGGCCAACTGAGTTGCCCAACTGAGTCATGGTCTCCTAAGTCTATGACTGGTCAGAGATGAATGGATGGAGGCAAGATCCATAGAAAGCAAGGCAGGTCTTTATTTTTCTGTTGCAACAGAGTTGGCTCCCTTCCTTTGCAAGGTCGTTGGAGAGACCCAGAAAAATGGTGCCGAAGCCCCTATAAAGACTTTTGAAATTGCCCACCCTGTACCGCAAGATCCCCCTCAAAAAAACAACAACATTCATACATCACAGAAGGAGGCGTTCTCCAGCAGAAATTTGACAGTGTTGCTTCTCTCCTGTCTGCCAGGATACCTGATAATGCCTTACTTCATTGCACTTTCTGGGTAGCTTGGCCATTTCTTTGAGATAGTAAATACTTTATTTCCTAAATCTCTTACACATATTGATAGTTTGCTCAGTTTAACAGATACTTGCCAGACTGTATTTGCAGGAATGTGTAAGCTCCTACAGTCCAAAGACAATTGGAAAGCTTTTCCCATTTCCTCCCTCCTTGCAGAAAAATATTTGAGGTCAATTTGGGAGAGTCAACATGGCTTCAGGATTGCTCTCCTGTACTATTTCAGACACGTGGTTTATATACTTATGTATGTGCTTGCCTTGTACATTTATGACCATTCTATATTTGAGTTCTTAGAATTCTTATAACACAAGTCAAAAATGGCATATTAGAAATAAATAACTTCTATGGTATTAGGTAGCAAAACTTTTTTCTTGGGTGCTCAGTTGCATTGCTACTCACATTGCATTACAGAATAGAATTGAAATGAAACAACCCAGAAGAACGAAGTAAATCCCCCATTCTCCTAGCATGCCTTCTAACTGCTCTTATCACTCCCTTTGAATACAGACTTGTAAATTTCTGTCACCTATGGCATTCTCGAAACCAGATAAGGGAGCCTTTGTAAGTTGGAAGAAAATTGTCCTCCACCCCCACCCCCATTTCAGTATGTTGTGCCAGAAATATCCTTACATGGGAGGGAAAGGCTAGAAGAGCATATGGATTAGTAATTTTTGTGAATTTATTTCCAAACCTTTGAATGGGTAAGGTGAGGTCTGCTAGCACAACTATTACATCACTCCTCCAAAACACACACACACACACACACACACACACACACACACACACACACGATTAGGCTGCCTCCATTCATTTTTAAGATTACTACAGTAAGCCCTCAAGGAGTGGGGATTTTCCTGGGATAGTGCGTACAGCCAAAATTGTGCATAGTCAAAACACATTAGGTGCAGTGATGGGTGGGATTGGCCAAGTTCTTTTTCTGAGACATCCGCCCCCTTTCCACTCCCTTTTAAAAAATGTTTTTTTGTTTGTTTGTTTGTTGCTTCGCGCATAAAACTGAATGTGCACAAGTTAAATGTGTGTAAGTTGTGCATGTACTGTGCCCTCCCTTGTGGCATTCTGCTGTTAGCTGGGAATGCGAATAAAGAGGTAGTTTTATAGAAAAGGGTGAAAATCTTTCATAAACTGTCTAGCTGGTTGGGGCTGATGGGATTTGTAGTCTCCAAGATCTGGAGGGCTCCAGGTTGAAAAAGACTGGTCTAGGCTGCTTTCACCTGTGTGATAATTGCATACCACCTTCCCTAGGGTGTGGACCTTCCGATCCTGCAAAGTATTCAGTCCTCTCAGCTGCAAAGAATTGACTTGATGGCAGCGTTCCCTTGAGCACAGGTCTCCTTTAAAGTTTATCAGGCTCTGAAGTGTGTGTGTCAGGCAGGTTGGAGATTGAGTAAGGTTGTTAAACTGAAGTAACTTTGTCCTGACTGGTGCTCTGAAACTGCTTTACAGTGCACACTAGTGGCTGTTTCTCATGTCTTTTTTATGTCAGTTTAGTCAACTGAGTACAAGATGCTTGTGTGCAAATAACCATTTTCTCCTTTATGTGAGTAGAAAACAAACTAATGCTTGTGGTCAGTGAAAATTGTGAGCTGGAAAAAGTTCTGGGAAAACCTATGAAAATTAGGGGAATTTGCATTAGGAAATTTTGGCTTGGAAAATTTTCTGATATGCTAGGAAGTGATCTGATGTAGCATGTTTTGTTTCCCTTGTATACACCTGCTAAAAACCTTGAAATTGCCACGGTTTCCTAATATTTATTTCCAGTTCACATTGAGTTATTGCTACTAATGAACTTGGGGAATGGGAAATATCCTGCAGAAAAAGAAAACCAAGGAAACTTTTCTTCCCCATGTTGCTACTTGTGGCACTCATGGTTTTTGAACTCTTGAATATGTTCAGAGAACAACTTTTGGGATAACTGAGAAGGATGTCTGCCCCCACAAGGCTGTTCTGCAAGTTGCAGTTCTAACAACTTTTAAAGTACTGGTGGTTTAGTTAAGAAGCATTACCCTTACAGCTCGAAGTCGGGGATTGCAGACTATTTCCTTGATCAGAACAAACGCCTGCCACATACGTTAGAAGGCGGCTATTGGAGTAGCTTCTGCTTTTTTCCTTCCAGTGATACCCACCTCTGAATGGAGATAGCAGGTGTAGGAAGCACAGCAAAGTGGGTGGGTGGGAATCTTCATTCCCTTGTCGGCATCACTGATGCAATCTTCTGCTTGGGAGGGAAAACAATATTCTATTCCCCTGCTTACAGCATGCGTGTGAATGCTGGAGAAATAAAACACTTTGCTTCTCTTTGCATGACTTTAGCCTCAGCACCTGTGGGTGTGTTGTGCATGTACTGTTCAAACAGCTAAGAGAGGGAGGAGGACCTCGCTAGCTAAGCCCTGGCATGGTGATGGGAACAGGAAGCAGAGGTGATTGAGCACCCTTAAACATTTGCCCTGTAGAAGCTGAGCATAGCACAAACTTCTACCCTGGGGCTGGCTGGGGTGCCTCCTTTACTCCAGGATGCTTATTGTATGTGAGCATTGGGGCGTCACACCCGCCCCAGGCGCACCAGGACATGGCATCCATCCAAAGGTTGAGGCAAGCCTCTTGAGTTGACTCCCAGAGCAGCTGCTCTGCCAAATCTCCTGCACTGATCTCAGGGCTAAGTTGACAGCAGGGAGTATTCCTAGGAGGCAGGGGAGAATAAACCCTCCCCATGAGTAGTATAGGCAGATACTTGGCTTCATATCCCATGCCAGCCCTCATCTCCATTCAGCTTTGTCACTGTGTGTGTGTGTGCGTGCGTCATTGTTATAATATGTGTATGAAATGAGTCAAGCAGAATTGGGTTTCCTCTCAGGAGGAGGGTCAAAGGAAATGTGATGTCAGCAAGCTGTAAAATTCATCACTTTATATAAGGTAGGGCTAAAAAGGGGGGGCAATTTTGTGAGTACACACCCACCCACCCACCCCATGGTGGAACATACAGACACTGCATTTTACTTTTTCAGCTAATGGTTCTGGCGGTGAGTGGTTTGGATCAAGACCACAGTGTAGGGAAAGGCTTATTCCCTCCCTCTGCCTATGTTGGATTTCAAATCTAAATGGTCTCCCCTGTGGCTGCTTTTGGCCAAGCACACACACACAAAAAATGTTTGGGAGATGCATTCATGCTTCTCGGACATGAGTCTAGTTTGGCCCTGAGTTGACTCCGGACATGGGAGGGGGAGAATCAAGTGTCTTAGAAACTTGTGTTGTGCTTTTTGGGTATGGAAAGATTGGGCTGTGAGTCACTGGTTGGCTTTCTAACAGTAAGCAGGAAGTGTATGTATTTAAACGTGGCAAGAACCCATCTCCAAACTTGAATTCTCTTGCCTGTTTACCTGTATAATCCATGTGTTTACAAGTATGTATTTGTTGCACACATGCTGAGTATGTATATACATAAAATAGTTGGCATCTACATCTTTAAAAGAGCAGTTTATTAAGTGGTCCTCAGTTGTTGCTTTTTGTAGGTGCTATGTGATTATCAGTTGGAGGTCACCGTGGGTATGATGGCAAAAGCCAAGTCATTATGTAGTGAGTGGAAAGTGAGTGGAATTAAGCTATGATTCACTCCTGCTCCAGGGTTTTTGTGGAGCTCATTCTTACATAATTACATGGGAAAATGGGAGGGAACCCCCATTTCTCCCCTGCCTGAGGATTTTGTCAATTTTTAAGTGGAAAAATTGACAATAACCCCGCAAAAAACCCTTAATATATTTTTTCTCTTTTAGAATGAAGAGTGTTTGCAAAGGGCTATGGCTGTTATTTTTTAAAAAAACAAAACAAAACTTGATTTGTCTTTGAGAAAATACCGGTATGTGCCAGGTCAAGAAACAAGCTAACAAGTGAAACAGTAGGAGGGTTCCGCCCCTCCCCCAATCCATGCAAACTTTCTGAAGTCCATGGGGATAAAAATGAAAGTTGAGAATAGGAAGCTTTAGATTTGTCTGAAACTGATCCTTACTAGAAAATTTGTTTTGAGATGGCAATGTTTTCAAGGATGTATTATTTATTGTTTAATTGACATGATGTGGTTTTCATGTAGATACGTTTCCCAAATATAACAGGACACTTTAATCCACCAAGTTATAATAATTTCTGTTAGTTTCCCCAAAAATTTCCAATTCTCATCACCACCAGAAATAGTGATTCCCTCCCATGACTTCACTTTAAAAAAAAACACACAAAAAACTTAGACATCTTGTGGGACTGGGGACTGTGCGTTCCTCCTTGTGGGGTCTTGGGGAGTTCACTTGGAAGCTTGTGGGGAAATCGGATGAAATTACTTCAGTTTAACCTTCTGCCTACTGTGCTTGTTGACTGCAGGCGTGTGCTGAGCCAAGATGAGCTGGAGTTTCCTCACCCGCCTCCTTGAGGAGATCAACCAGCACTCGACCTTTGTGGGGAAGGTGTGGCTGACTGTGCTGATTGTCTTCCGCATTGTCCTGACAGCGGTGGGTGGCGAGTCCATCTACTATGATGAGCAGAGCAAGTTTGTGTGTAACACGCAGCAGCCGGGCTGTGAAAACGTCTGCTATGATGCCTTTGCCCCGCTTTCGCATGTCCGCTTCTGGATCTTCCAGATCATCATGATAGCCACGCCCTCGGTGATGTACCTGGGCTTTGCGTTGCACCGCCTCTCGCGCCAGCCGCCTCGGAAAAGCCGTGCCCCTGTGGTGCACCGCGGCGCAGGCCGCGACTACGAGGAGGCGGAGGACAATGGCGAGGAGGACCCCATGATCTTTGAGGAGGTGGAGCCCGAGAGGGAGGTGAAGGAGCCCGACAGCCAGAAGCACGACGGCCGCCGGCGCATCAAGAAGGACGGGCTGATGACGGCCTACGTGCTACAGCTGCTGTGCCGCTCGGTGTTTGAGGTGGGCTTCCTGCTGGGGCAGTACGTGCTGTACCGCTTCGAGGTGATGCCCTCGTATGTCTGCACCCGCAGCCCCTGCCCTCACACAGTGGATTGCTTTGTCTCCCGCCCTACGGAGAAAACCATCTTCCTCCTCATCATGTACGCTGTGAGCTGCCTTTGTCTCCTGCTCAATGTCTGTGAGCTGTTTCACCTGGGCTTCGGCGGGATTCGGGATGCCCTACGCGGCCTTGATAGTAAGGACGGTGGTGACCCCCCCAGGTCCCAGTATGTCCAGAAGCATCCCAGTGCACCCCCGACCTACCATTCTCTCAAGAAGGAGACCTCCAAGAGACAGGTAGCCAAGGACAAGTTGGGCTACGGTGGAGAGAGCTTGGCTGGGCTGGCCGCCGACCGCTATGCTGTCGCACCGACC
Organism: Podarcis filfolensis; assembly: GCF_964270895.1. Lineage (NCBI taxonomy): Eukaryota > Metazoa > Chordata > Lepidosauria > Squamata > Lacertidae > Podarcis > Podarcis filfolensis. The sequence goes on along the minus strand of NC_139604.1, from coordinate 52,869,883 downwards.
GTCCCGAGCCATGAGTTGGAGCGACTGCGCAAACACCTCCGGATGGCACAGGAGCACCTAGAAATGGCCTTCCACCTGCAGCCGGAGGACACAGCCAGCCCTTCTCGTAGTAGCAGCCCCGAGTCCAACGGGCTGGCTGCAGAACAGAACCGCCTCAACTCAGCACATGAGAAGGAAGGCGCAGCCTGTGAGCGACCGACTGGTAAGTGAAGCCTGGGTTAGGCTTTCCTAGGATGCCAGCAAAGGCTGTCTGTTGCAGTCTGGAAGAGCCAGAATCATGATGCCGTCTAGCTGGTGCTGACTGGTTAAGCTTGAAAGAGCTGCTAGTGTAGAATGGAGGGCTGGGGTTTCCCGCTGCCACCTGTAGGTTCTGAGGTGAGCCTTGTGGAGGATTACATCAAGGTGCAGTATGGTTAAGGATTCTGCCCCGTGGCAATGTGTTTGAGAGAGACAACCAGAAAATAGGCTGGATTAAAGTGAAAGTTGATGATTAGCATCCAGATGTAGCAAGCATCAACAGTGAGGAAATTTGACGCTCGGGGAACAATTGGGGAATTCCCTAAAACAGACAAACTGTACCCACACCTATTTTTTTTTGCTAGAACTTCCAAGATCCACTACCTAGAGGCAGGTACAAAACACATCCACACAGTATTAAAGAATTCTAAGCCTGGGAAATGGTCCTGAGTGCTAGAACTGAACTAAGCTCACTGTCCATTCTCCAGCCTACAGCTTTCTTCACTGATGGACCTCAGCCCACCCTTCTTGGGATACAAACACATTTGTGAAGGGCAGGTTTGGACTGAGAAACTAACATGTTTTTCCTTCCTTTTTCCAGGCCTCTGAAGTACTGGGCCTCACTGGGCAGCTGCACAGATGACAACAGGAAGTGTCTGTGGAGAATTGGCAGTGTGTGAATGTCTGCTCCTAGCCTGAAGTTTGGAAACGCCCGGACAGAGTGGGTGGAGGGACGAGGATGTTCTCTGATTTTTGTTGGGTTGAGGGCAAGGAAGGGAAATGATGGAAGCCTCCTCATCCATGTCTCCTGAGGGGCACGTTTGGAAGTCTAGCTCCGTGTGTGTATGTATGTATGTATGTATGTGAGTGTGCGAGTGTCTTTTTTAAAAAAGGTTCTAAAAGGGACACTATTTTTTTTTACTTTTATACATGTGGTAAAGGTACTATTTTGTTCTCTTCCTCTGCTGATTGTCTCCTCTTAGGAGGGATTTTCATGTTTTCTCTAGTCTAGCCTTCATCAACCTGGAGTCTTCCATGTATTTTGGACTACCAGCTCCCATCAGCCCCCAGCCAAAATGGCCATGGAAGTTGATAGTCCAAAACATCTGGAAGACTTCAGGTGACGAAGGCTGCACTAGTGGGACAGAGATAGGCAGCTATATAGCAGCATTCACTGTTTTTGTTGGGGTTTACTGTATAGGGGGGAGAGCAGAAAGAGGAATGAGATGTCCACAACTTTCTTGTCTTCTCTACACAGCCGCACAAAACCTGGTCATCTCTTTCTCTTTCCCTCTCCCCCGACACCAGATTTTGCAAGCAGTTGGTGGTTGGGCCAAAGATAATTGTACTACATTCCAAGATGCCAGTTTCTAAACAGCATCTGCCTTCCTGCCCTCTATGGGGTGCCGTGCTGGGTTCCCCGCTGAATTGCATCGGGACCCCAGTCACGTTTTGATCATCTCAGCGATCAACATGAATTGTGTTTGTATTTTTTGTCTTTTTATAATTTGCGGAAATAGTTAATGAAATTGTGTTTTTTTGCTCTTTTATATGAATATATATATATATATTTGGTATAAATCAGGAGATTTGTTTTATAGGAATCCTGAGTTCCTGTCTCTCTTTTTTTGCGTCCATGGAGGGGAGGGAGGTTTGGACAGTGATGTGCCCATATGAATCTTTCACTGCAGTCTTAAAAACCTCACTGACCACATGAAACCAAGACTGGGCGAGTTGGATGGCAAGGGATCAATTTAGCACTTTGGGTGTCTCGCTGGATGACTGGCCTTGGAGCCAAGGCAGGGAAAGACCAGGCCATTAAGGAAAGGCAGGAGCCAGTCACCCTGTTGGCATGACAGCCATGGGTGTGTTCACTTGTGTTTCTGCCAATCACAGGAAATTTCTCACAGGGGCATCGGGTCCAGTTGCCAGGCACGGGAGAAGTGTTCCATAGTCCTGCAAGTTAACAGTAGTGAAAACAAGGGGACTGAGAAGGAAGCAGGAAGTGGGTGTTGGTTGAAAGGCAAGCATTAAAGGCTAGAGGTGGCCAGACAGGGAGAATTTCCCTGAAAGCTGAGGCTGGGTAGGAGAAAATGATACTGTTTAATCCCTCAAGCTGACCTCTGAGCAGGAAGCCCAGGCTGAAACCTGCAGTCCCTAGGAAGTCCTTTCACCAAATCCCCACAGGCAGCAACATCTCCAGTCTATCACATGAGTTTCTTTCCAGCCTTGCCCCCCACTGTGAGCAGATGGCGTATTTGCTGCTGGTTTGTACCACCTCAGGCTTAAGGTGGAGGGTTCAGATGTTGGATACACATTCAGTACACCAGCTTTCCCCAACCAGATTCCCTCTAGATGTTTTTGAATGACATCTCCCATAATTCCTGCCCATTGGCCATGCTGGCTAGCTGGGGCTGGTGGGAGCTGTAGTCCAAACATTTGCAGGGCACCTGGTTATGGAAGACTGTCCTACACATTTGCCCCGGCCAGGATGGCCAATGGGCAGAGATGATGGATGGTTTGGTCCAGCAACATCTGGAAGGCCAAGGGTTCCTCAGCTGAACTGGGGATCTGTATACATGGAAGAGCGTACACTCCCATCTTGACTGCTCTGCAACATTACTGTGGCCTCTTGTCTCTCCCCTGCCTCTTCGGTAACACATCCTGTTGTACTTGCTTGGTTTGTAAGCTCAGCCAAGCCCTAAGAGATTAACACTGTTCTGATTCATGCCGTGTTCTATAAGCACTGACTTCTCCTGTGAAGGGTTGTTTGAACAGTCTATCCTCACATCCTCAGAAATGGGTTGGGTTGGTGGACTTGGGTTGTGCAGGCAAGGCAAGAGTGAGAGGATGCAGGCTTGGTCCACTCACTCTAGGAACAGCACTATAGCTCTATTGCCTACAATGGCTGGCTGTGCAATCGACACAAGGTAATATCACCAAGGCCGCTATCTGTAAACAAACAATAAATGCCCCCCAAAATAGCAAAAGTAGTTTCCTTCCGAAATAGGTTTTATCTTGGAAACGCAGTAAATAAAGAGTTCACTTGTGATATACCAGTGGTTCAGTGCTCAGACATGGTTCTAATAAAGAGCTTAGTCATCGAGCTGTCAAAATCAATTGTAACAGAATTGCATTGAATTAACAAGTAGAATAAGGAAAATTAAATTACGTTGAGAATGCATAATTAAGACATACCTTTGTAATAAATAATATACAAGAGAAGACAGCATGTAAATGACTTAAAGCAGGGATACCTCTACAAGAATAAAAGTAGTTTATTCGCACATACATAGTTAATACCCCCAGTCCTACTAATACAAAAACACTCTATAGAAACTTACCTGCATGTTTCCATCAGGAGGATATTATCTTGGGTCGATTGCAGTAGTCATTGTATCACCATTCTGCTCATTGTTTTATTGTTATACACTGACTGGCAGCAGCTCTCCAAGGTTTTCAGAGGGGTCTCCCAGCCCTTCTTGAAGGTGCACCCATGATCAAATCCTTATGCAAAGCAGATGCTGAACCCCTGAGCTATCCCCATCTTGTAAAGCATCCCTGAGAAAAGCTTCTATGAAGTGTGGGGTGGACTTCCTGAATTAGTAAAATTTGTGTTGCAATGACCCACATTGGGCATGGATAGAGCTGAACCAGGGTGCTGAAAGGAAATGGCTTCTGGATGCTGGTTAGTGCTCATGGTAAGGGAGCATCTCATTCTGACCATATGCAGCAGAAAGTCTCTGGTGGTTGGAGTGGACAGTGGTGAGGATGGCTAAGGGCTTGGTTGGTTTTGGGGGAGGTAGGGTGCCTTTGCCTACTGTGCCACTGGGCTTCTCCAACCAACCCCTTCATACTGACCCCTGCACCTTGATAAATGGAATAGAAACACTCCTTGCCTCCCAGCTACCCTTTTAAGGAATGCACAGAAAGGCCTCTTCAAATCTGTGTAATGACTAGTATGTGAAAACACAAGAGGAAGGGGGAGAGAATTTCCCTTTCTCCTCCCTCAACATTTCTGAACAATTCAATGCAAGCAGTCAGCCTTGCCTCTCTTCTCCTTGAAGTCCTTCAAGGAGAGGTGAGTTGGTTTAAATAGGAAAGTCAATCTCAGCCTGAAAGTAAGCAAGCCCTGACCCATGTTCTTTGTGCTGTCCGCTGGCTATTTTGCTTGAGTATTTTGCTGCCCTCTGCTGATCAAAACCTTCTGTTGCAGCCAGAAATTACTACAGTATGTGGTTTGTGTGGTGCGGAGAGAGATTGTTTTCACACAGCTGCTAGCTTTCACCCTGCCTGTGCTAGCTTGGAGACCAACCTGGTCCTCTACCTAGCTGCTGTGTACTTTACATCACGTGCAAAAAGTTATTTACTTTTTTTTATATAAGATTTTTATTAAGATTTTTACATTACAAAAAATAAAAACAAACAGAAAAAGAAAAAAAAATCTTTCCATCACATTATTTTTCATTTACTTGTTTCTTGGAACTCCTCATACCTCTCTTTTTTGTATTCCAGTTCAATTTATTAGCTCAGCAATTTGTTTTCCTCTTTATTCTACCCAAATCTTTATTCTTAAATTATTGTGATCTTGAAATTTTACTTTTATAAACCCATTTTCAAACTCTGGTTTCTCTTCAGATCGTATAAATCTTTCGCCTTTTACAAAAAGTTATTTACAAGCACACGTGAAGCCAAGAGTGAATCATTCCCCTTCCCCACTATACTGTTTATTCAGTCTGACCAGTAAAGTGGGTGAGTCCAGAATATCCCAAGATAAACATCTCTTAAAGGTGTATGATAGCACTGAGGTTTCAGGCAGAATTTTTTTAATAAGTTTATTTATCTTGCACAGTTTCAGAAACACCTACGTAGCCTTTTTTACAGCTCAACTGTTGATGTTAAAATACAAAGTTCAGCAAAGCAAGGAGACTCCCACACTTTGGCTGCCACGCAGTGTTCTGATTTCAAGCATCCCACAGCTGCAGGCAGCAGGACTTGGAAACTTCTGGGTTGCCTTCTGCTCCCACCCCCAGATGCTCTGGCCAGCAAGAGGAGGAGCTAAGTCGCTTTCCCCTTATTGCAGCAGTTCTAATAGTGGAGCTTAACACTGGTTGTCGATGTCAGGCCAAGGGGCATCCCCAATCCTCGAGCAGGCAGGACTATACTTCTTGCTGTTGGGGGCTGTGTTCTGGATAAGTTTTTTTGTTTTCTAGGTCCTACTTTCCTGCTCCCTTGAGCATTCCTCTTGGTAGGAGTTATAAGGAATGTAGAGGCTGGGTAGAAAACCCTGCTGATCCCACAGTGCAGTATACCCCTCTCACTTCCCCTCACCTTCCCCTCCGCCCTGTGCTGCTTCCAGGTACATCTCAGCACTTAAAACGGAAGGCCCTGAACTTGGATTGCTTAGGTTAAGGACTGGGCTGCCCCTGCCTCCTGATCCCTGCAGAGAAGGCAACTCAGTTAGAATGTGGTGCTGATAAGGCCAAGATTGCAGGTTTGATCACCCTGGGCCAGCATTACAGGGGGTTGGACTAGATGATCCTTGGGGGACCCTCCCATCTCTACAATTCTATGTTATGATTCTGCAATGTGGCTAGATTTTGAAGGATACTGGATTAGAAAGAGCTGGGGTAGCAGGAGGGCAACATATTGGGATTGAGGACTTTTAACAAAAATGGGTAGACTTTGGATTGCTCAGACTGGACTAAAAAGATCTCCTAACATTGTTTTTGTTGGGGCGAGGCCAGAAAACGTGCTGGGCAAGTTGACTACAAGGGCCAGATTGATCACCTGTGTGAGGGAAGAGCAGGCTTGGCAGGCTAAACAAGCCTCTGCTTATATTTTCAGGCGGGAACACTATTGCAGATCCTGATGCCTCTTGTGACAGAAGTGGTCTGTACTTGCAATGCTAACCCAGCTGGGCTGAATGGTCAGCAGCATCAGGTTCTCCATCCCTGCCCTAAATAGTGCTCTGGCATTGGGAAACAAGGCTTGGTTTCTGGCTCTAGCAAGAGAAATGGATCCAGAATTATCTGTTTCCCCACAGGACTCTAATTTACATGGTTGCTGAAAAGCAGCCTTGGCGGCTACAATCAAAAGAACGCAAGGGGCAGGGCGAGGGTTTGTTTAATCATTTTCCCCTTCTTGTTGCCTATCTGCTCTAAATTCCTCCCTAAAACTTTGCTTTTCCTCCTGCGAGGGAAATTAGATGGGATGCCTTTTTGACAGGAGGGAAGCAGGAAAGGAAACTATTAAGCAGCATCTCTGCCCAACATCTGCTTTTCCCATTCTTGGTTGTAACATCAAAAGATGTTCTTCAGTAAAATAAATTAACATGGGACTAAAACTTCAGCTGCATGAGATCTGTTGAGCCCGCCCCACCCCCTGCCAGCCCAGTGGCTGGCTGGAGAACCTTTACAGTGGGTAGGTGATGAACATCATTAACTATTACTATTTTACCCTTCCATCACTCTACAGTCCCACCACTGCAACACATTATAAACGGCATTAAACACAACACATTAAAACACAACACTTAAAAGGGAATCGGCTTGGGTTTGGACAGATGGACTCAGTCACCAGTCCAACCAGAAAGGAAACTTGCTCAACAGCTTAAGGTGCATGGGGGGGGGGGAGGAGTTCTTCTGAGAGCCAGTGTGGTGTAGTGGTTAAGAGCAGTAGACTCGTAATCTGGTGAACCGGGTTCACGTCTTCCACATGCAGCTGCTGGGTGACCTTGGGCTAGGCACACTTCTTTGAAGTCTCTCAGCCCCACTCACCTCACAGAATCCAAACTCCTCTTCTTCTGAAGACAGGTCCTTGCTACAGGCAGGCACAGTCCTGGGTGAGGATGTTGGGTAATGTCTCATACTTGAAAGAGTAGCCACCGTCTGAAGTAGTGCGGACCCGCATGGAGCGCATGGTGCCTGGCAAAGCCGCACAGCACATTTGCAAGTTGGGCTTATGGGTGAACATTTGGGCATCGGAGCAGGTCCCGTGGCAGTAGTGGAATACGAAGCTGCTGGGGTGCACGATCCACTTGTCCCAGCCCAGCTCTTCAAAGGAAATGTTGACAGAGGCCCGATGGCAGTTGCCACCCGAAGGTTCGTAAAGTAACTTGAAAGCGGCTGGTGTCCCGGGCACCACGGATGAACGCCGGGCCCGGTCATGGCCTCTGGGCTTGGTTGCTGTGACGAGGAAGGGTATCTTCTCGGCATCCGCCACGCAAGGGCAGCCAGGGCAACGGACAAACAGCACAAATATCTTCTGGGAAATGTAGGGCAGGAAGGAGTCCCCAAAGTGGAAGACGGTCCAGCCCTCGGGGGCTGGCACTGCCATGGTAGCCACAGGGACCCGGCCTTGGTCAGAGAGCTTGAGGATCTCTACCTGTGTCTCAGAGCCATTCAATGCTGCTTCTGAGAGGTTGCTGCTCTGAACGGTCACGGGGCCTGTGTAGAACCACAGCTGGGCCGAAGTCACCACACGACTCAGGGTGTGGCTGGAGGACTGGAAGATGTAGGTGAAAACTCCCGCATCCTCCGGAAGCTCATCGGGCTGAGGTGGCCCACATGGCACGTCTGCAAAGGACAAGAGAGGTCAGCAGGGGCTTTGCTTGCCGTGTGGGCCCAAACTTGGAAAGGCAACAGAAAACAGTATAGACCAGCCATGGAGAACTTGTGGCCTCCCCAGTGGTGCTGGGCTACAATGCCCATTGTAACTGATCATTGGCCGTGATGGGAGTCGGGAGTCTGATAACATTGGGGGGAGGAGTAGATGTTCCCCACCCCTAATATAGGCAAACCTATGGGCAGAAAAGTTAAATGCTGGTTTCCAGATCTCCCTTCTGGCTTGTTACACACACACACACACTCTTTCTGCCTGCTTCATGCTCTAAACAGATTTTTAAAAGCATGAGATCTTGGTCCCCAGACAATGTTTGCTTTTCCTCCTCCCAGCACCAAAAGCGTGGGGTCCTCGTTTTACTCTTTACCCTGCAACCGTGGGCTAGGATTTTAAAATGGAACACTGGCTTTGAAGAGCTTGAAAGAGCTGGAATTAGCATGTTTATGTTGGGCTTGCATTTCCTAGTTCCAGCCTTAATGTTTGTACCTGTTGTACTGAATCTGCCTACAATTTGCCCACTTTCCTGTTCTAAAATAAATGTGCCTGTGATGTAGCTTGGAGATAGATCTCATCGCCGTTATCACATCTGTTGCTAGAGACTTGGCGTATACCTGGGTCAAGATTACACTCACGCGCCATAGCAAAATGTGCTGATATTTGCATATCAAATGTGTGGCCCTAGTGGCTGGGTCGGATTTTCCTTTATGGGACACACTGAATGCCACCCCAGTGTGCTACCTCCTGACCCTTCCTTTTGAAATCCAGTTGGCTGCTTCCACCCTGCCCTAGGTATGCATGCAATCCTGTCTCCCGCATGCCTCGCTCCATCCTGGCAAATGTCATAGGTGCATATATTTATACATACTTGGGAAAGTGGTACAAAATTCAGTCAGGTGTTCTCTTTTATTAGACCAATTAACTTTGGTTGGGATAAGGGTAAGCAAACACTCATGGGCAGTGTCACATGAGAGCCTGCATGTCCTTGCGCCAGCGGAAGTTGGGTCCAATAAAAGACTGCAGACTTATTTTTGTTTCTCTTAACATGCCAGCATCTGTATACGAAGACTAGGTTGCTGCAGAAGAGCTAGTCAAGCCATAAAAAACCCATAATTTTTAAAGTCCCCTCCCCACCTCCTGTAAATAATTACTATATTTCATAGAATTTAAATTACCAATTTCCCATTTTTCTTATGTACATCCCGTTTCATGCACAACTGGAAACTCCCCAGTCTGCCAATCCTGAATAGGGAAAGTCCGTATCTGTCTCAAAGAATGCTCAATAAGCACTGCAGTCCTATGCACAATGCCAGTGAAACACCCTGAAACAATGGGGCTTGTTTCTAAATTAATATGTGCTAGGTTGGGCTGCAAGGTTGCAGCCTTAGGTGTGTGTGCACAGAAGTATGTCCTGTTGAATTCACTTACTTCCAGGAAATATTGCATACTTTGCACTGCACAGTCTCATTAAACTCAGTTGGATATCCAAACTCAGAACTGGGCTGCACAGCTACAAGAGGGAAGGGATGTTCAGATGATACTGAACTTCAGTGGGAGTCCCAGTTTGGACTGGAGGAACAGAGGTAAGCACTTAAGGCTCAGCAGCATTTGCAGGTTGTGGATATATATAATTTTTGTGTTAATTTTACAATTTTACAATTTCAAACCAACATTTTACAAACTTTAAAATATCCAGTAACTTCCCTTCTCTTCCCATGGTTCATTTTACATATAATACATCCCAGCATATTTTATTATAACCATTCAAATCAGTTTTCCACTTTTACATCCATTAAAAATTATTTACTCTGTTGAATTTATCTTAATGCTGCCAGCGTTTTCCGCCGTATACAGTTATTTTCCATATACTCAATAAATGTTTTCCAATCTTCTTTAAACGTATGTTCTTCTTGTTCTCTTATTCTATATGTTAAATCTGCAAGTTGTGCATATTCTGTCAACCTAAGTTGCCAATCCTCTTAAGTTGGGACCTGGCTCACTTTCCATTTTGGGGCTAACAAAACACAGACCGCAGTTGTTGTTGCATACATAAATAACCTTTTCTGGCACCTGGGAATTTCAGTCTGGGTTATCCCCAACAAAAAAGGACTCTGGTTTTTTGGGGGAGGTTTTGGATTTCTAGAGCTGGAGAGGTATGCTTTAGCTGGGGTAAGCAAATATGTCAGGTGTAAAGTCTGCTAACTGGGGCAGATGGAAGTTGGTACTCTGAAGCATCTGGGGGGCACTGGATTGGGGAAGGCTGCATCTGAGGCAGTGGGTGCTAGGTGATTGAAATTCCTTCCATGAGAAATCAGTCAATTTTTAAGAAGCCACACAATGTGGCTTAACTCCCATAGTAAGCCCTCAAGTAACGGGTTTGCTTACCTCTGGAGGGGAAGGTGATCACCTGGGATGTGTCCTCTTCCTCCCACCTCTGAGCAGCTGGTGTGTCCGAGGCATGGCGCCGGCGGATCCCTCTTTGTCCCACCTGGACCCTTTCACCTTGAAAAGCAGGACCCAGGGACTCCAGGAAATGTGCCCTGACTTTCTCCAGGATGAGCTGCCTGTCAACCTCCCCGCTGCTGCAGCCAGCCACGGCACCCGGAGCCAGCAGCAGGACCAGCATGGAGCTGATGAGGGTCCGTGTGCGCAGAGAGCTCTGATCCAGCATGTGCAAATAGAAGGATGTGCAGGGTGTGCAAAATTGCTGCTGGGTGGATGTAAGGGTGCGAGCTGAGTCTCTGTGGCCAGGAGCTGGTTCGTGGTCCAAGGGATGTCTGTGTGTTTGTGCATGCACAGAGGTCCTATGCGTTCTGTGATGTGGTCTTGCTCCTCCGTTTCCTCCTGTGCATCTAACTTGCTGGGCTCCTTCTGCCTCCTGACTCCTTTGCTGGAGTAGGATGGCATTGAGACTGTATCTGACACTGACGCAAGTGTCTGCCAGCCATGAATATTATCTCCTGGGCAGCAAAACACAGGAGACGTCTGGAATGCAAGGACAGTGCTGCCCTGGGGACAGGGCTTTAGGGTAGGGTACTCTGAGGGAGAGAGGGAGGCAATCGAGGGCTGGGATGGCAGCAGTGGGGCACAGCAGAGACCAAGAGGGCAAATGCTTCCTAGTTTTTCTCCCCCTCCCCTCAATAACGGCCTGGAGATCCGTGTTGGTTCTTGAGTTACTAAAGTCAGAGCTAGTCAATCTGACCAATCCCAGGAATCATTAGGGAGATTCAGGCTACAATCCGATACCCACTAGCCTGGGATTTAGCTCCCTTGAGCTCAGTGGGACTTACTTCTGGGTGGCCAGGTATTGGATTGCCCTGTAATATTGCCGTGCAACCCAGGATCCTGCATTCCTAAAGGCCTCACTAGGCAGCTTGCATGGATATTGCACACAAAAGAACACAACCGCATTTCACCTTGCAATCCATTGGTTCGGTATTCACAGGTGCTGAAGTGGATCGAGGTCTCCAAAAGGATGTGTTAGAATTATTGGAGTGGATTAAAATGACCTTTAAACATGCATTAAAAAGGTTTTTAAAAAGTCGCACCCTTTTACTACAGACAGTGTGGGTGGTGAGAAGGGGTAACAAATTGCGTTTTGCTTAGCTGTGAGTACTGTGGGATGATTAAACAATGTCCCCACCTGGAAGGATGCTCCATCCACTGCTCCCTGCTCCTTGGTCCTGGATCGTATTTCGGAGATGGGCTTGCCAGAGCCCAGCCTGCCTGGTTACAAGCTTTTAATCCTAAAGAAACTAAATCCATGGCAGCCCCTGCACCTTCTGACCGGGAAAAAATTCTTAGCCCAGTGAACCATGCAAAGCTGCCTTTGAATCAGACTCTTGGTCTATCTCGCTTGGTGCCATCTGCTCTGCCTGGCAGGAGCTCTCAAACCCCTTTTCAGCTTGGTGAAGAGGCATCCCTTTCAGTGGAGATGCCAGAGATTGAACATGGGACCTTCAGCATGCCAAGCATGTGCTCTACTGCTGAGCTATGGCCCTGTCCCAGCTAGAGCTGGTCAGCCGAGTGAATCGGGAACCAACACCACAGATTTCTGCTCATAGTGCTAAACACAACCCCTTCCCTACATCCCAGGGTTGGGGGCACAGGATGTGTGAAGTGGTGACCGGAATTCAAACACAGACAAATAGCTCATGGATTGAGGGAGAGACTACAAAGAATGTAATTTTTCAAGCACGTATCAAAGAATTCAGAACATCTTGCTGCTCCGGCATCTGTTGGCTGAGGTTAAATTTCAACGCACTCTCAAACTGTGGTGCGATCCGGTTCACACTGGCAGTAGGGATTTGGTGGGGATGATTCCTGGACCCAAAGGATAAGGAAGCAAGTCTGGCCTGGACATTTTCTGGGGTGGGGTGCTGCCAATGCCATCTCATCTGACTTTGTTTCCAGTGATGTATGCCCATCTGGCTCTATGAAAGAGGCTGGCAACTGAAATGGGTGTGTGGGTGTCCTGCTGTGTTATAGAACAAGTAGCTCAATCCCTTGGCAGTATTCATGTTCAAACAGCCCAGGGGTCATCTTGGATTTGTATCACAAAACCTTCCCACCTTCTTCAGAAATCCAGGAAGACCCTTGCTGCCCTGTACAGGCCTAATTTCCCGGTGCTCAACAAAACAGCATCAGTTGGAACAGTTTACATGAAGCAGAATAAATAGTGGTATTAGAATCATGTGGTTGGGACCTCAGCGATAATCTAGTCCAACCCTCAGCCAATCCAGGAAAGCCACTGCCTCATCCCTGACAGCTGTTTTCCCAGTCTCTGCTTTAAAACCTCTAAGGAAGGAGGGTCTGCCACATCCCAAGGCATTCTGAGCAAGCTAATGAATTCATCCCCATCTCTGTTACAGTTCAGCAGTAGGCTGACAGGTTTTGTTTTGTTTTTTAAGTATGGGGATTTGTTTATTTTTTGAATTGCATTACGACATGTAAGCCCCGAACTTGAGCCTTTCATAGCACAGTTCGGGGGGGGGGAGTTCCCCCTTTAATTCTGTCGAATGCATAAGCCAGCTTTTACGAACCTGACGTCTTCCAGATGTTCTGGACTACAACTCCCATCAGACCTAGCCAGCACATCTGAAGGGCACCAGGTTGGCAGAGGCTGTTGTAAACTGACCTCTCCACCACCGCTATGTGTTCCTCATTGCAGGATCTATGGCTCCTTCCTTCTCAGGCCCCCACCCTGGATTCCATTCTTTTCTTTTTTAACCTCTCAGCTGAGAGCAGGCTGCCAGTTGTTCCCTCCTGGGAAAGAAGGAGGCCAATCTCTTGGGAAATGGGGAAAGTTGCAAATTATCCTGAAAATGATGCGTGCGTTTAAATGGCACCAGTATTGTTTGTTGATAATATTTGTAACATGGAAAGCAAATGAAGAATGCAGTTTATGGGGAGAAAAACAACTTAACAGCTCAGTGCTTACTGAAATGGTGGCAGTGAGAGAATATTGAGTTTTCCTGTGACCTTCTGCTTCTCTTTTGGCTGATGTTGCCATATCCTTTGTCATCTCCCCATTCCAGTCTTCAGTGATAAAATACTTTCCAGCGCTGTAGCCTGGTTTCTGATTTTACTTCCAAAGTAGTATCCAGCAGCAGAGATGGCTCCAGGTTAAAGGGGTCCCCAGTCAAAGTGTCCTCTTGTGCCCCCACCCGCTTTTTGCTGATAGGCTCCTTCAGGCTTACAGCCCTCTAAATTTCCATTTCCCACAATGCCCTGGAATGTCCAACATAGTGTCACCTTGGTGCATTGGGGAAATTAAGATGGAGGCTGGCAGACCCAGTTGCCTCATGTGCAGGACAGGTGTCGATGCTGGCGGGCCCTATAAGGGCTCTGGGGTCCCAGCAGCTGCCCTGGAGTACAAGGTGCTGATGCCAGACCTCCTGTCCAGCATTTTAAGCCAGTCACTCTTGCGGTGTGACAAGAACCAAAATTTCAGGCAGCCTGTGGGGGAAGGGGTTACCCTGAGGGGTGGTTTACCCTGCTTTGAGGCCATGGTGACCCTTTTCTCCCCGTCCCCTGAGGTGGGTTCTGCCTGAGGCAGCTCCAGGGCTGAGGGATGCCTTTGTGCTCCTCCCTGCTGGGCTCTATACTTAGCCAAGCCCCAGCCCCCGCTTATCAGCCCAGCCATGTCATCAGAGGGTATTTTTGGGGACAGCAGCTGCAGGCATTTGTAACGTCGAGTCCCTGCTCTCAGACGCCTGGTGAGCGGGGCAGAGGAGGAGGAGGCCAGGGACCCACAGTATGTGAGGGGCAGAGGGTAGGTGTGTGGGGAAGTGGTGCAGGATTGGCAGACCGGCAGCAGGGATGCCCAGTCTGGGGCGCCGCGGTACAGAAAGAGAGAGAAGAACGAAGGAGAGCAGCTGGCATGAGGATAGATGGATGGATGGGCAAGTGGAAATCGTCTGACTGGAGGAGGAGGAGCTGATCGATTGACAGAGTGGGGCAGTTGTAAAGTGGATGCACAAGGTGGCTTGAGGTTAGTGAATGCTGGGAGGAAGGCAGGCCGGTCCCCTCACAGCCCCTTACGAGGTAAGTGTCATGGTGGGGATAAAGGGGAAGGAGCTGGAGGGAGGCAAAGTTATGGCGGTGGCAGTGGTACTCTGGAGCTGCTATGAGTGGTGATGGCTCCTCCAAGATCCTAGTCACTGAGGGATGAATAACGTGAGAAAGTATTGGGGCTGGCTTTGGGATACCAGCAGAAACCGCAGCACCAAGAGCCTGGCTAACCTGAAGCCTGGAGGTGGTGGTGGTGTGTGTGCATGCTGCACAAGGTGATGATAATAACCCAGAGCCTTGCTTTGAAGCAAACCCTTTCTCTCCATCCTGTCCCTGCCACTGACTCAAGTACATAGCACACAGACATTCTCTTCTCATTCCCCAGCTCCTTCTGTGTGAGGAGGATGTTCACACAGAAAACCGGAGCCTTTTGAGTGAGAGCTGGAGGAAAAGAGAAGGCTCTCTGGAATGTTCTCCCTCCCTCCCGCTCCATGGGGTGTCAGCCTGTTATCAGTGAAGCATTACACAGAACAGGATAGGGCAGGAATGCATATTGCGGGCCCTCTGGGGGCTGGCGTGGCATTTGGGCACAGAAAGCAAGCTGTGAGGTGCCCAGTTCAAATCTCGCCTCAGACTCTATGCTCTTTCTGAGTGGTCCTTGAGAATCCACTATCCTCTTAGCCTCAGTTCCACCCCCTCCCCTCCCACACTGTGCGGATGATAATACTGACCTACTTTATAGTTGGTGGATGGCAAAAACACTAGAGATACGTTGGATGAAGCAATAATCAGTCTCATTTAACATGATCATCCCCATCTTCATGGACTGGTGGCCTTGGAACTGTCTCATAGACATCCTGGCCCAGAGTGGGGAATCCTGGCCCAGAGTGGGTAATCCTGGGTCTTCCCTCCCATGACTTGTGTGACTTGGGGTCATGAAGGGGGGGGGCAGAATAGAGTTGCATGTATACATGATGCTTCTTCCCAGATTTCTATGAATACCCACAAAATGAAGGCGCAATGTAGCCCTGTCTCTCCATTCATTCCCCTCTGATTGACACATATACATTATACGGTATGTGTGAACTATCTTGAGATGTCCAAAGAGAGAGCAGAATAAAAGTCTGATGGGACAGCACTTCATGGTGGGTGCAACTGCAGAAAGGAAAAAGGGTCACCTCTTCAGAAGGCGTAGAATTGCACACCGAGACCATGTGTCTGCCCCTGACCTTGGCCTGCTGCCAGCATGGAGCAGCTGCTGAGATTAGGGCAAGGGGAGAATTTGATGGACTCCGCCTGCCCTAAGAGCATTTGTTGATATCTTATTTTGTCCAGAGGACCTGCCCACAGGATCATAGGGGCCAGAAGGTAGTCCAGTACCCTGTCCTACTTACAGCAGAAACCTTCTGCTCATTAATTCCCTACAGGCTAACCTAAACCATACTGGCCTAGCACAGGGCACAAAAGGGCCAGCATCACTGAAGCAGGTTGGTACAAAATGGGATTATCTGGTGGGATTGGCCTGGAGGCACAACCAAAGGAAGCCAGTGATGGTGAGAGCAGCATGGGTGGGTTGAATGCCTCTGGCCTCCATCTGCCATGTGACAGCTTTACTGGCTGCTGAAGAAAGGTTGGATAGCAGTGTGATAAAAATATGGGTAGGATAAGTGATCGCATGGCCACTTGCCTGTATGCCAAACTGAGCTCTGATCCACTTAAACATCACCATTAGGTTGAGTGAACTGAATCACAGGGAAGGTCTCCTTCCCCGTCCTTCACCTCAGCTTCTCCAGCAATGGTTCTTTCTTGATCTCTGTAGGTCCCTGGCCTCAGCTGTATCCCGAGTGTGCCAACCATGGATGCCTTTGGGGGAGCTCCCCGATTTCTCACCTACCCCCGTACTTTTACAGTGCCGAGTGGCACCAATGCGGTCCTGAAATGGCAGGTAGCTGGTGAGCCACGTCCCAGCGTTGCCTGGGAGAAGGATGGCTCTGTGCTGGACCTGCCATCAGGGCGGATGTTGGTGGAGGCTGATGGGGATGCGTACAGCCTGCTGGTGTATCAGGCTGGTCCAGCGGACAGCGGGCGCTATGTGTGCAAAGCTAAGAACAGTGTGGGTGAAACCTACGCGGCTGCTACTCTCAAAGTGGAGGCAGCAGAGCTGAAACCCAAAGGAGAGCTCGACATTCAACCTCCGGTCTTCCTGAATAGGCCGGTCTCTGCACGCGTGACCAGGGGAGAGGATGTGACCTTTGCCTGCAGGGTCTCGGGGGAGCTTGAGTGGGAAAAGGATGGGTGGAAACTGTCAGACATCTTTGAGAGCAGCCATTACAAAGTGGGCAGAGAGACTGGTGACTGGCACTCTCTGCACATCTATAACACCCGTCTCCCTGATGCCGGTGTTTATGTATGCCGGGCACAGAACAGTTTTGGAGAAACCATGGCTGCAGCTGTGCTCCTGGTGGATTCTGTAGCATGTGTTCCCCACAGTGACGCGTTTACACCCCAGAACAGCCATTTCAAGAAGCAGCTGGAGGCACAAGATGAAAAGTGGAGGGGGCATCATCCTGGGCAAAAGGTGTCGTCAGAAACCAGGCAAAACGGAGAAGTGCTTCCTAGCCCACCCACGCCAAAGGCCTTTACCGTCAATGAAGGGAAGCACGCCAAGTTTCGCTGCTATGTAACCGGGAAGCCCAAGCCAGAGATCGTCTGGCAGAAGGATGGGATGGTCTTGTCCCCTGGAAGGAGACACCTGCTCTACGAGGACAGGGAGGGGTACTTTATCCTCAAGGTGCTATACTGCACGGCTCGGGATTGTGGCCTCTATGTATGCACAGCCTGCAACACTGCTGGCCAGACACTCAGCGCTGTGAGCCTCCATGTCAAAGGTGCGTACACTGTGGGGAGGGGGGACAGAGGGGTGGGTGTCTGAATCCAGGAGTCAGAACGAGAAGGGCGCTTGGCATGGGGGAGGGCAAAGCCTGAACAATTATGGGCACCTCTAAGGGACAGAAGAAGGAGTTGGTCTAGTTGAAAACAGGGGAGTGTGTTTTAAACAGGATTAAAGTATTAGAGGTAGGCCAACCCCTTGAAGGTGTAGAAAAGCAGAGATAGGGTGGAGTGGTTGGTGTTACAGCATAAATTCTGAGTTTGGAGTTAAAAGTAAACCCTTCCTCTTACACACCCTTCAACATTTCTCTGGTGAAAATAGAGATGTCCTAATTATTATTATTATTATTATTATTATTATTATTATTATTATTATTCCCCACCTATCTGACTGGTTTGCCCCTATCACTCTGAGGAGCTTCCAATATATATAAAAGCATATTAAACATTAAAAAAAACACCTTCCCTATACAGGGCTGCCTATGGGGATTGCATATCTCCATACCCTCCTACATTTATTTGATGAAAATAGGGGCATCCTAAAGAAAAGTGGGACATTCTGGGATCAAATTAGAAATTGGGACGGCTTCTGTAAATCTGGGAACGTCTCTGGAATATAGGGACACTTGGAGGGCCTGGTCTTAGATTATGGAACCCATTATGCCTGCATGACCTCTGATCCACCCTTGCCCTAATGGGAATGATGAACCAAGCAGCCAATTGCTCCAGGCTGGGAGAGTACAGACAGCTTATTATGTAAAATAAGAACCGTGATGCAATAAAGAAGTACAAGCCCCAGAGTTGGCAGCTCACTTGCCAGAGGGGGGACAGGCCTGGAGCCAAAGCGGTCTCATGTGGAACTCCTATGGCCTTCTCTTTTGGGCCTGAGAGACAGTAGCAGACTCAAAGGCCACTGTAAGCGTGGTGGGTACTGCTCCCTGCTTGTTGTCTGCTTTTATGCTGAGGTGTCTGGGTGACCCTTCTGGCACATTCCTGGAAGCCTTGCCAGGAATGGGGAGTGTATGCCACTCGCCACTGACAGTGCCTATGAAGTGCTGAGTAGTTTGGGTAGTAGCCAGAGAGACCAGGTCAGATGCCAAGTGCAGGGCTGAACATGAAATATTTCCCATCCGGAAGGAGGAGACATGGCATGTGAGATAGCGGTCCTAGAACATAACTTGGCAGGATATTCTTCCATCTTGCAAGAAGAACTATAGCCCTTTTTACACATACAGTGAATGTGTGCAGAAATTACTCAAGTAATCAAGAGGTGTGTGTAGGTGGGCAGGGGGGTAGGATAATATCTGCAGCTTTTGTGCCTGCTCACTTGAACTGTAGCCTTTTTAGCAACAACTGCACATTGACAAATCTTCGGAGTTATGTGCCTACAAGCTATAAGCCCATGGGATTTCTCTCCAGAATTACTGATAAACACATAGAAGTTGAGTGTGTGTGAAGGCAGTGGGCACAATCCCCTCTTTTACCCATGGATTCTACTCAATTTGTTGAGTGAAGGAGGCTCTTGGTGGCTCAGAGAACTGAAGGAGATTTTGTTTGCTGGCTAGCAGAATAGTGAGGCCTAGTTACACAACGGCAGATGAGGTGGAAATACTCCTGGATTGTAGGTGGGGATTGCAGGACTGAGTCCTCCTCTATTGCACATGCAACCCTAGATGTCAAGCTGAAAAATTAATGTCCAGTTTGCTCCTAAATCCATTTAAAAAATAAAAATGGATGAGCATTCGGTGCCGGATTACCAAGTAGGCACTGACCTAGGGGCCCTATGCCTTTTAGGGGCCCCGTGACAACGGATCAAAATAATATTGATTTGATTTTGAAAGGAAATTACAAAAACATATTAGGACACAAATTGTGGCCCCCTACCCCACCCCTGTTCAACTGCCTAGGCCCTAGAGGCCTCCACAGGGTCTAATCCCGCGCTGTGAGCATTTAGTCATGTGATCTTCCACTTGCAGTTTGAAGTGGTTTTTACTGTTTTGCCCTGCTGTTGAACTAGACCGCCGCCTCTGAAAGGATGTTGAGGGGAAAGGTCTGCCAGTGCCAGGGTCAACAACAGCCCGCTCTTTGTCAGACCTGGAAATTGGGCTATGTTTGGCCTTGGGCTGCCCATAGTTCTTGGTGCTGCCGCAGCAGAAGTAAGAATTCCTTGTAGAAGCTGCTGGCCACCCCTGGACATTTGTGGACTGGTATGGTACAATTCATACTAATGCATGTCATATTGGCTAAAATGAGGGCAAAGTGTGACAAGGGGGAGAAAGGAGGGTGTGCTTAAAAAAAAAGTTTTTCGAAGTGTGACAGCATTTATCGACGGGCCCATTCTTTGATGGCTTGAAGCCCTTAATTTTGAAGAGGGTTCCAAGGAGATCAAGGGAGATGATGATAAAGGCTCTGCTGAGTTGTGCGCTTTTGTTTAGCCTGGAGAGCAGAATCTGGGAGGTGGATGCATGATAACAGGCTTCAGTTATATGTCAAAGGCTGTGCTTAATAAGAAATGAACCAACTGTTCTCTGAACCTACTGAGGGTCAGGCAAGATGAGAAATGGGCTTTACAAGGCGGGGGGTGGGAGCAGGGGTGAGAGATTGAATACCAGGAAGGTTTTTCTGTCCATAAGAATAGCCACGCAATGGAACATGTTACCCAGAGAGTTTGAAGTGCCTGCATTCGTGTTGTTGTTTTTTGTTTTTAAATAGTTGAAACATCTGTCAGGACGGGAGCCTGAGTGGATAAAGGATGGAAAGAAAAAATCCCCTCAGAAGAAGCAGAGAAAGAGAGATGGCTAGGTGTACAGAGGAACTGAGTGGGCCAACTGTGGCCCATTAATAATAAGTTGAATAAGTTATTGTGGCATGCTGGTAAACAGAAGGGAAACAGAATACAGATTGTTTAAAGCCTAGATTAAGCAAATAGTAGATGAGGCAGTACAACTGTTCCCTGATTGTACCCCTCCAGATTGAATTAAATGTTTATTTTATCATCATAATTATTGTTATTATTTAAAATTGCATACTGCTATATCATTAAAAAAAAAACCAAAGCAGTTTACAGCAATAAAACCATAAAACCATACAATAAAACCATAAAAACCATAAAAACTATATAGAAAATGGGACATGAAAGAAAAGTGTTACAGCCTGGCATTTCTCCTGAAATGCTAGCTTTCTTTGGGTGTGGAGGGGTGGGGGTTTGCCCGACTGAAGTGGCTCAATCAGGATTAGTTTTACCACCTCACAGCTTGTGTTGACCTGGACCAACCAGAACATTATTTCTAGGGGGAATTCCCTTTAAAACATGACACACATTTTAAATGATTATTTGTTGTTATCTGTCTTAATGTCTTCTCATCCAGGGCTTAATCTTTGCTAGGCCTCAGTACTGACATCTATTCTCAGTTCTGAGATCTTTAGATAAAGGGCGATATACAAATTTAATAAAGAATAAGAATAAGAATATAGGGTGCTGCCTTATACAGAGACAGGCCATTAGTTCAGAACAGTCTGCCCTAACAAGAACCAGTTTCCCAGGATTTCAAACAGGGGCAGGGCTTTATTTCAGCTGGAACTTGCCGGAACTCAGTTCCAACACCTCCCAGGTGGGGCCTTTGCCATTATAAGAGAACAAGAGAGGCGTTCATGGTGAGTTGTGGCACCTTTTTTATTAAAAAAAGAGCACTGGACAGGGGTATCTCCATGGAGATTCCGGGTGACTGAGTCGGAGGCCTTCTGGATGCAAGGCACATACTTTTCCACTGAGCTATG
Organism: Podarcis filfolensis; assembly: GCF_964270895.1. Lineage (NCBI taxonomy): Eukaryota > Metazoa > Chordata > Lepidosauria > Squamata > Lacertidae > Podarcis > Podarcis filfolensis. Next base: position 52,848,847 of record NC_139604.1, on the reverse strand, counting down.
AGCAGGCGTGGACTTTGGTAATATGGTGCCCTGAGCAAGGACATATTTTGGCACCCCCTCCCAAATAATTCATCTTTTCACAATAATCCCTTTTGCAACAGTTACTTTTAAAATAGATATTCTCATTATTATTATTATTATTATTATTATTATTATTATTATTATTCTGTGCAACAGAACCACCCACACCGCCCTAAATCCAGTGCTGCTATGAGAAAAGATGAAACTTCTTACCAGTTGGGTGCAAAGTATATTAATCTTATCACTGAGTAACCTTATAGAAACCCCATGCATTGGAGATTAAGGGGAAGGACTTCCAGACAAAAGGATATTATTTCCAGACTGACTTGAGCCTGGCGTCTTTTTGTCCTGAAATTAATCACTGAGCTCAGCTGTGCCATCAAAGCAACCCCTGCCTGTTCTTCCCAGAGCAATTTGCCCTTGCTGTTTCCCACATTTCCATCTCTGTGTTGCATTCCCTTGGGCTGCTGTGTGGGTGGCAGGTGTCCCTTTGCACTAGGACCCGGATAGCTGACAGCAAAGAGGTTCAGTGTGATAGATACCACATGCCACCCACTTAGCACTCTGCCACTTCTCAGAATAACCCTTGGTTGGAGAACCTGGCTGCCCTCCCCCCAATTCTACATTCCAATTCTGCTTCCCAATTCTGCAGGCAAAGGAAGGGCAGGTACTAGCTGAATATTCCTCAGTACCTTTCCTCAGGGCCCCACAGCAGCTTTACAAACAATTGAGTTAAACCTTTCATGTTTATCTAGTCCCTTTTTCAGTTTGATGGCAAAACATTCCAGAAAGAATGTGGGCAGGAGATAACCATTAGTGCTTGTTAAAACAATTATGTTTAAACCCTCACATTCATATTCCCTTTCAAGGTTTGATGACAAAATATTCTAGAAAGAACATAGGCCGGGGAGATTACTATCATGTTTGTTAAAACTGCCTTGTGCATTTGTAAATGTTGAGATTCAGTATTCATTAACGCCTCTGTTCATCTTACTGATTATTCCATGTGGCAAAGCCCCAAAGAGATTAACTAGTTACGGACACTTTCTCATGATGGATGGGGGGGGGGCAGATCAGTGGGCATCACAACACCAAGAAAATGTGACGTGGTGCTCAGCTCTTTGGTCTTCCCAAGCTCTAGAAAGAAGAACCAGATAGGGGTTTCTGGGCTGCAAATGTGATTGATGGTTGAAGTAGGAGCCCAGCCAAATGGAGAGGAGAAAATATCAGTTGTGTTGGTTGTGAAACAAAACACAAAGAAGCCAGAGGGCTGAGGCAGGAGGGCTGTGGCAACAACAAAGGAATGGACCTTTGTCAGGGAGAAGCTTGATATTTTCTGGATCCCAGCACCCTGACTCTTTTCCTCAGCTCTGGGACCCTGAAGATTTCAGTTGTCTCTGTGGAGATGGTCCTTTTCTTATGTTCAGGTTTCCACATACATTCAGGTCCGTCTTTATCTCTTTCTCACAGAACCCCGACTGCGGTTCCAGGCACCGTTGGTGGATGTGGAAGTGCTGGAGCGCCAGGATGCAGTCTTAGAGTGCCAAGTGCCTCTGGAGACCATCCCTACAGCGTGGTATCTTGAAGACAAGCGCCTGCAGCCCAGCCCCAAGTACCTGATGGAGGAACAGGGCCTGTTGCGGCGGCTGACAGTGCGGGATGCCCGGGCTGACGACGATGGCATTTATCTGTGTGAGATGGAGGGCAAGGGCCGCAGCGTTGGGGAGCTGTCAGTGCAAGGTGAGGAGAGTTTTGGAGTCATGTGTGGCTATGATAGAGGCTCTTCTTCCTGTGCTAACTGTCCAAACTCTTTCTTCAGGTCTGATTGTGAAGCGGTTGCCACGGAAGCTGGATGTGATGGAAGGGGAGAATGCCGCCTTCTACGTGGAGACGCGGGAACCTGTGGAGGCACCGAGTTGGGGTCGTAATGGTCAGGAACTGGTGGAGGCACCCCATACCCTCATCAGAAGCTTTGGCAAAACCCATCTTCTGGTCCTGGTGCACGTAACACGGCACGATGCTGGGGTCATCACTTTCACCGCGGGCGAGTCGCAGACCTCCGCACAGCTCCGTGTCAAATGTGAGTGGAGAGGAGAGATGGGGCTAGTTGCAGCAGGAGAAGGAGCATTCAGCTAGCCACAAAACCCATTACATTTGGCCGTTGACACAAACTCCAATCGTTAGTTTCCTCACTAAAGGAAAAGTTTATTATTTCCTGTCTTTCATCCTGGACTGGATTGGAATTGATATCCCACAGAAAAGAGGTTTTACATATCCCACTCTAGAGTCAAACTAGATTCACCCATAACGAATAATAAAATCATAGAATTATAGAGCTGAAAGGGACCCTGAGGATCATCTAGTCCAACCCCCTGCAATGCAGGAATATGCTGTAGTGTTCTAGTTGGTAGGCCAGGCCTGGATCCAGCCTGATTGAGACTGCCCTGAATGACGTGGAGTCAGGTCATGACTGAATTGTCACAGAAATTTAAACCAACATTCTAATAATGACTAACACATTTCAACCCCTTTTTTGACCTCAGGTTCTGGTTTTGTGCTGCCTTTTATCCATTCTCCTATGAGAGCCCTTCAAAGGTCACACTCTGCCTTTTAGAGGGTGTCACCAGACTGCCAATATTTTGCAGGAGGGATGCAAGCACATATCGTGAAATTTAGGTTTGTGCAATTAAAGTAGGTTAAAGTGCTATGTCACCAGAGTGCAACGAACCCGCTTTTTAAAAAAATGTACTTTTTGTGTTAGGAAAGTGGAAGTAAATTGCATTGAAGCAGGTGGAATGAATGAATGATTAATGGAAAGTTGTGTAGTAAACACCCTGCAAGCAAATCAGGATGAATAGGAGGATCAATGATCATTGTTGTATAACCACCCTGCCAACATTTTAGAATGAATGTTAAATAAAGACCAGATATGATCTAACCTCCATGTAAGCTTTGTGCAAGCAAATTAGGATGAATGCTCAATAAATAAGTTGTCTAGAGGAGTCCTGAGCATCTCTATGCCAGAATGAGGATCAAATTGCTGTAGAATCACAAGAGAAAGAAATTGCAGCTAAGCTACAAACTAGCTACTTGTGAGACTTTACAGCTGAAATCTATGAATAACCCTTGATAAAGAGTTATTGTACTTGAAACGTCTCAGGAACAAAATTAATCATACATAGAAGGCTTTGCTGACAGCAGCTGTTTTTGTTTTCTGTTTTTCCTGCTGTCCAACAATCTAAGCTGCTCCCTGCTCCCTGACGTATGCCCCAATTGTGGTTTTTTTTGCCTTGATGGTTTGTTTTGCTAACAGTTTCAGAGGTTGCAATTGATCATGCAAAAGTAGTTGGAATGGGCAAGGGCTGCTTAATATTTTATCTAGGTGTTTGTTCCTCTCCCATTCCCTCAAGCTTCATTCCCATGCTCTGGAATGGGGGAGGGAGGACAAGGGTTAAATAAGCCACCCTATCTCTCTTCCACTCTTGATTGCAGCCTCAGAACTGCTTTTCTGTTTAAAACAGAAAAAACTAACAAAATCATACTTTGTGGAAAGGACACACAGCTTTGTTTAATGTATATTTTGGCCCTAGGTCTATCAAGCAGATAGGCAGATTGAGGATTTTCTTCCTTCCCAAGACACCACTTTTTGGGTAAACTGAATTTGTGTAAACGTACATGCTGTTGGCAACATCACATTGAAGTGTCTATTCTGCCATGTGCACGTGTGATGAAGAGCTGTAGAAGACTATTGCTATTTGATGCACACACATTGCCACGAACCAGTTATGGCCTAGATAGGGGCTAGAACTGAAACTCAATCCTAACAAGATGGAGGTTAAATAATTTGTCTAAGAGGCTTCATGGTATTCAGTTTGTACTGAATGGGCTTGTGACCCCTCTAAACTTAAGGATCAAGTTTGTAGTTTTGGCGAACTCACAAGCTTTGTTACTGGAGAACCATGTACCCTTCTCCTCTCCCTTCCCCTCTTCTTCCTCCAGGCCCTCCCTAACTCTTCTAGGGGTTCCCCCAATAACCTGGAGCAGATTCAGGGAGAGTGCAGGAGGAAGAGGGGGTCCTATTGCACTAACAGGATGCGCTGGTTGTATAATGTTATCTGACAGGAGTGCCTTGCATCATTTTAAGCTTGTGCACTAACTGTGGCCTTAGATGATAGATAGATAGATAGATAGATAGATAGATAGATAGATAGATAGATAGACAGACAGATGCTGATCAGTTATCTATTCTCTGGATTATGCCCCAGGTTAATAAGATGGAAAATTGATAAAATTGAATTATTTTCTCTAGGTGCCAAGAGGATCCCACCAAGTGCACCTGTGGCAGCAAGGATGTGCATGTCACGCAACAATGCTGCCCTCCTAACTTGGTGCCCACCACCTGATGTTCACCGCAGCCCACCAAGTAGTTACATTCTTGAGAGGCAGGCAGTAGGAGAAGCTGAGTGGGTGCCTTGCCTCACCACTGATGTTGCCAGCATGGTTGAAGTTCCAGGCGATGGTGTGCCTCAGGAGGCTGACTACCGTTTCCGTGTGTGTTCTGCCAATCAGTATGGATGTAGTGGCCATGTGGAATTCCCAGGCACTGTGCACCTTGGTAAGCCTCTCTGCCCCCTAATAGTGTCTGGACACTGTCCCTTACTCAAGCATGGACATTGCAAGGATCTATGACCTTTTATTATTGAACCACTGGGCACTCTCTTCTTCCACTGTCCTTTGCCATTGGCCTCTGCAGTTGTGGAAACACTATAAGTGTTGCCACTTCCTTGCTTTCCTTGGCCATGGTGATCCACCTGCCTGCTAGACTACCCTTACCATTTAAAGGGAAGGACCACAACTCTGTCCAGCTACCTTCTGCTTATATTTACTCAGCAGGGTACCTAAATTAGCTAAGCTATTTCTTACTAACTAACCAGTATCTTTAGTAGAAACAAAATAAAAAAAATTCCTTCCAGGAGCACCTTGACCAACTAAGTTTGTTAGTAGTATGATCTTCCTGCAGTCAGCTTTGGAAGCTTGTGGTTTTCTTTCTTTTTTGGGGGGTGGGTGGGAATGCTCATTTCCATTTTTTTTTGTCTGAGACCTCCCTATTCCTTTTTATTTTAAAGCTCAGTGTATGTGCTGTGATTACTATCTCCACCTTAGGCAATTCACAATATACTGTGTGGCGATCTTGTGACAGTATCTCCTTCAAACCAGGCCTGCTTCCAGCATGTGGCATATCCGTGGAAGTAGATGCCTTTTGTCTGGTACTGGGGCCTCTTAAACAAAATGGCTAGGTTGTGCTCAGGTGAGGAGCAAACTGCAGTAGCGGAATCTGGCAATACAAGCCACCCACTGAAGCATCACCACAGATGTGACAAACCACCCACCATGAGAAATGTGCTAACAAGCTTTCACAACAGTGATATATAATGGATTGTTTTCACTTATTGGATTTTTCACAGTGTGCAAAAATCTAAATTAGATATATAAAAAATACAAGCTATTGTTTTGATGATGGTGACATCATATGGATGCTGCCCCTGCAAAAAACCCACCTTCAGATGTGAGCAGCACCAATTCCACAATAACTATCCATCTGGAAGTACCCTCAGACAGTTGAATGCCTCCTATTCATTTTCTTCCACAATCTGAACTCCTTCCTTCCCATTTGTGTGTGTCAGTTGAGTGTGTGTATACATGCATGCCTCACCCATTTTGAGCTGACTTCCTTCATCTCTGTCCGCCTTTGTAGTGCCCAGGGCTCGCATACAAAAAGGACTGCAAGATGTGAAGGTTCATGCTGGAGAGGATGCTACTTTTTCAGTGCAGCTTTCAGCCTCTCAGAGCGGTTGCTGGTCCTTCAATGGGAAAAGGCTGGAAGAGGAGGAGGGGGAAGAAGGACAGCAGTACCAAATCACACACAGCGGGTTGGACCATGCTTTGCGGATCAAAGGAGTGCAGCTAGCAGCCAATGGGTCTGAGGTGCAATTTGAGGCTAATGGTGTGAAGGAATGTGCTGCATTATGTGTACAAGGTGAGGCTTTGGTTGGATCTAGGTAGCGGACTAGGAATTGGTCGACTGTACCTAAAATGATTACATACAAGCAACCATCCCATGAAAAGAGGAGTGCTTTGCCCATGATATGCAACAGTGTTCAATCTTGGGTCCCCAGATGTTGTTGGACTTTATCCCTGACCTTTGGGTAGGCCTGCTTTGGATTATAGTCCAACAACATCTATGGACCCATGGCAGAAGAACAGAGGTTGGGCCTATGGATTGTTCTGCTGTGAGAATAATAGTTTAGATGGAATTTAGATGGAAATAACGGCATGGAAGTTAAGGTTTAAAAACCTCTTCTGTAGGTATTGCTGTTCCAGTCAAAACCAGAGCCCCATTTGCAATTATTTTCAAGTAAAACAAAAAAATATAGCAGGAGATCTGATCATGAATTTCCTGTGCCATATGTGGTCTAGCCCTCCAAGCTGCCAGCTGTTATTCCACTTGGATTCCTTGCAGCTGGAATCTTTATAGCAGTAAATGTCAACAACTGGCTTCAAGGCATTTGCATCAGATCTCTTTGAAACACCCCTCTGACAGTTTACTCTGAATTGCATTTGTTTATTTTGAGTTTCTGTGATTTGCACTAGTCTTTGCACAAACCAAAGCCAAATTGGCACAATCCAGTTTTGCCGAAACTAGTAGATAAGATGTCCTCCTGCACCTGATACATTTCAGCCAATCTAAAATCTCAGTCATAACTTACGTTGTCTTATGTATTTATTTAATTTCCAAGATCTCTGTGGCCTCCAAGGCATCTCCCCTATATGATTAAAAACATATAGCACAGCTAAAATACATAAATGCATGCATAAATACAACTGAACATAAAATACATCAGTTGCAATTGCATAACAAGTAAAACAGCAATCCAAAAACAAAGCAAAAAATCAGATAAACAGAGGTAGCGACAGTTTAAGCAATTAAAATAAATGGGAAGCTTGTCTTCTTGTTTGCCTTGTCTGTACATTTTAATTTTTATTGCCCTTTAAAAATGTTTTTTCTATACTATAAAGGCTACAATTCATTGTGCATAAATAGATATAAACATACCTGCTGTTGTATAATATGTGTATGAGGCGTGACATGATTAAAGGATCTTTCCATTGCATTTCAGTTATTTACAAGGATTACCCAAGGAAGGCTTTTAATCTGAATCACTGTTACTAAAGCAGGAACTGTCACAATATTCTTCTGAGTAAAGGAGATTATGAACAGTTGGATTAAGCCTATGGATCCATTGCCTTGGCACCAACTGTGTTGAAAGATGGAACAAATCAACAGAAGCTTCATATCTGTCACTCAGAGTTGTGTTTAAATACAGATATCCTGATGATTCTTCCATCCCAGCAATTTCTTGTGGTTATCACCACAACTTATTACCACAAGGTAGTCACTTCTGTGCTTTTCACATGTGACACTGGACAGAGATTTTCTCTCACAGGTGTACCTGGTGTTTTCAAGTGGCATCACCTGTTCTGTCTGTGAAGTTAATGTTTCATTTTGCATAGGTTTCACACGCTGTGTCTCCCCAGCCCCACAGGTACATATTACCCCAGTGCCTGAGGCCAGGCGACTCCGAACACTCACAGCTGGCATGCCTCTACTCCTGGAGTGTGAAGTCTCTATACCTGACACCCCCATCAACTGGTTTAAAGAAGGGAATCCTGTGGCCTTGGATGATAGTCGTGTTGGTGTCCAAACCGAAGGCCGTATCCACAGGTTGTTGATTTCCTCTGTCTGCTCTTTGGACTCTGGGACATATACATGCGATGCAGGCGATGATGCTATCAGCTTCACTGTGACCGTGGATGGTGAGTGGAGGAAAAAGAAGTTGGCCTAGTTTTGAGGATCAGCTAGTGTAAGTTCTACTTGGGTCACCAATGGAGCCATTGCTGTGGGCAAAAGGGTATCATTGAGGTCTTTCCCTGACACCTGTGAACCCTCTGAGGCCACCCACACACTGTCACCTTGGCCATGGCGGGTTAGGATAGTTAACTATTCCTTCCTTGAAAAGCGAATTACATAGAGCTGAAGGAGGAAATTGGAAGACTGATACTCTTTCCCACTTCCTCTTCAACTCTATGTGCTTATCAAGGCTCAGATTAATTGTACGGGGTCAGACTTTTACTAAGATCCCTTTGAAAACATAACTGTGTGTGCGCGCACCTTCTCTCTTTCTGTCTCAGGGCAAGGAGGAGGAATAGTCCAGGGGAGAGGAGGGAGAAGAGACCAGAATGGGTGGTACCCACAACGTTTGCTCAACAACCTGAATGTGCCTATGGGCCTAAAAAGAGTTATGCAACCCTTGCTAGATTAAGGTCTTAGAATAAGGTCTAACCTATTAAAATAAAGGGGTCCCTTAAAATACAGTAAGGGGCACCTGTGAGATTTCTGCCATCCGGTCCCAGCAGGAGTTTGTCCTGCAGCCCAATCTTTTCTACCCCCAATTCAGAAAATGTGCTCCATCCTCTGAATATTTTCCACCTTTTCTGCCATTATAGTAACTCTTTGCTGTTTGCAGAACCTCCTGTGAGGGTTGTTCACTCCAACGCTGAGGAGGCCCATACCTACCAGGTCACTGAGCGTGTGGTGCTAACCTGTGAGCTGTCCCACCCTGATGCTCCCGTGCGCTGGTACAAGGATGGGGAGGCAGTGAATGAAAGCGACAGCTTCTTACTGGAGAGTGAGGGCCCACACCACCACCTGGTCATTCCTGCAGCACAGGTGAAGGATGCAGGGGAATTTGTGTGTGACATAGGTGGAGATTCTGTGCTCTTCAACGTCACTGTTACAGGTCAGTAATTTCCCCCAAATGAAGGGCCACCACAATCTGAACATGCCCTCCCTGCTCAGTCCTTGATAGCTTGGTACAAAGAATCAGATAGATAACAACCTTTTTTTCTGGCTCAGATAAGGGGACAAATGACAAGTAGACTTGTGGCACGTAAAAACAATACAGGAATATATATCTGCATTCATAGGGAAAGGCCTGCTTCATCCAATGCATGGACAATGAAGATGGTGGATATCCATTTTTAATTCTGATTCTGATGAAATAGGCTCTTGTCTATCAAATCTCATGACAAAATTAAGTAGCTTGTCTTTAAGGTGCCACATGTTTCAGTTTGGGGTAGGGTTTTAATCTTTTTTCTACAGCAGACTACATTGCTCCTTTTTCTGAGGAGTAGGAACATTCTTCTCAGCCACCTGGACTCTGGCACCTAAGTTGCAGAACAGATTTTACAACAGTGATGTAGCAGACCAGGAACAATAGCGCACAGAGGTGTGTCTGGCACTTTCATTATGTAGTTTTCATTGTATGCTGAAGATGCACCTCTTTGTCCTGGCCTGAGAGAGAGATATTTTCAGGAGACACACCCTATTATTGTGACTGTTGTTTTTTTAAAGCCATTTTTAATACTGTGTTTTAAAATAGCTTTCTAATTCACCCTACAACCTTAAATGAAAGGAGGGTAAGAAATATTAATATTAATAATAATGTGATCTCTTGGGGCACTATTTGTCAGTCCTTCTCATGTCAAATAAATGAGGCCTCTCACCAAGAGAAACTCACTAAATAAGTTAAGCCAAGGAAGATGTAGGCTACATTAGTGTGCATGACTAAGGCTGGAAGTGGATCTTTTATTTTGAAAAAAACCTTGAAGTTCCTTTAACCAAAATGTTACAAAATAGTGAGCAAGCTTTTGAGTCCACAAGAAGTCTTAATCAGGCTGAATGTTAAGCAAAGCAGATGGCGTGTGTTATATGAGGGGGAAAATACATTTTTAAAATGTATAGTCTGAGAAGGGGCATAGCTGTGGGGTTATCGTGAAGAGCACTCACACTCTTGAATTAACCACTCCATCACTGTTTTATAAACCTGAAATGCTGAGCTTTTCTGAAATTGTCTACTGGTGCGTCATTGTTCCAAACACACAATTAGATTTTCAAAGGTTATTTCAAACACACCTCTCCCCTTTCGTTGTTTCTCAGCTAAGTTGCTGGTGTCACCATTCCAGAAAAAGAAAAGAAACCTGTTCAACAGCATTGTTGGCCCAAAAGCTTAGGAATGAAGCTTGAGTGAAGTACCGTATTTTTTGCTCTATAAGACTCACTTTTCCCCTCCTAAAAAGTAAGGGGAAATGTGTGTGCGTCTTATGGAGCGAATGCAGGCTGAGCAGCTATCCCAGAAGCCAGAACAGCAAGAGGGATTGCTGCTTTCACTGCGTAGCGATCCCTCTTGCTGTTCTGGCTTCTGGGATTCAGAATATTTTTTTTCTTGTTTTCCTCCTCCAAAAAATAGGTGCGTCTTATGGTCTGGTGCGTCATATAGAGCAAAAAATACGGTAGCTGCTGTGAATGACCTAAAGCACAGGATTTCAACCTTTTTGAGTCCATGACGCCCTTTACCAACTACATTCTTTCTGCGGCACCCCTGTGGGGCTCAGAAGCCCAGTTATGTCACCCTGTTTGCCTGCAGAGCTGGCAGCTTCTCACACTTTTCAAACACCCTCCCTCGTTGAGAGAGGGAGACTTGCTCAATGGCTTGGCAGTTTGAGTTTCATGGCAAAGTCAGAATCTCTATGTGGGCCATTCTGTGTCCAAGCCCTACATGTTAATTGCATTTAGAATTTCTAAATTACTTTAACTGTTAGCTAAGTGAGCAAATTCCCATTCCATAACAACCCTGCAAGATTGGTCACTGTTATCTCTGTTGTGTGTAGATGGGAGAGCTGAAGTTGACAAACAGTGGCTTGCTCAAGGCCAAACAAAGAGTCTGTGGCAAAGGTGACATTTGAAATCCAAGTCTTCCAAATACAAATTCATCTTTCTGTCTTCTAAACCAGCTGACCTCTTAGTAATGGGAAATATGATGGCACGAGGTTCTGTCACTGAAAGCAGGCCTCCTTGTGCACCCTTCCTTTCCTCCAAGGTGATATGCATAGTTCTCCCCACTTTATCCTCGCAGCAACCTTGCGAGGCAGGTGAGATGGAGAGGCAGTGATGGCTCTCCCACGTCCCAGTGTAACACCCATCGTTCTGCCCGGACGCTGAGGTCCAGCGCCGAGGGCCTTCTGGAGGTTCCCTCATTGCGAGAAGCAAAGCTACCGGGAACCAGGCAGAGGGCCTTCTCGGTAGTGGCGCCCGCTCTGTGGAACGCCCTCCCATCGGATGTCAAAGCGATAAACAACTACCTGACATTCAGAAGACATCTTAAGGCAGCCCTATTCAGGGAAGTTTTTAATGTGTGATATTTTAGTGTATTTTTGAAAGCCGCCCAGAGTGGCTGGGGAAATCCAGCCAGATGGGCGGGGTACAAATAATAAATTATTATTATTATTATTATTATTATTATTATTATTATTATTATCTCACAGTTTTTTTGAGTTCGTTTCCAATTCTAGAGTGGGGATGCAACAGGCTCTGGGGCAGTAATAGGCTTTTCATGGTGCAGTTCTCCCTCCCCTCCCCCAGACCCTCCTGTAAGGATCCTGCACTCCAACGCTGAAGAGACCCATGCCTACCGAAACTCTGAACGTGTGGTGCTGGCCTGCCAGCTGTCCCGCCCTGATGCTCCCGTGTGCTGGTACAAGGATGGGGAAGAGGTGGAAGAAAGTGAGCGCCTCCTGCTGGAGAGTGAGGGCTCACACCGCCGCCTTGTCATTGCCTCTGCACAAATCCATGATACAGGGGAGTTTGTATGTGATGCAGGCGGTGACTCTGCCTTCTTCAACATCACCATCACAGGTGAGAGCTGTCCCCTGTCCTTCCCCACTTTTTATATATACATTACTTTTTATATATACATTTTATATATACATTACATAAATATACATTATTTATATCTTGCCTTCTTGACAGCCAAGGGGTGCTCAGGGAGGGAGAAGTGGTTTCCATTTGAGGGAGAACTTGTCTCCCCCAGCACTGCTCCTTAAAGGTGCCCTGTGCAGCTCCTTTCCACCTCTGACATAGGAGGGCAAAGGGAGCCCCTCAGAAAGACTTGCAACATCCTGTGCAATCCTCCCCATGCTTTGCGCCTCTGACATTGTGGGTGGAAAGGAGGGTTGCAGGAGGATTGCAGAGGGCTTTGCAAGCCTCCCCATGCTTCCCCTTTGCACCTCTGACATCAGTATACCTGAAGGAGCGTCTCCAACCCCAACGTTCAGTCCGGACACTGAGGTTCATCTCTGAAGATCTGGCAGTTCCCTCACTGCCAGAAGTGAGGTTACAGGGAACCAGGCAGAGGGCCTTCTCGGTAGTGGTACCCGCCCTGTGGAACGCCCTCCCATCATATGTCAAAGAAATAAAAAATTATCTTTTTTTAAAAAAAATAATATTTATTAAGAGTTTAGAGATTACAAAAAAAGAGAAACAAAAAACAAACAGCAAAAAAGTTAACAACATATACATTACAATATATTTAAAAAAATAGATAGAAAAAAGAAAAAAAGTATAAAAGGAAAGGAAAATACAGCTGTAACAATAAAAAGAGAAAAAATAAAACACACATCCAATATTCCATCTCTTTGTCTTTCATTTACTTGTTTCATCGACCTCCTCACACCTCCCTTTTTGTATTCTAATTTAATTATTTGTTTCAGCAAATTCTTTCCATCTTTCTCAATTTTTATTGGATAATTTATCTTAACAGTCTAGCCTATCAATTAACTCAGCAAATCCTTTTCATCTTTCAGAATATTCTATCATTCGATTTACCTTAATTTATTTTAACCTTATCTTACGATAAAATACCTTAAATACCTTAAATCCTAGAACTTAATACTAATTTATACTAATGATATATCTCCTAATATCATTTCTACTAAAGCCAAATAATTTCATTCTGCCATTTTTCCTAATTCCCAAAATAGATTTTACCCTAATTTCCAAAATAAATTTTTAAAACTTTCTTCCAATCTTCATCCAACGTCCCTTCTTCCTGGTCTCGGGTTATGTCAGACCTTACTGTCTTTTCCATCTAGTCCATCAACCTGGTAGCCTTATGTCCGAGGCTCTTAAGTCTTTTCCATGTCCCTTCTGCAGTTCTTCTTCTTGTTTATACCAGCCCTTTGCCTTGTCTTTTGTTAGTCTCTTTCTTAATTTCTTTCCTTTCTCATTGAGGAGTAGGTCTCGGGGAAACTCCAACCCAAAAATATCTCCCTCTCCCCTCATCAGATCAGCCCATTCCCCACAGTCCCATTCCCCACAGTCAACCGGGTAGTCCAGAAAATATTTAAATGCATGTTTCAAAGTCCCTCCAAAATTAAGGACCCCCACAACTCCAGACCCCCCCTGGCCCACTCCAGGTTCAATCTTCAAAAACAGTGGCTTGTGCTCCTGCAGGGCCTCAGTTCTATCCATTTGTGTTGCTTGAGGTTCAACAGCAACCTCCTCCATTGTCTTCTGCATTTGCACTTGCCCTGTCAAAACAGGTTCCTGGGTTGGGTCCCGAGAGGTTTCTATATAAGTATTCACTGTTTGTCCAAAATTTTCAATTGCAACAGTCATCAGATTCATGTTCTCATGCATCTGCTCCAGCAAAGCGTTTGTCTGACTTTTAGAAGAAATCTGAAGGAAACCCTGTATTCGGAAGTTTTAGTCCATCCCCCAGCAATGCTGGAATCTCAACTAAAGCATCCAGCCACTGCATATGGCGACACTTCTTTTTTGTCACAGAGCCACCTGTGCACGTTGTGTGCTCCAACGCGGAAGAAGATCATACCTATCAGATCTTGGAATGTGTGACATTGTCCTGTGAGTTGTCCCGTCCTGATGCCCCTGTGCTCTGGTACAAAGATGGGGAAGAGGTGGAAGAGAGTGAGGGACTTCGGCTAGAGAGTGAAGGATCCCATCACCGGCTGGTCATTGCCTCAGCTTGCGTACAGGACACAGGAGAGTTTGTGTGTGATGCAGGTGGCGACTCTGTTTTCTTCAGTATTACTGTTACAGGTCAGTGTGAGATTTGTTGTTTTTCCCCAGACATGTATTTTAAGGCCAATAATGGTCCTCAATCTTAAGGCTAGAGAGCCTTTCACTTCTAAAACTCAAGACAATGCAGTCTTTTTGTAACTTTTCATAGCCATGTTTGAGTTAAATGATACCAAAAGAGGATTCAGTCTGCCCCCTTTATTTGTCATTAGCGATTGTTTCTGAGCATGTAGTTGAGAACTTCTTATTTATCTCTCTCCTTTGTAAGCATTGGTTATTTCTTCTGAACCTCTCTTCTCTGTGGCTGTTCCATGACACTTTCCTGCCCTGTACTGAATTTTGTTGAAGGTCTTTGCTGAATAGCTTTAATGCACGCAATTCAGCCACTTCAGATTCAGAACTCTTGAGTGAATATATCTTGTCATCTAGGGAGACTTCGCTTTGTTAATTATCAGTTCTCTTCAGTGCCCAAAAACTTGGTGGCTTTTGATACAGCAGACAAACATGGCTTCTCCTCCAAAACACTTTGTTGACAATTTCTCAGTTTTAAAGGCAATCTAGATTATATGTCCGGTATAAATTACAGAGTTGGCAAAGGGTTTGATGAGAACACGAGTTCTCTCAAAGAATCCTGGGAACTGTAGCTCTGAGAGGTAAACTACAGTTCCCATTATTCTTTTGAGGAAGCCGTGTGTGTTAAATGGATGGTGTGTACACAGCCTTGGTGTCCAACAATATCTGAAGGGTCCAGAGTCCCCCCAGCCCTATTTTATATGGTTCTGTTCTACTTCCCAAGATTTTGGTGTGGTGTTGGTGGAGAGGGCATGCTTCTTTCTACTGATCCCCATCTATAGAATGTCTCTTCTTGCCACAGAACCTCCTGTGAGGGTTCTTCGCTCCAATGCTGAGGAGGCCCATACCTACAAGGTTGCAGAGCATGTGGTGCTGGCCTGTGAGCTGTCCCGCCCTGATGCTCCCGTGCGCTGGTACAAGGATGGGGAAGAAGTGGAAGAAAGTGATTGCCTCCTGCTGGAGAGCGAAGGACCCCACCGACGGCTGGTCATTCCTTCAGTGCAGATGAAGGACGCCGGGGAGTTTGTGTGTGATGCAGGCAGTGATTCTGTTTTCTTCAACATCACTGTTACTGGTAAGAGAACTAATCAATTTATCTTCGTAGAGAGACGTCCCCTCCCAAACCCATGTCCTTTGCTCTTATCTGTGCTGCAGTCCATGGTGCTTCAAAGGCCTCCTTGGTGTACTTTGGTCAGAACCAACAGGGAGAGGAGCATAACTGCCATGCTGCATAAATTGTACTGGTCCATCTTGTTTTGTGCTGTGTTTATGAACAGTCATCAGACAGATGCCTGAAGGAAGTTAATGTTCACTGTTGATAGTAACTGGTGGTTAGAGGTCTACTGACTCCGAATAAACACAGGAGTTGCACTTTGGGCTGTTCTGAGTAGTAAGCCACTTTATCCTCATTTGTTATCTAATCCTTTGACAAAACTTTATGTTGGTTGTCATCACAACATCCTGTGTCAGTCAGTATCATAAGCTGATTATACCTTGTGCAAAGAGGTTCTTTCCTTTGTTTGTCTGAAACCTCCCACTTCTTATCCATTTCAGGGGATTAGTTTACAGTATACATCTTGAGTGGGAGTGAATAATATTTTCCTATTCACTCTTTTTCATGCCGTTAGTGAATTCTGTTCAGAAGACATTGGTGTTTCTTCTTTTTAAGCTAAAAAAATAAATAAAATCAAACTACTTCATTTACAAGAAAGATACTTGATCTCCTGAATTCTTTTAGTTGCCTTTTTCTGCCATCATTTGCTTTGCTACTTCCAGAGGAGTATCTGTGTTAGTCTGTTGCAGCAAAAACAACAAAGAATCTTGTGACACCTTAAAAACTAAAAAGTTATGGCACAAGTGTTTGTGAGCTACAGTCCGCTTCATCAGATTCATGAAGTATAATCCTCAGGTGCAGATGTATGTATGTAGATACGTAGAGATGCACACACAGAGATTGTAAGAGGGGGATTTATAAGCAGTGAGGTCAGAGACAGATGAAATGCAAAAAGTACAGATAATGACAATTAGAGCTGAAATATATGCAAAATAAGCACAGTGACCCTTTACAAAGCAGTGATAGGTGATAATCAGGTTGACAGTGCTGAGTTAATTAACATCTGAAGTGGGAAGGGAAACAATTGAATAGAATTGATGGCCTTGATGAATTGTAATTCAGCAGTTTCAGGCTGGAGCCTCTCTTTGTAGTTCATTCCTTCAAGTATGGCAATATTAAGATCAGTGCCAAATGTCAAGGGCAAATGGAGCTAAGCTTGGAGCTTTGAATTCAGACTGAGTCAATTTGAGAAAAAGGTCAGACCTATAGGCTTTTTATGCGGAGCTCTGAAGATCCTAGGAGCTGCCTTCCAATAACCTAAGTGAGGAGCAGTGTCTGTTGTGAATTGCCACTTATGTTCAACCTTTAAATTTCCAAATATTTATACATTCCAGTAAGCTTCCAGTGACCTCCTTAGAAAGGAAACAGAGCTTCAGCCAGTCCTCATTCACTGCACCCCTGAACCCTCTCAATCCAGGCATGCATAACTGTTGTTATAAATGTGGGTTCATCACAGGTTTATATAAGGAAGTTGTGTTATTTGCTACTTTATTTTCAGGCACTTTCTCAAAAATTCCTAGCACGGCATCTGCCTTCCAAAAAACAAAAATGTGGCAGCACGCTGAGATGACATTTTCAATAAGCTTTCCCTCTCTCTTTCGCATGCACTCTGCCCCCACACTTATGCTTCCCATGACACATTGGTTTCTCCTGCCCCCTTCACTTTGCTATCTGGTTCCTGATCCACTGATTTTCACTTTGGTTAGAAAAAAAGACAACCTGCCAAGCATCCTCCCCCAGCCAGTGATGAAGTGGTCTAAGGTTGCGGGGGGGTGGGTGGGTGGAGTGCTGGTGGTGGATGGATTTGAAGAAGTTCACTCTGCTTGCCATGTGATACTTTGAGTTCCAAGCACCCATTGAAGCAGTCAGAGGGTCACAGGTCAGCACTTTACTGTTCAGGGGCTATCCGGCTATGAAGCAGGCAGTAGCTGACCAGTGAGACACAATGATTTCTCCCATTGGTGAAGACAACCCATAGTGTTTATACCTAATGCCAATCAGGTTGAGCTTATAACTTGTAATTGCTGCCTCCCATGTTGTTTTTGCTGCGTTTGCAGCACCAAAGTGGCCTCCTCAGGGCGCAAGCCTAAGCAGTCTGTATGGAGGTCCTGGGCTGCCCAGATGACAAGACCACCACTCTCAGACTCACTGGTGTGATCCAAAGCAAAGCAATACATTTGTCACCAGCTTGGCTGCAGGAGTTGCCGGAAGGAGGCGTACAAGACGCCATCCAACCACCTTAGGGACTCCTGTCCGGATTTGTATAGGGTTTACTCCTTAGCCTTTTCTTCTCCCAAAGATGTCCTGCAAGGCAGCAGGTACAGATTGTTCCTCAGGATTTACTCCTGAAACCTTTCTGAATGAGTATAGCTGTGAGGCATTGGAGGTTTAGCACCAGAGTTTTCCTTCTCCTAGATGGGATACCTTCCCAGGTTGTTGACCCCACTATATTTCTGCAAGGGATGCGTGTGGTGCTGTGGTCTAAACCACAGAGCCTAGGGCTTGCTGATTGGAAGGTCGGCGGTTCAAATTCCCACGACGGTGTGAGCTCCCGTTGCTTGGTCCCTGTTCCTGCCAACCTAGCAGTTCGAAAGCATGTCAAAGTGCAAGTAGATAAATAGGTACTGCTCCGGCAGGAAGGAAAACGGCGTTTCCGTGCGCTGCTCTGCTTCGCCAGAAGTGGCTTAGTCATGCTGGCCACATGACCCGGAAGCTGTATGCTGGCTCCCTCGGCCAATAAAGCAAGATGAGTGTCGCAACCCCAGTCGTCCATGACTGGACCTAATGGTCCCTTTACCTTTGCCTTTACTATTTCTGCAGCAGGGTTCCTGCAGGGTCTCCAGTCTCCTAGAGCCACCCAGTCAGCATGAAGGGGCGGTGGGGGGGGGGGCTTTTTAGTCACTTTGTGATCCAACATGAAAAATTTAGGAACACTGAAAACACAAGGTGCTTCAGTTTCAGGAGAATGGTGTGCTGTTACCCTGAAAGAAGATACTGAAGCACTCCAAATCATTTTCCATGTAGGTATGCAGAAAATAGTAAATCTAACTAAAATGAAGACCTGCATTGATCATTGCAATGTATCTTTAATTATTATTATTGTATAATTATAAGATTATTGTCTAGTTTTAGAAAGTTGCATACCCTTAGCAGGGGCATAGCTATGAGGGTATGTGGCTGGGACACATAACTGTGAAGGGACCTTGCACTTCTGATTTTGCTACTACACTACTGCCACCAACAGTATCCAAATCTGCTTCTAATTCCTGAAACTTCTTTTTCTCTCTTTCTCTCTCTCTCACTCACACACCCACACCCACACACACACACACCCTGTAGAGCCACCTGTGCAGATTCTGCACTCCAACGCAGATGCGTCCCATTCTTACCAGGCCTCTGAACGTGTGGTGCTGTCCTGTGTGCTGTCCTGCTCCAGTGCCCCTGTCCGCTGGTACAAGGATGGGGAGGAAGTGGAAGAGGGAGAGCGCTTGCTGCTGGAGAACGAAGGGCCCCTCCGACGCCTTGTCCTTGCCTCAGCCCAGGTGCAAGATTCAGGCGAGTTTGTGTGCGACACTGGGACTGACTCTGCCTTCTTTGTGGTTACAGTTGCAGGTTAGTAAATGTACAGTGGCGCCTTCCTTAGGACTTTTCCCCTGACCACTCTGATACATGGCATATATGTCCTCAGAGTCCCACTTTGAAGCCCATTGCTAAGCTTCTGTCAGAGTAGACAATACTGAGCTGGATTAGGGGTGGGAAACTGGATTTAGACAACAGGCCAGATTCTGATGTCCCCACACCCTCCATGGGCCACTTTGGCAGGTGGTCAGCCCCACCCGCCTGCCAATCACCTGATGTCATCATGCCATCAGGTGAAATATTTCATTTTGCACACCAGCTTGAATTCACTGTTGGAGCTAATCGCTGCAGGCTGGCATTTGGCACTGAATTTAAATTCATCACCAGCTAATATAAGCTCCAGTTGCAGCAGGGACTGACTCTGCTTGAGAATTTAGAAGGCACTGAAGGGAAGCCCCACTTGCAGTGGAACAACTGGGAGCTGGCTTTAAGGTTCCCAATTGTTCCTTAGTAGCCTCAGTTTTACCCGCGGATGTCAGCTGTGGGAGGGTGTGGCTGGGGGAAAATAAGGACTCCTGCCAGGCCTAATTTGACTGGCAGGCTGAAGGTTCCCCAAGCTGATCTAGACCTACAAGTTACGTGACCTGGTATAAAATACCTTCCTATGTTCCAAGGGCATGGGCACCTGAGCTCAAATTCCAGGGATCACATTTGCATTTAGCTTCTATAATCTGTATTGCACTTCACTGTGGAGCCATATGGCAGAGATAATGCCAGTTTGAGCTTTTCCTGTGCTACGTCCTGAAAAAAACTCTAAGGAAGTTGCCTTATATTGAGCCAGACAACCTGTCCATCTAGCTCAGTGTTGCCTACACTGATTGGCAGCAGCTTTTCCTCAAGCCCTACCTGGACACACTGGCGATTGAACCTAGGATGTGAAACGTATGCTCCACAACAGAGCTATATGGGTTCAGTGGTTAGAGCAGAAGCTGGTGAATGAAGCCAGCTAGAGCTGCACCCAGTGGGTGCTTTTGAAAGTGGAAGTTGACAGGCCTGGATTCAGATTTCTGTTAATTGATTTATGTATTGGAAAGGGTGGGGAGGAGACAGAAGTCAACTCTTGTCCCCCCATGGGCCACCCCTGAGCCTTAGAGGCAAGCAGAGATATTTAAATTATATTTACTAAGAAGTTTAAATGAAAGTACAATATGTAATTGAATATATATTGAAAGAGGAATAGATGTTCATGAGAAAATGAAATTAAGAAATGCTGAAAATAACGAAAAGCAATACAGTTTGTATATATTGTCTTTCCTACCATATCTGAGTGGGCTCAGAGAGGGTTACAAGATACCCAGAGAAATGAACAGAAATGTCTCTCCTAGATTCCAATCCAACACTTGGTTTTGCTGTACAACACGGATCCTGTGCCATGCTGCACATTTGCATCATATGAGAGTGTCTGGCTTTGGTTAGGAGGGGCTGTGCCAGCCCTAGCTTTTCCCAAAGCCAAACCATGGTGCTGAGCCCTATGAGCCCTACTGCAGCTTCTGTGCTCAAGCTAAGCCCTTCCCAACTCTAGAGCCAGGGGCTGCAGTAGCTGTGGAGATCCTGTCATGGCTTTGTGGGCCAAAGGTATGTGTCTGTGGGCTTGCTTCTCATTCTTAAGCCCTGGATCTTTGTGGAGGTGTGTCTTGGCCTTAGGGCAGGGAAAGCTTTTTCCAGCCTAAGGGCCACAGAGGGCCACATGCCAGTGGTGGGCAGAAGGAAAAGTGGGCAGAGCAGCGAATATAAAATTCACCTTTGTGCCGTAGGCTGGTTTCTGCACACATTCACAGGACTCTCTTTGTCCTCCATCCAGAGAAGCAAGAGGCATTATCAGAATTCTCAAGGTTGCAGTCCCAGCCAGGCAAAAACACTTGAGAAGGATGCAGAGCAGCACCAGTGAAGGGTGTGGTAGCCTGGAAAGAGGCTGTGTAGCTGGGGAGAACCCTGAGAGGCAGGTAGAGAGACCAGAGAGCAACATTTGGCTCTTGGGCTTGAGGTGGGGAACCTCACCCCTGGCTTAGAGGATGGCCACAGCAAGCCACTCTCCAGCTTTGACTGCATCATGACTCAATGGGTGGAGTTTTCTCACTATCTTAAAAAGGCCATTCCCACCCGCCCCCGCCGCGCTCCTGCAGTCTTGTGTGAGAGAACGAAGTTCTCATTGCAGCTTTGGGGATCCAGTGAGGATCCATGCAACTAAAAGTGCTGTCATTTGGCACAAAGCAGGAGGTGAGGTGGGAAAGGAGCATATGGCAGGCCAGCCTTTATCTTCCCTTTTCACCCTAAATCCTGGCTCCAGAGGCTGAGGGCTTGTAGATCTACACTGCTCTCCCTTATCAGCGTTTGCTGGCATCATGAAAGCAACATGGCCTTCACGCCCTTGCGATTTCTGCAGGTTTGGGTAGAGGGAGGGTTTCCGCCCATCCCCACCCAACAAACCAAGATTTTGCTCCATCCCTCCTGACTCATCACAGACCCTCACACTCCTGTCCTCTTCCTCTGCTGGTTTTGCTGCCCAGCAAACCTGCCCACTAGCTGCCTACTAGAGCAGTGGTTTTCACACTTGAAAATTTTGCCCGTCTGGGCCAGATTCAACTAAATTGTTGTGTTAGCAGAAGTCAATGGAAGAGCTCCTATTAGTGCAGTAGGATTTTCCTCCATCAATGCCCCCCCCCCGTGCTCCCCCACTCCTTCCTCATGTGTTCCCTCCCTCCCCAGATCCACTCAGCAGGATCAGGAGATCCCCTAGAAAAGCATGAGAGGGGAAGAGAGGGGAGATAGTTCTGCCCGGCAGGCGGAAATGCTTCCACTGACAGTAGCGTTTACCCAGCAACTTTATGGACCCCTGTGGGAATCCATCCTCCTCCAAATCTGTTGGATGAGGCTAGCCATGCACTGGAAACATTAACAGGGCTACAGTGGCCCACTGATTGATGATGTCCTTCTCTCTCCCGCCCACCTAATGCTCTCTGCAATTTTTCACAGTTTCCAACATTATTATATACGCACTTACACCCACATATATTTTATATAATGAATATATGCAGTAAACAACCAATAGCCATAATAAACAATAAAAGCAAAATCTAAAATAATGATCAAAGCAAATTCTTTCCCAATGGGCGATCAAGTCAGAGAAGAGAATTACGGCTCACCTAAAAGTTACTATCGCTGGTTGTAAATTGAATTACCTTCTGCATACCCCTCTGAATATCAATTCTTCATTCAATACCGATTCAATTACATATTGTGCTTTCATTTTAACTTCTCAGTAAAGTTAATTTAAACTTCTTCAGTTGTCTGTCAGATTCACGGGCACTCCAATAAGCTCCTCATCAGGGAACTGGAGTTCAGTTCTGGATCTTTTCCAAGACACAATTCAGAGAAAAGTCTTGGTTCAACATTACAAATTGCTGTAACTTGAGACACATCCCACTCAACTGCACCTCTGGTATAAGTTGAGCCTGTTGAAACAGGGGAAGAGAAAAAGACAAGAGTAACATACAGAGTGCACTTCCTGCTCCCTGTTTGAAAGCCACTATTTGAGAAGCAGAACTATGACGGAGGAAGTTGCTTGCCCACACATGAGTCCAGAGTAATATCCTGTTTGTCTGCCATTGGTTGCCGTACAAATGGTTATACTCGGTTGAAAATGGCCAATTAAAGTGCCAGGGGGCTGGGACCCCTTGGAAGGCTTTCTGTTTCACCTGTGCTCATAACCAGGGCTCTGTTTTGAACTCTAGGAAGCAGGAAAACAACATGCCTCTGAGCATGTGCAAAGTGTCTCCTCGCACCCACATCTCTGAGCAATTACCAGGTCCTTTCATTTGGCATTGCAGGTCAGAGGATATGACATTTAGTTATTCTTGAGCCCACCTCTCCTTTCAGAAACTGACCCCTTTCTATAAATTAAAGGGGAAACTGAGATAGGATATTTTGTTCCATAGCACAGATTCCCTATAGGTCAAATTGAGATCATGTGTCCTCCTTCCTGTGACCACAGGAGCACAAAGGTGCTTCACCCATTCACAATGTCTCTCTTCAGCTCCCAAGGTGCACATCGCTCCAGTGTCAGAGGCCCAGTGTCTCCAGACAATCCTGACTGGGATGCCTCTCCTCCTGGAGTGTGAAGTCTCTGCCTCTGATGCTACTGTCCAGTGGTTCAAGGATGGAAATCCTGTGGACCATGACATCTTCACGGTGCAATCAGAGGGCTGCATTCGGAGGCTGTTGGTTCATTCAGCCTGCCCCCTGGATTCTGGGACGTATACATGTGACACAGCTGATGACACTGTGGACTTCACTGTGATGGTGGATGGTGAGTTGAGTCAAAGAAATGTCAAAGGAGTGCATGAGGCAAGCCCTAAACCAGTAGTCTTCAGCTTTTCCAAACCTGAGGTGCACTTTTAACTCATATGGACCCATTTATCCCCCCCCCCATTTTGCCATCTAGTTGTATGGCGGTGCAACATACCTTATGTTAGGTCATGACCTCTTTTAGGGTCCCAAACCACCAGTTGAAGATCAAAAATGCTATTAGACCTAAAGTGCTGTTCCTGGCTGAAAAAACTCAGGAGCTGGTGACAGCTTCTCAGAACAGCTGCCTAGTCTCTCTCTTCATTGCCCTTTTAGGACCTGAACCAAGTTTATCTACTTGAGGCCACCCATATCTTCACGCTCTTGTTATTTCATTGTTGTTTTTGTGTAATTTATAGGTGCCATACGTAACTGATTGTTAATAACCTCAGTAGCACCAGTCTCCTCTAAAACGGCAGGCATGCTGCAAGCACCAAGATCCCTGCTTCCCACCTGTACCTCATCCAAGAGGTCCCTTTCACTATCTCCTGCTCCATTGAAATGCACAGCACTGAGCCTCCTGTTCCATTGCTCCCCCAACAACTCACATAAGAAATGATGCCCTCACTCTCTATTCTATGCTTTTATGACATTTCTATGCTATGGTGGTATTATGATGGAGATCCAGTGTGGTGTAGTGGCTAAGACCTGATACAACAAGGTTCCAATTTCCAATCAACCATGTTTCTCCCTGGGTGATCTTGGGCCAATCACCGTCTCTCAGCCTAACCAACCTCACAAGGTTGATATGAGGATAGGATGGAGGGGAGGGACCACCTTGGAGAAAAGATGGGATATGAATGCAATAATAAATAAATAAATTTCTCCCCTGCAGAGCTCCCTGTCCGAGTTCTGCACTCCAATGCAGATGCAGCCCATGCCTATCGGGTCTCAGAGCGTGTAGTGCTGGATTGTGAGTTGTCCTGCTCTGATGCTGTTGTATGCTGGTACAAGGATGGAGAGGAGGTGGAGGAAAAGGATGGCCTCCTGTTGGAGAGCGAAGGGCCTCATCGCCGTCTGGTTATTATTGCGGCCCAGGTTCAGGACACAGGGGAGTTTGCATGTGGCACTGGGGGCGACACTGTCTTCTTCAATGTCAGTGTCACAGGTAAGCAAGTCTCCAGGGTTCAGTCCCAGTGATCTTGTGCCCAAATTCACCCTTCCTTTTTGACTTGGGTATGGATTTCTGTCTCTTGCTACTAGTTCTTCGCTAATTAGAGGAAGCCATATTTGAGATTTCTGGTTCCTATCCTTTCTGTTCTATCTCAGAGCTTCCTAGAATTAAGTGGCTCTAAGTCATCTCACACAGGGGATGAAGCCTCATATATTCCTACATTTGTCTTGTAGAGCCACCTGTGCAGATTTTGCACCCAGTGGAGCGTACCCTAGAGAAGCATATACAGGCATTTGAGTGCTTGGAGCTGAGCTGCGAGGTGTCCATTCCCAATGCCCCTGTGCGCTGGTTCAAGGACGGCCTGGAAGTGGATGAGACAAACAACTTGTTGCTTCAAATGGAAGGTGCTGAGCGTCGCCTAATTGTCCTGCAGGCAAGTGCTGAAGATGCTGGTGAATACATCTGCGAGACCAAGGATGAGTCTGTCTCCTTTGATGTCAGAGTTTCAGGTGAGCACTCTGATCTTGAATCTGCAGTTCTGAGAAGAAGAAGGAGAAAAAGTACCCAAAGCCCTAACCCAGTTCCAACTTTAAACCAGCACAGAAACTTAAATTCTAAGCACCCCATTCCCAACACAGCCCAGACTGACTAAACTGGCTAATCTGTAAATGAAGCCTTTCCTGTTCTAGTCCAGGGATGGGGAACCTGTGGCCTCTGACATTAGCCATGCTAGTGGAGTCCCAACAGCAGGTGAAGGGTCACTTGTTATTTGCCCTGGTCTAGTCCCAGCCATAAATCTGGATTTATATATTAATGTATAGATTTGGGCACAGAATTATTATTAAAGCACTCACAGTGTATATTATACCCATAAAATCTCTAGAAATGGAATTAATGCCAGGGACAAATGGAATAGTACAAGAGACACAGAGGTGCCATTACGCTGTGTCTCTTTATACCCTTTTCTTGTAAGGTGGTCCAAAGAAAGTTTCATTGTGCGGTGGGTCTTCCACCCCCATCAGACGATGTCTGGCCTTCACAAACACATATGCCCTTTTAAATTTTAGCAGGGGCTTGTCCCTCTTCAGTAGAGTGCAGTTGGAACATATTATTGGAAGTACCTACACTGACGCAGATGGCGCTGTGGGTTAAACCACAGAGCCTAGGGCTTGCCGATCAGAAGGTTGGCAGTTCGAATCACTGCGACAGGGTGAGCTCCCGTTGCTCGGTCCCTGCTCCTGCCAACCTAGCAGTTCGAAAGCACGTCAAAGTGCAAGTAGATAAATAGGTACCGCTCCGGCGGGAAGGTAAACGGCGTTTCTGTGTGCTGCTCCGGTTTGCCAGAAGTGGCTTAGTAATGCTGGCCACATGACCCGGAAGCTGTATGCTGGCTTCCTCAGCCAATAAAGTGAGATGAGCACCGCAACCCCAGAGTCATCCACGACTGGACCTAATGGTCAGGGGTCCCTTTACTTTTACCTTTACATTGATGCCCAGAAATGTTCAGTATAGATGCTGCAAGTGTGATGCCGACTAAATCTACATCAGCAGGTTATTACAGTATTCTCTAATGAAAACATAAGAGGCCTGCTGGATTAGACCAAAGGCCCTTTTAGTCTGGCATCCTGTCCTCGCAGTGGCCAACCAGATGCCTGTGGGGAGCCCCACAAATCAGGCATGTGTGCAACAGAACTCTCCCTGCTTGGGATTCCCAGAGACTGGGATTCAGAGACATCCTGCCTCTGGCACTGGAGGTAGTACACATCCATCGTGACGAATAGCCTTATCCTAAACCCCTCTTAAAGCTGCCCAAGTTGGTGGCCATTACAGTACTACATTTTCTGGTAGCGAATTGCATAGTTTAATTACATGAAGAAGTATTTAGTTTTGACTGTCCTCCTGAATCTTCCAACGTTCAGCTTCCCTGGATCACCCTAGGTTCTAGTATGAGAAGGAGAAAAATTTCTCTCTGTCCGCTTTTTCCACACCATGCATAATTGTATGTACTTCTGTCATGTCCCCCTTTCTCACCTTTTTTCCGAACTGCAAAGCCCTAGACACTGCACCTTTTACTTTATAGATAAACTTATTGTGCTCTTGCAGACAAACCCTGAGAGAGCTCAAATAATCAATACAAAGGAGGGATTGTCATTCTGTGCATGCATGTTATGTGTTCGCTGTGAGATCCCATCTCTTAGGGATTGGCCTCCATAGTGCTAGTGGTGGTTTGGGAATCCCCACTGTCCAAAATTCACAGGGTCAGTAAAATAATAACTCTTATTTAGACCAACATTTGTTCACAATGCATTGTATGAGCTTTTGCTGGCCAAAGCTTTGGCTTTGCGTACTGTGGAAATGCCAGAGCTTTGCTAAATGTGTTTCTAAGGAAGCAGTAAATAAATAGGCCATCTACCTAAATAGGGAATCTCCCTTGTCGTTTGGGGATCCAACAATGGTATTTGCATGAGTGCATCCTTCTATGGCTGCACTTCAAACAGCTCTCAAACATTTATTCTGACCAGTATATAAATTTGGCAAAACCTGTAGAAGGAGTTGAATTCTGCACAGAGGACTCCAGCTACAAATGTTTGGGCATAAGCTGCTAGCATGGCGCTGCAGCAAAAAGGCCTAATACCACCCCCAGGTATATTTGGGGGAACTACTCTTAACCATACAGACACCCTCCAGCATTGCTTTGAGTTCTAGCAGCCCTTTTAAGAGTATGACTTTAAAATAATTCCTGGAGAGGGAAGTTGGAGAACTGTTGGAATGACCTATGTTTGGGGAAGTCAGGCCAAACTGTATGTGATACTCAGTTACATGTAGGGTTTCCTCAGTGTTTCTCCCACATGCCCCTCCAGTGACAAATTTTTGGGTGTGGCCCAGCAACAGCAGTGTTGCCTGTGGCTGCTTCATATCTGGGCCACCTGCCCTCTCCTTCCAGAACCCCCTGTGAAGATCGTGCAGCCCCGCAGGACTCCCTCTGTCCTGAAGGCCTCAACGGGGGAGACAGTGACCCTGACCTGTGTGCTCTCTCATGGGAATGCGCCAGTCCGCTGGGTTAAGGACGGTGTCACGCTTGAGGCTAACAGCGGCCTCATCCTGGAGGAAGAGGGTGCCCGGCGGTGTCTGGTCATCCCTGCAGCTGGCCCAGAGCATTCTGGGAAGTACACCTGCAACGCTGTTGATGATACCATGGCCTTCGCCGTCCAGGTGTCTGGTGAGTGCAGTGCTCAGGGACCCTGGTAGCACCAGGGAAGGGAGCTGAGAAAAGAGTGTGGGTGGGTGGTAGTTTGGGCAGGGGGGTGTTGGAATTCCAAGCCAATGTTGCTGGGATGGATTTCATGTACTGATCCATTCCAGACCCCAGACACTCTCGTTGTGGGCCACGTTCCTTGCACTGCCTTCTGTACAGAGCAAAGTTGTCCTGGAGCTTATTAACGAGGACTGGCTGTACATTCCCCAGAGCCGGTGCTCTGGGCATCAGCATGACTTTACTGTATCTCCTAAATCCAGACAGGTTCTAATTTGGTAATGAAAGCAGAGGCATAACGGTATTATTTCCTAAAGAACTGAGCCTGCAATCTCATCTTGTATGACTTTGGTAGCATTCTTTGCCAGTAGACTCATAACAAACACCCCTGACCATTAAAGTCCATGGGAAGTGTTTGCTCTAAACATTGGCTTTTTGTGATCTTCTGCCCTGGATTTCTGGTTCCTTGGCTTGCCTAGAAGTGTGCACTGGCTTTTCTTTGTGTTTTCTGCATTCTTGTACCACTTGATGCCGTCGTTCCTGCTAGTATGTTTGCACATCATTCATTGTCCAGAGAGAGCTTGTGCATGTTGTTCTGAGCATGAGTTCATAAGCACTCCACGTACTACAAATGCAGCCCTATCATTAGTGGCAGATTTTGGGTTATTGCTAATCACCAGTTATTTGTTACATGCAAGATCAAAACGAACAAACCAAAACCCATGCAGCCAGCTATACAGTAAATAATAATACAGTACATTTAAAAAGCCAGGGCAAATGAGAAGTACATCTTAACCTGGAGCCAAAATATAAAATACAATGTAGGAGTTTCAAAGCTGGAGCACCACCAGCAAAAAGGTTCCTCTTCTTCATGGGTATGGGTTCCCCCCTTCCGTTACTATGGGGACCATTTGCACCATTTGCATTTCCTACACCTGGCACAAAAGTGACTTGTGCTGCCCTTTTCTTTCTCTGAGGCTCCAGAGATGGCCACAACTGGAGACATGCATGTTGTGTGTGGCGAGGTGAGGATTTAGGCTTGGGAGACTTGGGGTTTGAAGTTGGCTTCACACTCAAGGCCGAAGACCCAAAACCACAAATGTCAGGTTCATGGAGTTCTGTGCACAGAAACAATGTGTTCCATCTCATACATATTGATTTGAAAATACTCTTCCTCATGCACACAAGATCCCCTCTTGCTCCATCATCACCATCATCTTATTTAAAGCATGTGCAGAGCAGTGGTGAGATCATTTTGATGAATGGAAGAAACTCATTTTTCCTTGATATGCTTGCTTGCCAAAATAAATGCCCTAGAACTCAATTTTTAAAATGGACAACCCATAAAAATGTAGCTGATCTGAATAAAAATGCTCTCTGGTTCCCTGGAACATTGTAGATAGGAGGGTTCTAATATGGCCCACGTACCAAGGCTTCTCCTACCCAGTCCAAAGAACTGCTGTGTTGGGTTGGGAGGGGATTTGAAGCCCTGCTTCTTCGTGATACCAGTTCAAATCTATTGCTGTTCCTGAGTGGACCATTTCTTTTGCTTTAACTGTTTGGTTTTAAGGATTGCCACAGTATTTTACCAACAGAGGTTGTATGCCTATAGCAGTGGAATAGCAGGCTGAAACCAACAGGTGAAGTTTTTCTTGTTATGTAGCTGCAGTGATAAGAAATGCTGTGGCCGTTGAAGGCCATTGCAAAGGTAGCAATCCTGTCTAGGTTGCTTTATTGAGCTACTCTTTACATGCAGTTATCTTTTGGTGTGAGACTTGTTCTCTGATTGTGATGCACTCTCTTAGTCTTAGTTATATGAAAGGTTAAAACTGCAGGGGAAGATGTTGCTATGTGCTGTAGATTCATTTCAGCCACAGAGGAGAAGCTGAAGAAGACTTTTGATCTTGTCCAACCCCTAAGACTCGATTACTCTGAAATTTTATTAGATAGGTAGCAGCTGCTTAGTAGGAGTGTATGATGTTCTTGTGGGGTGGTGGGTGGGGGGTGTCTTTATGATTTACCAGTGAAGTAGAGGTTCATAATGTGAAGGAGATGAACAGTATTCATTCTGCACCTCCTTGAGATTGAAAACTGGATCCCATCCCCTTGCTGCTTTGCTTAGAGAAGGGTATTCTTAATAGGACTGTTGCCAGCTTTATAAAATGAAAACTTTTTATAAGTGCATCTGGCACGATTAAGGTGGGTTAATGCAAGACAATAATGAATAGCATGGATTCATGGGTCATTTTCTCCTCAGATAGAACCCCCTAGCTTCTTGGTGCCAAAAATGTTTTCCACCCCACATCACACCAATAAGCAACAGTAGCTTGCAAACAGGAAGCTCAACAGGAAGTACCTAATTACATGGTACTTCTGGTCACAGGAGTATAGAGGGACAGTTGTCATTTTTGGCACAAGGGTTTCTCTGTTCTCTCCTGCCAATCATGAAGAAAGTGCCTTTCCCTTATTATTGGTTCATCACAGCTAGTTCTCCAAGCTGGGCTTTATAGTTACAGTATTGGGGATGGCAGGGGAATGCAAATTCCACATAGGAAAATGAAGAATCGAGGATAGCTGCAACACATTTTTTTGACATCCTGTATGTTTTGAGCAGAAACCCAGGGAAATGCTTAGCCACAGGAATGCTATCAGCCACCATAGAGGCTGGAGTAGTTAACAGCGGTGTTAGCAGAGGGCCCCCCTAAAAGAGGGCACAGATTTGCATGTGATGATGATGGTGATGATGATAATTTTATTATTTGTATCCTGCCCACTTGACTGAGTTGCCCCAGCCACTCTAGGCAGCTTCCAAAAAATAAAAGCATAATAAAACACCAAACATAAAAAACCCTTCCCTATACAGGGCTGCCTTCAGATGTCTTCTAAAAGTTGTATAGTTATTTATCTCCTTGACATCTGATGGGAGGGCGTTCCACAGGGTGACTATGAGCCTGCTCAGTCTGTTGTTCAGGTGTTCACTGTTGATGGGCAACGTCAAGACCCACGCCTGACCCTCCTGCTGCTCTCCCTTCTCAGGGTTCGGTATTTTTAAACATTACTTGGATTGGACCACCCTTCAGACAAAGAACTCCTTCAAAAAGAGGAATGCTGTCTGCCATTCCATGAAGTACGCATTGGCACCCCTAACACTTTGATGAGAACTGATTAAAAGTGAGCTGGGCTGAGTACACATTACTGGTTAAAATGCAGCAAGGTCTCCTCCCTGCTGCATTTCAAATCATATTTGCATGTTGTCATAGACATCATTACAGCTGGATGTGTTTCCAGGTTGCCTGCTGTCTGTCCATGCCAGTGGGCAGAGAGGGGGCGCGGAAGTCTGAAGATGACTTATGTTTTCAAATCGTATCGAAGCTCGTTTGGGGGAAAACACATCAAAACTCAGTATTTCTCAAGAAACTGCAGGGTAGATGTGGATTGTGGCTAATGTCATGTGTACACAGCTTCCCAAACCAGTGGTGGGTGTGCCCTGGATGCAGAGTCAATGGGAGTGTGTACACAACCCCGGTGTGCTGATGAGAACAAAAGGAGTCTTGAGTGGGGGGAAATGTCTGCTGTGCTTTGTAGTTTTGGCCGCTAGGTGGCACTGCATTTGTGGCAGTGGCGTGTAATCTTGGCAGTGGATTTGTTTTCAGTAGAATCAGCACGTAAGTGATTATCAGACAATTTCTCAGAACTCATATCCAAATGACGGGACGGAGGCCAGGAGACAGGATGTTCTTCGACTTTTTTTGGTGGGGGGAGACAGTAAGTAAAGAAGCAAGCAAGCAGCCCCAAAGGAAAACTCGTCAATTAATAAACTTGAGATGGAGAAAGATTGCATGGCCCATGAGAAGCATGTTGGTTACACACAGCTAAGGAAAAAGTACGCCCTGATGCACATTGATATGAGAATTTGTCTCACAAGCCAAAAAGAATTTGTTATGAAGTCAAAGAAACAAAAGGAGGAAAATTCCAAGGCAACTGGACATCTTAAGTGCCCCCCAAAACACACACACACACACACACACACACACACGTACGTGATGCTGCTGAAGGTGTATGTGTAGACATGGTCAGCCTCTTGGATGAGAGACCCCTGGGAGGCTTCTGGGAGGATAAGATATGTTTTCACGTGTTGCTTCAGTTGGGCATATAAAGCCCACAGTGTCCCGGATGCTCACGTCATTTGCATTGACCAGTGCCTCTCCTCCACTTTTCTTCTGCATGAGCAGTGATTGGATATAGCATAGCTAGTTTGAGACAGGCGGCTCAAAGTCAATTTAAACTTGACATCTGAAAATGGCAGTGCCCTCCATATCACTTGCACTTAAACTCCTATGCCCAGTTTATTTCAATTGATCTTAATCTCCTTTAACATTGTAAACCTACCCATTGGCTCAAAATGCCCAAAACAGTATACTGTCAAATTTTTTGTATAGAAAATGGAAGTAATCGTTGTTATATTCTTTGCTGTGCCCAGGACTCTTTGCTCCCTGACACTGTTGTGAGCAAGCCTTCTTGGTGCTTAACTGAAGTCACTGGGAGTGACCCTAAGCAGCAAGTCATCCCCAAGTCAAATGGACCCATAGCCTCAGAATGATATAACATTGGTTAAACCCATGGAATTTAGGTGCCCCAAGTGATACACTTCATTTCATTCCAGTTCTCTTAAATGACACAGTGCTTAGGATGCATTTTATGTACAACCAGGAAAAAAATAGTCTCTTGGGTAGGGAGGCTGTTGTTAGGATGAACAATATGGATTGCAGAATGCTTCGCACAGTAAGAGCGCTATGAAAATGTTTACTGGATTGAGAAGCAGTGGAAAGTTAACAGAACCTTTGTTTATGCTGGCAGACCCCCCAGTGCGGATTGTGGGGCGTGATGAACTGCAGACTCAGCACCGCTGCCTGACCTCGGAGGACCTGACCCTGTCTGTGACGCTGTCTTGCCCTAAAGGAGAGGTGAAGTGGTACAAGGATGGAGAGAAGCTGCAGGACACAGACCGTGTGCGTCTGGAGCAGGATGGCGCGTGCCATTCGCTGGTGATTCTGGGAGCCGAGCGCTGTGATGCAGGAGAGTATCTGTGTGACAGTGGTGATGACAGCCTCATATTCTACGTCACAGTAGAGGGTAAGGTCTGGGCCTGGAAGGAGAGGGGCCGCTATTGAGAACCTTAAAAAATAATAATCATTTTTTTCAAGGCAAGAATGCAGTCTCACAGCAGAAAGAGCATCATGTTCCAGCGTACAGATTGCTTCAATATTATTTCAGTAATCTAAATTCAGTAAGGGAGAAAAAGGTTTCGATGGGAATTTGTCCTCCCACGTACATTTGCAAAAGGTCAACTTATTCACAGTCATTACCTTTTGTTTCGTGTTTCCATCAACTACAGTTCTGGCTGCTATTGTAATGTTGCCCACAAATTCTCAGTGTCTCTTGAATAGAATCTCGGAGGGATCCTCATAATGTTAGGAAAAGAAAGAGTGGGAAATTCATATCCTGTAATTTATTGCCTCGGCTTCTTTATGCCAATAGCATTCAGTTTCTTCTCCTTGACACCAACATGCATGTAATTAGCTTGCCTTCATGGTTGCATCTCCAGCTTCTATATGAAATGCCACTGATATAACATCTTGTAACATTTATCATTCAAAGCACCTGTTAAGTGGGATCTCTGCAACAAATAATCTCCCATCATCCATGGTGATTTTATGAGTTAAAACTTGTTCTTATTGATGTTTGCAGTAATAATGAGGGTTGTGGATACTTGGTGCTTTAAAAAATACCAGCAGTCTAACAACAATCAACTTTCAGTACCAAAAAAGCTGTTTTCTACATGAATTACTTACGAAAACCAAGCAAATGCATATCTATTTGCTTATTTTCAAGAATGCTGGTGGTTTTGGAGAATACTAGCACCTCATCTCCAACTGCTGTTGAGAACATATTTATATATTGTTATATATAAAAATATTTAGATACCGCTGTATCATAGAAATAGATCACAGAGTTTTACAATATAAAATCATATAGTAAAATCATTATTTTTTTAAGAGATGGTTTTTAACCACTTAATGTGGAAACTCAGAAGGTGTCTGTGAACAGATAGTAGCTGTGGCAGAAAAGTACAAAGGACAAGTCCCTGGCAGATTGAGTTCTGTTCTGGGGTCAGGGGGCACTTCCAAACTGTCAGTTTTTTTACGCAAAGTATGTTGATTTGGTGTTGTCCTGCAACAAACCCACCTTCCCCAAAAACTGGACCTTTTGTGATAAGGAAAGTGATGGGAAAATTCACTGGAAAAGGTCAGAAAACAACTGCTTGATGCAGAATTGTATAATCTCCCCAGGAATTAGAATGAATACTTAATAAACAACCTCCCTGCAGACTTGGTGCAAGCATGCTCTATAAGCAGGTTGTCTGGAAGTGACCTGGAGCAGGTCATAAAGCTACTGGTGGCTGCTAATCCTGATCACTGTATATTACCTCCAGTATATTTCTTACAGTCTGCTTTTGAATGCCAGTTTCTGGGGAGCACAAGTGGGAAGAGGGCAATTGCACCTGTGTTTTGCTTGGGCATCTGGCTGACCATTGTGAGAGCAGAATGCTGCACTAGAGAAGTCTTTGGTGTGACCCAGCAGGACTCCTCTTGTGTTGTTACAGCTGCCCACCCAGGAAAGAGACCCAAGGAAATCACTCCATCTGTGGACAGCATGACAGGCCTCACTGGACACTGAGGGGGCTGCAAGTTGTGGGCAGTGAGAACACCACAGTGTATGAGCTCTAATGCGCTGGTGTTTGATGTTTCATAGCAAACTGCCTATCAGTCCTTCATGTGTTCTCTGAAATCAGTCTCATGTGAATACACTGAGCTTTTAAGGCTCTGCCCATTTAAAGGAATCTCTAGTTTTCCCCTCCCCCAAACCTGGGCCTGCTTCATGGTGGAAAGGAAGTGAGATAGGGTTGAAATTTGCTGCCTCATCCTTTGTTGGGTCGGAAAAGCACAATGTTCCCCACCTTTTTGTGTGGTATTCCTTTGTGCCCCCTCTGCTCCATCTTAACTGTGTTGGTGCTTGTGTTCACCTTCTGGGGGCTCTTTATGACTACCGGATGGCAGATGGTTGTGTGTGCCTTTCTTTCTCTAGTCCAGCAGGCCCTGTCTGTGCCCTGCGCTGTGACACCATGTCTCTTTCTCTGTCTGTTTCCTAAGAACCTCCCATCTCCATTGTGGGAAACACAGGGGTTCCAGAGCACCACTCGCTGGTGTCCGGAGAAGCTCTGGTATTGGCTTGCAAGGTGTCTTCGCCTAGTGCTGCTGTGCGCTGGCTGCGGAATGGGGAGGAGCTGGTACCCAGCAAGCGGGTGCGCATTGAAGCCCATGGGAGACAACGCCAACTCACCATCCTTGGAGCCAAGCCGGGAGATTCAGGCTCCTACGTGTGCGATGCAGGCACTGACCGAATGGAGTCCACAGTTAAAGTGGCAGGTGAGGCCTCGTCAGAAAAAGCGAGAAAACTGGCAATCCATGACTGGGGTTGAAAGTCGGGGGTACAGAGAGGTGGGCAGCTCAGAAATGTTGCTTATCCCATTCCTTCTTCACTGGATGGAGAACTCAGGATCTGGTGTCGTGTAATTGCTTGGACCAGAGATAGTCAAAAAAGCAACCTAACAAATTGCTGCCCTTTCATGACACCCAAAATCTGCTGCCTCAGCTGCCTCACTCTGCTCAGTGGTTGAGCCAGCCTTGGCTGGTTTCATTGCTTTGTGGCAGCATACACACCCACCTACAGCCAAGCACACACCATAACCTATTCTACTGGCTACAAAGAATGCTTCTTTCAAGCCTAAATTCAACAGGAGGGGACCCTGTGAGCACCAGGGAAGGCCTCTGGGGGTGCATGCATGCCCTTGAGTGCCACAATGGTGACCCCTGCTTCATGGATAGCATTTGGGGGGTTAGTACAGAGAGCGGGAATTGTGCTCCCACCTTCAGGCTCAGAGGAACTTTGTAATGGAATGCGACAGGTGACAAGTGAAGGGTTCAGGCTGCTTCTCTATCTGCACTCTGCCAGTGAGGGGATTAAATTTAACTTCGGCCGATTCTCAGGCGCCGCTACTTCTGCACCTTCTGCCAACAAATGCTGCCCTCCTTGAAAGCAAGGGAGGCCTTATTGACTGGAGGTTGTTTTTCTTTTCTTAAGTGTGAGGGGGAGGGAGTTGGCAAGGGCTGCCCCCACCAGGACAGGTGCTTTGAGGAGAGGCAGGGAAGTAATCCCAGTGGCCTCTGCCAAGAAGGTAGGGTGCCAGCAGGCAGGAGCAGTGGCCTTTCCAACATCTGGGACTGGGCACCGTGCCTTTTGGGGAGAAGAGGAAGCCAAAGAACAAAAACAAGTGCTGGGGGCAGCAGGACACATTTCTAGAGTGGCTGTGGATTTTGACTTGAGGCAAACGCTCAGCTCCATTCATTGTGGCACCCGCTGCTAGGGCAGTTCAGGGCTTTGAACATACAAATGCTCACCAAAAGCAGTGAAATTTTGCTACCACATATAAATGAAGCAAGTTTGCTGACATGCACTTGCCCTACATGATTTATTTTATTTCCTGAAATGGGTATGAGTAAGAAGGGGTGGGAGCAACAAGAGCAACCATGGAGTCTTGCTACTGACTATTGAGTCCTACTTAGTTTCCCTCTGGATTAAGTGTTCCCTGACATTGCCTATGTTAGGGTTGCCATATTTCAAAAAGTAAAATTCCTGACACCCACAAAGTTGTTGAGACCTCAAAAATGTCGAGCTTTTTGGGGGAACAAACCCAAATTATTAAGCTTTTGGGGGAAAACCTCCACCTCAAAATAGTGATCTTAAGCTTTTGGAGCTGTTTCCACTGCTTTTTCCATCACATTGCCATACATCCAGGTTTTCCCTGACATTTTGCCACTTTGGCAAAATTCCCCCGACGCCATTTTTACACCAGAAAACAGAAAATTATACACAGTGGATGTCAGGAATTTTGACTCCTGGGGCAGAAAATCCAAATTGCACTTCCCAGCGATGCTGTTGTATTTGATTATTATAATTTGAGAGGCTGGACCTCTTTTCTCTAGGATCTTTTCTGCAAACAAAATGTTAATACTTAATAGAAGGAAGCCACATATGTTGTTGTCTAGAAATGCTGAATTTGTGCCAGGCAATCTTAATTATGCACTAAAGTGCTATCACAAAATAAATGATCCAGGAGAAAATATGTTAGTTGGGGTTTATGTAAAATACAACCCCTGTAGCTGTAGAGCTACAGCTTAAAAAAAGAAAAACAGCAACCCTTGACAATTTCTTGCCCTTTATTGGCACAAGTCCAAGACCACCTCCTTTCACCAGCCTGCCTGCTTTGCAGTGGGGTTGGCTGTGTTTTCACAGGACAGCAAAATGTCCCCTGCCTTGCTTAAGAGGGAGGTCTTCTATCTCTTGTTACCAGCACCCCCTGTGCACATTGTGAACAAGAACGATGCCCATGTGCCTTTGGAAGTCCAGGAAGGAGAGAACATGACCCTGGTTGCCCGTCTCTCCCAAGAGAAAGCTTCTGTCCGGTGGCTGAAAAACATGCAGCCCCTTTATCCTGGGCCACGCCTGGTGGTGAGCAGCGAGGGGGCAGTGCGCAGCCTCACCATCAGGCAAGCTGAGCCAGGTGACAGCGGCACCTATACCTGTGACACTGGGGATGATGAAGTGCATTTCACAACGTATGTGCAAGGTAAGATGGGCCCACCAGTTCCCTTTCCAGGCCTGATGGGGCGACAGTAGCAAGGAGAAGCTTCCAGAACCAAGTCCCCCCTCCTCCTCCATCTTCCTTATGTTTCTGAAAGCCTGTGGCAGCCATTGTGGCAGTTCCATTCTGTGACATTGGCAGTGGGAGGAGGATTGGAAAAGTGTGTGGTTTCACAAGGTGTTGTGGCAGGAGGAGCATGTGTTTGGTGCTAGGAGCTGTAGGGTGGTCCCATGTGCAGCCTGTGAACTATCAACCTGCAATATCCTTCTTGCAAAGGTATTTACTCCCTGGTGGTGGTGTGGGGCAAGGGGGAAACTCATGGACCAAATATCAAGGTCTGATGGAAGTCTTCTGTGTTCCCCAGTAACAAGGGAGAGTTGGAGTGACACTCATAGAACAACTAAAGAGAAAAGCCAGAAGTGGAGTTAGCTGCACCAATCAACAAGGTGTAGGGTGGGGATTTGAAGGAACCACTTGACTCAGCTGGGCAGATATTGGAGACCATTTTGACCACCTTCTACCCTCTCTAATCCTCTTCTTCTTCCACCAGAGGCTCCCGTGCTGTTTGTTCCCAAGCCAGAGCATCCAGAGAAGGTGCTGGTGCTGGAGGGTGGCAGTGCAGTGCTCTCTGCCATTGTCTCCAAGGAGCCAGCTATGGTGAGGTGGGAAGGACCTCGAGGGGCCTTGGTGGCGGGCGACCAGTGCCAGCTGCGCAGAGAGGGCCGGGTCCACAGCCTTCTGCTGAGCAACGTGGGCAAAGCAGATGCTGGAGAGTACATATGCCACTCCCATCATGACCAGCTGCGCTTTGAGCTGAGTGTCAAAGGTGAGAGGTCTGTGTTAGGGAACATGGGAGGCAATCCCATATGAGACTGGCAGCACTTCGAGGCTCTGTGGGATGGGCTGAACAAAAAGGAAGCAAGTCCCATTAGGATGGCTAGTGGGACTCAAAATGGAGTGAGGATGTTTTGTTAATTTAATGCTTCTCCCACATAGTGGCCTCCAGATGCTTGGGACTACAACTCCCATCAGCCTCAGCTGGACGCCACTACACAGGGAAGCCTGCATCAAATGATTTTGTTAAAGGGAGAATTATGGCAGGTGTGCCAGCTTCTACCATACTGGGATAAGCCACATGGGTTGAAATTCTCCCTTCTACACAATGGTCAAAGCAGCCTGCTTCACCAAAGTCTCTGTATTTCCCAGTGAATCTGTATCTATTCCCAGTGAGCCTTGCACCTTTACTGGCTAGCCCAGCCTTCACCAGCCTGATGTTCTCCAGATGTTTTGGACTACAATTCCCATGCTGTCCGGGGTTGATGGGAAATGTAGTCTGAAACATCTGGATGATATCAAGTTGGAGAAGGCTGGCCTGGAGCAATTGCTAATTTAGTCTTATTCCAAACCTGACGGCTTTCTTTACAAGGGGATGTGGCAAGCACAAAACCATGAGCCTCTCCCTGCAGCATGATAGCCTAAAAGCTCACTTTTATATAGCTATGCTGTGTTGTTCAGTTAGTGAAGAACAGGGGCAGTCAGCAGGAGAGAACTGCAAGTGGAGTTGAAGCTTTGCTTAGTGTTATCTGTTTGGTAGCTCTTGATATAGAAGAGACAGACCTCCGGCCAGTTTCAGAAATAGCCTGTGTTTTTTCCTCCACACACTGAGAGCAATCAGTGGCTATTAGATTGTCTCTATTCATAGAGGCAATATTGACCTAATTCCCAGGTGCTTGGGGCAAACGGTGAGATGATCCCCATTGCGATGCTCTTGTATAATTCCAGAGGCATCTGCCTGGCCGCTGTTGAAAACATAATATGGGGTGAGAAGGGCCTCTGCTCTGATCCAATAAGGCAGTTCATGGTTTATGACAATAAGTAGCAACACAGGCCTCTTCTGCATTCTTATGTCTCTTCTTTGGATCCCCACTTTGATCCCCCTAATCTGGGTTTGCACTTTAGCAATTGTGGAGTTGACTTTGCTTTGAAGGGGCCCGAGCCCAGTGGTGGAGCGTGGGGTTTGCATGTCCAGCATTCTTTGACTCTGTCCTTGGCATCTCCAGTTAAAGGGATTCTAGGGTGGAGGCCTAGGAAAGCTAGTGAAGGAGTCTTTGGTTTGTTAAACAGAGGAAACAATGCTGGCCTGACTCAGTACAGTAAACCCACAACTTATACAGGGGTTACTTTCTGGAGATGGCACTTAAAGCTAAAAGCGTGTATAGTCAAAACACTTTGGCTTCAATGGCGGGTGGGTACTGTATACTATAAGGCAACTTCATATATACAGGATTTTTATTTTTTTCTCCAACCCCTGCCACCACTTTTATGAAAGCAGCTTGTACTTTCTACATAAAAAACTAAAATCACTTATCTGCCATATTATATTTACACAAGATTTTCTGTTCCTTGGTTCAGCAACTGGCATTTTTGGCTTGGTGTAGAGCTTGGAACAGTCCAGCCCTTTTGTAGCCAAGATTGGAAAGCAGGGAGTCCAGTTCCCTGTGCTCAAATTCTGTGACTGGCATAAATAATGCATGTTTGCATGTGTTCACATAAGTTCCTTATTTATTCAGCAATTTGGAAGAGTTAAGAGTGAGTGAAGAGTGCTACTTCAGAAGCCTTTCCTTCTGAACTTAGTGAAAGCTGTTCCTCAATCTTTTGGGTTTCTTCAGAAAATTATGTCCTCAAATATTTATTTGTTTTCATGAAGGTTGGAAATTTAGAAAGAATTGTGGGTCTTGGGCTTCTGCAAAAGATTTGAGTTGCTGCATGATCAGGATTTTCTGCAGGTTTCCAGACAACCACCACTACTCACAGTATGTAAGACAGCAAGTGTTCTGCCTTTTGCCTTCTCACCTCAGTGGTACTATTCCTTGCCCTCCTCAGAGCTGCCAGTGAAGTTTGTTCGGGGTCTCTCAGATGTGCTGGCACTGCAGGGGGAGACGGTGTTGTTCTGGTGTGAGCTGTGCAAAACCAAAGGTGATGTCCTGTGGCTGAAAGATGGGCAGGAGCTGGAAGCCAATGAACACCAGGAGATCCGAGCAGAGGGGCGGGAACGTTCCTTGACCCTGAGACACGTAGGACCTGAGGATGCTGGTGAATACTCGTGTGAAAGCAAGGATGACCGCACCCTAGCCATCCTCACAGTGCAGAGTGAGTCCTTTGGGGAAAGGGCCTGAGCTCAGTGGTTTTGCATTCAATGTTTTGCATGCCAAATGTCCCACATTCCATCCCCAGCACCTCCAGATAGGACTGCAATGGGGAAAGACGCCTTTCAGATTTCTGGAGAGCTGCTGCCAGTCAGTGTAGACAGTTCTGAACGGGATGTACCAATGGTCTGACTCAATATAAGGCAGCTACCTATATTATTTCCCGTGGAACAACTTGCTCTGGTTCCAATAACCTGTGTCCATAA
This sequence comes from Podarcis filfolensis, assembly GCF_964270895.1. Classification (NCBI taxonomy): domain Eukaryota; kingdom Metazoa; phylum Chordata; class Lepidosauria; order Squamata; family Lacertidae; genus Podarcis; species Podarcis filfolensis. The sequence goes on along the minus strand of NC_139604.1, from coordinate 52,808,122 downwards.
TCCTACATACATTTTTATTGTGGGCCACTGCTATGAGGGCTGGGTGCTGGGATACCCCCACTGGACTGCAAAGATACTGTGTATCAATAGGCTGCTAGGGTAGCCAGGGGCCCCCCAGCACAGGCCTAGCCATCCCTGACTCTAAGCACTTTCTTCCCCAGTCCCTAGATCAGTGGAAATCATTTCCGAGCTCCACAACTTAACTGTGCTGGAGGGGGATGATGCCACCTTCAAGGCTGTGGTGTCTCCAGATGACGTGGCTCTCAAGTGGCAGCACCATGGCCAAGATATAGTGCCCAGTGAGCGGTTCGCCACCACCAGGGTTGGGCTGTGCCACACCCTCACCATACAGCAGTGCCGGCTGAGTGATACTGGCATAGTCACTGTCCACGCAGAAGGTCTGGTGAGTTCAGCCAGGCTCAGTGTGCAAGGTAAGAAGAAAGGCGATGCTAGCGTGTGGTTTTGGGATGGATCAAAGGAGCATCTAAGTAGCCGGGCGGTGGCACATATTGGCAGTCAGCAGGAGTAGGGACACTTGTATTTACCCTATCTATCATATGCCCCACCCTGCTTTTGAATTGTGAATTAAGGAAATGCAAATTCTGCTATCTGAATAAAGTAAACAAATTAAGAACGATTGCCCGTCTTTGCTTATTTGGCATGATATAGTTTGCTTCTTTAGCCCTGCAGGGCTCGCAATAGAAGCTTTGTTGGAAGTTCTGCTAAACCTCACCCTCACCCCTTGTCTTATGAGATTTTGCCTGCTGCTGCACAATTGATTTTTTTAAAAAAATCCCCTGTAGCTCTACAGGTCCTTGCACTTTCAAGAAGCGAAAGCTGAGATTCTCAGGGTACAGGATTCTGTAGCCAGTACCAAATTCTGTTCCAACCAGCATGTCAAATACACCTGGACCTTGATGGTTAGAATTTGGTGCTTACAGATTCATGGTTCTCTCCTGATAGAGAGGCAGGGGGCATGGCCTGGTAACATGCCGGGATAGGATATGAAACTGTAGTTGACCAATCTTTGGCTTCTTCCTGCAGAGGCTCAGGTGATATTTGTGCAGACACTGCGTGACTTGATGGCTGAGGAAGGGCAAGACGTCTGCTTGGAAGTGGAGCTGAGCTTGGAGAGTGCAGAAGTGCAATGGATGAAGCAAGGCATCCTTCTGCAGCAGAACACCAAATACTCCATGGAGGCATGTGGGTCTCAGCGGACCCTTACCATCCACAACATTGAGCTTGCAGATCGAGGCACCTACCGCTGTGAGAGCCTGCATGACCGCACCCAAGCCAGGCTGAGTGTGGAACGTAGGTGCCAACCTCTGACTTCTTCCCCATCCCTTTTTGTCTCTCTGATCTTGGCTGTAGGTTATCTGTGGCTGCCACAATTTTAACTGGTGCAGCCAGATAGAACCATAATTCACTGCTGCTGAAGGAGTTACATTGGTTGCCTATTCGTTTCTGAGCCCAATACAAGGAGCTTACCTTTAATGTCCTAAACGGCTTCAGACCCAAATATCTGAAGAAGCATCCCTCCTCCTACCAACCTGCCATACCTTAAGATCTTCAGAGGAGGCTCCACTGCATGTACCTCTGTTAGAGGAGGTTTGTTTTGTGTCACAGACACAAAACTCTACATACCTGAAAACAGGCATTTTCAGCTCTTGCCCCCGTGCTGTGAAATATCCTTACCTTTGCCATATGTGAAGCAGCAACCATCAGTTGCTTAGGATGACTTGTAAGGACTTAACCTTTTGGTCCAGGCAAACTCATAAGATTGGAGCCCACCTTGTGTATGAATCCCCTGAATCTGTTTTATATGTTTTTTAAATACCGTTTTATTGATTTTAGGCTGTAGTTTTGTTTTAATTTTTATATTGTATGTAGTGTGCACCACTTAGTTGTTGTTTTTAAAATTAAGCAGTTTAGAAATGCATTTGAATTAATGCAATACATCAATAACATTCCTAGCCAGCTGCCACTGTTCTTGGGGAGGAGGCTGCTTTCTTGACAAAACCAAAATGGAACTTGCACTAATCTCTTAACCTTCTTTCCCCACTACTTTAGCCCGGAGGGTGACGGTGAGGAAGCCTCTGTCGGATGTGGAGACTTTTGAAAAGGAGACCGTGACGTTTGAGCTGGAGCTGTCCCATGCCAACGTGGCCGGGGTCTGGACACGCGATGGCATCCGTGTGAAGCCAGGCTCCACCTGCCGAGTGAGTGCCACAGGCTTTGTGCACAGCCTGACACTGCTGGGGCTCACGCTGGACGACTCAGGGACCGTGGCCTTCACCGCTGACACCGTGCGAAGTAGTGCCCGCCTTACTGTCCAAGGTACTGGGGCAAGGCAGTCCATGTGCAAAGGGCAGAATTGTCTTGTGCTAGATGAGCCCCACCTAATACATTCAGCAGGGATGGGCAGTCAAGGGGAAGCAGTGAGAAGGAGATGCGAATGGGGATAGTGCCTGGAATGGCCCTGAGGTGAGGAAAGTCCTGTACATGCCCCTTCCTCCCTCCCTCCCTCCCTCCCTCCCTCCCTCCCTTCCTTCCTTCCTTCCCACGTGCAGCTGTCTGGGATTGGAACCGCAGTAATGATACTTCCTGCTGCCCAGTTGGGCCCCTGGGTCTGGGCTCTTCAGTAGCTGAGCAAAGCAGAAACAAAATGCATCCAATGCCACTATCCTCAGCACCAACACAGAAGTGCCAGCTCACATAGAATGCTGTGTTTAATACTCTCTTCTGCAAGCAGCAAATACATTCTTTGGGCTGTAGCTCCCCCCGCCCCCAGGGCACATCCACTGTGTTTTAGGAGATGCGCATCTCTCCCCTTCACATGCATTGACCACAACAAGCACTAGTTCAGGGATGGGGCATCATTTCCATTCAGCCATGCGCATTCTGTGCTGGGTAGCCTTCTTGGGGTGGTGGTCACATGCCAGTGGTGGGTGGAGCCAGGGAAAAAGATGGGCAGAGCAGTTAATGTTACTTGTGCCTCTGCATGATGGGCCAGTTTCTGTACATACTCACGCACCCCTTTCTATCCTCCATCCAGGCAAACAAAAGGTATTATCAGAGTTCTCAAGGGCACATTCCAGCCAAAACAAGAACATTCAAGGAAGGTGCCAAGCAGGGCCTGTGAGAGATGTGGCAGGGGTGGGTGGGTGGCCTGAAGAGAGCCTCAAGGGCCTGAGATTTCCCATCCCTTCACTAGTCCTACAAGACACTCAGCCTGACACTGCTTTGAGCTGCTTTACACTTAGTACAGCACTTGCAGTTACACTAAACTTCTCAGTTGATACTTACGGAATTTGCTGGCACAATATGTGGTGATCACTACTAGCTTAGATAGCATTAAAATGGCAAGCTCACCTGGGGTGAGGCTATCAGTGGCTTCTGGTCATGAAGGCTGTGTACTGCCTCCAGCATCGGAGGCACCTTGCCTCTGAATATCAGTTGCTGGGAATGGCAGCAGGAGAGGATGGTTGCCCTCATGTCCTGCTTCTGGGCTTCCCAGAGGCATCTGGTTGGTCAATGTGGGAGGTGGGGGGCTGGCAAGATAAGCCTTTGCCATCTGATCCAGCAGGTCTCTTCTTACATGTTCCTATGGAGCAATGTCCAAAGCTCCTTATTTCTGCAGGGCTGTGTCAAGTGCGAAGCACCTAACCGTGGGGTCAGGTTGGGAGTGGTGAAGGCAAGAGGTAAGGAAGCTGGGCGAGTGTGTGCCTTCCACACTGAACTTGGGTAAGGGCTGCAGGGAGTGCCCTGCCTTGACTAAGCAGAGCGTTATGCTGTCTCATTGATCTTTTCCGTCTCCGAGTCGATGCATCTTTGTGCCACCTGCACCCGCCTTTGTCTCTGTCCCTGCAGAGCCGCCAGTTACTATGCTGCGCTTTCCCCAGGATATGGGCATCCCTGAGACAGGCTCAGCCACCTTTGAGTGTGAGCTGTCCCGGCCCCTGGCTGAGGTGAAATGGTACAAGGTGAGGGTGCTATCTCTAGCGTTGCCCCCTCCTTTTACTCTCCTGGATCTCCCCGGAGCTCCCAAGAGCAGTGGTTTTCCTTCCAAAGAGCGTGGCTTGTGGCAGGGTGAGCCAGTGCTTCTGCGATGCCCGCTTCCACATCTCCCCACTGTGCCCTTAGCGAACCCGAGAGCAGCACCCAATCCCCTGCTCTCTGGCATTCTCCTTCTCGCTGCCTTGCTCAGCCCTTAACCAGCCTCTCTTTTCTGTGTCCCCGGCTGCCCTAGGATGGGGAAGAGATCCAGACAGGGCAAAACTGCCGCATGTATTCAGTGGGACGCCGGCGCCTCCTACAGCTCAGCCACTGCGGCCTTGAAGACGCGGGCGAGTACACATGCGATGCTGGTGACTGCCGTGCCTCTGCCAAACTGAGGGTCTTTGGTATGAATGGCCTGGGCTGCATATGGGATCAGAGGTCGAGGAAGAGGGTTGGGCTATACAAAGCGCCCTTTAACTCCTCATTCTCTGGGTGGGGGGTTGTCTGCTGTTCCCTTTTGCCATATGCTGTCGACTCACCCCCCTGCAGCATCTTCCTGGCACTGCCTCTCTTGTGCCTTGGAGGTAGACTTGGGATCGGCTACACCGTGGTGACTCAGAGTCTTGTTCCTGAAGCTTGTACAGCTTGTACAGGAAGCCGTCCTGAAGGGTAAACATTCAGTGCTGGGTTTGAAAGGAAATCTTTCTAACTTATAATAGCATTTCAGCAATGGAAGAGCATGCCCAGGAGAGGAATCTTACTTCCTTAAAAGCCTTCAAGAAAACATTTGACAGCCTCATGTCAAGGTTGCTTTAAAAGCATAGATATCCCTTTTTAGGACTAGGAACTGGGCTGGAAGTGGAATGACTCGTTGGGTGATGATGTCTCCCAGCTCTGCGGTAGAAAGCAAGCTGTGCAGGAAAGTCTGGAGGGGATTAGTGGGGAGGATGGGACTCTAGCTTCTCAAGTTTTAATCTGAGCAGGGCTCAGCTTTGAAAGCTGATTTAATGCCAGGATATCTCTTGACATTCAAGACACCATAATAATGATGGAGATGTCTCTGGGCAAGCACAGAGTGCTGTCCTTCGTCCCTGAGAAAGGACAGCCAGCTTTCTCATGCAGAACTGGAATGAGGAAGTCGGACCCCCCCCCCCAATTCAGACAGTATAATTTCCAGGCATACCTGACCCTTGAGTGACCAGTTAAGTACTGCTGCTCCTGCCAGAAAAAGTAATGACTGGGGTTACACAGACTTAAATTGATTTTAAAAAACCATTTTCTCAAAGAACCCCAGGTACTGTAGTTCTATGATGGGAAAGGTGAATTTCAATCCACCTCACAAAACTACAGTTCCCAGGATTCTTTGGAGGAAATAATGAACATTATGAACATTAAACTGATGTAAAACCAGTTTGTCTGGAGTGTAAATATCCCTTAGGAGACTAGGAAACCCTGGTAGTATCTTAAGCTCCTTAGGCACTTGTAAGCTCTTTGATCCAAGTAGAGGAAGACAGAGGAAGTGAATACTAATGGTGAATTCTTTAAGTCAGAACATGAGGAACATCTGGCCCACATGCCAAATTAGGCCTGTCAGGGTCCTAATTGGGCTTGTGAGGCTGTTTTCCCCCATCCGTGGCTAGCTGCCCCACACTAGATATTAGGTGACAGCAGGTAAAGATGCAGCTGCAAAAGAACAACCGGGAGCCTTAAAGCACATTTCTAATTGTTCCTCTACAAGTGGGGCTTGCATATGGAACTTTTAAAAATGTGGTCCCACATGCAAGCCCTTATGGGATTTGTGCCACTTGGGAGTTTCCAAATCGGATTGGCTCAGTTGTTGCCAGGCAGGTCTCCCTTGGGAGTGCATTCCATAGTCAGGGAGCCACCACTGGAAAGACCCTTTCTCCTGCAGCCTTTCTCTGTGCTTTGACTGGAGGGGGCACTAAGAGGAGGGCCTCCAATGATGACCTAAGGGTCCGGGCAGGTATATCCAAGGGGAGATGTTCAGGAGGGCAGCACTAAATGGAAAATCCCTGATCAGAGGCTGCTGTTGAAGGCATTTGACTGGCCATTGTGGGAAGCAAGATGCTGGACTAGGGAGGCACTTTGTCTAATCCAGCTCTTTTCTATAGTCTGAGAGAATGTATTTACTGATTCTCATCAAATTAGCCCATTCATGGAAAAGGAAGTTTGCTTGGATGAGATCAGTCTTTCTGGGCCAGTAATAACCAGAAGGAGTCCCAGGGTCAGGGGTGGAAACAGGTCAGATGCAGTGTTCTCTGTGGACCATGTAAGCCCATATGGCACCCAGTAGGAGGCGCTCCTCAGCCCCAACTTCATGGCTTTCTCCCCCTCTGTAGAACGCCAGGTTCAGATTGTGCGGGAGCTGGAGGATGTGCGTGTGCGAGAGAACGAGAATGCTGTCTTCATGTGTGAGGTGTCACTCGAGGAGGTGAAAGGCGAATGGTTCCGGGATGGGGAAAGAATCAAAGTCAGCAGCATTGTGAAAATACGGCAGGAAGGTAAGTGAACCCCTTCCGTCTTGTGATGGTGCTGGGATGTGATTCCCCTCTAACTTTGGGTCGAGGCAAGCAAGAATTGCAGCTGCTCAAGGACAACTGATGACAAGTCAAATTGTGAGACAATGGCTACATTAGGACTTCATGATAAACCTTAGTTTATTGTGATGGGGACAAGCCATTCTCTCCATTCCCTCCTCCTCAAGCGCAGCCTCAAGGAAGAGATTGAAAGTTTTTCCTTCCCGTTTCAATTAACTAGTTTAGCATTGCATCCTAACCCTAAACTGGCTAATTTTAACTATGGATTGCTTGAAACAGACTAGCTTCAGAACCCATAGTTTGAAATGGGCTTGTTTCAAAAACAAACCATAGTTAAAATTAATCATAATTTGTCACACTGGAGGAGGAGAGCTGTGGGGTGGGCTCATTCCCATCACAATATACCTGTGGTTTATTATGGCATCTGAGTCGCCCTGGAAGGTGAGGATAGAAGCAAGCTTGATTGCTGATCCCATGTTCAGCTTTCTAGGAGAAGTACAGCTGTAATGCAAGTTGCAAGGGTAGATTCACACCATTGTTCAAGCACTTAGGGTTGCTGCTGTGAAAAGTGACATCTGTATTCATCCTAAGTATAGGCCTCTCCTGCAGTGCCTGTCCAGAACACCGAAATGTGGTCCTTGGTCTGCGTGTGGAAGTCATGCTAGCCCAAATCCAGCACCAGGGACATAGTATCCCATCCTATTGTAATGCCTGAAGATGTGGCAGCCTTGCTAATAATAAAATAGCTTTGCTACAGAAGAATATCCTCTTCCGAAGAGAGGTGTGCTCCAGCACAGGAGAAAGGAGATGTGAGAGGAATCTGTGGAAAAGCTGCAGCTCTGTGGCAGAACAGACAGTTTGCATCCAAAAAGTCTCAGGTTCAATTTCAGGTACCTCCAGGTGGGGCCAGGAGAGAACCCTGCCTGAAGCCTTTGAGAGCTGCTGCCAGTCAGTGTAGCAACACTGAACCAGATGCAGCAATAATGCAACTTTCTGTGTTCCTTCTGATAAATTTGTAGATGTGCATTTGCCACTAATGTAAAATGCATTTCTGTTCCATTGATTTTAATGGCAGATTTAAGCACTTGGATAACTCTGTCTTTGGAATAAATGGGGCATGTAGCTGGATTTGCACTGTTTGTACAGAAAGGCTGTTGGAGCAATTGGTGCCCCGCTTTCAAAAGAACACAGGATGCCTGGGGTGGGGGAGCCCAAGTCACTTGTCGTGGGCATTACCCGATCACCTGAATTTGTCATTGCAACAGATCACTGGTGGGGAACATCTAGCCCATGGGCCTAATTATGCCTACTACGTTTAGAGGTTGGCCTACAAGGCCATTTTGGGAAACCACACCTACCTTTCCCTGACCTGATGTCATGAAGACAGGAGTGGGAAACTTCAAGCTGTGGCTAAAAGGAAGAACTGGGAGAGCACTCAAAGCATGTTCTTCATTTGTCCTTTGGAGCCAAAAGTCAGCACTTTTCGAATTTGGTGCCTTTTTCTCTGTTACCCTGAATGTTCTTCCTTGCATCCACAGCTAGATTTCAAAAATCTTCCTTTGAATGTGGCTTGAAATCAAACCACATCAGCAAAGGAGGAGAGGAAGAACCAGGAATACTCTCACTTATTTCATTTGAAGCTTTATCACCCAATGTAGTGATTGATTGATTGATTGATTGATTGATAGGTCCCCACCGTCACAGTGGCCCGTGGTGGGTGGGGGAGTTCAGAATCTGGCCCGTTGGGCAGATCCAATTCTGCACCCCTGCAATAGATGGGGATGGGGGAAAGAATTTCTCCTGCAGCTTCTGAATCTTGTGGTTTAACAATTGGGAAATTGAAACAGACACTCCGCTTTCCAAAAGATGTTCAGCTCCCAGGCAGCAGCCGTTTTTTTCTTATGCAAACAGACACAATAATGTCGAAAGGCCTGGGCTAAGCAATCCTGTACTGTCTTAGGCACCCCTAGCCAAGGAAGGCACATGCACTTACAGCAACTCCCACTGTGCCCTGGATGCACATGCACACATGCTTCTCACCTCTAGGCATCTGTCCCCAGGTCTGTGCCGTGTGGAGCAGTTACAGCAACAGTGGGACACCCCCCCAGCCCAGCTTATGTACCCTCATCTGATGGGGGGGGGGTGAGCAGCCTGAGGCTTCTCCTACACAGAAGCTGCCACTGCTGTTCCCTCTTCAAGCCTCTCCTGGTTCTAGGAGGCAGCAGAGCAGGGGGTGGTGGGGATTCAGCTGGCCCCTACCTTGCTTGAACAGACTCTTCCTCCAACATGTCCTGCGTGCCCATCTCTATTCCTCTTCCCCCGCCCGTCCTGGGTCCTGCCTCGTGGCCAGCCCAAACCTCATAAATCTCTGGTTTCCTCTCCTGGATTAATCCCTGGGCCTCCTGCCTCCACCACACACTCACCAGAGCCCTGCCAGTCCCTGACATAAACTTACCTCATGCCAAGCCTGTTGCTGTGCTGTTGGACCAGTCACTGAATCCTACATGCACTCTGCCTGAGAAGTGTAGGGGGAAATACTAAAAAAGGAAATAGAAACCAGTGGGAGAACAACAGGCATGTCGCCAGCATTGCTGGAAACACTAGCACAATATACCAGTCAGGGACTGTGCCAGCAATGACATCCACTGTTCATCTGGACACAAGGGAGCCAAAGGGCTCATGGTGATCCAGGCATACCCCAGAGCATCCTTCTGCGGGCTCACTCTAAAGGGCAAAAGTTTGGGAACCAGAAGGGATTTTGAGCCCCAGCAAGGGGAAGGGAGCAACATATCCCCACTCAGCTTTAGCATGCCTTGTTTTAAAAGCAAATCTACTGTATATAACAACCAAATAGTATATCCAGATTGCATCTGTATTTTACCTAATGCAGGCATACGACCACGTAAAAGAGTCTAACTAAATTAATACTATGACTCCTCACTACAGAACATGGCTAAAAAGTCTGTTTCAATGACACCCCTGTGAATAATTGACAGCTTCTAATTCCTTGGCAGAAAGTTCTTTGTCAAAATCCAGCTTGAATTACTACTAAGCACTAGTTTTGCAAGAAAGTTATATCAGGTGCACTTCTTCAAGCTCACTGTGTCATCTTGTCACCAACTCTGCTTCTATAAGACATATGAACTGTCAGTATTCACTCCACAAGTACATATGGATGTATATTTGTATTAGGAAATATACTGATACCATTTGGATTACACTACTTGGGTCTCTTGTTTGTTGCATAGATTATTCCTGGGAGACACTTATGGCCAGATTCAACTAAACAGCTGTGCCAGCAGGAGCCAAGCCAATGAGTCCCACTAGTGCCATGAGGTTTCTTCTTCACCCCCTGCTGACCCCCACCCCAAATTGGCAGAGCAGGAGGCGGGGAGGGAAGCTTATTCTGTCTGGCAAGCAGCAATGCTTGCACTGATGGAACAACTGTATTAGCGCAACATTGAGTTCCACCCATAGAATGTATATTTTTATCGGTTTAAAACAAAATATATCAGAGAGGGAGTTCCTGGTGCTCAAACCCAGACATCAAAGAACAGCTTCCTAACCATGATGCAGCACTTGCATTCCCCCAGACCTCACACCCGTTCCTAGGTACCATGAGTGCAAGAACTGCAGAAGGAGCCCTAGCTAGGTAGAACAGCTCATGTTTAACAGGTTGGAGGTTCCTGGTTCAAATTCAGGGGGTGACCCCCAAAACTAAACAGGAGCAGGGAGGACACTCCCACATGCAGACATACCTGGGCCCAATCAACAGGTGTATGGCATTGGCAAATAGAATGGCTCCTGCAAAGGACAACCAGCGATTTTGGTCCATCTCTGTTGGCATCCCACATGACCAATCCTCCCCCATGTTGCCTGATACGCCAGCCTTGCCTGGTAGCACCCCAACAGGACTTGTTGCCCCACTCCATTTCCTCCTCATCCCTACTTCTCCTCATCAATCCCCCCTCCTCCCTTCCTCCAACTGGCTGCCTCACACATCCTGGCAGCAACACCCACCCCACCTGTGCACCCAAAGGCATCTGCTGGCTCAGTCAAGGGCATGTGAGTGAGCCCCTCTGCTTTAGATGCCCATTCTGAGATCAGCTGCAACCAGAGCAAACGAGGGTATGGGAAAAGGGTCTCAACCCACCACACCCTAGCAACAAAGATGCAACTCATGTGCCAAAGGCAAAGCATGTATTGCCCAGCATGCAGGATGTAGTGGATCCTGAAAGGCATGGAAAGGGAACTTTTGGCTCTCCACATGTCCTTGGACTACAATTCCCACCATCCCTGACCACTGGCCTTGAGGTCTGGGGCTAAAAGGGAGTTAAGAATCCAACAGTGTCTAGAAGGCCACAGAGGTTTCTGGCCTAACTGAGTGGGATTGTCACCCCAGCAGGGCACATTGGGTGCAGTATCCTTATGGCTTTAGCTTCACCCCAGAAACTCCTTCACCTGCTGCCTGTTTGTCGTAGAACATGCAAGGTTAGAGGAAACTCCTGGAAAAAGTAGGATTTCAGCCCCACAGAGGAAACGTCAGGCACATCCGTCCTGGTCTTTTTGCTGCTCCGCCTCAGAGGCAGATGTAGGGGAGTGCAACTGGTTTGCCCACACTGAGTGCTGAGCCGAGAGGGCACTACAGGGGGTGCTGCAACAATGACAAACAATGGAAAGTGAGATGTGGAGGGGTGCTGAATGTTGGGGTCACACAAGGGGCTGCTGAAATTAAAAGCCCAAAGCCACTGTTCTCCTTCTAGGCCGCATAGAATGGGGTGTGGAAAAGATCCTTTAGCAATAGGAAAACAGCCCGCCGAGAGTAAAGGGTGGCCCAAGAAGACAGCAATGACTGGAGGATATTGTCTCAGGGTCTCCATGTGTTTGCTTGTGAGGAGTTAAGAGAGTGGTGCCACTTGAGTGCCCCAGCAGTGATCATGCCTCAGCCTCCCCATCACTGGAGGACAGAAAGAGAGCGTCCTGACTATCAGCAGACTCACTCCCTTCCCCTTTGGGGGTAGCAGTGGAACTCAGTGTACAGTGACAGCTTGTTCCGCTTCATGCATCTGTGCTGCTTTCTGAAAGCAGAGTCCTTAATTTGCCCCAGTTGGCAAGAAGGTTGTGGCCAGATACCAGAGCCTGAAATGAGTCCAGGAAATGTATTTGAAGCGCATCAGCAGAATGCGTTTCAGTTTATAAAAGATGTAAGCATAAAGAATATTCAAGAGAAATTAAAAGGACATAATATATTAATGAACCTTGAGAAGGAAAGGATAATATAAAGAACAGTGTATATAATACAATAAAATACAATGATTACAGGAAAAAAACAAAATAGGATATGAATATGCAATCTGAAGCCCCAAAGTGAAATAACTGTTCTATGTTGTGTTGGGATTAATAAAAATTTACCTTTTAAATTTAGCTCTACTTAGACAGAAGAAAAATATAAAAAAAAATCTGATGGAACAACTATGTCAAACAAAAATTTTGGCATGTAAAACTTAAACCAACTCTACTTTGATTTCTCACCTAAAACTCGCACCAGACCAGTTTAAGCTAATGCTATGTTACCTAGTACTTATGGTCTAAATATTATGAAAAGAGAAATGAAAGTATATCTACCTATCCAAGCAGGGCCTCAAAGGAACAAGTTACTGTGGGCTTAGGGGAGATTTGGAAGATGGATCCAATTGGTAGGATTCAGAAGAATCCAAGTGGAGGGGAAAGACTGAGAAACAAAATTGTGACATTTAACCCTCACCAGGAAACAAGCAAAAATTAAATAAGAAAACTGTATATATAAAAACTGCTAAAAGTTAAATCTGCTCAAGATTGCTTGTAAGCCAGAGATCCCGACCCAAAGGGCTAGTTTAGGGGAATATTATTATAATATTTCTTCAAAACCAAAGAAGGGACAGTTTCAAAGCAAGAAAGCCTTTCTTCTCTCAAAGAGAAGGCGAAAAGGTAAACTGGGTTCCCAAGGCCCCAGAATAAGCAAAGGCATATTAGCAAACTGGTGCTAAGCTAAACATAAATTGAAATGAAAAGAAGTATAACAAAATAAAATAAAGCAAAGAAGTGAGCTGTAGCACTAAGCACAATCTCTTTTTGATCCACCATTGATACCCCAAATGTTCTGCCTTTTGATTTATTGTTTGTTGTCACCTCACTTTTCCTCACAAAAAATAAAATCTCTTCTGTATTCGTAACTGGCAAGTCATGGGGCAGACATCTGCAGAAACAGTTTACCATTGTTTTATGGGACTGATATATTCTCATGTAGGGAGAATCATGAAGGTCGTCTAGTGCTGCTAGCCAAATGGAGTAACAAATCTTCGTATCTTCTCTGTACTGACGTACTGTCTTAGCTTGACTAAGGCCTTGTCAGCATTTTTGCTCCCCACATTGCAGAGTCCAGGCAGCAAGAGGCATTTTTGCCATCCGTACAGACCTTCCCGTCTGCTTAATACCATGAGCCAGTTTCTTGACTGAAGTTTGCTTCCATTCCACTCCATAGCTCTCTGCGGGCAATCACCTTCCCCATGCATGCAGATTCCCTTCTGGAATGAGCTACGTAACATGATCCACCAAGGAAAAAGTGCTCAGGAGTGTTTGATCAGTGTTTGCAATGGTTAGAGTGGATTGCCTGGCCTTTGCCAACAGAATGCTTACCTAAATGTGGGAGTGAGTGCCTCCACCTGTGTGGAAGACACTGCTCCCTCCTCTTGGAGGAGAAGGGTGTCAGAACTGGACAGTTCAGACATGACATGTGACAAAGGACATGGGTGGGGCAGAATTGAAGACCCTATCAGAGTGTTTCCTATCCCCAGAGTTCCTTCTGGGAAGCTCTAATTGTGCATGACATGAGGCTAGAAAAAGACAGACCTAGGCTATATAGCCTATCATTTGAGCTGTTGTCTGCCTGCATGAAATTTATATACTGGTGGTGGTGGGATGGGCTGCAGGCTTACATTGTGTCCTATGTACTTGGGTGGGACAGGAGGTGTGTGGGGCTGGGCAGCTATTCCCCTCCCTTGTCACACTGAAGTCCATGGAAAGTGGTACTAACGTGAAGTTGTACAGCCAAGGGTGTTGGCCTGGCTATGGTAGGAGTACAGTGGAACCTCGGTTTTCGAACATAATCTGTTCCGGAAGTCTGTTCAACTTCCAAAACGTTCAAAAACCAAGAATCAAAGGGCTGTCAGCAAGTTCAATGGGGAAAATTGAGAAACACACCTTGGAAGCCATTTGACTTCCGAGGCGTGTTCAAAAACGGAAGCATTCACTTTCAGGTTTTCAGCGTTCAGCTTCCAAAACATTCGGCAGCCGAGACGTTCAAAAACCAAAGGTTTGACTGTATAGGATTTGATGCAAGTATGCTCCTCTCAGCCCTTGACTCCATCAGCATATGAGAGGAAGAGTTTTGCCAGCATATGTGTCATGCCGATGGGCTTCCACCACTTTCTAAAGCCCATCAGCCTGCAGATCTTGAGTATAGGATCACGCACATAGTTACCTCAATAAGCAGCACAGCTGATATGTGGAGCATCTGTAGTTCCAGTTACCGCCATTGCAACACACACCTGTCCTCCCTGGGGCTGGCAGCAGAAACCCTCCTGCCCTCTTAAGAATGATGGCATTCCTCATCTTTGACAGGAACCCGGCACTTTCTGCTCCTGTGCTGTGTCCGTCCTGAGGATTCGGGCCAGGTCCGCTTTGTGGCAAAGGCAGCTGCTTCTGAAGCCCGCCTGGAAGTGGAGGGTAAGGGAGCTGCTTCACCATTGGCCCTCAGCTATCATGTGAGAATGGATTGCAATGATAGGCAAACATGAATTGATGTGATTGACCATTGCAGGAGAAGTGTGATGCCACCCAATGTATGTTATGGATTCACAGTGTTTTGATAAATGGAGATCTCTGTTACTCTGGGTCACTGGCTGTACTATTATATAGAGAGATTTCCATTACACAAGGTTATGAGCATAATCTCAACCTGACCAACCATAAGATACTTTCTGCCACATTTTCTACATTTTTCAGCCTATATACTCTGCAACATAGGCAGGTGGGAAGAATGGGCTGGAATTAGCAGGTGTGGCAGGAAAGTGTGTGTGTGATGTGGGGAGCCTGGGCAAGCAGGCCTGTAACTGGGAAGATCTATGAATGGATGCATGTATGAGTTGGTATCAACTTAAGGGAACACACAACTTGTGTTGATGAATGGTAGGATTGCATGTTAGGCAGGTTGCTGGGCATGTATCGTATCTAGCAAAGGACAAAGGTTGGTGCCTGTGTGGGGTTTGAGGCTCCATCCCTAGCCAGCTTGAGCCTCTTTGGAGGTTGCCTTTGATCCAACCATCTCTGGAGGGACTGGAACTTGTGCTTGTGTCTGCTGCTTCCATAGCGCTGCCTATCCGCATCGTGAAGCCGCTGAGGGACAAGACTGTGCTCGCACGGCACAAAGCCACGCTGGAATGCACAGTGTCTCAGTCTCGTGGCCGAGTGCGCTGGTTCCGTGGAGACACAGAGATCTTTGCTGGCAACAAGTACGAAATCTGCAACTTGGACTGCTACCGAACCCTCGTTATCCACAGCGTTGAGCCTGCAGATGAGGGCCTGTATACATGTGATGCACTGGACGACCGCTCCACGGCCCGTCTGCTGGTGGAAGGTCAGGGGGAACATGCAAGTACCATGAAGAACTACAGAGGGGTGGAGATGGGTGGGCCCAGAGGGGAGTTGGCAAACAATGCTGTGGATTTGGCATGAAGTTGTCTGCCAGGCAGGGGTAGAGGGGATAATGATGAAGAGCAGGCAGAGCCACTGTAGGGGGACAGGCAGGCTGCTGTGTCACATGGAAAACTCATTCTGTTCTCTGCCCCTGCAGCTGAAGGGATCCAGGTGGTGCGAGCATTGCGGAACGTAGATGTGGTGGCTCCCGCAGAGGCTCGGTTTGAGTGCGAAATCTCTGCTCCCCCGGCATGCAGCCCGCAGTGGAGTCTCAATGGAGAAGACTTACAGCCCAGCTCACAAGTGCGCATGGAGAGCATGGGGCATATCCACAGGCTGAGGCTCTGCCAGACAACCCCTGGCATGAGTGGGATGGTGAAAGTTACTATTGGCAATGCCCGTTCTAAAGCCCACCTCACAGTCCGAGGTACGTGTGCCTGGCAGCAGAGCGGGTTGGTAGCAGGGAAGAAATTGAAGAGGGTATGTGTGTTTGTGTGTTCCAGGACATAAAAATGCAAGCTGTTTTCTATCCTAAAATGGCGGAATGGTGAACCCTTGTCCTGTAGAAAGAACCATGGTCCTTCTGCATGGTCTTGGGCGCTGCTGTGACCTAGCCAGGTCACAAGAAGACAGTGAGATGACACATTGGTGCTGGGTGACAAAATGAAGAAGGGGAAGCTGGGCTGTGTGCTTGGGTTCAACAAGAGACTGTGTACGCCATGGGTAGCCAGTGTGGTGCCCCACAGTTGCTGTTGGGACTCCCATCAGCCCGCATCACTGGCCCCGTTGGCTGGGACTGAGCACCTGGAGGGCCACAGGTCCCCTAACCCTGGTCTAAGCAGTATCACTGAGGGAAGGAGAGGTGGTTGAACGGTGCCTCTGCCTTGATAGCATTTCTCTCTAATGCCTTATTCTCTCCACAGAGCGCTAGCATCAGGGAGACCCTGTGAGCAAAAGAGCATGGGTGAGCATGGAAAGCCCTGGGGCTACCAGGGGAAGGAGGAGACAGCATGTTTGACACTTGCATGGACAGCCTGAAGAATGGACACACACACACACAAAGAGAGAGAATTCCTCTTCCTATCTCCCTCTTCTGCATGACAAGGGAAGCAAGATCTGCTTTTATTAAATGCTCATGATTCCTGGTTTGTTTATTATTGTTGTTATGCTGGTGCTCTTTGGTAGGTGAGATGGCTCTTCTGGGCAGGATGTCTCATCAGTTGCCTAGACAAGCAGAAGGATGGTGAGGCGCTGGAGCTGTGCCACCTGTGCCTGAGCACACCCTTCAGCACGCTCCAGTGTAAGGCTTTTTAAACTGCAGGGACAGCTCCCCTGCAGTATCTAGAAAACACAGGCGAGTAGGTGGGTGTGTTGCTGTAACAGGCGACTGCTGTTTCCTCCTTCTCTCAATGCCCCATTGCAGAAGAGAGGCTGAGGCAACACCCGGCTTCGCAAAAGAGGTGGGAAGAGCCCCATGCCAGGGCGCATACACTGGGCAGCATAGATAGGTGTGTGCATATGTATTTCTAAGCCCCACCCCTCTGGTAAAACCTGAAGTCCGAGAAGAGGAAGGAAGGGCCATGGGCTGTGAAGAGAGCCCACAGATGGGGGTGCAAAGAAGGGATTGTCTGGGGTGTAACTAAAACTATGGTTTAACGTTTGCCTCCCTGCTCTGGAGCAGCCTTCCCCAACAGAATGCTGTCCATGTTTTGGACGACAACTCTCATCAGCCAACACAGCACAGGGAAAGGGCCTAGGGTCTATGCGCAGATGGGATCAGGTTCAAGCTTTAGCATCCACAAGTAGGATTGGGAGAACTTCCTGCCTGAAACTCTGGAGAGCTGCTGCTAATTGGTGCAGACAGTACTGAGCTAGATGGACCAATTTTCTGCAAGTGGGGTCTCTATGTTCCTCTGGTCTCTTTCCTCCAAACAAGGTTCTGCTCGTGCCCCCCGACCACCACCATGTGCACAGACCCATTGTTTGCCATGCTACTGCCATGCAGAAAGAAGTGGTGGCTCAGGATCTCTTCTGGTTAAAGATCTGCTGCACATGCTGCCTCAAGTTGTTGACCCCATTCCTCACCCTCATTCTCCTTCTGTGCCCAGTCCAGGCTTGCCTCATGCCCATGTCCAAGATCCAAGCTCATGCATGTGTGGTAGTGTTTGTGCCGTAGTCCAACGCTTGTGGCCCATTTCATTCATGGAGAGGCTGCTCTGAAAGGCTTTTTTTTTTACTTGCGCAGCCGCAGCCCGGCAGCGTTTGGCACATATACAAAGAGAAAGAGAGGACAAAACAAAGAAAAACGAGAGTGCAAGGTTTCTGTGGTGACAACAGTGGCGATTGGTGACAGAAACATGCAGTTTCTCCATGAAGGAGAGGCTTTTCTGAGCTGTGCTGGACCCTCCCTTGCCCCCATCCTGAAACAGGTGGTGAATCTTCCCTGCTCCTGTCCCCTTAAAGAGGAGACACTGAGAGACTCACAGCCCCCACCTCCCACATGATAGATAACAAGGAGACAAGCTCCAAATGTGGGGGCCACCACACTTTGACAGGGTCCTGTGCAGGGGGACACTCCCACCCCAGCTCTTTGAGGCTAGGTAGGGTAAAAAAGGGTGACACCCATCCCCAGGCATGGGCCTGAAGGGAAAGATACGAAGACTGCAGGACCCTGTCCCCCCAACCCCGGGTCCAGCAGAGCTCTTCAGGCCCAACTCTTTGTCAATAATAAATTAATACAAATAACTGCAACAAGAATATGTACATGGATGTTCCCCCCAGTCCCAGTCCCCTGACTACCCTGACCCTCACTCCAAAATGAGGAACAGGGGGAAGGGGAAGTAGAAGGGGGGTATCGAAAAGGCTCATTGCCTGGATACCAGCCGAATGCCCCATACTTGCTCCAGCTCCACCTCACACACGCTCACACACTCACACTTGCACACTTCAACAGTTAGACAGCCCAGCCCAGGTGGCCCAGATGCCCACCCCTCCCTCCTCCCTTCCCTCCTTGAGTTGCCCATTCAAACAGTATGCCAGGCACTGGTATGGGCAAGGGGCCCGGGGCCCAGAGGACCCCATTTCCCTGAGCTGGCTGCCCCAGCCAGACTAGAGTGAACTGAGTCAAATCCTACCACTTGTGCCCTGAAAAAGTCCTTGCGGGGGTCAGTTCAGGCAAAGACAAAGCTCCAGGACAAGGAGTGGGTCCATCGTGTGGCAAGACAACAGCACAGGAACACCCCGTTGGCCCCTCCATCTATGAGTCACTCCAACAGTGGTGGGTGGGGAATGTTGACAGTTCCTTGTCATTTTCATGCAGGCAATTGGCTCTTTCCTTTTCACCCTTCACTGCGTTCCGCAGTCCTGGCTCGGGTGGGTTAGCAACCAGGTCTCTCTTCAGCCCTTTGCCCCAAGCACCTGCTCATGTACGCTTTCCTTGCCCCTTGTTGCAGGGCAGCTTAGCTGAAGCCAGAGTTGCACTGGGGAGAATTCCGCATATCCTTGCAGTGTGAGAGAAACTGGGCTACAACTGCATGTCCAGGCCAGGTCTACGAATGCCAGCAAAGAGTATCTGCAAGTCCTCACAGGAACACAGGCGCTAGGCTAAGCCCACACGGCCTGACCTGCGTGACCGTGCGAGGGCAGCGTCCTTGTGACCTGGCGGGAGGTGCTGCACTATACCCGCATTGCAGGGCCAGAGCCCGTTGTCAGGGGCACGGTGGAGCCACAGTCATAGTCAATGTCAATGGCGGCATGAGCGTTGGCCAGGAGGCTGTTGAGAGAGGATCCCGTCTGCCGTTCCCGGAAGCTCTGTATGTAGCTCTACAAGGAGGAGGAAAGCAGAAGATGAGGGTGCTGCCTCCATCCCCCATCTGTGATTGAAACTTCCCTGTGTGGAAGGACTTGCCTGAGACTTGCTCCTGAGTGCTTTGGGCAGGTCCAGCCTCTTCCCACCTCAATTCCTGGGACAAGGCCCTTCCTAATGGCTGCCATATCACCCTCTCCTTGCAAGTAACCAAGAACCAGCTGTTCTTCCACACAATGCCTTGAGATGTAATAGGATTTATTTTCTCCCACATCTACTGGAAAGGGCTCATAGTGCTTCCTGGGGTAGGTGTAGGAGGAGCTCCTGGTCCTGCTGGAAATGACTGGTAGGGAGGCTGAGGTTTGCCTCTCTGTGCTGTGATCAGGAAAACTAAGGGCTGCAGTGAGGTGTGAACAGTAAAAGTGTGAACTGCAGATGTGCATTATTAGACAGATAATCTGCATATGTCCAGAAGCCACAGACAACCATTCAATATTCTATGGTGCCTGTCCATAAAAGTTTAAGAACGCGTGGCTGCCATTCACACGTTCCATATTGGCCATACTGGGGCACTGTCAGAGCCCTGTTACCTTGCAATTTTGAACAGATCACAATACCTTAGTTTTCTATGAAGCTCAACACCCTAGTACAGGGAGGGTGCCACAACAGAGCACAGCTTGTCCCAGGCTATTTGTACTTGGGAAGACTTTGGGAATGAATTGATGAGAGACTTACTGGATGTATGCATTGGCTGGCATAGTTAAGCATGTTCACTTTCATTTAAAGATCACCCTGTTCTTCTGCTATGTCATGAGGAAGTCACTGCCTTTCCCCCGCATCAATTAGCAAAGCTCCCCAAGAACCACCTGACAACACTATGTGTACTAGGCAGAGAAACCTCCATGGGTTGAGGAGAACTTCCAGAGACACACGAAGAAAATGTTAAGAGACACAGAGCTCTGCTTTTGGTTCCCAACTGAAACTGCCAAATGTAGAGCAAAAAGCAGAACTTGGACAAGGTTTCTCTACCCATTTTCCCTCCATATATGTTATGCCATGGTGTTCTTGTCTCGCACTGGGCTTCCTGCATATAGAGGCATCAGTGGGGGGTGGGAGTGGCCAACAGTGCTGGGAGTCCCACCGAACTGTTTCCCTGCTCCTCCCTCTATGGGAATTCCATACAGATAGTCCATATGAATGGAGTGTGGGAAGCAAAGGGTGCAGAAGCCAGAGACACTTCTGTCCTATACAGATGGGTTTCTTAATGTGGAAAGCGTGACTGACAGGGCTGGCTCTTAAGGCGGAAGTGTGTCACTGATGATCCAAAAGCAAAGGAAACAGCAGGAAAGCCTGGAGGAATAGAACTGGGAGCAAGTTGACTCCCATCAGTCTTTACCCCTAGGGAGCTGGATTCTTTGCAGTGTAATACATACAGTCCCACCACCCTAGCCCTGTGCAGGAGGGCACTGGCATTGACTCACTGGGGAGAGCACATCCCCATCAAATCGGCGCACAGGATTAGGCTTGCGACGGTAGGCAGGCTCCGGTGGGTGGGCCTTGTGTTGCACGTGGGGATGGGGGTGTGGCCGCCTCTTCTTCTTCTTCTCCTTGCGCTCTTCTCGTTGCTTGATCCGCATCAGCTGAACACGGCGCTGCTGCCGACTGATAATCACTGGGGGGGGGCAGGAGAGAGAAGAGAAGGGGGTGTGGTCAGAAGGGGTGGCCCAAGGTACCAAGCAGATGCCACTACTGGAATGCTTTGCTGTGGGATGAAGTGAAAGCCAAAAGCAGAGTTGGGATACCACCTCCCATTACCAGGTAAATTCATAATTGGCAGAGCCAACATTTAGTATTAGGTGTGGTGACTGGGGAATGCACCTGTAGCCTCAAGGTGCAAAGTTCCAAACCATTTTTATTCCAGGAAGCTGCCACTGAGATAAATGAGGTGCCAGCACATAGCAGCATTTGCTACCTAAGGGAGCTAGCCTCCTTTCACTACAGCAGGAATCTCAAGGTGGCTGAGCATGATTCATGCTTTTCATACAAGGCATCACCTGCTAACAGGCTTGTTGCAACTACTGTTTGGATGCAATATGTAGTAGTTTAGCTCTCAGAGAAAAGGTGTACCCTCTGGAATGTACCCTCTGTAACTCAGAATAAGGGTTCAAAGCATTAATTGGTTAATTTCTGCTAAATTCTTAACAACAGATAAAAAATAATCCTCAATTTAATTGTTAGGGGGCAGACTTGTGTGTCTTCTCCCCTCTCCCTCAGCCAAATTTGTGGAAAAGGGAACTTCAAGATGGCTCCCGGTTTATAACCACAGCTGGGACACAGCCTGTCTTCCTGGCTGAAATCACTAATGTTTTCCTTCTGGCAATAAGAACCACAGGCAAGTGAAGATGACAGTTCAAATTTTATGCCAATGTCCACCCCCCTTCCTACCCACCCTGCTGCACCACACTCACCTTCCGTGTGGGAATATCCCTCTGCCGTGACTTTCCACTGCACCAGGACGCCCAACAGTGCCAGGACTGGCCAAGTGCCCAAGATGACCCAGCTGTACCAGCAGATGGGCCGGGCGGGAGCTACCTTGACGCGCTCGTAGACGTACTGCAGCAGCAGGAAGAGCTCAACAAAGTAGTCGGCAGTGGCGGTCATGACGGCACTGCCAAAGACAGCGGTGGAGAGCGTGGTGAAGAGGCGCTGCCACTGCAAGGTGAGCACCGCACACAGCATGCCCACGCCGAGCAGCAAACCGATGGGGATCCAGACGGTAGGCGGGTGGTAGAACTGCTCCATCACCACCAGCGCAGCCACCGCCAGCAGCAGCCCCAGCAGCAGCCCGACCATGAAGAGCCCAACGCTGCGCACAAGCATGGTCACCAGCCCGCAGAGTACCCCGATGCCCAGCCCGATGCCCACGGAGGCCTCGACACTCAGCTGGGTGTCCAGCACCCGCTCTTTGTAGCACAACATGAAGATGATCACGGAGCCAAACATCAGTCCTGTCAGGAACATCACCGCCTTGAAGCATCGGTACCCTGAGGAAAGGAAGAAATGGATGCTAGCAGCTGTTGCTGCAGTCAGGAACACAGGACGGGTCGCCCATCTGTTTGGTTGAGCAGGGCAGACCATCCACATTCCTTTGAGCCACCTGCACTGAAAGTCCTGGCCTCTGACTTAGGAGGCTCATGCAGAATACCTACGCAATGTCCTACACTTACACACAGAGAAAGATATTCTGTGCTTATATCACAAAGGCTGGGGAGTCCTAATATCCAGGGCTTCAAAGAGCATGCTGCCTTACATGAGCATTCACCACACTCCCAACTGATCTGTGTAATGCATAAGTGGATGCACAGCAGTGTCTCAGGGAAAGCCAGTGCTAGCTTTTTCTCCTGGGACGCTGATGCGGTCAGCAAAGGAGCCCCGTTATGCAGTCTGGAAAACTAATGCTAGTTCCTGTAAGTCACATGGACTGGCAAGGACCCATACAGGCTAAAGCACCCACTTGGGTGTCTTCTGTAGAATCAAAAGCATTAACACAGCTCTCTGCTGTTGGAACAGCTTGGAATTACGTTAGGTTTATTTATTTTTTTCCATATCAAACTGTTAGCATATTGCATATCAAAATTATAATGATTAAAATACAAATCAACCCCCTCCCTTGTTTAGTGCATTAGGTGTTGAATGGGGAGGGCTAATAGAGCAAGCCAGCAGTAAGCTACAAAAACTGGGAACCTGCCTTTTCCATCTCCCTAGCAGCCTCATCCTAAACATGCATATTCAAAAATGCCCCCATAGTTTTGAGTGCAAGCTCAAGCGTGAGTCCCACTTCATGCCTGTTGCAGACATACTGTGACACAGGGTTGGCTTTGAGTGGAATGGGCTCCCTGGGCCTCATAAGGGCACTGAGTTCATTGATCTCCTTTGCCCCCATGCCTCAGCTCAAACTGTCCTCCGGGCACCTAGGACAGCACACAGACCCACCCAAACCCTTTCTCACCAAAGAAGCAGTAGATGATCCCAAAGAGGCAGCACATGGCGCAGACCACTGAGGGTACCACTTGGTAGCGCCGCTCAATCTCCTCCTCACAGCTGTATGTCCGGTCTTGGTTTGGCACGTGCGGCAGCAGCGGGAAACGCAGGGTCTGTACTGTTGACGTCATGGCTCTTCAGGGTCTCCTGGGGCAATGTCAGGCTCCCCACTCCCTCCCCGTCACCTGCGGGGGATGCTGTCTCATGGCATTGCTTCCATCTGTGGAGAGAGAGAGAGAGAGAGATTGAGGACGGATGGGACAAAAAAGGTGAGACCTGAAGGCATAATGTATTCCGCACTCTGCAGGGCTGTTCCACTCATTAAGAAACAACTCCCACTTTTCTGGAGGCTGCAATGAGGGTTTTAAAAAAAGTGACGAGATTAGAGATGGGAACACCCACTAACTCCCTGGGCCCCAAGCCAAGTCCAACTAGTCATTCCTGGCAAGGAAAAAGATGGTTTGAGCGTTGGCAATATATTATGCAAGGGGCAAAGCAGGCCAAGCATCCTAGCTGGGCCTCCAGGATTCCCGTTGATCTTTCTCCACCTCTGTCCCAGGAGTACCAATCTCACTGAGTCACCCCAGCCTCAGCCTGCCAGGGAGCTTAGCGGCATATTCCATGTCGGAATGGAATCAGAGCAATGCTGGGAGGAAGAGGAGGGCGCTGAGCAAGGGATGGGACAACAACAACTTTCCAAAATGGAAAAGCGGGGCGGCGGGGAATGTGGCTATAAAGAGAATCGCCACCGTATGGTCTCCACGGCAACCGAGCAAAGAACAGATGATACTTTTAGCAACGCACATGCTCCCCCACTTCCAACACTCACCCCCACCCCACCTTCTTCCTCAAAGAACCTGTGGGGTAGGAGAATGAGTCACCAAAGAGGGAGATGTAGCAGTTCGGGAAAAGCATCTGCCAGAGATTTGAGTTTCATTAACCCTGCGTGCGGGATGGCTGACTGGCTGAGAGCAGCTCTGAAGACAAAGGAGGACTGGTTAGTCGGCTAAAGCATCTTCCTTCTTCTTTACCTCTGATGTTCAGCCTTGGAAAGCAGCTGCAAATGCGGATTAGAGAGTCCCTGAGTGCTGTTGTAGGCTAGAGCACTGTCCGCACCCCAACCCCTCCCCATTTCCTCATTTCTGGTGGATTGCAGGCTGGAAGGCACAACAGAGAAAAGCCTTTTGTGTTAGTTCTCCCTTGCTCACACATGCTCAGATCCGTCCAGCACGAGCCGAGCCCTCCCCACTCCAGCAGCCCCCAAGTAAGAAAGGACAGGACACTCTAATGATGCAACTGGGGTTTGGGGGGAGTGTTTCTGAACCCACTTCCAGACAGGTGAGGTTTTTGGAAGCATTGTAGCTAATGTTTAGGGAAGTTTTTAATTTTTAATGCTGTATTGTTTTTAACACTCGATTGGGAGCCGCCCAGAGTGGCTGGGGAAACTCAGCCGGATGGGCGGGGTATAAATAATAATAATAATAATAATAATAATAATAATAATAATAATAATTATTATTATCCCCTTTCACAGAAGAACCGTGTTTTCAGGGTAGGAGCTCAGTGGCATGGGGATGGGTGAGGAGACTTTAAGAAAGCGTGGCTGGAGACATGTTGCCCACAAGCAGGTCAGGAGCCTGGGAAATCTCATCCCAACGTGCGCGCGTCCCCCTCCCCGCCGCCTCTGTCTGTCTGCATGTCTGTCTGTCTGCCATTCCCCCCTCCCCGCTGACGCCAGCACCAATGGCCGCTAGTACTGAAAGCATGCTGCCTACGGATTGGTGCACTCTCTGTTGCTAAGGAAAACAAGTCATTTTCCCATTGGATGCTGAGAAATTACCAAACGCCGGCCTTCTCCTCGGCTATATCTTTTTCGCTTTGTTTCAGCAACTCGGCTTTTTCCTCACGAAGCCCCGCCCGCTCTTGGAATGTGGCTTTACTTCTCTCTCACGCCCCCCCTTGATTCTCTTCAGTTTTTATCCCACCTGCAACCCCCCTCCCCCCCAAAAAAGCCGTGTGCCAATGGCCCTTATTCCAAATATGTGTCCGCCCTGCTGGCTCCCCAGACACTTGATAGCCCTCAAACATCCCCTGAAACCCCCACATTACAATTGGCAGAGATAAAAAGGGGCTATCATGCACACACTATTAGTGCAACCACAGACACAACTTGTGTCACAGAAGGACAGAACAGCTCATCCTAGTGCCACTTGCTTCCCACTCCCAAGTGGCTCCTGGCTTGGCAGGAGCTGGTGACCCTTGTGACATGGAAAGGCCTGCCATCAAGTTTGGGAGCTATAGATCCAGAAAAAGCACTGCCTGAGGAGGACTGTGCTAACCCAGTTCTTATTCTTAGGAGGATCTAAGGTTTACTTCATTCAAACAACAACATATAGAATATTTGATGTCAGCAAGTAAATCTTCTAGGTATGTGGGTTACACCAAGAACGGCTGACACTAAGAACTTTGGACTTTCCCCCTCCACAGCTCAACACACAAAGACAAAGCAACTTCAATTTCTGCTGTCACCTCAAGTCAAAGCTGCCCACTGTATGGAGAACATAGTTCGTCATTTGCCAATGGAAGCTTTACTGCGGTAGGCATGTAACCATTTGACAAGCTGGTCATCCATAACGTCCTGCCATAGGCTTTAAAAGGTTATTAGACAGATCCATGGAGGATATCAGTGGCTTCTGGCTTCGTGTTGTGTCTCCAGTGTCGGAGACAATATGCCTTTGAATCCCAGTCACTGGGAATCGCAAGTGGGGAAGGTACTATTGCAACCAGCTCCTGTTTGTGGACTTTCCATGGGCATCTGATCAGCCACTGTGAGAACAGGATGACCTGATCCAGCAGGACTCTTCTTATGTTCTTATGCTATCAGTGAAGACAATTCCGCCCACATCCATTCCCTGTCAGAAATCTAGGGAAGCAATGGGAATAATGGACCCTCCTCACCACCTGGTAGAAGATCACAGATGACTGGCAAGGTAAATTGTTACACAGCCATATGTATTCCCCCTGTATCATCACTATCTGGTTGATCATCGCCTCATGATCTGCACATCAGTGAATCATGTCACACAGTATTCAGACAAGCTGGATCAAGAGATGCAAAGTAAGTACTGTATATCATTCACAGGGAAGTGATAATCAAAACTATCAGAAAGTTGCTTTCCCACTTGTCTCTGCAGAAAACAGAGGGCTGCCTGACAGCAGTAAAATGGGCAAAATTAAGGCAGGCTCTTAACAAATGCAGAGTTAATAGCCACACATTGGGATTTAAATTAGAGGTGTGCTGGGCTCATTCCCAACATCTTCAGAATACCAGGTGCCATGTAGGATTTTCCATCAAGTAACATCAGTGGGAAACTGACTGATCTGGAGGGGGGTTGATATACACCCACCTGCCATACAATCAGGAATGGTCCATGATAAACATTGTAACTGAGCCAGGTAATCCAGGCATCCTGGATGGAGTAATACCCACAACTGTGGCCAATGTAGTTCCTCCTACAAGCTTCTGTAGTCTATGTCATTAAAAACAGCTTCTAAATATAATTGAAAATGTAAGACCATAAGACATATGGAGGATTAAACCAAAGCTCCATCTACAGTATCCCAGCATCCTGTGGCCAGCCAATGCCTCTTAGAAGCCCCAAAGCAGAACTGGAGGGCAACAGCCCTTTCCTGTTGTTTATTCCTAGCATTTAAGAATGTAAGAGCGGTCCTGCTGGATCAGACCTTAGGCCCATCAAGTACAGCATCCAGATGCCCCAGGGAAGCCTGCAAGCAGTACCTGAGTACAACAGTGCCCTCTCTATTTGTGCTCCCTGGTGACATATTCAGAGGCATACTGCCTCCAAAAGCGGAGGAAGATCATAGCCATTATGGCTATACCCCACTGATAGCCTTATCCTCCATGAATTTGTCTAATCTTTTAAAGAGTGTTCAGAGGTATGCTGCCACTGAACATGTAAGCTGGTTTGGGGAAAGTGGGAGCAAAATGCTTGGTCTGTGTACATAGTTTATGCCAGGATCTCTTGTTGAACACTTTGCTCCTGGATTGGAATTCTGGTCCACTCTAATGAGTGTTTACTTAGAAATCCCATTTAATTCAAGTAAGTGCACATGGAATGGCAACTTTAAAATCAATAAAGTATTGCCACCATGTGGGTCTCAGAGCAAAAAATTGCTACTAAATGCAAAGTAGAATCATAGAATTATAGAGCTGGAAAGGGATTCCTGAGAATCATTTAGTCCAATTCTAACTAACTTTTTGTTGGTATAGCAATATGCAAGATGTTGAACTAGTCATATCTGTATAACATGTAAGCTTGCATAATTGAAGCTTGGTGAACCTCAAAATCCTCCACATTTCTACCATAACAAGATTCAATCAAAAGAAATCACTCACCTAGTTTATATCTCTGAAAATCACAGAGATCCATGGAGCTGACACAAACAAACTGTCATGCTCTTGTTCCCAAACAGCAACATTTGGCATCATGCCAGCAACTATCTGCCAAAATAATTCCAAACCTAAGTGTGGAAAATCCAGCCCTTAACAGTTTATCTCTAGGCAAGCTCCAATTTGTTTTTCTCTGTGGCACAGTCTTTCCAGCTCTCTCCCCCCCACTCCGCACCAAATCCCTGCCAGTTATTCTAATCTCCCTCTTTCCACGTGGTCCTGTTGCCTAGGGAGGAAGAAAGGCCAATGCAGTTCACAGCTAGCTAATGTCTGCTATGGGCCCAGAAGTAGCTCTGATACAGACACAGATACCTGTTCTGTAAGGAGGGGCTCTCAATCTGTAAACCCTGTTAAGAAGTGTGTATCTGAACAAACAAGGTTCTGCCCAGGCTGACACCAGGTACCACAGCCCGTGACCTTTCCTCTCCTCTGTGGGAGCAGGGAAACTCAAACCTTGATACTTTTTAGTGTTTAATATATTTGAGTGTTGCTCCCCACCCCCAAGGCAGCTAGAGGAGAATCATGACCCTGCTATGGGTTCCAGGCCAACTGGCTCAACTGCAGTCCAGGAATTGGATGAATCCTCTTCCACAGTGATTGAGGGCAAGAGTGCCCACTTTCCCACAGGCTCTCTTCACGTGTGCCTACACAACCCTTTCGCCCTCAACTAGAGCAAGGAGACTGACCTTTTCATACAAATGTAATCTTGATTATTTCATAGGGAAGAGGAATAGGGAGGCAGAGGAACTTTCTTTATACCACTTCCTGGAAACCTGATTGGAGTATGTCTGGGATTGTCCTGGAAACCAGGCCACTCCACAAAGGAGCTGTGCCCAATACTGCAGTCCTAGGTTCTCTCAGCAAGGGAGATGATAAGAAAAGGTTGTGACAATGTAGATTCTGCATGTGAAGTTTTAGGAAAGAAAGACAGGTCTAGACCAACAGAAGACACTATGAGGAAGGCATGAGAGCTTGTTGCGGATTCTTACTTAGTAGGAGTGGGGTAAGGATAGTTGTGGAAGGACTAGCAAGACACTGCCTCACCTTTTGCTGCAGGATGCAGAAACATGAATAACCAAGCTGTTCCTATTTTAGGGGAAAGTGCCAGGGCACAATGTTATGCCAGGAACTTTTCTTCTGGGCTAGGGTTAGGCACACCTACTCTGATAGGATCTGTGTGCAATATGGAAGGGAATCCTTGGCACCTTATCCTCTTCCTGCCACTGGGATTACTGTGACAGCTTGCTGAAAAGCTGCTAATGAGAGAATGCTATTAACCTGGGAGTAACCCAGGGGAGTGGCAGTACTTTGAAGAGAATCTGCAGGACAGGGCCCTGTCCTTCAGGTACTCCTAGTTGCACTAGTTGTGCTCTAAGGAAACACTGTGCAGAGTTTTCACAGAGGTGGCAAGAAGGTATTTATATTATGTTCTAGGAATGTTGTTGTTTTTTTTTAAAAAAGATTTTGTAACACTTGTATTGGAAAGCACCCAAATCAACCACACTTGGTACAAAAGTCAGCTGCAAGCATTACACACATATAAACACACTACCCAGAGCCTGTGGGCTGCACCTAAGAATTTTTGACTCCAGAGAAGGACTAGCTCAGGATCTTCCTGTCTATGCTCCTCTCAGTGGCCGACTGGAGGGCTCTAGCATAGGATAGCTGTTTTGTCCCTGTAGCTAGTGTGTCTGAAGGATATCAAGCATGGGGCAGGTTCAAAGGAGAAATGCACTTTACTGGGGCATAGCCAGGTTGCAAGAACCTGATGCTTTCCTGTTCCGTGCAAATCTCACATGACCATACCATAGCCTCTCTTCACATTGCCTGGCTCCATGCAGTGCCAGCCCTCTACTGCAATCTGGTTGACAGACTCTATCCCATTCCATAGCAAGACATGTTGACCTTTTCTATTCCCAAGCACAAAGCTTGCCCATCCAACCTTGGACTTGCAGGTGTTTCTGGAAAGGGTTCCTTATTTTGTTTTGCAAGTATTGAGTATGATGAAAACCCATTCCCTATGTTGACTGCTATCAATTCAAACGGAAAGCAGAACTGGAAAATGTGATGCTGCAGTGATAGCTCTAAATTAGCCACACTCATACCCCTCTCTAGGAAGCACAACTTTTCTGAAGTAGTTCCTGTGTTGGCATTATGGTGGCTGGTGTAGATTAGCTCCACCAGCCTGCATTCCATCTCCCCCCTCTGCCTGCCTGACACATACCTGGCTTTGTTCATCCATTTACAACTCAGCCTGCTCCATCTACTTATCAGCTTGTTCCTGCCACTAGTACAAGCTGGACCAGGTTTCATTCTTGTTTGGGACCGGCAGATCCCATAAGGGAAGCTGCAGAGTTGCTAGGATACAGAGCTGCAAAGACTTCTGGGGAGCCTGCCAGACTCCCTTTGTTTGGAAAGAGGGGGTCCCCAGGGGATCCTGGGCTGGTGGACCCAGAGATGCCTACAGATAGCTATCTTGACTTAGGATACAATGGTTCTCTTTTTGAAGTGGGAGGATTGTTTTCATCCAGCCAATCGAGGATTTTGCTTTTGTTTCTTTTAAACTCAGCCTTTGTTGACATAGGTTTATGCTAATTAATAACTAGAAATAGAAGGCTGGGCTTTTATTGTTCTCCCTGCGGGGAATCACATCTAAGCAACACAAGCCAGAAGAAGTAGGAGCTTCAGGCAGACACACTTTTTGGAACTACCCTTCCAGCGGGGTGAGGGAAGGCTGATAATCCCTGAGCCTGGCAAAGTGTGATGTGTGGCTCACCGCAGCCCTGGACGGGCGAAGCCTGTTGGGTATGTGTGGGGGACAGTTTGGAATAGCACCCGTCCGCTACCCGCTTCATGCGCATCTCTCCCCTGGCTCGGCGGCCTTCAGGGCTGCTTTAGCATGGCTGCGCGGGTGACGGGCGTCCACGTGAACTCAACCCCGCTGCCTCTCCAACTTCTTCCCACTGCCTGCTGCCCCCGGGCAGGAGAGACAGCGAGGCACGGCCATCCATGGCTTTCCTCTCGCTGGCATTTACCCAGCGCTGCCGAGGCGCCCAGCTCGCTCTTTGTGCGCTCCCCAGTCATTCAGCGCCGCCTTTTTTTCTTTCCTTCTCCAACAATCCCGTTCATTTAATGCTCCGCGATCGAGTCCTCCTTCCCTTTTCCCAGCCCAGCGGCGGTGGGGGCGACCGTCTCTCTCTCTCTCCCTCTTTCCTTCCGTCTCCCTTCCTCCTCCGGCAAGGGGCGCTGCAAAGGAGCAGCAGACCCAGCCAGCAACCCTCTCCCTCTCCTCTTCCCCGCGGCGGTTCCCCCCTACCTGCTCGGCCCGGCCTCGAACCCGGCCCGCCAGAGCCCGCCCGGCTCGGCCCGGTGCTGAGGGACAGCTCCGCGTGACGTCAGCGCCCAGGTCCTCTCCCTCGACCGCCCAACCCCCCCCCGCTCCTCCGCCGCTCCTCGCGCGCGCGGCGGCCGAGAAAGGCTGCCTGGAGCGGATGCAGCCAGGCGCGCGCCACGGACACAACAAATAGGCTGCTGCTGCCGCTGCTTCTTCCTTCCGTTCCCCTTCCAGCTCCTCCCTCGCCGTCCGCCCCCAACCCTCCTCATCCCCCGCGCCGCTTAGGGCCTGGAGCGCGCGGCGGTGGTAGCGGGGGCTCTGCACAGGCGAGCGTGTGTCACACAGGCGCCCACACCCGCAGAGCCTCCTCCGCGGGATCCTATCCGCTCAAGGAGCACTTGTTAGGCATTCATCCCGCCCCCCCGCTTCCAGTGCGTTGCGTCGGCGGGCCCTTGGCGCTTCCCTATTGTCATGGCACTGCATCAATCGCCGCCTTGGTGGATCTCTCTACCCCTCCCCCGCTCCCCGCCTCGCGCTCCGATTTTGGTTTCCTCCCCGCCCCCGCGCTCCGCACTACCTGCGATCCTTACTATGTTGTGCACCACCACTGTGCAAGCCCGCTTGCCGGACAGCCTACGCTGGCTCCTTCGCCATATGGCACCTTGTGAGACTGTCCACTTCTGCCCCGCCCCCAACTGCATTGCTCCAGCGGCTTCGTCGGTCTACCTCTGGCTGGATTGCAACTATTGTTTGCATCGCTCCCCGCTCCAGTGCAGTGAATTTCCCAGCCCTGCTGTAATGTAAAAACAAAAAAACACTCCATTTAGAAAAAAGAATTGCTTTGTTTTAGTTTTTTTGTCTAGGAAAAGCTTTCTACTAGCAGAGACACACCATGTAAACAATGTTTTATGTGCTGAGACACCCCAGTCTCGGGTGAATGCAGCCCCACCACCTTGGAGTCTCTGCCTTGACTTGCCTGAGGACTGAGGACTCCTAAGGCCATGGCCCCTCATCAGCCCTGCTCTGTGCCCCCCTCCAGCATTATTGGTTTGAATGGGTAGTTGAACTCTGTCTGATAATGCCTCTTTGTATGTGGTTCTACACTCGCTTGGTTGTTTGGAAGAGGAAAAGATGGGGGTCAGGGTGTGTAGAAACATCTCACATTTGCTTTTTTGGAATGTACCCTGCTGAATAAAGGTAAGAATCTCCATCCACTTTTGTCTGTGGGCCGGCATTCTGGCTGTTCTTTCTGTTATTTGTTAAATTTGTATCCTGGAATTCATCCCAAAGGAGCCCAGGGCAGGAAACACTTCAGTAATAACAATACAACTGAATACATTTTAAAACGGTTAAAAACACATAGAAAACAATAAAACACAATAAAACATTTGAAGCGAATTTAAGAACAGCTATAACCAATTGATGTGTCTGGATAGCTCTGCTGAAACAAAAGTTTTCAGCAGGTGTCCAAAGGAGCAGTGATGGCACTTCCTTAATGTTGATAGGCAGGGAGTTCCAAAGTACAGGTTGCTGCTGCAAATATCTATTACAAAATATATATATATATATATATATATATATATATGCTATTGGACTACATCATCCTGACCACTAGCATCATCCTGACCACTAGTCTTGTAACTAGGAATGATGGAAGTTGTAGTCCAACAACATCTGGGGACCCGTGGCTTGAACTGTTAATGTGGCCTGACCATATGCACAGAAATCTCTAGCTCTCATTGCCATGTGGTCCAGGAACTGCAGCTGCCCCGTGTCCACATTGGGCTGGATTTTTATATGCTGCCCCTCACATGTAGGACAGTAGCCAAATCAGTTGCGTTTGGATTACAGGAAGGATATGAGCTTGGCAGGGAAGCCAGATATCCCTGAACCCCAGAGGTCAGTCATTCCACTGGCTTAGGCACGTCATCAAAACTGCTCAAGGCTGAATCCCACTTACCATCTGCTGAGCTCCCTGTGTCATGAGAAGAAGGAGGAGGATGTGTGGGAATGATGATGAGGCACTGCTGCTCCTACTGCCATCTCCTCCCTTCCCACTCTCAGCCTTTAGCAGCTAAGACAGTTTAGATCCTCCTCTGCTGTGCTAGGTGATTAGCTCTGGCCTGTAGCCTAGAGAAACCTTTATTTAAAGGTCTTAGTAATATAGTCAAGCAGAAATGCATATGTATGCATATCCACCTCCAAAGGTTATGTGGTTGTATAAGACTTGGTGATGTCACCCATGTATTGTCAGCACATCAGACCATTTTTAATTTTTTTTTTTTTTTGGTCTGGGCATCAGAACCCTAATCCCAGTCTCTCTGGCCGGTAAAGCAGTCTTCTTAGCCTGTCACCAGCTTAACACATATCTGGATGGGGATAAGCAGCTGATGCACCAAACCTTTCTTAGCCATATTCCTGCTGCCTTCAAGCACAGGGCCTACTGAGTTTCAGCTCAGACCAGCCTACCTCTTTGAAGTATATGGCACAAATCCAAGTGCAGTAAGCACCAAGTGTACATATATCAAAGGAATTTGTTTTTTGGGGGGGAGGATCAAGGGTAAATGGGCTGAGAGAAAGCCAATTAATAGCAAAGGAATAAATGCAGAATGCCATCTTTGCCCACCATAGCTGCAAAGTATACATTGTGACAACCACCCTGAAAATAAGCCCATAAAAGTTACTAGGCTGCAAAGGGTGGTCTGCTTACTTGCTAGTGAAGGTTGGCTGATGAAGGACAATGAGCTTGGTCCCTTCTCCAGCAACCTGCTGCATTTGTATGCTGCTCACAAAGATGGGGGGGCGCTTCTATCCCAATGCAGCAGCCCACTTGATTTCTCTGCTGGCATTAGAGAAGGGATGGGGTACCCCTTCTCCACCAGCCCAAATCTTTGCCTGCTTTCAGTTACTTGTTGCCTATGCCCACCACACAACAGCTCAAATGTAAGGCTGAGTGTGAGTTCTAACGCAAAACGCCAGGCTTTTCACATTAAATCAGTTTTGTGAGTCTGAGAAAAATAATAAGACTGAATGAATATCAGACTCATAATTGTTTTTGGATTCTAATGAAACTTTAATATAATGTGCTTGAAGGGGTGTGTGTGTGTGTGTGTGTGTGTGTGTGTGTGTGTGTAAAAGAGAGGGTTTTGGGGGGGCTGTTTATTGGGTATAGATAGCCTTTGTGTGTCAGTGTGTGATAGTGCAATCCTATGCAAGTTTACTCAGAAGTCCCACTACATCTAATGGAACTTATTCCCTAGTAAGTGTGTTTAAAATTGCAGTCTGATTCATTAAAGATCTGGTACATGAAATGCTAGTAGCTTGAGGCTAATGCCAAATCTAGGGGTGGCACTGTAAAGATGATGTAGGAGGGGAATAAAAATAAGGTTTTTTATGTAGTCTGGCCAGCTGGAAATAACAGGGCTCCTGCACCTTATGTGGAAAAGGGAATTTCAGCAGGTGTTGCTTGTCATGCAATGTACACTTGATAGCATATTTTCTTCTGTGTGGCTGTTAAAGTTGCAGTAGCCCTGTGCCCTTTTCCATCTGGCAGTTCTAGTTTTGTGTTTCTTTGTTGTACATTTAAAGCATATCCAACACATATTTAAAGGGCATGATTTCCCCCCAAAGAATCCTGGGAACTGTAGTTTGTAAAGGATGCTGGGAATTGTAACTTTGTGAGGGAAACTACAGCTCCCTGGCTTCTTTGGGGGGTGCCATGCGATTTAAATGTCAGTTGGATATGCTCTAAATTAGAGCTTTCCGAAATGTGTGTCATGGCACGTTAGTGTGTTGGCTGCAGTGGTGGTGCGAATGCTTCCCGCACTCATCCTGGGGCAGGAAAGGGCTTGCTAGTAAAACTGAATTACTGTGTCGCGAAATGATGCATGTCTAAAAAGTGTGTCACCAACATGAAATGCTTGGAAAGCTCTGCTCTAAGTGGATGGTGTGGATCTGCCTAAAGTTGTGCAATTTTGCAACCCTTCTGAAAAATGATGTGGAAGGTACAGTGGTACCTCGGGTTACATACACTTCAGGTTACAGACTCCACTAACCCAGAAATAGTACCTTGGGTTAAGAACTTTGCTTCAGGATGAGAACAGAAATTGTGCTCCGGCGGCACAGCAGCAGCAGGAGGCCCCATTAGCTAAAGTGGTGCTTCAGGTTAAGAACTATTTCAGGTTAAGAACGGACCTCCGGAACGAATTAAGTACTTAACCCGAGGTACCACTGTACTTGGATCACAGGTTCTAATACTAGGGTTTTATATGAAAAATGTAAAAGTAATACTGTAGATATATATTGTGTGTGTGCATGTTACATGGTTTTAGCTGATCTATGAGGCTCTGTAATGAAAAGCCAAATTACTTTTAAGTAGGGTTTAGACATAAATGCAACAATAAATCAAGTTCAAAATTGGAGCTGAGAAGAGTGCCCTAGATGTCACAACACTGAATATATTCATTAATGACTAGATAAAATAAATAAAGAGACTTTGCAGCTAACTTTCAGGTGATACAACAGGAACAACTGTAAATGAGGTGAAGAATTAGTTTTTAATCAAAAGTAATTAATGGATTAATGCATGAACAATTTTGAGCATTGTAATGACCATGATAACAATTTTACAAAGCCAAAAATAAGGCACTGTGCACTTGTAAGAAAAACACTAAAATGGGAATGCTAGATAGCTTGATCCTATCTACCTTGGCTCAACAAAATCATTTTACCCACAGGCCATATTATTTTCTTCTGCAGCCGAGTTCATTTTCAAAACAAGCTGCAAGTGAGTCAAATTAAGTGCATCAGATTTAGGCTAATGAAATTAGTTTCCTGACGAGTACAAGCTGTGGGATCGCCTTCCTTGGAAGTTGTTTCTTAAATGACGGGCCCCTTCAGGCATCATTTTTATTAAGCATTCATCATTATTTATGCTCGTGATCTTCGGTGGCGATTATACACAATCGTGCTTTCATAACAATTTGTGCCTGCAAAATGTTTTGGGCATCATGTAGTTTCCTGCTAAAATCCTGTAACTTTTCGTGCCACAAATGATGCCTCCTGTCACTATTTTGTGGGTGGGATACAAGTGTATGCTTGAACTTTAGATTTGCTGGTCCATTGAAGGGCTCCATCATGGGCTTAGCCAGGATTTATTTTAGGGGGACAGGCTTTATGTTGGTGGGGGGCAGAACTGAGTTATCTACCATGCAATTGGTCAGTTAAGTATTTTTATTTATTTACTTGATTTAGGGGGGCAGCTGCCCCCACCCATGGGCTCCATTGCCCTAGTGCAACAAATCCACTTTAAAAAAGAATTAGACTTTTTGCAGTTTGGAAGGTGACATGGAAATGCACTGAAAAGAGGGTAATGGTTAATAAGAAGGGGTATAAAAACTCTACAAGCAAATCAGGATAAATGCTAAATAAACAGGTTGTCTGGAGGAGCCCACAGTATGTGAAATGGCTTCCCCAACACGTATGAGGTCTGATCTATACATACAGCAGAATATGGTAGTAAAGACCTGTTGTGATATGATGTAAGCAAAGCCAGCCCTAAGATTAGGCAAACTAAGGTGAACAGCTGGGGCTGGGCAGGGGGCAACAATGGCAGCTCCCTGGCTGTTCCTCTCAGGTCTCCCATCTATTTCCCTCTGTTGGATGACAGATGCTTCAGTACTACCCCTCCTGTCCTCTCTAAACTGGCTTAGGTACAGCAGAGGACCTCATCCCTAGTTGTTGAAGTAAGATTCTGCTGCCAGGCTTGCATGCTTCTGTGTGGGCAGTGGGCACCATTTTGCCTTTCACCTATTGGGCTGACCCTGAAATGAAAATATATTAGATTGCATTTGAATCCTGCCCCATATACAAATAAACTCCCGTCTGTAGAATGTAACTAGTAGGCTAGTAGGCCTGATCAATTCATCTGTCTCCTGAGAAATCTCTATGTGGGACAAGAAGCTACAGTTAGAACTGGATATGGAACAACTGATTGGTTCAAAATTGGGAAAGGAGTACGACAAGGCTGTATATTGTCTCCCTGCTTATTTAACTTATATGCAGAATTCATCATGCGAAAGGCTGGACTGGATGAATCCCAAGCCAGAATTCAGATTGCTGGAAGAAATATCAACAGCCTCAGATATGGAGATGACGCAACCTTGATGGCAGAAAGTGAGGAGGAATTAAAGAACCTTTTAATGAGGGCGAAAGAGGAGAGCGCAAAATATGGTCTGAAGCTCCATCACCTCCTGGCAAATAGAAGGGGAAGAAATGGAGGCATTGAGAGATTTTACTTTCTTGGGTTCCATGATCACTGCAGATGGTGACAGCAGTCACGAAATTAAAAGATTCCTGCTTCTTGGGAGAAAAGCAATGACAAACCTAGACAGCATCTTAAAAAACAGAGCCATCACCTTGCCAACAAAGGTCCGTATAGTTAAAGCTATGGTTTTCCCATTACTGATGTATGGACGTGAGAGCTGGACCATAAAGAAGGCTGATCGCTGAAGAATTGATGCTTTTGAATTGTGGTGCTGGAGGAGACTCTTGAGAGTCCCATGGACTGCAAGAAGATCAAACCTATCCATTCTTAAGGAAATCAGCCCTGAGTGCTCACTGGAAGGACAGATCCTGAAGCTGAGGCTCCAATACTTTGGCCATCTCATGAGATGAGAAGACTCCCTGGAAAAGACCCTGATGTTGTGAAAGATGGAGGGCACAAGGAGAAGGGCACGACAGAGGATGAGATGGTTGGACAGTGTTCTCGAAGCTACAAACATGAGTTGACCAAACTGCGGGAGGCAGTGGAAGACAGGAGTGCCTGGCGTGCTCTGGTCCATGGGGTCACGAAGAGTTGGACACAACTAAACAACAACAACAGTAGGCTGCAACCCCTGTAACTAACACAAAACGTGCCTCCCTACTCCAGTAGTTTTCTGCTTGCATTGGGCCTGATTTTGTGTGCTATGCTGTGCTATTTTGCACCTTCAAAAATGGATAATGTATTGTGGAAAAAATGAAAAACACAAAACTTGAAACTGTTAAATTTATTTTAAATTGCAATAATGATACAACAACGTTTCATCATTTTTTCTCAAATACCAGAAGAAAATGTTTTGGCACACAAATAATTTTGAACAATCTTGTGAAGAGTGATGTTAAATTTTAAGTCTCTTAAAAGTTTCAGTCTCAGGCACATCAAAATCTCACTCCTTTGCAAATTTTGCCACCAAATCCTTCTGGTCAAGTGATGCTTGGGCATGCTCAGTTGATACGGTTGCCAAGCCAACAGGTCTCTTTTGCAAACACTCTTGAGCGTATGCAATTTTT
This sequence comes from Podarcis filfolensis, assembly GCF_964270895.1. Classification (NCBI taxonomy): domain Eukaryota; kingdom Metazoa; phylum Chordata; class Lepidosauria; order Squamata; family Lacertidae; genus Podarcis; species Podarcis filfolensis. The sequence continues at coordinate 52,769,849 of NC_139604.1, read as the reverse complement.
GTAAGTTTGAGCTCTGAGAAATGGCGTTCAAAGCACAAAATAAAAGCAAAACGTTAGAAATTCCCAAGGTAGAACAAAAAGTAAACTACATAAAACTGCACCTCTCCGAGGTCTGGGAGCCCCGCGAGGCCTCCACCTCTAGCAGCCTGAGAACGGGTTGCGCTCCAGTTCCCTCCCTGCAGCATCATCACAAGCAGCAGCAGCGGAAGTTTGCCTGGCTCACGCGGGACAGCTGGGCCCGCGGACCCCCCGCCCGCTCTCGCCGCACCTTCTTTCAATCAACGGTCCAGAAAACCTAAGGCGGGCTTTGACGAGCGCGCATCTTCGGGCGGGCATTGGCTGGGGGTGCGGCCGGCCCAGTGACGTCGAGCGGAGGGGGCGGGGATTGCGCGGGGGTGACACGTCGGACGGCGCCGGCGGCGGATCTCCTGCGAGACAACCCAGGAGCGGCGCCTCCCCTGCCCACCGCCCCTCGCGCCTTCCGCCTTTCTGCTCCCTCGCGGGTCGGGATGGGGCGGCTCTAGACCAATAAGGCTCCGGATCCCGCAAGTGTTCCAGAATTGGGCCGGCCCGCCCCGCCCCCTCCGTTGCTTGGCAGCGGCGGCCCCTCCCCCTTCCCAGGACCCGAAGCCGGGACCCGGTTCGCTCCCCCCCGCTTTGCTCCGGCGCCTCGTCGGAGCGGCCCTTCCTGGCAGGAGCCACCGACCCCCATGACCCCTCGGCCTGCCGGAGAAGCCCCCTGGTGACCTTCGTGGGCAAGAGCCCCCGGGCTCCTTGGCCTCAGGACTCCCCACAGCTTCCCCCCTTCCCCTCAGGAGGTTTAAAGGCACGCCCTTGAGCCCCTTCCCCTGTTTGGCCACCGAGGCGCTTCTCCCGGTGTCCCCTTCAACTCGAGACAGCTCTTCCCCCCCCTTGCCACGCTGCCCTGCTTGTGCCCAGGTGCCCCAGCCTCTCCCCAGCGCACTGGCGCCATGCGCTTCTCCCTGGTGCTGTCCCTCCTGCGCCCTGTGGGGCCTGTGGTGGTGGGGGTGTCCCTGGGCTTCACCCTCAGCCTGCTCAGTGTCACCTGGGTGGAGGAGCCCTGCGGCCCCAGCCAGGGCAGCCTGCGAGATGGGGGCATGGAGCAGCAGCAGCACCAAGGCGGGCAGGGCAACGCCGCCCGCAAGCCCAACTCCGTCCCTGTGGGGATGGGCACGGAGCCTGAGCAGAGCTGGGAGCCCCGCGTCCTGCCCTACAAGCCTCCCAACCCGGGCAAGGCTGCCAAGAAAACTATCAGGTATGGGGGGGGAGGAAATGGGGTGGCTTGGGGGAGCAAAGGGTGTGTATCAAAAAGGGAACAGGAAAATGGGCTTTGGCTCAAATGTAATCGCAAGGTAATCTGGCCACTGTTTGGGTTCCCATGGACTTTAGAGGCTCACAGGTAGGTGTAATTTGCGGCCTCTTTGTTATACTGCGGGGGTTGTGTGATGGGAATATGCCACATTATGTGACCTGTTAGTGGTTCCATGTAGCTGCTGGCCTGTGGACATAAATATTTGTATGTAAGCAATCTTTTCATAATGCTGAATGAAACCAGTATAACATTCGATCAATATAGTGTTCGCCCTCACAGCAGCCCTATGGAGGTAGGTGACTGGGGACTTGTGACTGGCCCGAGGCCACACAGTTAAACCCTGATATAGGTGGGACTTTAATCCATGCCTCCCATGTGCAACACCTAACTGCCTATCCAGATGTGGTAAGCTCATCCATAGTGGGCCTATGTTCAGAACAAACGTGCAGATTCATGGGCTGTTTCCTGTGGTGGTTCCAGTCAGAGATTGGTTAAGGGTCTTCAGGGCTCTGTGGGCTGGGGGAGAGCTTTGTTGCTGGCATCCGCCTATCTCAAGTGACATAGAGGTGTGCCTCCACGGGTGAAGTCGAACCACTGTGTTGGCATCACTGAAGTGACCTCCCAGGGGCACAAGCCTGGGCAGTATGTACGGGAGGTCCTGGGCTGCCCAGACAAGAAGACCCCCCTCTCGGCCTCACTGATGTGGTCCAAAGGAAGCAGAGCAATATGTTTGACACCAACCTGGCTGCAGTAGTTGCTGGAAGGAGGCATACAAGATGCCAAGCAACCTAAGGGTTTACTCCTTTGCCTTTTCTTCTCCCTAAGATATTCTGCAAGGCTTAAAACTTGCTTTTTGAGAAGACTCTGCCTTGGATGAAAAAGCTATGGAGGGCCATGGTACAACAGAGCCAATCCCTGATTGTGGGCATGGAGTGCTATGGTTCTCTGAGCCCCCTTCTTTCTGCCTCCTTCATTCAGACTCCTGCCCTCCTTTTTTATGACATCCCACAGGAAAGCTTGGGGCTGTGTTCTTCCTATTCAGGAAGTCTTTCGGTACAAATAGTTTCCTTTGAAAGGAAATGGGCTTGAGCAGTGCTTTTCTCAGGGGGTATGCAAGGGTACACAGTAACTGCACCTCTTTTAGTTGCTGTTAAAAAGTGTGGCACTTACTGTAACAACTTCATGGTGAGTACCAGCACCTACCGTATTTTTCTAGAAAAAAAGCGTTGGCTTGAGTAAAGAAAAGCAATGATGGCTATCACTGTTCCAGAGGCAGCTGAATGAGGGCTTAATCAAACAACAGTGTATATCTTGGGCTTCTGCAGAACCTTTCAACACAGTTGTTTCTCCTCCCTTAATAAATGTAATAATATTTTTAATTTTTATAGCGCTTTGGATGTTCAAAATATTTCATTTATTTTATCTTTCTGTAATCCTTACTATAACCTTTTAAGCTAAGTCAGTATTATTACTGATTTAGCAGGCGGGCAGAGAATGAGATAAATGAAGTACTTAAGGCTACCTAGTGCAGGGGATTTCACATATTCTACCCCTAGGACCTACTTGCAGTGGCTGAAAATTGCTGAGGCCCACCAGTCAAAAAATAGTGGTACATTATTATTTTTATTACATTTATATACTACCTTTTCCTCCAAGGAGCTCAATGGGGGCTGTATTATTATTTTCCTCCCCATTTTACTCTCACAACAACTCTGTGAGGTAGGTTAGGCTGAGAGACAGTGATTGGCCCCATATCACACACTGAGCTTCATGGCTGAGTGGGGATTCAAACTCTGGTCTCCTAGGTTCCAGACCAGCACCCTAACCATTACACCACACTGGCTTTCCAAGTGTAGGGGCAGGGGCAGGCACAAAATGGTGGCAAATAGGCAGAATTTGGCATTAGTTGGCAATTACTGACATCATATCTAACTTAAATTTGGAAAATGCTGCATTCCTTGCAGCATTTTCTTTGTGATATGGAGTTTGGTATTTCAGCTTTCCTCAAGTGAAGTACAGACATTTGCTCTGGAGGTATTTTGGCAGCCTCCCCATTTAAGGCAGATTTGGTTGATCCAGAGACAAAGTGGAGAAAGCTTTTTCTTTTATATTTCCCCCCTTCTCACGCTACCTGCCTTTCAGAGGTTTTTACCCCCATCTCCAGTAATTTTATCATCCATTCTCCTTCCATACTCAACTTACCCCCTTGCCCCCCAACCAGTTTCTTTCCTCCCTCTATTGTCTTTTTACATTCACTTCTTCCTCCTTTAAACTTCCTTTCTATCCACTTCCTTTCTATGTTCAATTAGTTCGTTTATTATTTTCTATTACCACTGATAAAAAATATTAACCTTTCATCTCATTTCCCTTTAATAACACCTCCCCTGTCCCTTTTCCTTCAGAGGAAGAACTTCCTTTCCTCCAACTCTTCCTGAACTTCTCTCTTGCTTTGTCACCGTTACTCATCTTGCAAAAGGAGTTGCTTGTGCTGATACTGGTCCAACTGAAAGGCTGTGGCATGGTTACGGGGGCTGGACAGGCAAATGAGGAGGCACTAAGCAGTCTGTGGTTCTGAGGCCCACCTGAAAGTGGCCCAAGGCCTATTTTCAAAAAGCAATGACCTAAGTTCATTGTAGAGGTGAGATTTAAACCAAGGACTTTTTATTCATAGTTCATTCTCTTAGCTGTTATACTACAGATCTCTGTACAGCTTATTGGGTGATTTTGGCACTTTCCTTTATGAAAGTCCTCCTATTTTTGGGGTGCTGCATTTATATGTCTACCACCTTGAATTCCATGGAATAAAGGTGGGATCTGGACTTTTCTAGTTCTCCAAAAGGCTGTATTTTGTCACTGGGAAAGTGCATTTCCCATCACAATCTACCACATGTTGCACTGACTAATGAATTTTCTCTGTGTGTTTTTAAAAAACAATGTGTAAAATGTATTGGAGACTCTGCACTCTCCTCCTGTAATAGTAAAAGAAAGGAGTACTTGCATGTGTGGGAGGAAAATAAGATATGTGGCCCTTGTGTGGGTTAATTAATAAAAGAACCAGCTGGATGCCTGGATTCAAAACACAGGACTTTGCACACACTCCGTCAGAGGAGAACCTCCAGCAAAATCTAAAACAGTCATAGTGTTAAGCTGCAGCATAGCATGGGAATATAGGTTGTTAGACCCCATTTCATATCCTGTTTAATCTGCTTACAGCACTTGCCCCTCTCTTTACCGCTCTGTCAATGAGCAAATCACACTCGTTTAAAAGCTTTACTAACAAAACCCAAATGCCAAATTCATGCATTATTCCATGCTGCAGCAAGGAGAACACAGGTAGAATGCTCTTGGGTACAAAATACAGATAATTAGCTTCAAACACCGAGTCTTAGCAAGTTCAGACATGTCCTTCCTGGTCGATTACATGGCACAAAGATAGTGTAAGGAAAGGAAAGAAGCTTCACTTCCTCACCAAAGGTGAGGGGGTGTGACCTAACTGAGTCTAGCAATAGAACTGTGGTCTTAACCCCTTCATGCATTACCATATTTTTCCGTGTTTAAGACTAGGTGTTTTAACCAAAAAGTTGGGTTTAAAATTGGGCCTCTTCTTACACATGGGTAGTGCTGAGGGGTGTGTTCTTAATTTGGAGTCCCCCAAAATAGGGGGCGTCTTATACACGGAAAAATACGGTAATTAGCCCTATGTTTTCTTGTTTTGTTCGACTGCAATTTCCCACAGCATGGATATTTTGGGGCAACAAAGTTATAGAAAGACTGCTCCTCTCTGCCTGCTTTTAGCTGTGCCTTGCAATTTGAAGATTTTCTCAAAAAACCTTTTTATACTTCTTCAGGTCTCACTTTTCTAGCACAGAAGTGCTTATTTCCTTTAAAAAAGTGACCTCCTTTCTTGTAGCAATGTCCATTATTTATGGACCGCACAGTGCTCCATCTAGGAATATCCCACAAAGGCAAAAAATGCTTTTGACTGTTTTAGATAGGTTTCTGCCCTGTCTCCTTTATTATTATTATTATTTTGCAGCCCAAATAAGCTGAGAGCATGGTGGAGTCTTCTAAGTGCTCTACCGTATGCTCAGATCCTGATTTACCATGCCCACAAAAACTTAATTTGCAGTTGTGCAGAAAAGGTGGTTTTGCTTTTGTGTTCTCCATAGTCTATGGCTTTTTGAGTGGGTGATTCTTCCAGACTTTGAAAACAAGTAATTTCCAGGAAAGGGCTGGCTGCTATGCTTCAGTAAAGTCCTGTGGCTCCCTTTGTCCATGCATGTGAATAGTCAACACATATTGATAGTTAAGCATGCATTCAAATATTTCCTATAAGGGTCCTCATTGATGATGGGGCACTTGGACATTTGTATCAGTACAAATCTATTTAATCCAGAATGACAAAAATAATGCAAATGTCAGTTGACCTTAAGGTATGTCCATAAATTATTTGCCATTGTTTGGCATGTTTGTTTGAGTCCTGCACACCATATAAGGTTTTCCTTCTCCCTGTGTGGAATGTTCCCTTAGTCCAAATTGCTGACCAGGAAAGTACCAGCTTTCTGTGTTTAATGGAGATGATATAGGATATCATTGCATAGCTTTGTACTATTGTGGATCCTTCTTTCCACATTTCCAGTTTATTCCAAAATATGCAGCCAGCAGTGCTGGCAGCTGAAGTCCGGGCACACACCCTGGTTGCACTTTAATACTTAGTTAATTTTGTCCTTGTAACTTGCTGCTCACCAAGTGTTAGGAATGGTTGTCCCTAGCAGAACATATGAATGGCAAAGGACATGACACTGCTGTGTATCTGCTAGGAGGGAGAAGTCATATCACACACCAAGCTACTCAAGTTTTTGATACCGAGTTGTCTGCACCCACTAACTTTTTTTTAAAAAATGTATTTATCACTTTCCATTTTTTAGCAATAGATAACATCAAATCAACTCTCTGCCCCCAATCCATGGAGTAGTGGGCTTCTAATAACTTTTAGCACCCTTTAACAAACTACAGTTCCCATTATTCTTTGGGAGAAACCATGGCATTTCAGCTGATTTCTTGGTCGCCCGCTGGAATGCGGAATTAAACAGGGCCATTGACTGTCTGGCTCTGAAGCACCCTCTCCGATTGCATGGAGTTCGGACGGCCCTGTGGTTTTCCTGAGGACAATGAAACAATTGCTGAGACGGCTAGAGTGCCGGGGGCAGAAAATTCATTCTGAATCGAACCAAACATGGGTTAGAGCTCAACGTTGAGCCTACCAAGTGGCGATAGCAATGGTGAAGAGGACCTTCTTCGCCGCCTCTATTGTATCTGCAGAAAACAGCAGCAGGAGACTCTTTCAGGTGGTTCACAATCTAATGGAACCACCTTTGCTGTCAGGGCCTGGTGAGGACCCCAAGATCTCCTGCAGTGATTTTGGAAAGTTTTTTGCATATCAAGTCACTCAGATTCGGAAAGAGGTAGACTCCACCATGGTGGTGGGACCAGGGCAGGAGAGTGCTAGAGTCCTGTCTAGTCAAGTTGCATGGGGTCAGTTCCAGTCTGTTACCTCTGAGGATGTGGACAGGCTGCTTGGACGAGTGAATTCGACCACCTGTATCCTTGATCCTTGCCTGCCCTGCTCATAAAAGCGAACCAGGAAGGGCTGGGTGATGGGCTCCGTGGGCTGGTGAATACCTTCCTCTGTAAAGGAGTCTTTCCAGACCTGCTTAAAGAAGTGGTTATTAAATTGCTTCTTAAAAAACATCTTTGGACCCAGCCAATATGGCCAACTATCGCCCAGTCTCAAATTTTCCATTCTTGGGCAAGGTGATGGAGTGGGTGGTTGCTGAACAACTCCAGGCATGCCTGGAGGATGTGGACCATTTGGATCCCTTCTAATTGGAATTCAAGCCTCATCATGGGACTGAAACAGCCTTGGTTGCGCTGGTCGATAATCTCTGGCGGGCTAGGGACAAAGGTGAAAGCTGTTTCCTAGTTCTGCTGGATTTCTCAGCGGCCTTTGACACCATTGACCATGACATCCTTCTGGACCATCTAGAGGAGTTGGGAGCTGGGGGCACTGTGATGCAGTGGTTCCACTCCTTCCTTCTTGGTGGTGTCCAGAAAGTGGTGTTGGGGGATGAGTGTTCAGACCCCTGGGCTCTCACTTGTGGGGTGTTTCAGGGCTCTGTATTCTCCTCAATGCTTTTCAACATCTAGGAGAGATCATCAGGAGGTTTGGGCTGGGTGTTCACCAGTATGTGGATGATACCCAGTTCTACCTCTCCTTTAAATCAGAACCATTGAAGGTCCTCTGTGAGTGTCTGGAGGCGGTTGGAGGATAGATGGTAGCTAACAGATTGAGGTTGAATCCTGATAAGACAGAAGTACTATTTTGGGGGGACAGGGTGCGCAGCCTAGGAGTTATTTTGGACTCGCAGCTGTCCATGGAGGCACAGGTCAGTTCTGTGTCCAGGGCAGCTGTCTACCAGCTCCATCTGATATGCTGACTGAGACCCAACCTGCCCATGGACTGTCTCGCCAGTGTGGTGCATGCTATGGTTATCTCCCACTTGGACTACTGCAATGCACTACATGGGACTACCTTTGAAGGTGACTCGGAAACTACAACTAATCCAGCTAGACTGGTGACCAGGAATGGCAGCTGGGACTATATAATACCAGTCCTAAAGGGTCTTCATTGGCTCCCAGTGTGTTTCCAAGCACAATTCAAATTTTTGGTGCTGACCTTTAAAGCCCTAAACGGCCTTGGCCTAGTATACCTGAAGGAGTGTCTCCACCCTCCACCGAGGGTCTTCTCCTGGTTCCCTCAGTGTGAGAAGCAAAGTTACAGGGAACCAGGCAGAGGGCCTTCTTGGTAGTGGCACCCTCCCTGTGGAACACCCTCGCACCAGATGTCGAGGAGATAAAGAACTACACAAGATTTAGAATAAATATATTTTAAAAAATAAAAAATTTGTCCAGTAGCACCATAGAGACCAACTAAGTTTGTTCTTGGTATGAGCTTTCATGTGCATGCACACTTCTTCAGATACACTGAAACAGAAGTCACCCGACCTTTATATATAGTGAGAACGTGGGGAGGGGTATTACTCAGAAGGGTGGTGGGAATGGGTGATTGGTTGATAGGTGTGGTCTTACAGGAAAAAGCAAGGGATGAGATGGCCAAAAATAGCTTTATCATGTATAATGTGATAAGAATCCATTGTCTCTGTTCAGACCAGGTCTCTCCATGGTTTTAAGTTTGGTAATTTGTAATTCAGCAACTTCTCTTTTTTTTGAAAATAATATTTATTACTTTTCCAACAATTTAAACACTAAAAAAATAATAATAATAAAAAATGAACAATACAATACAATACAAAAACACTACATAACACTAACACATTAAACTAACAAAACAAAACAAAAACAGTTTAAAACACATCAAACAATTTCAATATCTTATCTTTCATTCGCTTATTTCGACGACCTCCTCACACCTCCCTTTTTGTATTCCACTTCTGTTAATTGTTTCAGCAATTCCTTTCCATCTTCCTCTGTTTTCTATCCTATAATTATCTTACTGTATTTTTTGCTCTATAAGACTCACTTTTTCCCTCCTAAAAAGTAAGGGGAAATGTGTGTGCGTCTTATGGAGTGAATGCAGGCTGCGCAGCTATCCCAGAAGCCAGAACAGCAGGAGCGATTGCTGCTTTCACTGCGCAACGATCCCTCTTGCTGTTCTGGCTTCTGAGATTCAGAATATTTTTTTTCTTGTTTTCCTCCTCCAAAAACCAGGTGCGTCTTGTGGTCTGGTGCGTCTTATAGAGCGAAAAATACGGTAACATATTCTAACTTTATTTTTTCCTTTAATACTCTAATAATCTATTTATACTTAATTCCTTATAACCTTTCTACTAAAGCCATATAACTTCATTCCAACATTTTCTAACATTCATTAATTTTACAGTATTTCTGTAAATAGTCTTTAAACTTTTTCCAGTCTTCTTCCACCCACTCTTCTCCCTGGTCTCGGATTCTGCCAGTCATTTCCGCCAGTTCCATATAGTCCATCAACTTCATCTGCCATTCTTCCCAGGTGGGTAAATCTTGTGTCTTCCAATACTTCGCGATGAGTATTCTTGCTGCTGTTGTTGCATACATAAAAAAAAGTTCAATCCTTCTTTGGCACCAATTGGCTGACCATGCCCAGGAGAAAGGCCTCTGGTTTCTTCAGGAAGGTATATTTGAATACCTTTTTCATTTCATTATAAATCATCTCGCAGAATGTCTTAATCCTTGGGCATGTCCACCAAAGGTGAAAGAATGTACCTTCAGTCTCATTACATTTCCAACATTTATTATCGGGCAAATTGTAAATTTTTGCAAGCTTGACTGGTGTCATGTACCACCTATAAATCATTTTCATTAAATTTTCTCTTAGGGCATTACATGCCGTGAATTTCATACCTGTGGTCCATAACTGTTCCCAGTCAGCCATCATTATGTTATGTCCAACGTCTTGTGCCCATTTAATCATAGCTGATTTCACCATTTCATCCTGAGTGTTCCATTTCAACAGCAAGTTATACATTCTTGACAAATTCTTGATTTTTGAATCTAACCATTCTGTTTCCAATTTTGATTTTTCCACCTGGAAACCAACTTTTTTGTCCAAATTGTATGCCTCCGTTATTTGGTAATAATGGAGCCAATCTCGCACTTTGTTTTTCAATTTTTTAAAGCTCTGCAGTTTTATTCTGTCTCCATTTTGTTCCAAAATTTCCCAATATTTCGGCCATTTAGCCTCCATATTGAGGTTTTTCTGTGCCTTCGCTTCCATTGGTGACAACCATCTTGGGGTTTTCTTTTCTAACAAATCCTTATATCTTATCCAAACATTAAACAATGCTTTTCTAACAATATGATTTTTAAATGCTTTATGTGCTTTTACCTTATCGTACCACAAATATGCATGCCAGCCAAATGCATTATTGAATCCTTCTAAATCCAACACGTCAGTGTTTTCAAGAAGCAGCCATTCTCTCAGCCAGCAAAAAGCAGCTGATTCATAATAAAGTTTAAGGTCTGGCAGGGCAAATCCACCTCTTTCTTTAGCATCAGTTAATATCTTAAATTTTATTCGAGGCTTCTTGCCCTGCCAAACAAATCTGGAAATATCTTTCGGCCACTTCTTGAAACAATCCATCTTATCCAAAATTTGCAATGTTTGAAACAAAAACAACATCCTTGGCAACACATTCATTTTTATCACAGCAATTCGGCCTAACAATGATAACTTTGTCCATATTTGTCCATATTTCTAAATTCTTTTTCACTTCTATCCAACATTTTTCATAATTATCCTTAAATAAATTCACATTTTTGGCAGTCATGTTAACCCCTAAATGTAATTTAGCAACTTCTCTTTCCAGTCTATTTCTGAAATCCTTTTGTAATATGACAGCTACTTTGAGATCTTGTATAGAATGTCCTGGGAGATTGAAGTGTTCTACTGGTTTCTCTGTCTTGTGATTCCTGATGTCAGATTTATGTCCATTTATCTTTTGGCATAGGGTTTGTCCTGTTTGTCCAATATAGAGAGCTGAAGGGCACTGTTAGCATTTGATAGCAAACACAATGTTAGAAGATGAGCAATTAAATAGTCCTGAGATGGTATGTTTGATGTTGTTGGGTCCAGTGATGGTGCTGTCTGGGTGTATGTGGCAGCAAAGTTGGCATCTGGGTTTATTACAGGCTCTGGTACCAGTGTCCATGTTAAGTCTGCTTGCTGTATTATTGTGGGTGAGGAGTTGTTTAAGATTGGGTGGCTGTCTGTCGGCAATGAAATGTCTTCCTCCCAGAGCTTGGGAAAGAGAACTGTCGTTGTCCAGGAGAGGTTGTAAATCTCTGATGATGTGTTGGACTGTTTTAACTTGGGAGCTGTATGTGATTACTAGTGGTGTTCTGTTATTTTCTCTTTTGGCTCTGTCTTGCAGCAAGTTCTCTCTGAGTATCAGTCTGGCTTTGTTGATCTGTTGTTTAACTTCATTAGGCGGATATTTTAGTTCCAAAAAGGTTTGCCTATTTGGTTCAAGGAGGATGTGCTGGTGAACAGAGAAGAGGTGAAAGAAAAGCAAGAGGGGCAGCTCCTTAATGCTTGGTAGTGATCTATGAATAATAATTATTTATTACACTTCTTGGATGCCTTTCTCAACTTGCAAGATTATAACAAATCCACACAATTTAAAACAAAACAAGCACAGCGCCATCTTGCAGTATTATTATTTAATGACAGCTGAAATGAAGGAGGAGGCTAATGGTTTAAGTATGTGGGTTCAGGGTCAGGAGAATAGGTTTTTAAGGGAGCGTGGCAGTCCCCCCCCCTTTAGATGATGGGCTTTTTGCCTCTTATCTCTTGGTTCAGCTGCTGGAGCTTCTTTTCCTCACTCCTTGTCTTATCTGAATTTGCTTCTGGGAAGATTGAGGTCATTCTGCATGGTCTGTGATCAGCAGTGTCCAATTCTGGGAACATCCTTCTTGCAGCTTTCTGTGAGCATAGTTGAGTTCTGTAGCACACAAAATGGAGTGTAGAAAGTATCCCTCGGAAAGAGGTCCATTCCACCCACCCACCTGTGATGCTCCAGGCACAAAAAATCGCAGTCTCTGCAGCCTGTATAGTCTTGTAAAGGTAAAGGGACCCCTGACCATTAGGTCCAGTCGTGACTGACTTTGGGGTTGCGACGCTCATCTCGCTTTATTGGCTGAGGGAGCTGGCGTACAGCTTCCAGGTCATGTGGCCAGCATGACTAAGCCGCTTCTGGCGAACCAGAGCAGTGGACGGAAACTCCGTTTACCTTCCCGCCGGAGCAGTACCTATTTATCTACTTGCAGTTTGATGTGCTTTCGAACTGCTAGGTTGGCAGGAGCAGGGACCGAGCAATGGGAGCTCACCCCGTCGCAGGGATTCGAACCACCGACCTTCTGATCGGCAAGTCCTAGGCTCTGTGGTTTAACCCACAGCGCCACCCGCGTCTTGTAGTGGCCCCATTAACTCTGTGTAACCCAGTAGGATACAGGCTCAGTTCTTGAAATCAGAGCCATGCAGAGATTTTCATGTGGGCAGGGAACACTTTCTCCCTTTGGGTCTGGAGTGCGGAGAGCCCAAAGGCACAGGCATAGTGAGCTTTAACAGTGACAAAGAACCACATTCTAAAGTTTCTGGCCTGCTTTAGACTATCAGATCCTAGCTTAATGAGCCAGGATATACACAGGCTTTGTGCTCTCAAATGCAGCCATTTTTCTCTTCATTTCTCCCTTTGTGCAAGTGCAGAATCAAGCCAGAAAGCTGCAGTTAACCATGCCTTCCCAGAATTTGCAATTTGGGAAATGTGTTTAAGGGCTTCCAAACAAGTCAGGATTTAGAGCCCTACTTTAAATCATGGTGGACTCACTGTAGCTTCCTAGTTTGTTTCGCTGCTTGCATGAAAGGGAGAAGCAGTGTGGGCACTCAGAGGGTGTGTGCAGTTGCACAAACATTGTACCTAACTTGGCTTACTTAAGGTAGGCTTTGATCATGCATACCTGGCCACTGTTTCCCCAGAGATGGGAATGAGGTGTGTGTGTGCATGCGTTTGTGTGTTTCCAGGAAAGGGAATCAGGAGACTTGCTGCTCCTATAGTCACACATTCTGTTTGCTGGTTGCCCAGTTCATTGCTCTTTTTAGTTAAGAGTGTCATTTATTCCGACAATTTATAGTGACATCTGCTCCTTCCCACTCTCAGTGTGTGCATGTGTCTGTCTGTGTTTGCTGGGGTTACTGGTGGTTAATACTGCCTGCTGGCAGTTCAAAAGACTGCCTTGCCTTTATTATCTCTCTGCATTCTCTCTCTCTCTCTCTCTGTCTCTCCCTCCCTCCCTCCTTTTCAGGGAATTGTCCTGTTCCTTACAAGGTTTAACTATGTCAAGCCTTTATCCTCAGCATCTCTGTGCCAGATCTTCTGTGTTTGCTTTCTCTCCCACCACCACTCCTTCCTTGCCTGCCTCTCTCTGCAGAGTGTGTCGGCCCCTTTATTTCTCACCTTCCCAGCCTTGGGAGTATTACTTGTCTAAGTGAGCCCCATGAGCACCCCTCATCCCTGTTCCCCACCCCCTTCCCAGTCATGATGTGGGGGGGGGGCGGGGAGAAACTCTGCTTTGTTTCTCCCCCTCTGATCCCTGGCACCAGGATTACCATCTCTTCCTTTCTCCTGCGTGCCCTCAACTCAAAAACGGGTGAGATCAATGCTAGGGGTTGGGGGCCCAGGGACGAGGGACTGAATGAGCTGTGTTGTCCCCAGGAGTGAGTGAGTGAGGGTGGGTGGGATGGGCAGGAAGCGGAGGGGCTGAATGAGCCCACTGTGTGAGTGGAATGGGGGTGGGTGGGTGGGTAGGAAGGAAGGAATTGTTTCCTGCTGCATTTGAATAATTAAAACCTGAAACTTATTGTAAGAGACAGGCCACCTGCATCCTAACACCAACTGTAATGTCACAGGGAGCACGATACCCCCCTCCCCATTTTCTTAACGCAGCCCCTACCTAACTGGGAGATGTCAGAGTCTTTCCGCCCCCTCCAGATTCACAATTGCAGCAGTCAAATTATGGTGGGAAGCTAAATTCCCTAGGCGTTTGGATTCTAGTCTTGACACCCTCCCCTTCTCTTCACACTCTTGAGCCTTACACTATTGCTCCTTCCTCTTGCTACTCAGTTGGGGATTATGATTAGCTCCTTAGGGGGCCGTCTAGCATTGAAGCTGAGGACTCGGCCAAGTGAGATCTGCTCAGCCATGGCTACCCTCTCTAGCATTTTGCTAATTTGTCCATCTGGGTGTCTTGCAGGTTGGCTTCAGTTGCAGCATGTCTAAAATGGCACGTGAGAGTGTGTGTGTGTGTATGTGTGTGTGTGTGTGTGTGTGTGTATATATATATATATATGTGTGTGTGTGTGTGTGTGTGTGTGTGTATATATATATATGAGTTTTCATTTTTCTACATTTCAAAATAAACATTTTACAAACGTTAAAATATCCAATGACGACTTCTCCTTCCATGGTTCATCTTACATATCATACGTTCCTGCATATTTTATTATAACCATTCAAATCCAATTTTCCACCTTTTACATCAATCAAATATTGTTTACTCTGTTGAATTTATCTTAATGCTGACAGCGTTTTCAGCTATGTACAATTATTTTTCATATATTAAATAAATATTTTCTACTCTTCTTTAAATATACATTCTTCTTGCTCTCTTAGTGAGAGTCAATATTTTAAGAGATGCAAGGAATCTGTCGATCGTAGGGGTTGCACTCAGATATATGGTGGTGGTACCCCCTCAGCCTTCATGGAAACTTGGTTTCTGAGCTGGGGAACCAGTTCAGATCTCCCTTAGTGGAAAGAACAATGCAGAAAGATGCTGAACCTGAGCCTCATGCTGGAGAATAATGCGGAAATGATTTCAGAGGCAATGAGGTTGCACTCTGGGATCCTCTGTTGCTTTGTGTGAGAGTCTGAGTTTCTTACAGAAGTTGCAGAACACATTCTTGGTTATTGCTGTGGTCAGGGCCGTCTTACATATAGGTGCAGGGCTCTCAGGGGCGCCAGGCCAAGAGTCTGGGGCCGAGATTTGGAGTCCGGGGATTGGGAAGAGCCGACAGCCACTGGCGAGCGGAGCAGAGGCCGTCGGAGTGCCGCCTCCTCGGGCTCAACTGTTGTTGCACTGGGCTCTGCTTGCCCCCTGCCCCCGGCTCCTGGTCCTGGCCTTGCTCTGCTGCCGCCACCACCTCCTCGGGCTACTCTGCTGTTGCTGAGATGGCCAGCCAGGCCAGCCCTGCTGTGCGCACCTCACTGGCCAGCCCTAAAAAAATGTTAACAACTTTGGGGTTCCCCCCAAAAAAAGCTCAACAACTCTGGGCAACCTGGGGGGGGGGCGCTGGGTGGATGTTTGCATATGCTTAAGACAGCCCTGGCTGTGGTTGCCCTGATGTTGATGTCTGTGAAAGATCTGGCATCCTCATTGATATGAGTTAGCTCATCTTGCTCTTGACCGAATGCTGGGTCCTAATCCATTGCCAGGTTACTGCTAGCTATGCTTGGATTAATGATGGGCTTAACAGCTGATCTACCCCTGTCCCTGGTGCTACCCCTGTCCCGGTATGTGTCCCCCCCACCCACCCGGGGTGTGTGTGTGTGAAATGGACATCCACAGGTTTCCCAAATGTGGTGTCCTGTTGATTTAGCAACTCACTTAAGGCCCCAGGGTATCTTGGAAAGGACTAGGAATTTTAAATTTTTGTGCATTCCCTCTACTCTTTATGTCTCAGCATTTTGGGTGCATTAGGGACAGCATAGCTCTATTAATAAGCCCTTGGCACAGTATTCTGAAGCAGAAATGGTAATCTGTTTATTTCCTGTACGGTTCTAATAGAGGTGCTCACTGAAACAAATGGGACTTGAGCATTTGTAAATGCTGGACACACCTGAGGATCTGTAGTACACTTACAGAACATACAGGGCTGCTGTTATTTATGTAATAACAGTAACGTACATGGTGCTTTACAGGGTATTGTTGTTTAGTCGTGTCCGACTCTTCGTGACCCCATGGACCAGAGCACGTCAGGCACTCCTGTCTTCCACTGCCTCCCGCAGTTTGGTCAAACTCATGCTGATAGCTTCGACAACACTGTCCAACCATCTCGTCCTCTGTTGTCCCCTTCTCCTTGTGCCCTCAATCTTTCCCAACATCAGGGTCTTTTCCGGGGAGTCTTCTCTTCTCATGAGGTGGCCAAAGTATTGGAGCCTCAGCTTCAGGATCTGTTCTTCCAGTGAGCACTCAGGGCAGATTTCCTTAAGAATAGATAGTTTTGATCTTCTTGCAGTCCATGGGACTCTCAAGAGTCTCCTCCAGTACCATAATTCAAAAGCATCAATTCTTCAGCGATCAGCCTTCTTTATGGTCCAGCTCTCACTTCCATACATCACTACTGGGAAGACCATAGCTTTAACTATACGGACCTTTGTCGGCAAGGTGATGTCTCTGCTTTTTAAGATGCTGTCTAGGTTTGTCATTGCTTTTCTCCCAAGAAGCAGGCATCTTTTAATTTCATCTGTTCCAAGACGGACAGGTCATAGTGGAGAGTTTTGACCAAACGTGATCCACCTGGAGCAGGAACTGGCAAGCCACTCCAGTATCCCTGCCAAGAAAACTCCATGGACAAAGACAACAGGCTTTACAGGGTAGCACAGGCCAAAAAAAGAGAGGACTGATTCCTTTGCTCTGGGGGTGTACCTTGCAAGCTAAACTATGACAGTGGCGAGAGAAAGCAGAGAGGGATTGGAGAGGTAAAGGTAGCAAAAGAGCAGTGTGGGCAAATGTATCACTTAAGATGCATTTTGATTACAGATTAAGGCACACACCCCCTTGTCCGTGTGCATGCGCACACATGCCAGCCACTTTTTTGTGTTGTAGTCCCACGTTGCTAGGGTTTTTTTGCGTGGAACCTCATGGGCCATTCCCACCCCTTTGTAAATTTCATTCCCGGCTAAGTGAAGGCTTATGCCATGAGGCCCAGTCATGCAACACTTGCATTCTCACATCTGCAGACACCCAGCAGCTGCATGGGATTGCACCACATGGAAGCAGCTCCTGCACCAGTGCTGGCATGTGCGAGTGGGGCAAGTGCTGTGGTCATTTTATGGGGAAAGGGGGGCTTGAGGAGAAATGATTGTTTGCTGCTTGTAGCTTGCAGCGCAAAGCCTTGTCTCAGCAGATCCCACTCTTCAAATGCTCCAGAAGGTGTTTGCAAATATGCTCAAAAACACAGGGCTGAGATGATACTTCCTCAGTCGGTAGGGGATATTGGTAGTGGAAAATTGGAGGCTCCTCTTCCCCTCCTTCACTTCCTCACCTTCTCTCTTTCTGCCTGCCCTTTCCATTCCCCCAAAGGACCCGATACATCAGCACGGAGTTGGGCATGCGCCAGCGCCTCTTTGTGGGTGTGCTGACATCGAAGAACACATTGCACTCCCTTGCAGTGGCTGTGAACCGCACCTTGGGACACCGGCTGGAGCGATTGGTCTACTTCACGGGCACCCGGGGGCGCAAGGTCCCTCACGGCATGACGGTGGTGACGCACGGCGACGAGAGGCCCATCTGGAACATGTACCAGACTGTCAAGTATGTGCTGGACCATTACGTGGCTGACTTCGACTGGGTTTTCCTGGTGCAGGACGACACCTACACTGAGGCCCACCGTGTGAACCGCTTGGCCTCTCACCTCAGCATTGACACTCTGCTCTACATGGGCCGGCCAGAGGAGTTCATTGGTGGGGACACGCAAGGGCGCTACTGCTATGGCGGCTTCGGCTACCTGCTTTCCCGGGCCCTTCTCCTGCGGTTGCAGCCTCACCTGGAAAGCTGCCGGAACGACATCCTGAGCGCCCATCCCGATGAGTGGCTGGGGCGCTGCATCATTGACTACACTGGGGTAGATTGTGTGGCAGAGCGTGAGGTAAGGAGGGCCAGCTGCACTGTAGTGTCCCTCTCCTGTGTTCATTTATTTAACTTATTTTGTATATACTACTGAATCATAAAAAACCTCTAAGCGGTTTACATACAATATATGCAAATGTTATTGGTAAAAAGTTAAAAACTAGTTGGCCTGATAAAATAAGCAGGTAACAATTAAAAAATTTAACTACCTGTTGATATACAGGCCAACTTTAAACATCTGGGTTAATGTACCTAAACGAAAAGGGTTTTGGCAGGTGCCAAAAAACAATATGGCGGAGGCACCTGCCTAATATGAAGGGGCAGGGAGTTGCAGTGTAGGTGCTGCTAAGCCAAGGGACTGATATCCTTGCAAATGTGGAATGAACATGATCATGTGTTTCAAAGATTAGGGGGAGGAACCAAACACTCAATATTACAGGATGAATTCTTGATCCCAGTTGAAAGCTGAGCTTCCTCTTCAGACATGCTTTTGTTTCCTTACAACTGGAGGGGAATACCGGCTGGTTGTATGTCATGGTTATATGTACTAACATGGATGGCCTGGATTTCCCCGTCAGATTTTTTCTCTTATTCCTTCTCCCTACCAGGGCCTGCATTACCAGTATTTTGAACTTGGAAAGAACACTGACCCTGAGAGAGAGAGCGACCCGCGATTCAACACGGCCTTCACTGTTCACCCTGTGCTGGACCCTGTCCAGATGTACCGGCTGCACAGACATTTTGCGCGTGTGGAACTGGAGCACACATACCAGGAAATCCAGCAGCTACAGGTAAGGAAGGGAGGACGTTGGATCTGGATCTGTAACTAGCGGAGTGGGGGACTCTGTTCACACTCCTCACGCGCCACAGTTTCCATTGTGGCACTACATTTGCTTACCAGCTATAGGAAAGTCAGCCATGTTTTGTTTATTTTTACATTTATGTCACACCTTTTCCTTCAAGGAGTTCAAGATTGTCGTATACTCCTCTTCCCTTCCCAATTCCATCTGTACAACAACCCTGTGAGGTAGGTTAGGTTGAGGGGCTTTGACTGGCCAAAGATCACTTAGTGAGCTTCCTGGCTGAGTGAGGATTTGAAACTTGGTCTCCCAGGCCCTAATCCAACACTCTAACCACTGCACCACACTGGCTTTCTCCAGGGTAGCTCAGCTGTAGAAAGTAACTGAGCCCATTTTACTTCTGATGTCTTCTAGGGCGGAGATGGGGAACCTGGGGTGTTCTGGATTTTGTTGGATACTCCATTTGTTGGGGATGTTTGAATCTGAAGCTATACCTTTCCTTTCCCCCCAAGGATTTGGGCTTAAATGTGGCAACCCTCATGTTGGCAATTTCTGAAATCTCCATATTTGGCAGCACATGCTGAGCTCTGACACCTGGCTGTAGCTTCACCACTGGAGATTGGCTGGGGAGGGGGCAGGGCTGAATTTGAAGTGGTGATGGTGTGTGTGCTGGCTTGCTTCCATGCACACTTAACCTTTTCTTTACCCACTGCTTCTCTCATTCCAAACCCATTTCCGCCAGCTGCAGTTCCAACCCCTCAATTCGCTGAACTATTAACTACCACTTTTTACTGGGAAAATAAAGAGTGCACTAGTGAAACTGAAAAATATATAGAATTTTTGGTTAATATGTTTGTTTTTTAAAATATATATACAGTGGTACCTTGGTTTACGAACTTAATTGGTTCCAGAAGTCCGTTCTTAAATCGAAACTGTTCTTAAACTGAGGTGCGCTTTCCCTAATGAGGCCTCCCACTGCCAGTGCCCTTCCACCATTCGGCTTCCGTTCTTAGACTGAGGTAAAGTTTGCAAACCGGGACACTACTTCCGGTTTTACGGAGTTCATAAACCGAATCATTTGTAAACAGGGCTATTCTTAAACCGAGGTACCACTGTATATGCATTCCAGGTAACCTCAAGCTGAATCTTAGCGTGCATTGTTGCAGTGGGTTTCCTTCAATGAAGGTCTTAACCCAAGTCGTAAGTTTGGAGGTTTAGGCAGCAAGCTTGCATGTTTGATCAGCCAAGAAGGGCAATTCCTAGATTCCAAAGTGGAGGTTTGCTTTTGGGGAAATGCCAGACCAGTCCAGACAGCTGTCTGCTTCTTAATCTCATTGCTGAGCACAGCACTGGCTACCACGATGGACCTTGACTCATAGGCTGCAACTCTGCTTGCTATAAGCCGGGAACTGGGTGGCGTTATTGATGCCTTCATAGGTTCCGCTATTAGCCTTTTGGTTCATGTAATAAAATCGGCAGAATATCGAGATGTGTGAAAACATACTTGAAAAATTGTAAAATATGGAACTGAAAATGCATACAGGTGCTCAGGAGCTACATTAAATTACATTGATTGCTATTGCACATTGGATTTTCCTTTTCTTTGCGCTGCTGTAAATTAATATTTGAGTCTATTGCCTTAGGTTATAATAAGTTTTAAAGTGATTTATTTATATAGTGCCCCTGCCAGTTGGCACTTGGGGACTATGACATAAAAGTAATATGCAGTAATGTGTGTAATAAAAAATGAAAATCCATTTTAAAATAACTTTTTAAAAAAAAGAGAAATGGGGAGAAAGAAAAAGCATATATTTTGGTGGGGGAGAAATGACATGATGGTCAGTTCTCCCACCCCCTCCCCCATGGTTCCTGGAGGACTTGATGACAACAACAGCAAATGTATCTGGGGGCTTTTTTTGAAAGGGGAAGGGGGAGTAACAGAGAGAGAGCATGCCTTGCTTGGAGGGGAAGAGAGTGTGGAGCCCCTGAGGGGCAGAGATCTTTCCCTGGAGAGGAAGCAAATGTAAAGTGTTTTGCTCAATTGCCCACCAGCATAAGGTGTCATTTTTTTGAGCAGCAGGTGGTGTCTGAGTAGAGATAAACAATGGAGAGAGATTAATTAGGGTAATTATAATTTGACCAGGCGAACTATATTTAATCCATTGCAATCTGCTATGAATTAATGGAACTTTTCTTGAATAATGGCAGTATATTAATCTGGACACAAAAATAAATAAATAAAGGGCAATGAAACCTTTTCCATAACCAATGAAAACATTTTGAAAGGTGGTAAAAGCTATAATTACATGTATTTAAAATTCACTTGCTTCCTTTGCCAAACCAACTCCTGATTGTTACGGACTGGGACCTAAACTGAGGGGAGCTGCCTTTTCCACCTCTTTAGACTCAGATCGTCATCTAGCGGTGGGGAGAGCTGGGTTGAAGGCTCTCGCAGACTTGGGGGTGATGTGGTTACCAGCCACTTTAGGGGCTTCATGATGTCTATTCTGATTTTAATTAATTAATTGAACTTCATTTTTCTACCTCTCCTCTTCAGAAGAGAGCCCAGGGCAGTGCACAACATGAAAAAAATGCAATCAATAATTAAAGTATCTAAAAATGGCAGCACTGAAACAGTATATTGAAACAACGTGATAACAGGACTGTTGGATCCCAGAGTTAATTTATGGCCCAAGACTAACAGCTCAACCCAAAAATATAAGAAAGTACAGTGGAAACTTGGTTTTTGAGTATCTTGGAAGCCAAACAATTTGGAACCTGAATGCCAAAAACCCGGAAGTAATTGCTTCCATTTTCGAATACGCCTCAGAAGTCGAATGGCATTTCTCCATTTTTTCAATGGATTTTGCCAACTGCCCATTGATCCTTGGTTTTTGAATGTTTCAGAAGTTGATCGGTCTTCCGGAACGGATTATGTTCAAAAACCGAGGTTCTACTGTTAACACAATACTGCAGGCACATTAGGCAAGGCAGACCCAACACTTTATTTCCTGACTGAAAGCCAGAAATAAAATTGGAAATAGCTTATGGAGAATTTTCTAAAGGGATCAATATATAAACCGAAAGTGTGTTAATTTAATTAATGTGGCCTAATTTAAATGCAATAAATGTTGAAGAATGGGATTCAGTATTTGGGTGTGGTGAGATATACAGGCGCATGTGAGGAGACTGGCTTAAATACAGGCTGCTTTGAACCATGTGGCCCATCTTTCACCACAATACTGTTTTATTTTTTACTTTGTGGGGCAAAACAGTGCAGGTAAGCTAGCCCCAGAGCTGGGCTCAAAGCGTGGGACCACACTGCCACCAGGTGGCTGGATGGTATAACTTGGCACACCCTGCTGCTTGCTGATCCTGCTCTTGTTTAATGCGCTACTCTTTGGGTTGGGCAGAAGTTCATCTGGGCTCATATGGAGAGGTCTGGTGCCCCAATGCAGTTTGTCGCAGGCTCGCCACTTCTTGTGGTCTAGCTGGCAGTGCCCCTGTTGGTTTCTGCTCCGGGGTAGCTATGCTGGAGGGGTGGTCAAACTTAATGGTCATCAAGCATGTAATGGATGCTTTGTCTGTTTGGGGAGCATTGGAGGGGTGGAAGTACTTAGCTTTTTGAAGTGTTCATGGACACCTAGTCGTGTCTTCTAGTCAGGCATCCTAAAGAGACGTGCCTGACCTGACTGTAGTGCAGGGATGGGGAAGCTATGGTTCAACTCCAGTTCCCATGAGCCACAGCCACTCTGGCCAGTGCTCAGGGATGATGGGAACTGGAGTCAGTTACATCTGGAGAACCACAGGTCCTCTTAATGAAGATTTACCTGGAAGGTAGAGGGATGTGTGTAAAAGAGAGAGAGAGAAAAGGAAGGAAGGAAGGAAGAACGGACTAATATCCAAGTAAATATGGGAGCTGCTCTTAGCCATGGGGAAAATTTGCCTTAAGTGTGTGTATGTGTTTCTGT
This sequence comes from Podarcis filfolensis, assembly GCF_964270895.1. Lineage (NCBI taxonomy): Eukaryota > Metazoa > Chordata > Lepidosauria > Squamata > Lacertidae > Podarcis > Podarcis filfolensis. The sequence continues at coordinate 52,747,224 of NC_139604.1, read as the reverse complement.
GTGTGCCTCTTAATTCATTTGGAACTGCTGGGAGTTGTGAAAAACTAAATTCTGAGCCTTCATTGACTCTGCCTGCACCCTCTCCTTGCAGCTCGAGATTCAGAACACCAGCAGCCTGTCTGCAGATGGCGACCTGAGTGCCACCTGGCCCATTGGCATCGCTCCCCCTTTCCAGCCCAAAACCCGCTTTGAGGTGCTTCGCTGGGATTACTTCACGGAAGAGGCAGCTTTCTCTTGCATGGATGGAGCTCCCAAGTGTGAGCTGCGTGGTGCAGACACAGCCGACGTGGCCGACGTGGTAGCTGCAGCTGTGGAAGAGCTAAACCACCGGTACCAGCCGGTGCTGCACATCCGGAAGCAGCAGCTGCTGAACGGCTACCGCCGCTTTGACCCGACCCGAGGCATGGAGTATACCCTGGACCTGCAGCTGGAAGTGGTGACCCAGAAGGGGCACAGCCGGTCGCTGGCCAAGCGGGTGCACCTGCTGCGCCCTCTCAGCGAGGTGGAGATCATCCCAATGCCCTACGTGACAGAGGCCAGCCGGGTCAACGTCATCCTGCCCCTGACAGCCCCGGAGCGAGACTATGCCGCACGCTTCCTGGAGGTCTATGCTGCGGCCGCCTTTGAGAATGCAGAGAACGCTGTGCTGACTTTCCTCTTCATCTACGACCCCTTTGAGGCTCAGCAAGTGGCCCAGAATGACGTCTTCCGGGCGGTGAAGGCGCGCATTGCGGAGTACGAGCGGCGCTATGCGCAGGTGAAGATCCCCTGGATCAGTGTCAAGACAGATGCTCCCTCCCAGATCAAGGTGATGGACATCATTTCCAAGAAGCACCCCGTGGACACGCTCTTCTTCGTGGCTGGTGTGGGCACTGAGGTCACGGCCGAGTTCCTCAACCGCTGCCGCATGAACACCATCAACAGCTGGCAGGTCTTCTTCCCCATCCACTTCCAGGGCTACAACCCCACCATCGCCTTCCACAACCAGCCCCCGCCTCTGTCTGGCCTGGACCTGGTGCGGGATGCCGGCCACTTTGACCGCGACGCCTTCAGCGAAGCCTGCTTCTACAACGCCGACTACATGGCGGCACGCACGCGCATGGCTGCCGATGCCCAGGACAACGAGGACATCCTGGAGACGCTGGACATCTACGACCTGTTTGTCAAGTACTCCAACCTGCATGTCTTCCGGGCGGTGGAGCCGGCCCTCCTGCAGCGCTACCGGCCGCACGGCTGCAACCCGCGCCTGAGCGAGGAGCAGTACCACCGCTGTGTGCAGAGCAGCCTGGAGGGCCTGGGCTCCCGGGCGCAGCTGGCCATGGTGCTCTTTGAACAGGAGCAGGGCAACAGCACATGAGCCTGGGGCCGGGGCCAGCCTGCCACCTCCCCTTTCCCCCTGCGCGTCTTCCCTGTAGCGGCAGAGGACAGCGGCCCAGGATGGCTCAGGCTGGGCCTCAAGGGAGCGGTTCTGCTTGGCTGTCCAGGCTGCCCTGTGGACCAAAAGCGGGCATTGGCGGGTGGTCAGGATCCAATCCCACTTCTGCCTTGCTCTGCTCCCTTCATGCAGGCCCAGGTCCTCCCCCCGGGCAGCAGGATTAACAGCTGCAAGTGCCAACCGAGCAAGGGCAGGCAGGGCCTGCTGTGGGACTTCTGCCTCGAAAATCTGGCTGCTGCCTTGGTGGCACCAGGGCTTTTAGAAGAGGCTTCTGTGTGAGGGTGGGGTGGGCTGAAGCCGAGGAGGCTGGCTCGGGGTTTCTGGATTCTGGGGCAGTAGAGGCAGGAAGGAAAGAAACTGCCCCCTCAGGAGCACTGCTTGGTCCCCTTGCTGCAGTTTGGGTCTTAACTTAATGGACACTCCAGGTGTAGGTGCAGGATAATCCTCTGTGGGTGGGAGGGGCAGAGGGATTCTGGTTGGTTATTTTTTTCTCTTTGTCCAGTGTTGCTCCTTTTGGAAACGGTGACTCGGGCTGCTTTAGCCTCAGATTAGGAGTGGTAGGGGCAAGAGGGTGGCACAGACCTGGTGGGTGCTTTCACTGGGAGAGTCAAGCAGCCCCCTGGTGCCAGGCTGGCTCTGGCACGGTGGGGATGAACAGTATTTCTGGGGCTGCCTGCCCTCTCTTTTGCCACCCGCTGGGCTGAAGGTACGTAGATTTCGCCAATCTTGCTGCCATGAGTAGTTGACCCAGAACTGTTCAGCAGAGCGGGTTGTGTCAATCAGCCTGGCGCTGGGACCAGGGCAAGGCCCAGAAAGGGTGCAGTTGTGTGTGTGCACGTGTGAGAAGGAGTTGGAGCTTGGCTCTCCAGTGGGTTTATATTTAACTTGGATTTGGGACGGGTTGGTGACTAAAATGTTGTTTTGCATTTTAATAAACTGGAGCGAAGCATAAAGTGTTTGGTTATGATTTTTCTGTTCTAGGCTGTATGCATGCCTGGTTTGTATGATGGAGAGAGATTGTGGAATCGATAGAAGTTAATTTATGTATTGGAACCTATGATTCCCTGGAGACGAAAAGAAAGCAGCGATGTGTATTTCAAGGAATGTAATACAAGTAGTTAGGTAGCTGTGTCCACACTAGGGTGCTAATGTGCATGTGTGTTTTCCTCCACACATGAGTGCTTTCAATTGTATGCCTCCAAAACCTGTCTGTTTCCCATTCATGCTAGTGGGTGATACTTGAAGGGATACAGTAGCACTGTGTCTTGTTCTTCCATTCGCGCAATGAGTGCACCCTACACACCATAAGTTCCAGGAGCCAGAGATCTTTTGTGGGCATGCGCCTTGGTATGTTTACCTGTGTGCATTCACCTTAAAACAAGTATTTTTTTTTAAAAAATACTAGCTATGAGATTTGCATAAAAGAGCTGCAAAAAATAATACATCAGCAACTCTGACATCTGTTGTAGGTGTGGAGGCAAAGATTGTTTAGTTGTGCATGCACACCTTTTTTTAGAAATGGTATTTTTGAAATACAGGTTTTCTGATGTGCCAATTTGCACAAAAGAGCAGCCTTCCTTCCTTCCTTCTTTGGAAGCCAAGCATTCCTTCCCTTTTCCTTTCCTGCTTCCTGTACTTACAAGGGCAAATTTTGTTTTTATTTTTAACTAACTTTCTTTCTTTCTTTTTTGCAAGAGTACTTCTGCTCTGTGAACATGCCTTCAGCACCAACTGGTGGGAAAAGTGCACCCTTTCCTTTTGGTTGATAGAAAAAAATGGAAGGAAGTGTGTGGGAGCAGCACCCATCAAATTGTCCCCATACATGTAATGTATGGGGAGATGGTGTTCAAAAAAGCCAGCCACTTAAAATGGAGTAACATTTTAACACCATAAATAATCATAACATTAAAATTCTCACTTCTGTGCATGCTCAAAAGCCAGCCCAGATAAAAAAGTGGGTCAGATTTGGGTCAGTTTTCTCCAACCATGAATGGTGAGTGTTGGCATATAAGTCGTGTAAAGAAATGATGCAGAAACCCCTTAACAGAGCGATCCTTTTCACCCTGAGAGCAAACAGTTTCTGAACTTCTGATGAAATAGCATCCGATCCTTACTTACACTTTGTGAGTGTTTTCTGTGATGGCCCATGTTTGTGAACACCTAAGCAGTCGGTGTTCTGTTTTGTTTAAAAGAAATGTAAATCTTTCTTGATGCTGAGGGGCAGGCCAGGCCACATGTTTACAGCTCAAAAGAAAATGTGGTCTGGGGTGGGTGGGACAGCACATAATACAGTATGATTGTATCTTATACAGAGTTCAATTCCAAGGGTTCTGTGTATATGCAAAATTACGTAATACCCAAACCCTTAGAACTGAACTCCTGTGCGAGCGCCAGCAGACCCAGGATACTCTCACAAGGTCTTTTGGGGCTGCCCAAGTTCCTGTGAGATCTTGTGGGAGCTTTGCTCAGGAAACAAAAGTAGGGAGTTTAAATTTTGCTCCAGAAAAATGTAGTGCAGTGAGCTTTTTAAGCTCACTGTTGCTTCTCAAGCAAGGCCCTCTCCACTCACCAACTCCGCTTATAACTTGTGGGAATTCAACTGCCTATAGTTGATACCACGTAAGTTAAATGCATGTAATATGCGATTGTGCTGCACCAGGAGAAAAATGGCAAGTGAAATATAAATCAATGCTATTCTTTTTGCTCTTGGACCACATGGCCAGTCAGTTCGCTGTATATTCATACTAGTTCCACACACATAAGAACAGCCTTTTTATTATTGTGATTACAAATTGGGAACAAAAAAATGCAGTGTGTGTTTTTACAGGATACAAATCAGTAATCAGAGCCATAGGAAAGATACCAGAAAATGTCAAAATGGTATGTTACACTCTGGAGGCTGATGGATGCAACACAGGAAAGAGAAAAAATCAAGAGCACCATTGTTGAAGGTAAGAAATAAAATGCTATCAAGGAAGGGAGAAGATGACTTCAGAATGTCTTTCTGTAAAGATTCACACAGTATGTGCGACAGACATGATTTTCACATTCGTTTATAAAGCGGGGAGGGGGGAACCCAGTTGCCATGTCTCCTGAAACCTGTCACTCTTGCTTTGCCCCTCAGAAAGATTACTTTGTTGAGTGGGCTTCCCAGCTAAAGCAATTCTCCATGGTGGTTTGTGTCATGAGTTTTATGCAGCACGCTATAGATGTGTTGCAGTGCAGGCCTGTTTCCTGACTGGCTGCAACCAATAGCAACACTGTGGAGTCTTTATTCAGCCGTCTTGGCTGGTGTTGATGGCAACCGATGAGTACCAGGTTTGCGAAGGCCATGGACAGGATACAATAAGGGCTCCAGGGCCACGTCATAGATTCATAAGAGGAGCAATATTGGATTGGTTTGTAAAATGTGCCTAATGATTTCCTCTATTACAAATTCACTACTCCACCAGAAATGACATAATTGATTAGTGTTGCGGAGGCTCCCTACGTATGGTTTTTATGCCTTCAGTATTTAGATCAGGTATGGGGAATCTCAGGTTGAAGGCATAAATGATGCTCTCTAGCCCTCTCACTATACAGCCCCTTAGACTCTTTGCCCAGCCCTGTTCACACTGGTGTCCTTGAATATTTGGGAATGGGTCTTGCTTGCCTGGATGGTGGGGTGTGTGTGTTGTGGAAACCTTTGGCTGGAATGTAGCCCACTGTAGAAAGTTAAGAGTCATATCTACTGCCCAGCTCATTTTTGCTTGTGGCCCTGTCCACTACTGGCACCAGAGGGTTCCATGAGGAAATACAACACTCAATGTGAAAACCATTCCCCACCCTGTATTTACAAAGTACATTCAAAGCACATCCCCCCAAGACTTCTGGGTACTGTGGTTTATCCCTCACATAGTTGCAATTCCCAGCAACCCTTAAGAAACTACAGTGCCCAGAATTCTTTGAGGGAAATAATGTGCTGCAAAGGTATAATATGTTGTCATTTAAATTAAAGCAAAGAACTTGAGAGGCAGGAATTGCTTAATTTATTGCTCTACTTTCATAAAACCAGACAGAACAATGCAGAGCATAACACACATAACTGACAAGATGAGATTGAAGGGGCCTGCAAAGTCAGATTCTCAACCACAGTCGCTAGCAGTTGTCCCATAGAAATGCCAATGATGTGCTATTGTAAGAGCAGCTGAGAGTCCACAGTCTGATATTTATACTGGTTTGGTCCAGAGGATTTCAACTGAGGGAGGTCCATGCATTTCAAATGAAATAGGTTATTCTGAATTTCCAAAACAAGTCATGGCCTAAGGGGTATATTTACATTCCCTCCTTTGATCCGTTTGCGCTTCTGAGCTAGATTTAAAATTGACTTCTTCAAATTCTGTTCATTTAATCATAAGCATTATTTTTTTCTTTCCAGAAGATGATTGCTTGCTAATGAACATCCGTTTCTCACCCCTTCTAATCCAGCCCGTGTCCTTCCTCCTAATCCTTTCTGAAATATATAAGGACACTTTGATGTATGTTGACAAACAACTGAAGATTTAAAAAAGGCTAGAGAATTAGGAACTTGCAGTCAATAAAGCACAGTTTAATGGTTAAAGAGAGAGAGAGAGAAAGAGAGAGAAATCAGTTTGCTAGAGTGAGGGCAGGGCAAGCAAGAATGAAAACTAAATTAAAACTATGATCTTCCTTTCATATGCCTGATGCTAGGTCATAGAATCAGAATTGTAGAGTTTGAAGGACCCCAAGGGTCATCTAGACCAACCCCCTGCAATGTAGCAATCTCAGCTAGATCATAAATGACAGATGTTCATCCAACCTCTTAAAATCATCCAAGGAAAGAGAGTCCACCCTGATGTTTAGCTGGGTCCTCCTACACTTTTGTTTAAATTAAAACTTTACTATGATTTATTTAAATTGCTTGACTTGTTTAAATTAGAACATTATAAAATCACAATCATTCAATGCAAATTAATCAGTTTATATAATTTGGGCTCTGTATCACAAAACTGATTTGCAAAGGGTGAACTGGGACTTTCGCCTGGTACCCCAAAGACTTCTAACCAAGAAAATGTTGTCCTTGCTAATAGGGTTGCCCACAGAGTTGTCTGGGCAGGAATTCAGTAAATCTGCGAGGTACTGCACTTCTCCTGATTCAGCCATCACTCAGAAGCAGGGGCAGTGTTTCAGCAGGTGGGGCAATTGTGGGTTTGAGGGGGAGGTCAAAGAGATGGCCTTACCTGTGGCAGCCCCAACCTGTGGAATTTTCTCCCCACTAAGGTTTGTGTGGCCCCTCCCTTCTATAGGGTTCTTCATCTGCTGAAGGCATGTCTCTTCACTGGTCTTTTGATACCTGAGATTTATAGACTTTAGGATCCACCCAGTTCATCTGACTGTAGTAACTTGTTTTAACCGTTTCTAATATTATTATTATTTTTTGTATAATGTTGTAACTTGCCCTCGGAACTTGTAGTGAAGGGTGCATAAGAAACCCAGTACATAATCTTAGTATGCCCAGACTTGAAGCCTCTGAGTCAAGCTGGGCAAACTGGAGGGCTTCATCTCAAAGAAGAGCACAGTGGGCATAATCAAAACCTGGTGGAATGGAGAGACGGAAGAGTGGAACGGGACACTCATCTCTGGATACAGGCTACATAGGAAGGATCGGCAGCCATATACCAGAGGTGGTCTTGCTCTGTATATTAAAGTTCAGCAAAGCAGAAATCCCCAAAGAAGCAGACTCTTCCACAGAATTGCTGTGGGTGGAGATACTGGACCCCAAGAGTAATTTAGTACTGGGAACATAATGTTGTCTCCCTAACCAAAATGCCCAGGTGATCTTTATATGGAGAATGAAATCAAGTAAGCTTCCAAAGGAAGAAGTGCCATAGTGATGTGTAATTTCAGTTACCTTCACGTAGACTTGTGTACACGTGTGATCTGATCATGACAAAGAGGTTTAGATACTCCGATTGACTGTGACATAGAACAATTGATTATGGAACTGACCAGAGGAACAACAACTCTGGACTTGTTTTGTGTTAGTGTTGTTGACCCAGCTGGAAACAGTGATCACAGTGCTAGCAAATGCCTTATGCCTTTTCAGCTCTGAATGTTTTTGGACATCACTTGGATAATTGGTTATAGTGAGCAACTAATAAGATTGATGTGATTAATTAACTGGAGCCCTACTCTCTTTTGCAAATCAGATTCTAGGACAAAAGGAAGCAAGTCAACCCATCATTTTTTTGCTACCTGGGAGCGTAAACACATTGAGCCAGATTTTGTACTCACCTGTTGCTACTATAACTTGGTGACTTGTTCTAGCTTTCGAAAGCCTTGTTACTTGGTTTATGCTTCTTCCAGGTGTAAAAAAGGTGGGTAATCCCTGGAGGTGAATGAGGGGTACGGATTACTAATGGGTGCCAGCAGTGCTATTTTTCTAGAAAAAAAGGTGCTGAAACTCACCATGAATGCCTCCCTTGTTCTCTTATAATAGCAATGGCACTCACCTGAGAGGTGCCGGAACTGATTTCTGGCTGAAAAAAAGTCCTATGTGCTAGCAGCAGCATTTATATAGGCAGAGTTTTTTTAGCATATTGTTGTCAACTTTGTTTATTTTTGTTGATAAGACTTCCCATATATTCCACCCAACTTTTTATCTAGCAGTGGGAGTACATGCTGAGTTAGGGTGGATTTGTTTAAAATGGGTTATAAGAACGTAGGCTGGGAAGATAAATGCCTTGGCTGAAGTGGCCCAGCTCAATTATCAGCCGAGAAAAGGGAGGCTTTTGTTTAACTTGCATGTTTAACATTTTGTTGTGTCTATTTGCCTGTAGCTCGAAAGAATTATTGCCTATTAAGAAAGAGCAGCGTTTTCCCAGTTTTTCTTCCTGACCATCTCTCTGTCCTTCCTGACAGCTCACTTTATGCTGAGCCTAGAAACTGATGGTACAACAGGGGAGTCACATGCTCCAGAATACTGGTTAAGAAACCTAAAGAGCTAAACTGGCAGCTATTGCTGGCTGCTCTGTATGCAGCCAAGCTTGTACCAATGGTTCTGTATCCAGGACCACTTAGGAGGGCTTGGGTGGTGCAGAATGGCATTTGGCTTCATTGTGTGAACTTGTGAGTTCTCATCAAGTACTTGCACTGTGCACATATTCACCCAAATTGTTCACCACAGGCAAATCTGAAATCTGCTATCACGCTGCCTTTAATATGTACAAAGAGTAGTGTCAATTCATCCCTTTTTCTTGTTCTTTTTTCTTTCTTCCTTTTTGGGTGTGGGGTTGCAGATCCTTGTTTGGCCTAGTGGACAAGGAGGCTGACTGGGTTGATCTTGAACTTGGTTACTAGTTCTCTGTTTGCACTGAGAGTTCAAAACAAAGCTCAGTCAGAACTATTATTAAGGGACCTAAAGTTTATATGCCCCTGAATCCCAAAACAAGCTTTGGTCTATTCCATATTATATGTACACATCATGACTGGGTGACTGTCTTCTTCAAGATGGGCAATAATTGTCCTCCAGTCAAAGCCATAGTTTTGGGACAATGGCCAGTCATCTGTGGTGAGCCCAGACGACAATTACAAAGGAGCAACTGGGAGGGTGCACTCCACAGTTAGCTTTGGACCACCCCAAATGATGGGCCCAATGTCCAGGATTGTGTTCTTTGCAATATGGTGTTGAATCTTCTTTCCCTTGGGACCAGGCTGCTGTCAATAATAGCCAAAATATGTAGAAAAGAATAAGGAATGAGAGTGTCCACCCCACAGTATGCTTTATGCTATTAAGCTTTACGCCATCTGAAATCACGCACCCCACACACATTCAAGACAGTATCCTCTGTAAGATGCTTTTGAATCCTATCTGTCCCAGCTCTTCAGTGGGGTTGCAAACCCCCCCCCCCAACTGTTTAGCAGTACTTTAATATAACATGAATGAAATGAAACCATAAACATAGCAAATCAATAAGCTTTGACTCTTGGATGTTAAACTTTGTAGGAGGAAGGCGAAACAATTACTTCACATCTCCAGTGTAAATAGCCATTCTGGATAAATGAATTGTTGTTCATCAAAGCAAACTTTCCTGGGCCAATTAATATAACCAGCCGCCGCCATACAAATTTATCATCTTTTTCCAGACTTGAAGCCTCTTGTGAGTATGTGAGGTAAAGCTTGTTGATTCATGATACTTAATTTGTTTTTGTTTTATATTAGGCAGTTGATGAAGACCTTGGTGTCAAATGCATTTTATGTTCGTAAAATTAGAGAATTGCAGAGTTGGAAGGGACCCAAAGGGCCATATAGTCCAGTCCCCTGCAATGCAAGTATCGCAGCTAACATATACTTGTACAAGATTTAGCCTATTATGGATTTATTACTGGGAAGCTTGCATATATGGGAGAAAGAATTTAACATACCTTTCCCCAGCTCTGTTCATCCCACTCAATTGGGGTTCTTCCATGGCTGTTTTGTCCAACTCCCTGCGCTACAACCAACCGACCAGTAAGAAATCCAGTTATGGGATCTCCTTCCCACCATTTCTTCTAGTTTGGTCTGCTGGCTACATGAGTGTAAGGATTGCCTTTCTCCAGCAGCCAGGGGTGGTGTCATTTTGATTGCCTGCAGATGAGCATTCAGCCTGAGTTGTTTGTGATTAGACAGTATTGGCTATTTAATGAGCATTCATTTGGACATCTTGGCAGGGGGACATTGCCTCAATGCAAGTGTTATCTCACATGGTCCAGTGCCTTTCCCCCATCCCTTTCCTGATAGGAGCAGAGCTGGAAAGAAACCAAGGAAGGATGGAGTGCTAGATAATAGTGGGGTAGAATCACTGATGACACAAGAAACAAGGCTGGAGTTCTACTTGTGCCTCTTTATTGGGAGAAACTTGTACATTTGTAAAACAGCGACTCGCGCTCAGTAAAGTCATGGGATTAACAGACCCCCTCCTGGGAAGATCCCTGGCTGGGTCCCAGTTGAGAGTCTCCTGCAGCCTGCACCCTTGGAGTCACACGCGTATGCAGCAGATTTGATCTGCAATATCCCACTCCCTCTGCAGCAGTCAAATGCCTTGACTGCTCTTGGCTCTTGAAGGTGGTGTATGCAAGAGTTTGGTGTTGTCACTGAAGGAGGGGGGGCATTTGCAGCATATTCCTGTGCCACCTCTCTTCCTGAAAATGCACCCCCAGGAGTACAGGCACGTTTCCCTAAGTGTGGGGCATGACACCATGAGGTGTCTCGACGGTGCATGCTGGAGCCCCCTTTGGTTTGCTACATGGAGGGCTGAGGACCACAGCTGGGTTCTGGGGTATTCCCTTGTCCCATCAAGACAGCACAAGGTAGGTTGGTTGGCTTTTTCCTGTTGTACCTTTACTCAGGGCCCTGCTGCAAAGAGAAAGTTGACATTTCCCCCTGCTGCCCTCGAGGAGTCATTGCACACGCCCACACTCCCCACATGCGGATGCACTGGGCAAGTCTGCTACTAAGTGCTTCAGCCTAGGGATCTGAGTCCTGGGGCGCTGCCTGGGCTCCTTATCCTCCCCTTGACATTGTGTGGGACCCATAAGGCTCTTTCTCCTGAGGGTGGGGTGCTTTTGTGTGGCTTGGACCCTGAATGCTGCTGGAGGAGGGTGGAAGATGTGGGGAAGGGGGGTGTCTGTACATCTGGGAAGGGGCTGCCCCAAGGGCACTCGGGCTTTGTTGGTGCCAGCAGCCTCCTGCAGCATCGGCCTCTGCGCTTGAGCTGGGAGGGAACCTGAGATTGGACGTCGATGTCGTGGTGTCCAGCCTTACCAGCAGTTTTTAGCAATGCTGGCAGGGGCCAGCTGTAGCAACGAAAGACTGAGTGTAGCCGGCTAAAAACCACAGACCCAAAACAGTTATGTACAAATATACAGTTCTGAGGGAAGAAGGGATGGGTGACGGCTGGCCAGCCATGAGGGTGAGGGGCCTGTACCCATATGGTAAAGGGGCACATCGTGGGCAGAATGGCAGGTCTTTAAACCTCCTTGTGGGCACAGTCTCAGTGTGGGGGGCAGCAGCAAGTGAGCAGTGGGGTACATCATGGCACTCACTGCCCAAGAGCAGCAGCAGCCAATGGGATACAGGACCTCTTTCCTGCCCTGAGACACCCCTGTGTGCATGTAAAATAGTGGTACATGGAAATGTATGTTTGTAAGGAGGCTGAGGGAAGAGGTGTAAGTAGAAACAGTAATGATAAGACAGGACTAAGTGAGAGGTGTTGGAGGGAACATGGCTCCCACTACTCAGAGTCTGTGGCAGAGGCTGCCACGTGGGGCTGTGTGAGCAGCTGGTTGTGTGGTGCTACCATGTTATAGACTGGGCCCGGGGAGAGAGAGTTGCCTCTACCTTTGGTGACGCCCTCTTTGCTCCCTTGCGTGCTCCATGTCCCCCTTCCTCCCACTTTGTGAAATTCCAGGCAGGCTGCCTGCCTCAGTCAAGCCTTGCTTCCTATCAGTGGAGCAGTTTAGAGTCCATTCTTGGCAGCTGATCCTCGGTCTTTCTCTGTGCTTCAGTATGGGGAAGGTTTGTTGGGGGAGGGGGTGCTGAGCCCTGGAGGGCAGGGGCAGGACCAGCTGGACTGGGGAAGGGGGTTAGTTACAGGAGGGAGGGGGCTATAAAAGCACCACGGTGCTTTTTGGAAGCCTTTGTAGGTGGGAGGAAGGCCTGGCCTGGCCACTTGGAAAAGGCTTCTTGGCGCAGGCCGGAGCCTGCTGTGCCCCAAGCTGCTCCAGAGGCACTGCTGCTGTTTGGGGGGAGCAGCGCACGAGCTGGCTTAGCAAGCAAAGTCTTCAAAGACCCCTTGGCCCGAGTAGTGGTGGCGGTGGTGGTGGTTGGGCAGAAGTCCTGTGGGGTAGCTGCCCTCGTTGTGGCGGCCCAGGCTCTCACAGGAGCTCTGAGAAAGAAAGAAAGAAAGAAAGAAAGAAAGAAAGAAAGAAAGAAAGAAAGAAAGAGAAGAAACACGGTCAGCACAGCAGCTGGTACCTCTGGATGGGTGGGTGGTACGTAGCTCTATAAGCATTCTGCTGAAGTTTCCTAGAGGGAGACCTCCAGGAAGGCTGCATGTGACAAGACGTGATGGAGAGACACCTCCGCTTTCTTGCAAAGTGATATAACATCAGCATGCTATCTATGCCTTGCCCTGCCCCTTTCAGCTCCACAGTGTGATGACCAGGGGCAGTGCTACCATCAGTCCAACTAGGCAGCTGTCCAGCGCACAGGCCTCAGAGGAGCGCAGGACTGACCTTTGAGGGGCAGCTTTATTCAATTATTTTTTGTTATATCTTAAAAATTTCTGATAATATTTTGGAGAATTTTATTTCTGCAGGACATTGTTCTTGAAATTTTAAGTTAGCTATTGGAGGTGGGTGTTGTGTGAGTAATTAGCCTTGCCTAGGGTGCCAATAGCCTGGCCCTGGTGATGACATTACACTGTCTGCTGCATCCAGAAATGAGAAAGAGGCAGGATGAAGAAACATGGACTAGCAGGAACTCTTTTCCTCTGTGGTGGTAGCAAAAGGCTGGAGCTGTTAAGATTATGGCACAGAATGGCAATATTTTTCCACTCCTAAATTTTGCTCTCTGAGATGGGCCTTCGGAATGCTCTATCACAGGCTTTGTCTGTTCAGCTCTTCCTTAAACAGCTCCATCACCTTCTGACAACCTCACTCTCTCCAGGCATCCCATGTACCAAGCCAGGTTTAGGCAGTCCTTACCTACTTGACAGTCACCTGCCTTTTTTGTCTAGTCCCCCATTTCCACTGCTGGACAGCACTATAACTCCTTTCCAATGCAAGTTCTTGAGCCTGCTCTACTTTTGACCCCCTGCCTGTAGCCCTGTTAAATCTCCCACACCCTTAAAGGTGGGATGTGTGTGTGGGGGGGGGGAATCTCACCCCATGGAATAGGAATCTACACTTGTAGGGATGCCACACTCAACCATGTCAGATGAGATCAAGACTCTAAATATAATTACAGCTGTGGGTATAAAGCTGTTAGAAACATGCAGTGCCCTGTGTGATTTAGCGAATGAGATGAAATGATAGCTCCCGAGGGTAAAGCTGTACCATGGTATACTTCACACCATCAAATTCAGAGAGGCTCTGTGAGCTCAGGAATCATGCTTTAGGGTGGATATTATTCAAAGAGAAAATTATGAGAGAGATTAGAATGTCCAATCTCATTCTTAAATGGACCAGGGAGATGATTCTTAGCTGCTGCATGTATAAATAAGGTGAAGGGGAACAATTCATGTTGATTAAGTAGTAATTCCAATGTTAATAAAATGTGAGATTCCCGGGCAGGAAACTTATTTCAGGTCCTTAACATCGGAGGTCTCTAGGTGCATTAGCAATTTTAATGCAGAGAGCTGAGGCTGCACACAGATGATATTTCTTCAGTGGCATGGAGCTGCTATGTGGGAATATCATTGTCTAAACTACATATTCTGTTTTCATTCCATATACATTCCCCTGGTCTAATCCATTTCACTGCAACATTCCCTTGGTAAGGGACCAGGGCAGACACGGCTGCAATTATGAAACAAGAAAAAGGTTCCCACTCTCTCCAGCGAGGTTCTACACCCCATGGATAATGTTTTTGCTGCGCTAGAAAGCTGCCATTGCTGGATCAGGATTAATTATAGGTTAAGGTGGAAGTTGCATCCATGGGTCTTCAGAAAGCATAGCCTGTGCACAGCATGAAATGCCTTTCACAAACAGGAAAAACAGTTAGCATGTCAAAAACACACAAAAGCTTGCACTTCAAATACTGTACAGCATCTCCAAGAAACATTAGGCAAGCAAACACGCAAACATGCACTTCATGGAACGTGGATAAAGAGAGAATGGCTTGAATGAAGTGTGTGTGTGTGTGTGTGTGTGTGTGTGTGTGTGTGTGTGTTTAAATCGTGTTCAACTCAATTTTACTCAGAATAGATCTATCTTAGTCATGCTTGTTAATTTCATGGGTCTTCGCTGAGTAAAACTTAGCTGAATACCACCCTCCATGTGCTCATTAGCTTACCAGCACAGGGGTGACCTAACTGTGCCACTGCTGGGTTCATGTTATGCCTGGCAAAGCCAGAAGTTCCTGGAGAAAAGGCAGCCTCCCTTGACTACATGATAATATTACTGGACTTGCCACCATCATTCCTGAAGACAAGGCCTCCAGGTGCTTGAGCAGGAAGGGATGAACTGTCACTATAGTACTTGCTCAGAAAAAAATGATTCTGTCCACAAGGTGGTGCTGTGACAACACAGCTGATCACCTATGCTGGAGCTTATTTTGCACTAGCTGCTTGCCACAGATAAGTATTGATTGGAGGCATCTGTTGCGTGCATCTAACCTGGAGGGACCACGAACAACATCCATCTCTCTTGCTTCTGTTTAGATAGACCCTATGCTGGAGCAGAGTGGCATGTCCTAAAGGTGTATGTTGCTCCACTGCTTCTGTGGCTGAAAATGTGTTTGGCATCAAACCCCCCTCCCATATTTTTTTTGGAGGTGGGGGGAGATTCTAATCCATCCCCTACAATAGAAATCAACACTTTCTCATAAGGTTTCCACTATGAGAAGCTGGAAAAACAGTGTGGTGTTCTCCACAAGTCCTTTCAGATTCTTCTCAATCCCCTCTTATGTCAGAGGACAGGGCTTATATCTGCTCTCCTGGTTTCTGCTCTTGGACCAAAGAGCCCCAGCTCATCCTACGAGTGAGCGCCTATCCCTCCTGCAAACCAGCTGGCATGAGGAATCTTCCTTCTTTGCTATTTTTCCTGCTACTCTTCCACCACTGTAATCTTCCTCTATCCTGTAAGCACTCCTCTCCTCCTTGGTGTTCTCTGCTGTTTATAAGACCCCTTCTACCCATCCCACCTGCTGCCCTCCCACAGCCCACCTGGGTTTAAGTCCAAACAGCAGGTATGGGCAGGAAGAGCAACTTTTTTGCGGTCTCTCCCAACTTCACAGCTGCTCCCCCCCCCCAAAAAAAATCAGATGCAACTGCAATTCTTACTATGCGGCTGGCTTAGGTTAGAAGGAGCTGCCTTGCACTAGGTGGGAACACAGGACCATCAACTAGCTCAGGGCTGCCCACTCTCAATGAAAGTGGCTGTCCAGGGTGTCGGGCAAAGGACTCTCCCAGCACAGTTGCCTGAGATTTTAAGCAAGAAAGTACTAAACGTAGGGTGGTCCATGTGAGTATCTGTTGCTGGACTTGCAACTGAGGGGAGAGTGCTGCTGAACGCAGGTGCTGCTTGTGGGCTTTCCCTGAACATCTGGCTGACCAATGCGAGAACAGGATGCTGGGATAGATGGGTCTTTGGTCTGACCTGGTAGGCTCTCCGTATGTCCTTATGTTATGTACTTCGCATTGTATCTAGGGCACATCCTCTTGATTTGTGCTATTGTGCATCTCTGTGATAAAAACCGAAGTAATATGCAACTGCATGGTTATTACATGTGAGGTTAAAATAAAAACATAAAAAGGAGAAAGTGAAGGAACCAAGAAATCACAGCTCAGTAGGCCCAGAATAGCTCATCTCTGTGCCGACAAACGATGCTGTTAAGGAGCCAATGTCCAAATTCAACCCTGAGCCACATGGAGTGTGCCAGTGTGCAGTGGACAGTACTGAGTCTACTGCAGTAAAGACATATATCCCATGCCAGGAGTAACCCTGGGATATTTGGCTGCAATCCTGAGACATCGACAGCAACAGCCTCATTGATTTTAATGGCTCAGGATTGCAGCTTTCATGTCCTGAAAGCCAAGATGAGAACAAAGGACTTCCTTCAGCGGGTTGGGTCCAGAGTTAAGCCTGTAAATCCACAACCACTCAAGTGGAATACAAAATGCTGCTTTCATCTTGGCTGGTGTGCTAGGAGTGAGCACAGCTTTGCTGGGGTGATGCCCAGAGGTCCTGCTGCAGCCACATGGGCCTCTTTTGCCTTCAGTGCCCTACTGGCCAACTCATCAGAGGCGGCATTGGAACTGCCACAAAACAAAGACCAGTCTGGGTAGTTCTCTGTCTGCACCTTTATTTACAGCCCTTTGCTGCAGCCAGGTTGAATTTCAAGGAGCCCTAGCTTCTATTGACTTAAATGTTGGCAGCAGCAGGAAATTAAAGTAAACTCAGCTGCTAATTAGTTATTCCTTGTCCAAAGGCTCCAGAGCCAGCCAAAAATCGGCATGTTTGATGGGCTTTCCCTGGCTCTGCCTCCTGTGTTTTATCTTTATATAACATCAGGGCTTCTGGGATATTGAATGCACCAGCGGAACAGCTCCTGCTCATGCCGTAATACAGGCATGCGGTATATGTCACTCGCTCACCATGCTCACATGAGATTAGAGGCAGGCAATGCAGCTCTCCCTATCTCTCATGCTCACTCACACATGCACACAAACAATTCAGTGCCGGCTGCAGGATTTGGGGAGCATGTGAGCCTAGATGTTATGGGACATGCCAGCCTAGAATTCAAGTTATGCTGCCTCTGATCTTCTTGAATCCTGCAACATGAGAATGGCACTACTGTTGAGGCCCAGGAAATGCCCAACTGCACGATTAAAGCTTGCTCTGATTACACAATATTGCCGTATACGGATGACCATGCAGACCTGCCTGAATGTTAAGATCATCCTCTGTGACCTTTCTCCGAGTGGTTCCTGTCTTTAGAGGTTGGTTAGGTAGGAGGCAACTGTGAAAGGGACCATTTCAGCAGGAACACCCATTTGTGGGGGGGGGGGGTCGCAGGGCTCCAAATCTTGTATCATTCTAGCACCACAGGAAAACCACGAGGGAATAATGCTTAAAGGAGAGAGAGAGGGAACCTGTGGCCTTTAAGCTGTTCCAACTTTCCAAAGGTCAAGCAGCGGAAGCAGGGAACGTAGGCTGGAAAACACAGAGTGGGAGGGCTGTTGTCTGCAAAAAAGACTCAGCCCTGACCTGAAATTTTCTGCATCCAGGCTGGGTCAGAAGGAACCAATGGACTATGGCAAATGGCACCCCGAATAGAAGTGCTGGCCCAGTCTTCCTCCACTCTGCATCTTTGAGTGGCTGTTGTGTTCAAGTCCTGTGCACAAGCTGGCCACTGTGAGAACAAGATGCTGGACCAAATGGGTCTTTGGCCTGATCCAGCAGACTCTTCTTATGTGCTTAGGTAGGGGCACCAGCCCATCATTTAGAAAGCCACCTGTTTGTATTCCAATGCTGACACATGATCTCATGCAGACTGCATGGATTCACCCTATGGGCAGCTGCCTTCCTTTGGTAACCACCACTTATTCCTTGCTTCTCCATGCCCGGCACCAGCAGCTCTCAGTACGCTTTGTTCATGTTATTGCTGCCTTCTTGTGTAGCCTGTGCCTCCACCTTCCCAGTCCCCCATGTGTCTCTAAATTTTCTCCTCTCCGGGTTCTGTGTCCTTGAATCTGTTCCTGAATCTCAGCCTCCAAGCCATCCATTCATGTCTAAACAAAGGGTGACCTGGATCCTCCATCTGTTTCCAGCGTCCTCGATGACATGCTACTTTGCAGTGGATTGATGGTGGGGCAGTGCTTCCAAGTTGGTACAAAGAACTGCGCATCTGTGTTGGTCTCAGGGTCCCACTAATGATACAGCAGATACAATTTAGTTCCACATTGATCTTCCTTGCATGGGCTGGGCAGTACCAGGCAGGGAATCAACAGTCAGCAGAGCCAGAGCTGCTACATTTGTGCATCTGTGTACCATTTCACATTTGCCAGCTTCTGAAGCCCAACCACACTATGCTGTTGGTTTTCCTTCCTGGTTTTGGGATTTGTGCCCTGAGCAAGGAAGAACAGCCTAGCGTGATTTCCAAGTAGACGAGTTACTCTGGAGTAATGTTTTAAGGGGTTTTATTTCCGGCAGCTATAATCATATTGCAGGGGAGAAAGTCACAAGCTGGAATTTGCAGCACACCTTTTCCTACTCAACGGATCTGAAGCATTCCTTTTCTTGACTAACGGTGCAGAGGTTATCAGGACAAAGATACTTCTGTGGAGGCAGGAAAAAGAAATTATAAAAAAAAAACTTGGTGCCTAAATCCGCGAATGGTTCCTCATTCTCCATCTCTGCCATCTATTTCTCTTCCCATTCATCTCGGTGAAGAAATGTCGATATGTAGTAATGAGGCCATTAACCAAACAATCTGGTAGGTCTTAGATATTTTCTCTCTCCTTTCAGTAGGTGTCTGCTGTGGTTCACAGGAGCAGGAGCCTCTGCATAGTCTAGAAAAATGGTACTGGTCTTCTTTACACCTCTGTGAAAACTAAAGTGCTGCACTTGACCAAGGCTAGCTAGGCCTGAGCCCTCTTCAATTTTTGGTAGCATTTTCTTTGCACACTTGGGGACAGGTATGTTAAGACTGGTTTCTTTTTAATGATAATAGTTAACAGGCCCAGGAAGGCACAAGACCATTATTATACCATTGACTACTAGAAAAACAGGATTCTATATTCACTGTTGATGTCTATGTTGTTTAACATCTACATGAAACCGCTGGGCAGGGTTATCTGGAGGTTCAGAGTAAGTTGTCAGCAGTATGCTGATGACACTCAGCTCTATTTCTCCTTTACCTCTGCAGGTGAGGCAGTGGAAGTGCTGGACCAGTGTCTTGCCTTGGTAATGGACTGGATGAGAGCCAACAAACTGAAACTCAATCCAGATAAGATTGAAGCACAGTTAGTGGGTGGTTCCCTATACCAGATGGGTGGGAGGTCGCCTGCTTTCGATGGGGTTACACTTCTTCCGAAGGAGGTTTGTAGCTTGGGTTTACTCATGGATCCTTTGCTATTCCTCAAGACCCAGGTGGCTTCAATGGCCTGGAGTGCCTTCCATCAGCTTTGGTTGGTGGCTCAGCTATGCCCCTAACTGGACAGGGATAGCCTAACTACTATGTCTATGCTCTGGTCATCTCAAGGTTAGATTACTGCAATGCGTTGTACTGCCTCTGAAGACAAGCAACTTCAGCTAGTGCAGAATTCAGTGGCCAGGTTGCTTACTGTAGCAGGATGGTTTGATCATATTACACCGATCCTGGTCTGACTGCACTGGCTACCAATTAGTTTCCAGGCCCAATTCAAAGTGCTGGTTTTGACCTATAAAGCCTTAAACGACTCAAGACCGCAATACCTCACTGCCTTTTTCCATATGAACCTGCCCAGACGCTGAAATCGTATTCTGAGGCCCTTCGTTGTGTGTACTGCCTCCTCAAGAGGTCTGGGGGGTGGTAACACAACTTTTCTGCAGTGGCTTCCCAGGGAAGCTCACCTGGCACCTTCATTATACCCCTTTAGGCACCCGGCAAAAACATTCCTTTTTAACCAGGCCTTTGGTTGATTTGACATCCTTATTGTTATTTGTGCAATAAAATAACAGAGGCAAACAATGATGTTTCCTTCAAATTCATACGTGTAACCTTTTAGAAAAGGGAAAAATGCAAGGACCATTTCCTAGACCTCTTCACTCTGATCTATGGCAACAGGATCTTTACATAAATCTGCACAGAGCTGCACTCACAGCTACTCAGAAATTGCTTCAGCACAGGGATCTGGAGGGGGTAATTCAATCAGTTCTATTTTCAGCCATCTCATTCTGGGCACCATCTTTTCCTTCCAAATGGCAGCCTGTTGAGTGTGCACTGCAGCTGATCTAGGTGTGAAAGCCTGCTTCTGTGGGTGGAAGTCACTGGGTCAGGTTCCTTGATTTGGAGGAGTTCTTAAAATATACATAGTCTGGATCCTTCTTTGATGCAACTTTAGCTTGCATTTACATCTTATGTATTCCCAGTCAACTCTTTCTGCAGCTGAATGGCCTTATCAGCTTCTTCCTGCTCGGGGTCTGAGATTTATCAGCATCTTGTTAGATACACATTTTCTAAACAATTCATTTCCATAGGTGAGCAAACAGCCGGCAGATATCAGGGCCTCTCTTTCTTCATGGGTGCAGTGTTGGTTTTTGAATGTTTACACTACTTAACTCCCTGATTTAAAGCTAAATAGAGTCATTGTGGTACAGTGCCAGGTCACATCTTTTGTTTTTCAAATAGTTACTATTATAGATTAGATTTCTTTGTTCTGTTATATCCTGCCATCTTTCCTCTCCCTACCAATTTGCTTCATTAACTGTTAGCAAAGTAGGTCAATTCTTTTGCAGAAACTATTCCTGAAAAAAAACAAACAGTGTGCATCTTTGATTTTCTTTTGTCTCTTTATCAAGGTTGTGGAAGTGCTCTCTACAATCTCTTTAGGGTTATTATTTATTTGCAAGGAGGCAAGACTTGCTATCTAAAGGCTATCTTTGTAAATTCCCGGGCCAGCAAGACATTCCGTCTCTGGAATGCAACTCTCATAATCCTTGACTGTTGGCCATGCTGGCTGGGGCTGAGGAGAGTTGGGAGTCCAACCATATCTGGAAGGCTGGCGATTCCCCTCCACTGCTGTAAGAAGTGGTGGGTCAAGGCATTGGTTTCCATCTCCCTAAGTAGAGGAACCATCTCACACTCCTCAACTGCCTAGAGGGACAGATTTGGCTCACGGCTTCCAGTTACTGACACCTTCTATAAACACCGCAAACGAACTTCTGGAAATCATTCCTGATTGGAGATTGGTTTCTTTAGAAGCACAGGCCTAACATCTCCTTTAGCTGTCAGAACCTTTGGAAAGTACACTTGTCAATTTCACTAGGCAATAACTCATATTCTTCGTAAGTAACCAGCTTTCCATATTCTGGTCCCTGTTGTAGGTTTCCCATGTCAGGTGGGATGCAGCAAGAGGAAAGCAGAGAGGAGCTGTCACTTGTCTGGCCACACTGAATCTGCTGCACTTGAGAGACGCAGAGTGAACAGATGCTCAAGCTGAGCTAGGAGGTGCTTTCATCCACTGACTGCTCTCTGGGTTTATATACTGTAAAACACTTATTGCCCAGGATGGTTTTGTAGTAAATTCCCCATTTTAACTACGACAGGTTCACAGATGTAACCAAAGGCTTCTCTGCAGGCATCGCACAAGCAGTCTTGCCTCTTTTATGCACAAACAAACAGAAACATATGTATGTGCATATGTATACATTCATGCACACATGTATGTACTGGTATATAGGCGCTGTCTACCCAGATCACAATGGGCTCACACAAATATATAAAAATATACTCATAGGAGCATGTCCACACATTGCTTGCAGCAGCATAGTCATGTGTTGCACATGAGAACTCAGCATGTTGGTCTGTCAACATGATAGCTAAATGAAACTTCAGCAGGATGAAACTTCAACACTAGATAGCCATCAAATCTATGAGCTTCCAGGGATATCTAGCTTGACACAGTTGGTGGGGAAAAGGTGCTGGACCAGATGGACCTTGGTCTGATTCTGCAGGGCTCTTCTCATGGTCCAGAGCACAAAAAAGACAAACAGAACTGTAAGACTTCAAGCAACATTTGTTGCTCACTACATAACGTCACACCCAGCGTTGAGGCACTTTAATATATGACAATGGCGATGCATTGTTTAGCAGGTCCAGATGGACGCTTTGTGGGTGTGAAAGTTCCCAAGTTTCAGAAATGGGCGGTTTCAGAAATTGCCTTTTCTTGATGGAGTTGCACTCTCCCTGAAGGTACAGGAACATAGCATGGGAGTACTCTTGGATCCATCATTGTCACTGGGTGCTTGGTGACTAAGAATGCCTTTTCCAGCTTGGGCATGTATGCCTCCTGGACAGGAATACATGGGCCACGCTGTTGCATGCCTGGGGGACCTCTAGACTGGACTGCTGCAGTGTTACCTACACTGGGTTACCCTTGAGGGTGGTTCAGAAATTGCAGCAAGTGCAGAATGCTGCGGTCCAGATTTTGGCCAGAGCAGCTCCGCATCAGCATTTTGGTGTGGAAAGCCAGCACATTACCAAACAAAGTTCAAGGTATTACTGTCAGTGTATAAAGCCCTAACCTGAAGTTACCTGAAGGACCACCTTGTGCTTTATAAACTGGCCAGAAAACTGTGACCATCTGGAGAAGCCCTATTTACTGTCTCATAGTTATTTCATATTTGTTTAATTTCTATACAAACCGAAGCTTTTAGCATGGTGGTACCAGTAACTTGCAACACTGTTCCTGTTGAAATCAAACAGGCACTGACAGTTCTGGAAACATTTTGTTTTGCCAAGCATTTCTAAGAGAATTAATTTGATTCAGTGCTGGCCATTTGTTTCAGAATCACAGAGTTGGAAGAGACCACAAGGGTCATCTAGTTCAACCCCCTGCAATGCAGGAATCTTTTGCCCAACATGGGGCTCAAACCCACAGCCCTGAGATGAAGGGTCTCATGCTCTACCAACTAAGCCATCCCTGAGTTTTGTATGTTACAGTTTTCTAATTTTATAGTTTTCTAATTTTTTTTTTGTACACCGCCTTGATGTATTCTATCAGTTAGCAGTTTGTAAATCATCTCATAAATAAATACACAGAATTCGCACAGCAGCTGACACATTAACGTGCATCTCTTCCAGCCAACGCTGTTAAGAAATACAGACACACATCACATGCAGCCCACATGGCCCAAAGCATGCAGTGGTCCACAAACAAAACGAGGCTTTCGTGCTTAAATGACACAAACTCTCCAACATCATTTTTCATATCGGTGGGCATTGTGCGGATCTACCCAATACAAATATGCAAAGAGATAGAATATTGTTCTCTCTTACCCTCCCCATCCCACTCTCCAGCTGACCAAGTTCAAAGCTGGGAAAGGCAAAGAATTGCACCTTGCTTCCTTCCAGCGATTCACCCACTCCCCGTTTTATGGCAGCTGCAGGAAATAGTCTGGGTGGCAAGGGAAACAAGTGTACCTGCTCCTTGATCTCCTCCAGTCCCAGGGTGGCAATGCTGCCTGAAGGCTTCTTCAGAGGGGGCTTGGGGCGTCGTAAGCCATGGGCCACCTTGTCACGGATCACCTGGGGCACAGCAAAAGGCAGAGTGGCAGCTCCATGTGTGTTTAAACTCCCATATCACTTTGCGGTAGGGAACGTGTCATATACACACAGCAACTCCCGCCAACTTGGATTTTGCTCTATTCCCACTTCGCCCTATGATGTCATCAAGCTAGATTTCTTCCTGGAAAACAACTTCAGAGGCCCTAAGTCCTGCAAGCAGGTAGTCATGAACAGCCAGGCATCCTACATGGACCATAGCAAGCACCTATCATGCAGACTGTGGCTGGAGTTCGCTGAAGCTGTCCAGATGCAGCAGATGTTACCAGCTCGTTCTGTACTACTGGAGGCAGGGAAGACTTGTGGCTCCCTAGCTGTTGTTTGACTCCCAACTCTAAGCATCCCTTGTTCCTCATCCTTGCTCTAGAAGTTGTCCAGGTGCTGTTTATTACCACCTGGGGGGGGGATAGCATAGCCTGTGCTGACGGCAGGTAAAATCATTGAATTTAGGACAACACAGGGAGTTTGCCAGCTCTGTGTAAGTTAACGGTACAGCACTATCTTAGTGGGGGTGCCAGAGCTATAGGTTCCTCCTCGATGCAAGCTCTAAGCTCAGCCCAGTACAAAGTCACAGCTAATGCAACACAAGACTCTTTCTCCCCTAGGTCCTCTTTCTCACCTCATAGATGTAGTCCAAGATTTCCAGGACAGTGAGGACGCTGGCCCCGATGAACAGGCCCATTTGGCCTCCAATGTCCCCTGGCAGAAAAGGAGGCAGTTAGGGCAAGGGAGACGATGGTGAAAAGCAAGTCACCTGCTGGACTCCTGAGCACTGGGAAGGCCTCTGCAGGGAGGAGGGTGACCGGGCTTCAGGCAGGATCCATGCTGCTTTTATTGAGTATCAGGGAATGGGAGAGGGAGAAATGGTGACTGAATGTGGTGGCCTGGGGAAAGGCAAGAGAGTGAGCAGCAGGAGCATTGGTATGACTTTGCTTTCCTTCAGGGTTAGCTTCCTGCTCCTTTTGAAAGCAATGGGCACCAGGGTCCTTCTAGCACTGGAGGAAAAGGTTGGAGGAAGACCTCATGGAGAGGATGAAGTAGGTGTGTGAGCACAGCTGCTATGGGAGTAGTACCTCCCTGCACACTGGTTGGGTGCCCAGCAGGGAGTAAGGCAGCACAGGCCTCAAAGTGTGGTGTGTCAGGGAGAAGGGGGGTGGGGCTCTATAAAGTCCAGGCGGCTTGTCAAAAGAGGGAACTGCTGTTGGGCCTGCATTGCTGGCACCACCAGTGATGGAGTCCAGAAGTAAGTACTGCAGCAAACAGCCAGAGATGCTGTCAGATGACAGGGAAAGGCCAATGAGGTGACACATGTGTTGCCATCAAAACTTGGGATTTTGGTGAGCCCACGTCATGTCTCTGTCTCAGCAACATAAGGTGTGAATCACAAACAAGTTCTTGCCTATTTGCCTGCCTGCCTGTGTAGCTTTCTTCGTGAAGCTTGCTTTGCCTCAAGAGCACTAGCCCTAACCAAAGGAAGGTGGCAGGTAGAGGAGCAGATTCACTCACCAAGAAGCCCTGCCAGGTTGTATGCCCTCTTCTGCTCAATCGCCTCATAGTTCAGTGCCTCAAAGAAGATGTCCAGCACCAAGAAGTTCTCCCTAAGGGGAGTTGGGGAGGGGAGAGAAAGGATTCAGAGGCTGAGCCGGCTCATATATTCCTCCAACCCAGTTCCCTCCTAGCCCATTTTTGTTTATAATGTTCTGGTGCTTCTCCCACAGCCTGTGGGCTGCGCATCAGCAACAGGGCACTCACCGGATGTAGGTCTCATTGCGGTTATACTTGCGAGCAAGGTACCGGGCCGAGCCCTTGTTGGGCATGCGCACCATGGAGATCTCCTTGCCGTAGCGGGTCAAGTTGCAGGGCGTGGGGCAGACACAGCGCTCCTGGGAATCCTCAACTGCTGTATCTGTGAGCAGAGAGCCGCACGTCAGGCAGGATAAGAACACTTTGGAACAGCAATCAAATGAGCCATTGCCTGCTCATCCCTGCCATGGCAAAAGACCCACAGCCTATTGAGGCAATGTCTCATGGTCTAGAAATCCTCTTGGGACTCCTGTTGGGATACGAACACGTGTCTGAGAGGGTCAGTGGAGCCCTCGATGCAGCCCAACAACATGCCTCTCCATCACACCCCAGGGTGACAGCTGCCCTCCTCTCCTCTGTACCAGCCCACTAGACCCCAGCTGAGGGATTGTGGTATTAGCCTCCCTGACTCTTCCTCACAAACCACCATACTAAACTCGCTTGACTTATGATAGAACTGTTAATTTGTTTTTATTGGACCAGTTTTTGTAATGTTGTATATTGTTGTTTTCCCCCTCTGATTATTACTTTCTTTCCTGCTCTGGGATTGAAAATATTCCATGAAGAGCACACTATAAGCGCTGTAAAACAAACAACAAAACAAACAAAAACTGTTCAGCCTTATCGCTTAATGGCGTAAGCCATCAAACACCCAGCTGTGTCTACAACAATTAATAGGGGTTCCTCTTCCGTTCTACTGGCTGACCAGATCCTCTCCCCCCAGGTCTCTCAACAGGCTGCTCAGTATCTGCTGAAGCACTTACCTAGTGTATGGTCAGCACATTCAATGTAAACGTTGGGCGAGCAGATGGTTTCGTTACCTGATGGAGAAGGACCTGGTTAGTGAGATACAGAGTTGGGTCCTCTCCTCACCCCAGTTCAAGTTCATGCTGTGACTCGGTGGTGTTAAGAGAGAAGGTTGGTCACTTCATTACGCAATTATAGGCAATTGCCTAGGATTGCTGACGGAAGGGCTTCCCCCTTGCAGATTGCTATTTGCTCTGATTCAGCAGTAAAAACAAGGGTTTTCCCGGGGAAAGTGCAGAGACAAAAAACAAAACAAAACAAAACCACTTGGACACAGAGCTTTAAAGCCTAGAAATGCAGCACAAAAGGAAGTCTGGATGAGTCCTGAGCTGACGATGGACTGAAATTTAACGGGGACACTGTAGTAGTAAATTTCCTGTATTGATAAGATGTTCTAGAGTTGGATGGGACCTCAGTGGCCACCTAGTCCAACTCTTCATTGGATACAGGAAATCCACTGCTACGACATTCCTGGTAGGTGACCTTCCAACCTCAGTTTAAAAGCCTCTAATGAAGGAAAGCCCTTCTCCTCACAGCTTCCAAGGCAGTCTGTTTCACTCTCAAACAGTGCGTACAGCCAGGAAGTTTTTCCTAACATTTAGTTGAAATCCCCTTTCTTGTAATCTGATTGGGGTCCTGCCCTCTGGAGCAAGAGGGAACAAATTTGCTCCATCATCTATGTGACAGCCCTTCAAATAACTGAAGATGGCTATTGTATCACCTCTTAATCATCTCTTCTCCACGTTAAACATACATACCCAAGTCCTCCCAGGACTTCATTGTCAGATTGATCGCTCTCTAGATGGAGGTTTGTGGACTTCAGTCCACTTCATGTGATGAGATGCCCTGGAAGGTGGCAGATGGCTGTGGGGGGGGGGGTGGAGACTGAAGGAGGCAGAACAGCTGCTGGTGTGGAAGGCAAGGAAAAGCTACAGCCAGCCCAACACATTCCAGGGGCTGGGTCAGAGGAGACATAATTTGAATGATCTTTTCCTAAGGTGCTCACATGCCTGCATGGAGTCACTATGGAGGGTCACACTTCTGCTCCAGTAGGGAGATCTCAGGGCAAAGATCTGCACTATGGGCAAGTTGAGTCGCAATTACCAGGGGCTTATGCAAGAGAGTCTCTTCTCCCACAAGTAACTTGAGTGTGTCAGGGATCCTAATACCCAAGAAGGCATAGAATATGGCAGTGCAAGGAGGCTGAGAGCAGGGTGGGCCCATGTGGGAGTGCTACCTCTATGTCTCCCCCAGCTCCTGTCTCTTTAATAACTGTATGACACACACAAAAATTTCCTGGCACACAAATGGATTATGGGGAAAGCTTCACTTGTTTGGCTGCCAAATGTCTGGCTGCTCCATTAAAGGAACAAGAGCAGTCCAGAAAAATGACAACTGTGTCAAAATAGCACATGGCAGAAATGAATTCATATTCCAGCACATCAACGAGGCAGCAAAAGGAGAGAGTCCTGGAGTCCATGGGACTTAAGGGGAGGGGTGGTGGTGGGTCACCTTACCTGGCATGTGCACCATGCGGCACTGGCAGTTCCGCACCACAGCCTCCTTCTCGCACTGCAGCCTGCAAGCAGCAATACTGTAGCTCTCGTAGCCGGGCAGAACCTGTTCCCCCTTCACGCTGGCCCGGCAGCTGCCCCAGGGCTGGGGCAGGTACGTCAGCTGCAGGAGAAGGCGGGCAGGCTAAGAGCCAAGAGAAAGTGGCGCCCTGGCCAGCTGGGGGACCAAGAATGCCTCTCTCAATGCGGCTCTGGGGCAGGGAGTTTTGCTCTCACTGAAGCCCATTTCCCAGCTCAGCTCTCCAGTCCCTATCCGCTCCCAATGTCCCACGAGCTCTGCTGTAAATAACCCTAGTGGTGCTTGGTTCCCCCCCCCATCAGCATGGAAGTTCAATCCCATGCATGAGGCACCACCAGTGAGCTCTGTATTAATGGGAATACAGTTGCCTCAGATTTTTCTTGACATTTCGGAGTGTGCACGCTTTGTACTCTCACTACAGATCTGCAGAATGAATCTAACAGTTTTCATTTGAGCCTTGGAAAAGGGCAGTTCTTCATACAGATCAAGTGCAGTGGCTAAGGAAGTCTGCAGTTCAAATCTCAAATCAAGAACAAGCTCCCATAAGGAAGTCATTGTCCTCACAGCCTCTGCACTCTTTCCCCTTCCAGTGTGCTCTATTAAGACACCAGCCCAACTTACAGGAATGTTGTGTAAGGGCTAGAGAGATACAAGTACTCAGTACCTTGTACTACATTATCAATAACGTGTACCTTGAATACTTGAAATGTGCTATATAAATACTAAGCATAAGCCCTACAAAGGCAGGTGATTGGTGTGTGAGTGGGGTGGTACTTCAAGATCAATATCTAATGAGAAAGCCTACATGATGTGATGTGATCAACTTCTTTCTGGCAGATGGTGGCAGAATACAAAGAAATGAGCCTTCAAATGACAAATGTTGATTTAACACTTTTTTACGGTGATTTTTTCTTTCATTCATTGTAATGCTGTGGAATTCTTTGATGAATAATCAGAGTTGCCACCCGGCTAGATGGAACGAGGATTGCTCATCTGCATATGCCAATTCATTGATATGTATGAAAAATTTTAAACTGCTCACTGCCTTGTGCTGAAGCTGAGCTAAAATTAAAACAAAGCTAGGTAGAGTTTAATTTGAACATGGTGGAGGAAGGAAATGAGGCACTAAATTGACACAGTTCAATGCAATTAATGTAACGTCTGATAAAGGAATGCTTCTAAAAGGACGGCAGCTGTCTTGCATTTTTTTGGGTCTGAAATAAGCTTCTGCAATTCATTCTGATTATGGGAACTGTGTTTTGCCATTTCAGATTTTCCCTCTGATTCCAATGCCTGTGAAGAAACAATCATTTAAGGTGGGAAACTCAGTGGTGCACCCAAACCCTGCAGAAAGCAGGACTAAATTCATCACACATTGACTGAGGCACGGGGAGTTCAATCCTGCCTGGTCGCTATCTTCCCCCAACCCTGTGGGCCAACCTTGGCAGGTGGGCAGGACAATCCACACATCAATCATATGACATCATTATGACATCATATGATTGATGTGTGGGTGGTCCTGCCCACCTGACAAAGATTGCCGGTTGGGAAGGGGCTAGATAAAGATCTGACCTGATGAGCCAAAAAGGCTGCCCGCTCCTGATTTAGGCATTTCTTCCCAGAGCACTGAGAAAATCAGCACCTTGTATTTACACTACAGATTTATATTGCTTTTATGTCATATTAACTTT
Source organism: Podarcis filfolensis (assembly GCF_964270895.1). Taxonomy (NCBI): domain Eukaryota; kingdom Metazoa; phylum Chordata; class Lepidosauria; order Squamata; family Lacertidae; genus Podarcis; species Podarcis filfolensis. The sequence goes on along the minus strand of NC_139604.1, from coordinate 52,717,868 downwards.
CATGGCTCCCCCAAAGAAACCTAGGAATTGTAGTTTGGTTAGGTGCTGAGATTTTTCTCTCCTAAGATCCTTATTATTCTATTGAATTACAAATGTCACGGTTCCCTGGAAAGATGGAATAACCATTAAACCAGTTTAAGTGTATAGATTTGCTTCTCCTCATTAGAAAGCACAAAACAATCCCTGCAAAAGATCTGTAAACACTTCAGTGTCTTCATTCAAACTGCATTAGAGTTAGCTGAGAAGTTGTGGAGTTTGCTGAATAGCATTAAGATGTGCTGTGCTGCTGGGTTTTCCCCCAGATGTCAGCAAGCAGACCTATCATTTATATTTAACTTCTCTGCAAGCAATGATCTGATTTTTAAAAAATCCTGGTTGACCCATGGTCCGGCCTGCTAAGTGGAGGTCACTGTAACAGCATCACATCTGGTTGCTATCTACAGGCTAGGGTCTGGTGGGAGAGATGTTGAGGTTGCCCAGTTCTCCTCATTCCAAGTAGCCCGAATGAACCAGACCAGGTAAGAGTCCTGGGTCCTCGGCTATCAAATGCCTGTGACAGTGACATTCAAGTCCAGATCCTTTTGGGATGTTTGACTAGCATGTCATTAAAGCCACTGCTTAGTCCTCCTCTCTAACAGCTCATAGGGAGGTTATAGGGATAAACATTCACTGACTGGGAGCAATGCTAATCCTTACCTCTTTGCTCAATGTGGCCATGACACTTTGCATCTACCTGTCCCTGCCAGAGGCATATCTCTCTATGCCCCCTTACTGTTATCAGACCCCACACAATCTCCAGTCTCACTTTCCCCGAAAAGCTGGAGCCCTTTTCTCCTCCCAGCCCTGCACTCATCTTCCCTTGTCTCATGGTCTTTACCCTCTGCTCCTGGCAGGACACAAAGGTCTGGAAACCTGGAGAGACTCCAAACCCCAGTTGGTGGATGTAGGGTGGCTCATCTTGGCTGTGGATCTGTACTCGAATTCCGGCTTCAAATGATGTCTCATCTGCAAGGGGAAGGAATGAGGCCATAGTTAAGGAAGGTTTTGCTAGACCTTAGCTGAATAAATTTAGCCATGTAATTTAATGAGATCTTCATGTCTATCCTTTGCATTCATACATTCCTGTCCTTTCCAACCATTGTGAGCAGAGCAGCTGATTGACACCTAATCAAGTGGGGACTCTTGATTTTATTAAAAGCATTAGTAAAACAAACAGCTCTGGTTACTGCTATGTATTATAATTTTTTAAAATATCACAAATGTGCTGCCAGGAGCATCCATTTGAATTATCCAGCACATCAGTGTCTTAAATGATAGTATGTGCAAACTGGTGATCCTGGTGACATTTTTTTAAATTGTAATATACAGTATAGTAATTAGGGCATCTGGTTGTTTGATGAATGCTTTTTATGTTTGTATATTTGTAATGAATAATTTTCTTATTGTGCTTCCTAACTCTTTGATTAGGGTGTAGAACTTGGTTTTTTTTAGGTGTTCTTTCCCATGAAAAAATGTTGGTGAACCTCCAGTTACTTTCACGAAACTGAATCTAACCCCTCCTGCTCACTCCCACTGGCTTCTGGGGGCAGATAGTGACATCAGTGAGCCGTATAAGAGGGAATCTGTTATCAGGAGAGTGAGGACTGAGGTAGGCAGAGAGAAGGGGAGCTGGGGAGCAAGGAGATTAGAGCTGCTGGCACAGTGACTCCATCATCTTAGCTCAGTAGCATAACAGATGTTCTGCATCCTGAAGGCACTAGGTTCAATCCCTGACATCTCCAGGCAAGGCTGGGAATACCCCTCCTCTGAAACCCTGGAGAGCTTCTGAAATTCAGAATGGGCAATAATAAACTGTATCAGGCGTGGGAAGCCTTTTTCAGCCTGATGGTTGTTGCCTCCTGGGAAACCTTTTCCAGGTGTCGCAGGCCAGTGATGGGCAGGGTAACGGAAGTCCAGTCCCACACAAATCAGAGGCTTCTACGCCTTCAGCGCTCCATCCAGGCAAGCAAAAGGCATTATTGCAGTTCAAGGACACATTACAGTCGGGCAAAAGAAATGAAGGTGGTTGTGGACCATGGCTGTGAGGGATGTGGCCTGGGAAGAATCCCTAGGGACAGTCAAAGGCCTGGAGGGCTGCACTTGGCCCCCAGGCCTGAGCAACCACCCCCCCTTGCACTAGAAGGCGCAATTGTCTAATTTGTTGTAGGGCAGTGTCCTATGTTTCTACGTCCTTTCCTCTCTCCCAGCACTCTCCCAGCTCTTACTGGTCTCTCTCCAGATGGGCAGGTACTCCTCCTGCTGGATGTCCAACATAATCTCCAACCCGTTGCCCATCCCACTCTGGCGAGTCACTCGTGGTTTGTTCCGGTCGCCATTGAATGTGTAGCACTTCCCATAGCGTGTGTAGACCTGGGGAGAAAGGGGCAGATTAGAGAAAGGGCCCATCATGCCTAGAAGCCCAACAAACACTGTGCATGCCAACGTAGCCAGAAGGAGCAAGACGCTTCCCCATTCAACTCTGCCAAGGCCTTTGACCCATAATTGGAACAACCCCTCTGCTATTCCAGCACCTGGCTTATCCTTTACTCTACCTCCATTTTACCATGGCTTCTGCCCCTGACAAGATCTATGAGATCTGCCTGCCTAAGTTGTAAGCCCTACAAGGTACTGGGGGAGAAGTTTCTCTGGCATAGGAGAGAGGTGGGTATAAAAATCCTGCCTGAACCCAATACACCATATAGCTGGAAGGAGGGAGGCACACACAACTGAAAAAGAGGGTGTCAGATTCTTCAGAGAGTCAGAGTACATGTCCTGCTTGCAGGTTTCCCAAAGGCACCTGGCTGTCCACTGTGAGAAACAGCAAGATGGACTAGAGAGGCATTTGATCTGATCCAGCAGAGCTCTTGTGAGTTCATTGCATACATTGTATTTCAGGAAGTAAGTGGATAAATGGTACTTGACCCCTGGAGACTAAGCGGGGGCAGGATAGTAGTGGGGAGATACAGCTACAGAGGCAAAGAATATACCAGCAGGGCCACTTCATCCCAGGACAAGGCTGGGACTGAAAATAATCAAGGGGAATAAACCTCAAGGTCAGCGTCTGATACGTCACCCATGTTGGTCCCAAGCTGTGATGGCACCCCCTCCCACATCAAGGACCCTCAAAAAGCCCAGCTGCTCCCTCAAATCATTCTGAGACAAGCACTTCCCGCTTTGTGTTTACCAGGTTGGGTCAGGATACTGACCCCAATCACTCTACAGCAACTAACTCTTTCTTTGGCCGCCACTATTCTGGTGGTACTGAACCCTTTGGGATCCATCAGCAATATTTTAGGATTGGTTTATTTCTACAGTGTCCAGATACACACGATAATTTGACCGTCTTAGGTCAACACCTTAAGCCACACAGAAATTTAACGGATTGTGCCAAAGCAAGCAAGTAGTTTTTTAAAGTGAGATGATAATAGGTACAAGAGGAATGCTGTTAAAAACACTAGGGAGAAGCAATATTGATCGGCGGAAAACAAAACTAACGTAGCCGATATTTCCTTCTCAAACATCCCCCCCCCAACAAACCCAGTATACTTAGATCTAACTTTAGATTTCATAGTACCTCAGTCCATTGCAGTGGGACTCATCACTTGTAGCAGAAAAACAACCACCCACTGCCACCAAACATTTACCTTGTCTGCCTCAAGCCTTGTAATTCTCTCTTCCTCCTTCTGGGTTGCCCCATGAGGTCTCCCTGCCCTCTATCTTATGAAATTCCATCAGCCTAAGCCGCCTTAGGGCATCACACAATAACCAGGGAGCAGGGCTGTGTTGCTGGCCCTTGCTTGGCATTGGGTACACTGCTGAGCTTGCCCCTGAAAGTCTTTCTGTTGGCATGGACATCTGTACCGAAGAAACCTCCACGTGACAGCTTGTGCTATTGATGTAGAAGGCCGCCTTGGATGGGGTATAATCAATCATCATCATCATCATTGGGACACCTTTCTGGTTGGAAGTGCCAATCACCTGGAGGCCTCCACAATAGCAACTGCTTGTGTGTAGGCTTCTTCAATGCTTATATCTATGAACAACCATCCTGGAGCAGGATCATCAGAATGCCTGATGGCAGAGGCAGGACCAGCAACATTGTGCTGCTCTCCAATAATTGCACTATGTTCTATTCACACAACTGACACGTGCAGGTGACTCTAGCTTATCCACTTTCCCTATCTGTGATTAGCACCCATTCACAAAGTATGGCTTCAATGAGTATTTTTCAGACTTCCACCCTGCAGGAGATATTTTCCAGAGTGATTCATCTGCCATGGAACTCCTACACATTGCAGAAGATGCTGGAGCATGTTCCAAGGTGCAGGCAATCCCAAAAGAAGCCTGTGTGTGTGTGTGTGTGTGCGCGCGCGCGCCCCTGACTGTCACAGTCCCTTTGGACCAGCTGCCAAGTCAAATGGGACTAAGAGGATAAGGGGAGCAAATACCCTCATGGCAACAGTTCCTGGCTGTTGCAAGTGCTATGTTTGTTCTGCAGCTCAGCAACACAAATCTTGAAGCCAATTGCCTGATGATCAAAGAGAAGCAGCAGCAGTCTAGATTGAGACAGTGTCTCTGGCAAGCAGATGAATGTTGCCTCCCCACAACATAGGAAGGAACTGAACCCAGGGACTTTTGCAGAGTCAAAGTGAATGGACCACGAGTTTCCCTGACGGAGGCTCTGCTATATCTTCATCTAGGGTGCAGTTTGCTCCCTTGCATCTGCACCCTTAGGGCACACAAGTTGAAACCTTTTAATTCTGGATTGATTTGTTAAAATCAAATGACTACCACCAACCAATTCAAGCTGCTAATGCAGATGAGAGCTGCTGCACTGCTATTCAAACATGCATTGAAAAAGCAAACATATCCTCCAACTCTTCCCTGTTCCCTATTGCATATACACACAAAAATTGATTCCAAGTGTTTTAAGAAGGATGTAATCTGTTTTCCTGACTATGCATCCTTGCAGCCTCTTTACCCCTCCTCCCCAGGTCCTGGTGCAGAACGGAAGCCACTCACAGGGGTGAAGTCTTGGGCTCCGCAAGGTTTGCCCTGGAAGTGGCAATCCAGCAGCATGTCCTCAATCTGATGTCCCATGCGATGGAAGAAACTCTCCATTGTATGTGGAGAGAGGCGTGATGGCAGGAACCGGGTGTAGTTGGCCAGGCGGCTAAGCCAGGGGCGCTGCTCTTCTGGCAACTCCTCCAAGACGCTGGGAAGCAGGGAGTGGTTCTTGTAGGTCAGCCCCAGCCAGTGTCCTACTGAGTACAAATCTGGCCTGGTGAGCTGGAGGAAGCGTGCTGGGTTATGGTTGCAGAAGGTGACTGCTGGGAACTGCATCCAGGGGGACCAGCTCATGCGGGCTCTGGTGTGCACCGGTTTAGCATGCAGGTACTGTATCCGGTTGGCTGACCATGTGCACAGCAACCCCAGCGATGTCAAGAAAGCCCCGCTCCAGAACAGACGCTGTGCCCAGGACTGCTGGCGTGAGCCCATGTAGTGCAGCCCGTGCAGCTTGGTCGCACGCAGGAAGCGGGAGGTGAGCTGAGCCAGGGAGCCGTCCAAGTTGGGCACAGGAGGGGACCCATCTGGGCAGCAGGACAAGGGCATCTTCCCCGCAGCTGAGAAACCCCCGGCTCAACGGATGACGTTGGGCAGAGCGGAGCCCTGAGGCTGAGTGTCCTAGATCTTCCCAGGGGCTCCACCCGAGGGAAGTCAATATTCTCATCTGCAATGTTTTGCTTTCTGCAGGGAGCCCCCCGTCCCCTCCACCACAGTGAGCCAATTGTGTCAGATGTCACTGGCTGCTCTGTGATGAGCGAAGGAAGGGGTGGATCCCAGCAGCAACACCCCTCCCTTTGCCCTTAATACTTCAAACACCCGTTTCTATCTCAGGTAAGAGAGGGCTGAAGGTGCTGTCGCATCTCCTGGGGACGGGGTGTGCATCACCCCACATTATTTGGTTTTTTAATTTCCTACATTAACCTTGTGTTTGGCCAGTGCACTCAGCAATTACCTGCTAGGCAGGACCCCTCCTCAAGACAGAGCACTTTTGCCCCTAGGCATTGTTAGCCTGAGCTACCCTCTGGGTTGTGTCTAAATTGCTAGGTTTGTGTGCCAGATCCCCTGCTTGCCAGTTCCAAAGGATTCTGTGTCTGCCTCTCAAAATCAAATCTCTTGGGCCTATACCCAGTGTGATCGACCCCTTAGCCAACCCCAATACATCTGTAGAGGCAGAGTTAGGGGACTGCAACCAGTTCGGTCACACTGAGTGCAAAGCCTTGGGAGGCGCTGCAACTACGATACAGTGGTACCTCGGGTTATATATGCTTCAGGTTACAGACTCCGCTAACCCTGAAATAGTACCTCAGGTTAAGAACTTTGCTTCAGGATGAGAACAGAAATCATGCTCTGGCGGCACGGCAGCAGCAGGAGGCCCCATTAGCTAAAGTGGTACCTCAGGTTAAGAACAGTTTCAGGTTAAGAACGGACCTCCGGAACGAATTAAGTACTTAACCCAAGGTCTGCCACTAACATCTTCCCCTCCCTGCGATTTGATTTAGAACCCATTACATTCCGGATTCTATGCTTCCTCCACCTCAATCTTATGCACCTGCACCATTTGCCAACAGGACCATTTAATCAATACGGCCTCCACTATGTGGGAGGGGGAGCTTGTCTACAGTGTTCAAAGGGAACCACTGTCATTTCCCTGCAGATACTTTGGCAGCACGGAAGCCTCATTTGCTAGTGTGATGCAGTGACAAGAGTTTTACAGGGTGTCCTCCCCAGCATCAAGCACAGCAGAGTATTGAGTTTTCAGAGGCCCCTTATGAATGTCAAGAGCCTGAAACTACTACTGTCCATTCAGCTGAGTAGCCCAGGAGTGTGTGGTGTGGCTTGTACCACCACCACTCTTAAAGTGATTGGTAGCCAAGGTGGTGCCTTCCAGATATTATTGGACTCCCACTCCCATTTGTTGTTGTTTAGTCATTTAGTCGTGTCCGACTCTTCGTGACCCCATGGACCAGAGCACGCCAGGCACTCCTATCTTCCACTGCCTCCTGCAGTTTGGTCGAACTCATGCTGGTAGCTTCAAGAACACTATCCAACCATCTCATCCTCTGTCGTCCCCTTCTGCTTGTGCCCTCCATCTTTCCCAACATCAGGGTCTTTTCCAGGGAGTCTTCTCTTCTCATGAGGTGGCCAAAGTATTGGAGCCTCAGCTTCAGGATCTGTCCTTCCAGTGAGCACTCAGGCCTGATTTCCTTAAGAATGGATAGGCTTGATCTTCTTGCAGTCCATGGGACTCTCAAGAGTCTCCTCCAGCACCATAATTCAAAAGCCATCAAATCTTCGGCAATCGGCCTTCTTTATGGTCCAGCTCTCACTTCCATACATCATTACTGGGAAAACCATAGCTTTAACTATACGGACCTTTGTTGGCAAGGTGATGGCTCTGCTCTTTAAGATGCTGTCTAGTCCCAACCAGCATAGCCATTGGTCAGGAATGAGGGAGCTGTAGTCCAACGACATCTGGAGGTCCACAGGTTGTCACCCCCCCCCACGCACTACGTTTCGTTAACTGTGTTTGTGTTCTGATCCATGTATATGATACTTTTTTATGCCAATAAAGGAGATTGATTGATTGCTGGAGAATACTCCCCCGAGGGAATATTCAATGAAATGTCCCTCATCCCTACCTTAATTCACCCATAAATAGGTGGAGAACTGAAGGTGATGGCACCATGTTTTCATATCAGTGTAAGAAGCTGTGGGCTTGACTCTTGCTTTTTCCAGTCCTTCTCTCCATTATTTCACCCAAGGAGTTCAAAATGGCACACAGAAGTTTCCCCTCTCCCCACTTTATCCTCATAACAACCCTGTGAGGTAAGTTAGGCTGAGAGACTGTGGCTGGCTCAAGGTCACTCAGTGAGTTTTCTGGCTAAGAGAGGACTTGAATACTGGCTTCCCAGGTTTACCCACTGCTTTTTTTTGGGGGGGGGGTGCTTCCTCAGCTGCTGGGGAATTCTGCCTTCCCAATCCACTCTGCTCTGGGAGAATATTCAGCAAAATGCCTTCCTTCCAACTTTGCTTCCAGCAAATATGGAGGAGACTTTTGGGAGGCCTTTTTTGCTCAGACTTAGAACATTTCACTTGACTTCACAGAACAGGCAGTAAAGGTATCATGAACAGAATAATTCAGACGGCAAGTCCCCAACCCCTCTTTTCAAATCCAGCTGAGAAAAACAGGAATCAAACTTTATGCTGTATCAAAGTTCTCTATGGCCACGCCTGACAGGCAATGGCAACGTACAGGCCTGAGGCTGTCTTGTCATGGCTCCATGCCTCTTTCCTTCTCTGCCGCCCTACCACATTAACCCAGCACAGTTTGAACCCATTCTGATGCCATTCTGTGAAGTTTTCCCATCCTCCCTTTCCTTCTCTTCCCCTCCTCCCACCCCAGCCCCTTGCCTCTGTGGACTAAGCTTTACTTTACAAAGCTGTAGTGCTCCCAAGAAGATACATATACTTTTCCTTTTCAGGCATCTATGCTGAACCCTTAGGCGTCAAGGGTGGGCCAGGGTGGGGGCAGGGTGCATCACCTTCTCATGATTAATTGTGAAGAGGGTTCACATCAGCTCAGTTCACTGCCAGATTCTGGTGTGGGGTAAAATACACTGCCAGTTTCTCTCAAACTTGGCCATACTGACTCCATCCACAAATATAGCATCCCCTCCTCCACCACTGAGACAATTCCTACTCCACTGGGTAAGGAAGGGCCTGTGGCTCAGAAGACCCACTTGCCACACAAATGAGGAGGGAGACAACGTCCACCAGCAATCTGACAATGGCAAAGACTTTCCTAGGGCTTATTAAACGCTTCCCACATGAATATTAATCTGTTCCAGTGGAATGTCAATGGCTCGCCTTGCAAGGTCATCTCCAAGAACTTGAGGCCCTCAAATGAAGCTAAATGATGGAAGATTCAGGACAAACATTTTTTTAAAAAAAACAAATACTTATTCACACAGCACTTACAGTTACATTTAGGAATACACTCACACAAGAAATGGTATTGGTTACCCATTTTAAGAGGATAAAGCTACTAGCCACAACGGTTATGTTCTATCTCCACTGTTGGAAACAGCGGGAGGAATTCAGCATAGCACTATGGCAATTGTTCTTTCAGTGCAAGATTTTCAGCTTGTCAGATGGAACAACAGCCCCCCCCACCTCTGATGTGCAGTTTTGGGGGTTCTCCTGATCACCCCCCTAACCAATTGTGTGTGTGTTTGTATGTGCAGGGGGAGGGGAAGCCCAACTATGCTAATGGAAGTCCTTGCCCTGGCTTCCTCTAGTGCAGGGGGTAGGCAACCTAAGGCCCGGGGGCCAGATGCGGCCCAATCGCCTTCTCAATCCGGCCCGCGGACGGTCCGGGAATCAGCGTGTTTTTACATGAATAGAATGTGTCCTTTTATTTAAAATGCATCTCCGGGTTATTTGTGGGGCCTAGGAATTCGTTCATCCCCCCCCCAAATATAGTCCGGCCCTCCACAAGGTCTGAGGGACGGTGGACCAGCCCACAGCTGAAAAAGGTTGCTGACCCCTGCTCTAGTGGGACTAGTTACCGTATTTTTCGCCCTATAAGACGCACTTTTTCCCCTCCAAAAATGAAGGGAAAATGTGTGTGCGTCTTATGGGGCGAATGCAGGCTCCTTGGCTTCAGCGATAGCAACGCGAAGCCTCCGAAGCCTGTGCTCCGGAGGCTTTGCGTTGCTTCCGCTGAAGCCAGGAGAGTCTGCTCTTTGAGGCTGGCGGTGGGGGAAAGCAGCGCCTCCTCCATCGCCAGCCCCAGAGGATGGGGGGCAGCGGGAAGGCACGCGATGCCTTCCCGCTACTCTCCGACCCGGCTTTGAGGCTGGCGGTGGGGAAAGCAGCAGGGCGTACACTCTGAGCTGTTTAACCCTGTAAGCTCAGGTTCTCCTCACACACTGGCCTGATCCACATTTGCTAAGGAAGTGACAAAACTAATGAAGAAGGCATGTTGGGCCTGCCACAGGGCACAGAACACCGGCACCCACAACATCACTTGTCACAGTCTCTTTATGCACCTGCCTGCTGGTGCTGCCCTATTCCTCCCCCTCAAAACCCTTCCTATCTGTTTCAGTTGTTCCTGTCACTCCCAGAGGCTCTCGAGTGGCTGCCTGCCAGCTTGCCCCCTGTCTAGCTTGCAGGTTGCCTAACGAGCCCTTCCTGATTACACACTCCACTCATTACCGCCCTAATTCTGCATCACAATTAATTGTGGTAATTAATAAATATTGATTACAGCCAACAATTGGAGCTGATCTCCCTCAGTAATTAAGCATTGCGGAGGTACAAGCCTTTTTCTGTTTCTGACCTTCCTTTCCCCTTCAAGGCTGTGGGAGGCAGCATTTAAAAACCCCACACCCTGAAGGCTGGAGGGTGCCAGGGTGCAAACAAAGCCTTGGGATTTGTTCATCCCCTAACAAGGAGTGTATGGTGTTTGCAGTCAAATAGGCCCAGGGCTGCTTTGGAAAACTGCTCTATGCTTAATAGGCTGCCAACTATTCAGGCCCTTCAGCTAGGGTTGCCAACTTTTATTTCGGGAAGAGCTCTTGTGCCTTTAACAGTTTTATCCGTTGAGCTTGTCATGTAGCTGCTAAAGCCATGTAGTCATACCAGGAGCAAAAGGTCACAATCCCAACTTGGGTTCACAGAATTCTAAATAGGGAATAGAAACCTTATCAAATGGGGAGCACAGGTGTATTCTGAGCACCTTTAAAAGGAGGAGACCCATCCACACACTACATTCTTAGAGGCACACCTGTTCTTAGTGTGCACAAAATAATGTACAGCGTGAAGGTTACATGTAGCATGCAAGGATACTTGCCAAGGGCCCACAATTGGATACAGCTTCCTGTTGAGCATGCACTTGGGTTTGCCTCTCCATAATGTGTGAACTGGACCCAAGATTTGGGCCACCTAATTAATATTTTCCTTGAGTCAGACCCTATCAAGGCTCAGCAGTGGTCTCCCTCCCTCCCATCTATCTATCTGTCTGTCTGTCTGTCTGTCTGTCTGTCTGTCTGTCTGTCTGTCTGTCTATCTATCTATCTATCTATCTATCTATCTATCTATCTATCTCTGTGATAGCCAATTCATGATTACTGCCCATTCTGCCAACTGGCACAATTGTCATAGTGCATCCTGCCTCATTTAGTTCCATTTTCATTTTATTACCCTTAGCTTTCCAAGTACTAATCTTTATGTGTTTACAGTTTTTACTTACTTTCTTGTCCTGGGACTGCAAGCTTGGTCTTTTCATTTTTTTAATTATAAACCATGGAGTTTGTGCATTTGTACCAGAACATTCATAACCACACCTATAAATTTGATGTGGTTGTGCAGGAAAGGGGTGGAGGCCTTGAGACAACAATGTGACACTAGCTGGGCTCCAGAATCAGGAAGTAGCTAGGCTTACCTTTTGTTAAATAATATTTTTTAAAATTATCAAGTCATATCTAGGTTATTGAATGTAAACAGGTACAATGACAGAAATCCATTGTAAAAAAATAACAAGGACAGAGGAGGGATGGGAAAGTGATGAGGAAGTAGGGCAGTACAAGATGTCTACTCAAACCAATCTTAGGGAGGTTTGTACCTCTTTTTTTTTTTTTTTTTTTTTAAATAATTTTTATTACGTTTCTTTTCATAATTTTGACAATTCAATACAATACAGAAAAACCCAAATACAAGAAACAATTTTTGATTTTTTTAACAAAAAAGAAAACCATTGGACTTCCCCACACCTTCCAGATCTGCGTTCTTTGTAGTAGCAATATCAGCAATTTGTTACCTTATTTCAAACCTTGTTGGAACTTTCCATTATTATGTACCCATATTCAGTATATTGTATCTTAACTTTGTTACCTTTTAAAATAAACATAAAATGTTTGATTCACATTGACTTCTTTTCTCATTTGTCATTAATTTTACCATTTGCTTAATCATATTTGCTAAAGCGTAACCTTTCCAAAAACCTGCACTGTCTTAAAGTTCATACAGCTTATAGTATTTTTGCAAATAGTCTTTAAATTTTTTCCAATCCGCCTCGACTGATTCTTCATCCAAATCTCGGATTCTGCCGGTCATTTCAGCTAGTTCCATATAGTCCATCAACTGCGTCTGCCATTCCTCCAACGTGGGTAAATCTTGTGTCTTCCAATTCTTTGCGATGAGTATTCTTGCTGCTGTGGTAGCATACATAAACAAAGTTCTATCTTTCTTTGACACTTTCTGGTCTACCATGCCCAGCAGGAAGGCCTCTGGTTTCTTGGGAAAGGTATACTTAAATACCTTTTTCAGTTCATTGTAAATCATTTCCCAGAAGGCCTTCACTTTTGGGCAGGTCCACCAGAGATGAAAAAATGTCCCTTCTGCCTCCTTACATTTCCAACATTTGTTATCAGACAGGTGATATATCTTAGCTAGCTTGACTGGGGTCATGTACCACCGGTATAACATTTTCATAATATTTTCTTTCAGGGCACTACATGCCGTGAATTTTATCCCGTTGTTCCATAACCTTTCCCAGTCTTCAAACATAATGTTATGTCCGACATCCTGTGCCCATTTTATCATGGCAGATTTAACTGTCTCATCCTGTGTATTCCACTTAAGCAGCAAGTTGTACATTCTCGATAATACCTTAGTTTTTGGTTCTAACAATTCTGTCTCCAATTTCGATTTTTCCACTTGGAAACCAACTTTTTTATCCAATTTAAAAACCTCTTGAATTTGAGCATAGTGTAACCAATCTCGCACCTTATTTTTTAGTTTATCCTTACTCTGCAGTTTCCAGTTGTGGGAGGTTTGTACCTCTTTAATGATGCTTCAACTTTATGTTTTTATGCTAAGCACAACAGAACAGACCAGTTTAAGAAACCCAGTTCAATAGCTGAGAAAAGAAAGCTCATCAACACTCAATGTGGCTTTAAATTTAATTAATATGGATATAGCCCTTTTTGTGTGGAATTTCCTTTTTCTTGTGCCATATGTGAATGACTACAGACTGGCTATATACAAGATCTGCTCATTTACCTTAATGGCAAAACTATAAACTTTATCCCAACATTATCCCAGCTACAGGATATAGGGAACTCTTTTTGATGTGATAGTGCAAGATTTCTTACTTGGATTCTAACATTGTTGGATGTGATATTTCAGAAACCGGCTTTTGTTTTACATCCTGGTAATCTGAACAGCTGATTTACAGTGAATGAAGGCTGTGATTGGTTACGACTTTTTAATGCAATCCCTCATACTAGATTTTGAGATCTTTAGAAAAAAACATAGGAGGTTCTTGTATTAAAGAAAGGAAAAAAGATGGATCTCTATGTGGACCTTGGCTGTGTCTATGATGGATCTTTGCTGGAAGAGACTCTTGTCAATTTGCATCCATGATGTGACTTGGAACTACAAGTGGGAAGCAGCTGCTTTGGACTTGGATTTCTGGCCTTTGAAAATGTAACCTCTTGTACCAATGCAATGGAAGCTTACTGCCTTGTCAAGCCTTGTCACCGCTTGCCAATGTTCATTAGGATCTTGCTTCTCATTCTGGCTTATTTCCATCTGGCCTGGGAGAGCCAGGCCTGCATTGACTGACGTAGGTTGCAACCCGATGCACATTTATTTGGTTTAGGAAAGTACTACATAACACAATGGAATATATTTCTAAGCAAACATCCACCGGAATGTATTGTTAGGGGGCTGTTGCTGGGGGCAACATTTAGTTTAGGATTAAATGTACTCTTTTTTGCTGTTTGGATTGTATTTTTGTCTTTCTATTGTTAGGCCACAGTATGAATTATTAGTGGGTTGTTTAATCTTAGTGCATATTAATGGGAGATGTTTAGCCTTTTAATATTTACATGACTATTAACTATAATGCTTTGAGGTTAGTGAATGATCCTGAAATGTTGGCTGTATTTTATTATGCAAACTTTTCTGATGCTACTGCAAGCTGCTTTGAACATGGTTCACCATGGAAAAGTGGCACATGAGTAAACTACTAAACGGAGGAGGAGGCGGCAGCCAGCTTGCATGTAGTTATTTTTAATTTTCACACTTCTTTAATCCTATGACTTTTTATTTCTGCTTTCTATATTAAACTAGAAAGTTTACTTAAACATACATTTGCTCATTTCTTTTGATATACCATACATCTCCCTGGCCTTAAAATACAGCTGATAAATCATACTCCGATATAGCAAGATGTTCTATGCTACCAAGAACAGTTTGAAGAGATAAGATTATCTCAGGGTCAAATACCAGATTCCGACCTCAATCCAGAGTAATTACTGCACTCTGGCTCTGGTTGGGCCTGCTCTCTGTTCCAATCTGAAGTTGACAGTAACTCTGCTGAAGCCCAAATGGGCAGAATAACATGGATTCACTGAGTCCAGCATTCTTTAAAACAATCTATCACATGTAGCTATAGATTAAGCACACATAAGGCATTTACTTGGGTAGGGTCCCGTGAGTTCCCAGGTCATTTTTTTGGGGTGGGGGCCGGGGGTGGGGGTGGAGTTGTTAACCTTGAATATTGGTTCCTACACATGCATTTGTACATCAGTGTGGTTAGGCCATGGATTGTTAGCAGAGAAGTACCACGTGAGGAAGATGCAGTGACTTCAGGTTGTTGGGGTTCCTGTATGGATCATGAGGGTGGCCATTTGTCCTACTTTAAAGTCTTCTCTCTGAAGGCACTCTCTGTTGGAAGGGTTGTCCACTCCGTCCCCAGTTTAAAGCTGAATAACTCTAGGAAGCGAGCAGGGGCGCTGAAATTGTCCGTCAACAGTGAGCATGTGAGTGGCAGACTGAGCAGACACACATGGCCTTCCCCACCATGGCAAGATGCATCGTATTTCTTTAAATTCCAGTAATGATTTCTAAATCTGCATCTATGCTTAAAGCTGTTACCCTAGCATAGATAAGTACTTTAAATGTGCCATGAATCTCTTAAACGTTTGAGCCTGTCTGTTTCCCTTTCCACAGCTATTACAAACTCCAGCTGTGTTGGTGTTGGACCGTGTCTGCAAGCACAGGAAAAATAGTTGGACTTCTTTCCTCTCATGCCCATGGCTATGTTCCAAAATCTCTCACCAATAGCTGCCTTCTGAAGAATATATACATATAAATATTGGAGGTGGTAATCACCCTTAGTTTGGCCAAGTGAGGAGAGAGATGATGCCCCCGAAACAACAAAAGGATTTCTGACATAAAAGCACAAATGTTCATGTGAAAAAGAGAGGAAGTGGGGTGCAAATAATGGTGGAAGAGAGAATTCAGAGTAGGCTGTGGCACTTCCTTGCATGATCATGAAAAACAAAGAAGCCTTAAACTGCTGATCTGAATACCCTTATTAGCAAAATTTTCAGCCAAGCCTGGACTTATTTCAAAGTTCAGCAAAACCAGCCTGTGCTCATAGCACCAAGTTTCCAGTTAGTCAGCAGGTGGCAGCACTTGCAAGGAGATGGCAGCTGTCTATTTACATATTATAGAGTGACTAAGATTTGGACAGATTCCCTCCAACCCCCCCCCCCCAACTTCCAAACCCTCATGGATTATGATTGTACATTGTGTGTATAAGGAATGTCATGCTTAAAATTGCTGGTTTTAAAATGGCTGCACACACTTATTTCACTTGCGTGGAGCTGCATTCATGTGGCTCCCTGTCACGAATGGTCACTTAAAACATGATTGTGTCCACCACATGTATCCACCTTGCATATTCTTAAATTATAAAAAATGGCCCTCAGCCGCAGTCACTGGCCCAATGGGTAGCCCCTATCTGGAGTGTGTCTACCAATCACTGAGCCGTTGCCACTGCACACCTGGTTGTTCAGCTAGGGCTGGACGTTGCGACTGAAGTCCAGAGCCACACAACACAACCACCCAAAGAGCAGCTGATGGAGGCAGAAGTAAACAAGCCCAGCATCAGCACCTAGGCTGAGATAGACATACAGGGGCCCACCAGGCTGACGCTGGTCACAACATTCTCTTTTTGTTTTTAAAAACATTGTACTGTCAGGGGGCAGTCATGATTACAGATGATCATCTAATTATTTATTTACTTAAAATTTATGTTACCCCTTTTTGCAATGAAATGGTGCACTTATTCCCAAGCAAATGTGTTTAGCATCAAGGCAGCAGAAGAAAAGCACCATGTTATTCTGTAGTGCTATGATTTTAGTGTTGTTGTTTTTAAAAATGTGCAACTGCACATGCTGTAAGAATTCCTTCTTATAATAGGGTTGGCAAACTGGTCTTTTCATTTGGATTTTTTTTTTTTTTTTTTTTTTTTTTGCTCTAACGTATCAGAAATGTAGAAGCTGTTTCAAAGCACAGAATGGTGCCAAGGAGGAAAAATATTGTGTGCTTCACAACTGAAGTAAGGCATAGCCTTCTAAAGAGGAGGGGGCGCTAAGAAGACTAAGTCCAGGATCTTGAATTAGACAGGGCCACTGTACACACTACCATTGCAGCCAAATCCCCGGGAGCCCAAGGAGGGGGAAATGTCATTTCGCCAATAACCTAAGTGTTTGCAACAGTGTCAACTTCTTTGGAATAAGCGGGTGCACTGACAAAATATGAGGTCTTTTAGAGTCTGCTTCCTATTTCAGTACTCTTTGGTTCTAGGGTCCACTTCTCCTTACTGAGGAATTCTACATTCATGTGCACTTTAAATTATGTATATAACCTTACACAGGGGGAAGTGTCTAAAATGGGACAAAGTAGTATGCCAGAAGAGGTCAGTCTGCAAGGGATATGTAAGAGGGAGCACTGATAAGTTTATATCTATAGGGTACAGGTTCTTATTGTCTGTGGTAGTGATGCCCAAGTGCATGTACATATGTGTTGAGAGAAATAGCTCTGTTTCTGTATATATTTGTCTTTGGCGGGAGGGGTAATGGCCAGTGTTGTATTGTGCCCATGCTGGTGAGACACCTGTATATGAATGCATTTTGTTTCTGGATTGAAATGTGAGACTAAAATTGTCTCCTTCTCTGATGAATACTTGGGGCCTGTCTGCTCTAAGGGGCAGCCATATGCTTCAGGCATGAGGGTTAAGTGAGGGTTGCCATCTTTTGTGTCGACAAGTTGCACATCACAAGCACCTGCATGGCTTTCAAGAAATCAACAGGTGAGCTTTTCCTTATCACTGCATGTTTGTGCTGTACTTGTTGAATTGTGACTGTCATAGACGCAGGGATTCTGTCCACAAAAAAGGCTGGCAAACACATGGTGAAGGATATATTAGTTTTGTAGGTGAGGGTTATCAGTATGGCAGGCAGCAGGGTAGCAGTGTGTGTGAGGAACAGCTACATGCGCCTGTTCTGGCGCCAACAACGCTCCTGCCCATGGCAGCTGGATGTGCTTGTTGTGTAGGGTGATGTGTCGTGTGCGACAGAGAAAGACCCAGGGGTCTCCTAAGGAGATATCTGTGTATGAGTCTCTGAGAGTGTGGAGTAGCCGTATGTGTGTGGCTGTGCCCGTCTCAGTGAATGTGTTCCTTGCTGAGATTTATTGCGCCTTCCCTGATACCATCGGGCCCTTCACACAAGGGCAGCTTTATATTAGTTTTTCTCACAGCTGAGGACGGTAGTTCCTGGCTCTGCCGGGCGAGAGGAAATGTCATTTTGCTGGGAGCTTCTGCCTAATAGGTTGATTTAACCCTGCCAATGTGCAATGTCTGTGGCAGCCGTGCCTACCCAAACATGGCCTCATGGCTGGGTGGAAAGTGGGCCAGTTATAATGGGGGCAAGTGGGGAGGGGTCAGCTGCACTGTGTGTGAGATGGGACAGTTGACATAGCTTGTGACTAACCTCGAAATTAATTTCCCCCCTTTCAGCTCTATGCCTGTACAGTGCTTAGATAAGCCTTGAAAGCTCTAAGAATCCTTGATTCCTCCCCCTGAAAAAAAACCCCATTACCCCTCCCCTCAGCTATATAGCTGTTGTCTTGATGTTGATATCCTTTCTGTGATGTTCAAATACTAGGGGATTTTCTTTCTCCGTATCCATCCTTGCTCTCCCGTGCTGGTGTTGAAAGTCCCTGTGATTATGGAAATATTGAGAAAGAGGCATATTTTCTTCCCCAAGATGGTGGGGAGGCCCTTCCTTAATTACCCAGGAATTGTGCAAAGTGTCTATATTAAAGGGGGGTGGTGACTGCATCAATAGGTGTTGGGATGGAAACAAACTGAGCTCAGCAACAGACGTTCTGCAAAGCATGGGACTGGGCTCAGTCTAGATGCTTCAGAGATAGCCACTGGGCAGTCCAACTATGATCCATTTGCCATTGCTTAGTTTGAGGAAAGTCTGTGGATAAAATGGCACCCCCTTAAATACTCCTTTTGATGGCGTCTCCAATTTGAGCTCACTTTCATTTTCCAGTGTTACTGAAAGCCCAATTATTTGCATGGTGAGTGAAAAAAATACTTTACTGGGTCCAAAGGTCCAGGGAGGCCTAGTCTGAGGGGCGGAGCGGGGGGGGGGGAGATTAGCTTAACTGAGGATCACACTTGGAGGTGGTTTATGCAAACTATTCACCAATATCTATAAAGGGCGCCCACTTCTCCTATGATCTCATGAGATCCACCTCTGAAGGTTTTCTGGTAGTTCCCTCATTGTGAGAAGTGACGTTACACGGAACCAGGCAGAGGGCCTTCTTGGCAGTGGCACCCTCCCTGTGGAACGCCCTCCCATCAGATGTCAAGGAGATAAAGAACTACACAACTTCCAGAAGACATCTGAAGGCTGCCCTGTACTGGGATGTTTTTAATGTTTGATGCTTTATTATTCTTTTTATATTTTGCTGGAAGCCACCCAAAGTGACTGGGGAAACCTAGCTAGATGGACGGGATCTGAATATGATGATGATGACGACGACAACGATTTAGAACCAATCAGTAGAAGAGTTAGAACAGAACAAGCAACATCCTGAACCGTGGAGGGTGGGAATTGTATTTCCTTTTCACAGGCAGGATGAGCCAAGATGGTGTGGCAGCTGACTGCCAGGAAGGACAAACATCATATTAATCAGGGACATGGAGATTCCATGGACACTGGCAGCCAGTACTGTGGAGCGGATTGACAGGCCTCAAAACATATGGGAGTAAGGCTTCTCATCTCCAGAAAGCATATGGACAAACTAATACTAGATCCCCCAGACATCAAGCAGCGGCTAAAGGGAACTTCTCACCCTTGGGGAAAAGGAACCTACAAACCTGAAAGAACACCAAATGATCTTCCAGTTTTTCAAAACAGACAAAGCCTTTTGTGAGGGAGAGAAGGGGGGCCCATGGGACAAGTTTATACAGGTCCAGAGAAGTGATGTTTGGGTACCAGTGTCCGCCAGGGCCTGTGGAACTAGGGTTGTCAGGACACAACCTGGAGATCTGCTCTGACGCAGTGCAGCCTGTTTATCAGGAAGGAAGACCCACTGAGCTCAACGGCACTTAGACTCAGGTAAGTGTGCATAGAATTGCAGTCTTAAATTTCCTGAAGCAGCAGGAAGCAAGGCAGCTGCATTTTCTCTTATCCGTTCCTCCCACCGCCCTGTTGTGCATGTCCCCTGCCTCCCCTCGCCTGCTGTAATGAACAAGATTTCAGGTGTGCTGCGCAGCAGGTGGAGGAAGGCAGAAGCAGGCAGGATAAACCATCACTGCCCCATCCCCAGAGGCAGCGGCAAATGGAAAAGTGGGCTTCAACCTGGCAACTCTGTGGTGGCACTCATTGCCATGGGGCATGAAGATGTGAAAAGCAATTTCCTTTGCTTTGTGGCATGTTCCATATTCCCTTTTATCAGTGCTCTTGCATGTCTTTATTTTAAACTGTATTTATTTTCTTTTACGATTTTCTTAAAAGCATTTGTCTTCTCACTGTTCTACCAGGGCAATCAAGGGGGCTAATGGTTTTTTAAAAAGATACACACAATAACAAACCAACCAACCAACAAACACTACACATTTCCACCTCCCAAAATTTTAACAAGGGTGGCCTACCATAAAACATAATTTTAAAACAACATAATAAAGTCAGAATAATTTTAAGGGAGTGATCCTAAACTCTTGAGGAGGGCAGTAAAGGGGCCATTGGATGCTGTGGATTTCCCTCTCTGCAGGTGGAAAGTAAGATCCACAGGTGGAGATCTCCTTGTTGCCATGGACAGTGGGAAGCTGCACCACCACTGCTTTGTCTGTGGTCCTGCGTGAGTGGAACAATGGGATGTGTTGGCTGTGATCTTGGATTTGCAGGGTCCAAAACTTAGCATCCCTGATACCTCCAGGAAAGGGGGGGGGACCACCCAATGCCCATGGGAAGAAAAAAAAGTTAAAAACCAGGAGAGGGTGGGGAGAATCCTGGAAAACCCACCTCCAAACCTTCCAACTCTACAATTCTATGGTTCTACCTGGCCAGAGTGAACCAGCAGAGCTGTGGATGAAGCAGATGTTCTGTTGTTGATCTCCAGATCCTCTGTAAAACTGTTTTCTAGTCTAAATGCCACTTTGACCTTTAATGAAGGGTTCAGATGGGCCACTCTAGGAAGAGAGATCCACAGAATACAGTATGTGCCGTGACAGAAAAAGCCCAACTCATGTCTAATCTGTTTTTCAACTAAGCAGAGCACAAAGCTGAGTTTCTCCTGTGGGTCTCAGAATATGCTGGAAAGTGCATGACTGAAGGACAGACCATGCACCATGTGGGGACAGCAAAGAGGTTGTGTAAAGCATACAAACATGTAGCAGCAGTTTGTTCTTCCAAACTTGTGGACTACCAAACTGAGATGTCTGCCAAGAGCTTCACAGCCCTGTCCTGCCTTTAGCAGTCTGAAGAGCCCCCTTCATGACATGTGAATATAAAGTAAAGTTAAAGGGACCCCTAACCATTAGGTCCAGTCATGACCGACTCTGGGGTTGCGGCGCTCATCTTGCTTTGCTGGCCGAGGGAGCCGGCATACAGCTTCCGGGTCATGTGGCCATCATGACTAAGCCGCTTCTGGCAAACCAGAGCAGCGCATGGAAATGCCGTTTACCTTCCCACCGGAGCGGTATCTATTTATCTACTTGCAGTTTGATGTGCTTTCGAACTGCTAGGTTGGCAGGAGCAGGGACCGAGCAACGGGAGCTCACCCCGTCACGGGGATTCGAACCGCCGACCTTCTGATCGGCAAGTCCTAGGCTCTGTGGTTTAACCCACAGCGCCACCTGCATCTCTATGTGAATATACGGACATCTAAAAATGGGGCCAGGTGGCATATCTGATGCCAGAGGCAGGAGTGTGCCCCCCCAGTGTACTCGTATGATGCCCCCTTTATGCGAATACGGGGTATAAGCAGGCCGCAAAAGGAGGTTTATTAAAGGATTAGTGTGCAACTGTACCTTGCCTATGTGTTGCACTCAGCTTGCAAGCTTACCTAGGGGTACCACATTTGTATAGGGTTCATTCTGCAAGCTGCTTTTGGAGGAGTGGGGGAGCACCTAGCTTAGTTGAAGGCAAACACATCATATGAATATATGAACTGAATTCTGATGAGGAGGCAGTAACACACCCAGAAAAAGAAGAGCATGGTACCTGCTAGAGACAGAGCCTGCTAGAGATGTGAAGGCCTGGAAAACACCCGGAAAAAATGTGTGTGGGGGCCCCTAAAATTGTGAAAAATTCTGGAATAATCGGGGGTGGCACCTCCCCCAAATTTTCCATCCCCTGGCAGGGGGATTAGGACAGGATTGCCTGCTGGCCCATGGGTGAGAGATGAGCCTATGAAACCTGAGCATGGCGGAGGAGAGGGAGGGTTTACAACACTACATTTTGCGGTGACACCCATTGTGAACAGTTCGGATGCTGGCAGAGATTGATGAGTTGCAGCGGATGCACTTGAGTGCAGGACATGAGTGGGGGCACAGGGTCGGGGGCAGGGCTTTTCTCCTTTAACATCTTCATTAACGACCCAGGGAGGAGAGCAAGCAGCAGTAATGAAATCTGCCTGGCATTAAATCAAGGGGTGTGGATGGTCCAGGGCAGGGCAGGTGTCAGGAAGCGCAGCGCTTGGGGAGCTGCAGCAGAAAGATTTATGGGCAGGGAATGGCCAGGGGAAATTTATGTCCGACAAGGGCAGCCCATAGATCCAGGGAGCTTGGCAGGTGAGAGGGAGGGGGCTCAGGCAGAAGAGGGGAGACAAGGGATGTGGAGAAACAAACCTCAGGGTTAGCAGTTGGAGAGTGTGGTAGGTGGTGGAGGTGGAGGTGAGGGGTCTATACAGCTAGGGGGAAGCCATTGTTAAGACGCATGAAGGAAAAGCAGGTTATGGAGGGAATAGGCTAAAAACTGCCTAACTGTGGGCACCTGGGACTAGGGAGTGTCCCAGGGGAGCAAAGACAAATGTGAGGGACAACAATAGAAATGAGAGCACCTGAGTGTACGAGGACAGGGGCCTGGGAAGCTGAATATGACAGAAAAGTAGGTCAATGAAAGCCTGATATATGTGGAAAGAATGGCCTGGAGGCTCTGAGTGTGAGGGGAAAATAAGATCTAGGTCAGGGGTGGGGAACCTCAGGCCCATGGGCCAAATATGGCCCTCAAGGCCTGTCTATTTGGCCCTTGGGACTTATTGCAGGCCACACCACCTCTCCACACCATACCCCTCTCCCCAGGCCACACCCCTCAATAGTCCTGCTCTACACCCTCTTTGAGTGCTTTTGCCAGGATAGAATAGATTAGTAAGGGGCGTAGACTGGGGAGTCCTGAGGGATGGATAAGAGGTCTGGAGGGTCATATTCAGACCCCAGGGCAGAGGTTCCTCATTTGATTTTAAAGGATGATGATGGTGGTGGTGGTGAGGTATGTCCAAAATGCAAAGGGAAACACAAATGGGGTACCACCATATTCAGAGTTAGCTGGCATCTCTGTGGCTAGAGTTCTCTGAGAAGAGGCACTGATTGTTAAAGCACTCTGCAAATTGTAGCTCTATGAGGGGAATGGGTCGCCTAACAACTTTCTCAGCCTTAGCAAACTACAGCTCCCAGGATTATTTTGGGGAAGTCAAGACTGTTTAAAGTGGTATGATAATGCTTTAACTGCGTAGTGAAGATGGGGCCAAAGTAAATTGGCAAAAGCATGTATAGATATAACCCTGATCATTCTAAATTTTTGAAACTGGAAGGCTAAGATAGGCCCTTCTCTATGGAAGCAAAATAGACTGCTGTACCCACGCACCACCCAACAGCTGGCCCTAATATTTCTCCCTGGGGACCTTCATTTCTGCCCCTTCAGTTTATCTGTGCTCTTTTTCCAGCTCGCAGTCCAATCCCTCATCTCTCAGTGACCCCTGTGCTGGTCTCTTGCCTCTGTTTCCATCAGAGCTCTAGAATGTCTGGGATTCCCGCCTGCTGTGTGCCAGGGAGACCCCATTAGCAGGGTAATTTCCTGACGAGATCCCTCATTTCCCTGCTCTACGAAGCCGCTGCTGCCAGTGCCACCTCGGCTACACTCTGACCTTGACAGAAATAGCTCAGCTTTTATATCATCCGCCATCATCAAACATTCTCTCAGCCCCGGCGGGGGTTTTCTCTTCTTTTCTCCAGAGCTGCTAACCCCACTCTGCTGGTGACGGCGTCCACTGAAGATGAAAAGGAATGGGAGACATGGGAACCTGCCTTCTGAGTCATTCTGAGATGTGACGAGCAGGGCAATCTTTTCCCACTGTTCTCTGCCACGGCTAGCACCCAGCTTGCCCAAGGGAAGCCTCGAGCCTAAATGGGTGAATTCACTGGGTGAATAGAGGAAAGGAAGCTTAGCCTGAGGAAGAGCACTACTGAGAAGCACTAGACCCAGGCTGGCACTTCCAAGGCCCTTTTCTGTGATCTCGGGTTACTCCATGAGGATGCAGAATCAGTGGACTGCTTTGTCCTCAGTAGTAGAGTTCCCTGTTTCCCACTTCATCTCAGCTCTACACATACACCAAGTGAAATATGCAAGCCAACAAGAAATGACCAATCCCCACCAATAGCATATGAATTGATATGGTTAACCTGATCCAACAACACCCCCCACTACACACCAACAAAACACACTGCAATTAACCAAATGAAATCAACCAAGACCTCTGGTCTCTTGCATCGCTAGCAAAAATAAAGTAACCACTCACAATGCACTGGCATAAAAGCTTTGCTCATATACTATGTGAAATAATAAAATTTTACTATTCCCTCATTTCCTCCCCTCTCTCTTCCCACTTCTCTTACCTCACAAACCCATATTGCTTGTAACAATAACATTTCACCACAAATGCTACAGATCTGTATGTAAGATTCTATGACTTGAAAACAGGCTTTGTATGTACAGTGGTACCTTGGGTTACAGACACTTCAGGTTACAGACGCTTCAGGTTACAGACTCCGCTAACCCAGAAATAGTACCTCGGGTTAAGAACTTTGCTTCAGGATGAGAACAGAAATCGCGCGGCGGTGGCACAGCAGCAGTGGGAGGCTCCATTGGCTAAAGTGGTACCTCAGGTTAAGAACAGTTTCAGGTTAAGAACGGACCTCCAGAACGAATTAAGTTCTTAACCTGAGGTACCAATGTACTACTATTACCCAAGTAAAATCCTTTAATTTAAAAGAAAAGAAATGGCAGCTCCTAGATCAGGGGTAATCAACATGGTGCCTTCCAGTTGTTTTGGGCTACAATTCCCACCATCCCTGAACTTTGGCCATGCTTTGGGGGACTGATGGGAGTTCAAGTCCAAAATATTTGGAGAGTGCCTTGTTGGCTATTCTTGTTCTAAATTAAGTATCCTTAATTATATACTGCTGACAGAGAATGACATATTAACATATGAAGCTTACATACAGGGGCATCTTGCCCACAGAGGCAAGTGGCGCGGGGCACCAGGGTGCCAAGGAAGAGGCGGAGGCTGGATGCAGCGCCTCCCGGCATCAGCTTGCTGCCCTCACCCACCTCCGCCATGCACCAGGAGGCTCCGCCTGCCGTGGCCACCACGGCACGGGCGCCAGGGAAGAGGCAGAGGCTGGGTGCATCACGGTGCCTCCCGGCATCAGCTCGCCGCCCTTGCCCGCCTCGGTGAAGCAGCCCCGCGGCTGGAGCCTCCACCTCTTCCCTGCCGGAGGAGCCGCCCTCCAGCCGCTGCCCGCCTCCTCCAGCCCTGCAAAGCTGCCAGCACTGCAAAAAGGTCGGCAACTCTGGGAAACAGGGGTTTCTCCAGTCTCAGGCTGGTTGAGATGTTTTTTAAACAGCTAGTGGCAAGGATTGACCTGTAACCTTCCACGCCAAGGCTGGGGAACCTGTAATCCTCCAGATTTTGTTGGACTGCAGCTCCCACCATCCCCAACCCTGACTGTGCTGACTGGGGCTGATGGGAGCTAGAGTTCAACAACACTGAGGTGGCATGGGGAGGGTGTCCCCTCACCACTGTTATCTACTCAAAAGCCATGTGCTATACTATTGAACTACGCCCCCTCTCTCAAGCAATGTCTCTTTCTTGGTGGATGGATACAAATGTGACACCCTAGTAAATAGGTTTATGGGACTCACCATATCCTTTTTGTACATGTCACAAATGAGAAGGCTATGGGGCGGGGAGGGGAGCAGTTGGAGAACAGGCAGTGGCAGAGGATACAGAGCTCACTCAAATGTATGGAAATAATCCCCTTGAGGTCACCCCAAGGGGCACACTACTGAATGGTGTAATTAATCTGTGAGCATTTATGTGCTATCTCCGTGATTAGGCTGTCTTTCCAAAGGCTGCCTGAAAGACTAGTACATGTGGATTCAGTGACAGTTTCGCTCCAAAGCACTTAAGGGTTTTACTGATGCATATGCGTGTACAGTGTAGCAGAGAACTGGAACCTCAAGTGCTACCAATCAGAGCCAAGCACAAAAGACGTACAGATTTAAAGAAAAGGATGCCTGTTATCACATTTTGAGCCTAGGAATTTGTTTTTAATGAGTTCACAGTTTTTTTCACACAAAACTCCACTCCTGCATAGCTTTCCTCTGTTTTGGGAGCCACACTGAGAGGGGAAAGTTGTTTTGTTGTGCTCACCACTTTACATTAGAGCCCTGGTAGGGAACCTCCTGCCCGTGGGCCTAGTTAGCCCTGTCAGGCCTCAGAGGTTGGCCTGCGAGGTCATTTTGGGTCAACCACGACCCCTTTTTCCATACCTGGCTTCATATGAGATAGCTGTTGTGAGGCTCCTCATAACTTGGATCACCTGCAGCCCTGGCACAGATACTGGCCAGCCTACATGGAAATGAGCTCATGGCAAATTAGCTCAATTGGCAGCCCTGAAAGCTGGAACCCGTTCATGTTTCTTCCAGGATTTTGTTACAGCTGCTGTACCACTTGTCCAGTCCCTGGATGTTCAGGAAAAGTCTTTCCTACCACACTTGCATGCCAGTATTTCTGCAGCCTCGCTGCCAGTTCTCACTGCATGATCTTCTCTCTCTCCAAGTCATCTTCCAACCATCTTCACTACCACCTGGCTACCAAACTCATCAACTGAATGGCATGGCCTACAACGCTTCACACAGGAGAAAGAGCCTAAAGCAGCCAAATAGTCCTCCCTACACACTGTGTTGCATCCTATTCCCAAAGGCAGGTTAACACAGGGAGAATTTGTGGGTCAGTGGTGGACTTTGGGCTCTTGATTTACAGTGGCAGCCTTTGCCACTTGCACTCTGTTCTACATCATTGTTACGGTACCACCTGCGGCGCTGGTGCCCAGTGAAGCCGAACTGGTCATGCTACCCTAAAACCCCCTCTGACCCGGTTATCCCAGGGCCCCAAAGGTTCTCTAGGCACCAGGAACGTGTGGTTTCCTGTCTACGGATGCCGCACAGAGATTGGGGGCTGAAGAGGAAGCGCACGCAGCATCCATGAAAGCAGCCGTGGAAATCAGAAGCCGTGCCTGCTAAGTGAGAGTGCTGAGCCGGAGTCACACAAGTGCCCGTTGCCAAGGGAGACGGCCCAGGGAGACGGGGACACTAGCAGAAGTTTCAACTTGTGTAAGTGGCAAAGTCAGAGCAGGGGCACGGCCTGGACATCAGCTCCCTCAGCAAAGTCAGTGTCCAGCAGAGATGGAGCTCCTAGCTGTCAGAGCTTTTTCTGACTGTCCCATATGCATCTCTCTCTCTCTCTCTCTCTCTCTCTCTCTCACACACACACACACACACACACACACACAAATCATATTCATCAAATGCCCTTTCTTGCAGTCCATGGATCTCCACAGTTTCAGTCTTCCTCTCCCCCTCCTCCTGAAGTCCCCCCTCTCTCCTCCTTCCCAGCTGCAACTCCCCTCCCCTCCTCCAGAATGTACACCAGCATGCATACCGACATCCTCCACCTGTTTGCTCCATGAGGGAAACACAGCGCAGATACCAGCATCCTATTGCTGTTGGCTTGGGATATTAGATCCGTTTGGATTCAGCAATTTCAATTCATTTCAAGCCTGATTTTGCAGCAATTTTCTGACCCAGTGGGATAGGATTTCGCTTCTGATACCTCCTTCCCTCCCTCTCACTTGCCTTCCCCCTCCCTTTCCCTCCTCGTCCTGAGCCCCTTCCCAGACAACTTGAATTTCATCTTGCCCCTGCATACTGCATGCCTCTTACACTTGTGGCACAACAGCCTCTCATCCACGGGCCCCTGCTGCTTTTAATCAGCTGCCAGACCAAACAGCCTACTTCAGACCCTGAGCTGGAATTGGCTCAGCTCCTGCCTTTGCCTTGGATCTCCAGGCCTCCTGTTCTCTTCTACCACCAGCAGCTGCCTTGTAGGGTCACCCACTTCACCATTTCTCTCATCCACTCTCTGGCCTTTGCCATTTCTTAGGGATGCCACCGTATCCATGTCTGACTACAACATACAGGACATGTTCCTCTGCTGCTTGTTCCTGGTTTCAGTTAACTTGTGCCAGTGGTTGCAGCTCCACTGCAGACAAATTTGCTCCACTGAGCCATTTGTAACATGGCTGCTGCTACAGAGAGTGCTTCCCATTGCTTGATCTGGAGCTGACTGCTTTGCACTGGTGAGCCCCTGGCAGGCAGGTCCCCAAACAAGGCAAGAGTGGCTCAACACCAATAGGAAGGGTGTCACTCTTGAACTGGTCACTGGTTCGTACTGCTTGGTTCTGAAAGGCCAGGCATGTGCAAGGTTTGGAAGCCAGGCTAGGTTTTCTGTTAGAAGCATTGGATGTGATTAAGGGGCAGAGGGAACAGCCTTGTCATTTGGGGTCTAAAGCAAGCCTTTCCTAAAACAAGCTTGTATGAGCATAGTCACAATTTAAGTCCCAGAGCTGTTTCCAAAAAAGACCCCATCCCTCCAGTATGCCTCCTGATCCCTGATTTACCCATAACACTGTGTCCATTGCTGGCACCAGAGAACCCAACCAGATGGCACCCATGCCCTACTATTAAATATTCTCCTCTCCCCCACCCCAAACCCCTGCATTGGCAAAGATCTGAACTAGGAGCCTTTACCATGCCTATCATCCTGCCACCAGAACAGAAGACATCCCATTGAGATTCATGAACCAGAAATCCCTGCAGTGCGGGAAACTCTTTGTGCATGAAGTGTGGAAGAAAAGTGATTGAGACAGCATGGAAAGGTTGGGAGTAATGAGAGGGTGGAATGGGACTAATTCTGCAGAAGCAATGACTGAGAGCATAATATTGTAGTGGCTGAGAGGATAAATATGTGAGTTGGAGGGTTCCTGGTTCAGATTTCACCTCAGTGGGTGAACTTGGGAAAATCACTCAAGTTTCAACCCTAACTTGCCACCATTTGCAATATGGGGAGAGAAAAGAGTTGAATTAGATGAGTGTTATCTGTTTTTGGAAGAGTTATTAAAAAACAACTGTGGGAGAACACAATCAGTATAGGCACCGTGGTACATGGGGTTTAACCTTCCTATCTTACATATGAGCTCCACCACAAGAAATAACACATTATTTGGCAATCTCACCCCCCTAGCAAATAGTAAGGGGTTAGAAGTCTTCCACCTACCTGAGAGTAAGCATGTTTATGATCTGCCTGGCTTGTTTAGCTGCATGCTAGGTGTGGGCAGAAGGTAGATCAGGATCTAATGGAAGGTCTCCGAGAGATTGGCAAGGGTATCTGAATCCCAACTGTTTAAAATCGGCAGCTGCAAAATGACACCCGCCCCACCCGCCCCCCAGTTAGAAAATTTTGTATGCTGGTGAAGGTGTTCCAGGAATGGCTTACTGTACGGAAAGACTGTGAACTCAGTTCAGTTCTTCACTGCAAATTCCTGGGCTCAGAACTCTTTTAATTCTTTGAGTATATCTTTTGCACCTGGTTCTGGTTAATAGATCTTGGAGTTATAGTTAAAAGAAAAAAAAGAGATCTCCTATGCCTGACGTTCCAATGCTGGTGGCATTGTGTTATAGAGAACAGCAACTCTGAGAGGACAGCTGGAAAATGGGGTATTAGGAAGTGAAGGGACTGGTGTTCAGTCCATTTGGATGGCCAAAAGTCAAGGGTGGTTTTTTTAGAACTGATGGTGTACAAAATAAATGGTTAAATGAGGACCTGTGGTGTTGATCAAAGCTTCTCCCTGCTCCCTTTCAGAGCCTCCTCACCTGTTTGAGGGGGGGATTTTTTCCATCCTCAAGTACACCAGATTGTCAAAGAGACTATTCAGGTATCTGTATCAGCTGGCCTTCTTTCCTCTCTCTGTAGCCATTCACTCACCCCTTCCTCCCATTAAAAACCCTGCAGTCCGATGACATAAAGGACTCTTGTTCCATGGCGTTTTGGTTCAACTTCTGCTGGGCAGAGAGGCTGTGGCTGGATAGGATGGCAGACCCTGCCTAATTTTCTGAACTATGTTACTATGGAGCCCAAGTCATACTCTTTTTACATAAATTTTGCATGAAATTTATTTTAGGGCTTGTTAACACTTTTACTGGCTTTTGTGCCTGAGCAACAGGACCACTGCCTAGCCTTGGATGAAAGCCTGGGGCAATTGTTTCTTAATCCCAAGAAATTTGTACCCCAATGATATAACGCTAATTAATCCTCCCTAGCCACCCTGCTGAGTTGCACACAATTAATTTAATTTGATTCAAAGATATATTCTTGGCAAAAGCAAGTATACATGCATTTAGGAAGCAGAGCACTTAGGAAGCATAGCTGAAGCTGAGTAGAGATTCAGCTTGTTTTGGATGCTAGTCCCGAGCAACAACAAAAAAGTGCCCCCAAGAATGGGCAGGGTGCCTTCCATAGTACATTTCTGGAACCTTTTTCAGAACAAGTGTGGTGATGTCATCAAATGAGTGAGGTGATAACAACTATTTCAAGTTTGTGACAAATCAGCATAAAGGACTCATCCACACTTTGCTTTTCCCGTGCCTAAAAATCACGGGTCCGAGAGGTTTGCTACTTGTTCCATGCTTTCAAGGCAGGGGTCTGAGCAGTTTTCTGTTTGCTCCACTTCTTTACCACTGAATCGGAGCAAATGTCAATCCCAGAAAGCCTGATTGATGTTTGCTTTGACTCAGCGGTAAAGAGCAGGTTTCTTTGGGAGAAAGTGGCGGGACAAGCAGAAGTGTGGATGAACCCTTGGAGAATGAAGCAGAGTTGGAGACTTCTTTTCTCTCCTTTGATGGAGTTCTTACTTCAAGCTAGCAGTTTAAATGGCAACAGTTCTTTCCAAGATCGTTTGCATTTCCATTTAAAAGTTCAAGATTGCCTTTCAGCTCGATGATGGTCTTTTGATACAGCTCAATGTGTTTAACAGGTTGAACCTATGCAAATAAAAAGCAAAGTACATCTTACTCCTTGGAAACTATGCATAGCCATCATGCTCATCCTAAGGAATTGGATATTATGCTACATACTGCTGTTCTCTGGTGTACGCATCTGTGTGAACTGATCAATTTACCTGCCTGCATATCTCTTGTGGGGCTGTTGTGATGAGCTCCTGCACTTGAAACATTTAGCATTACACTATGGAACTCTTCCCCTCATGACTAAGAAAGTAGAGCTGAGACAGCTGCGGTGCACCTGGCAATGGGAAGCAGGGTTTCCCTGGTCAGAAAGCATGGCTTCCTGGCTCCTTGGAGCACCAACATCTCTTCTTCAAATAACTAAACCTTGTTTCTTATGTGCTTGCCAGGGTAGGGGGATAAGGAAGAAATCAAGATTCTGCAGCTGGGGTCTGAATCTCTTTGGTCCACCCTTCATCACTGTTTACACAGCACGGTGCCAGCTCTCTTTCTTCTCCTGAGACCAGTTTTCTTTGTCATTTTTTGCTTGAGGAATTCACATGCAGCAGCATCCTTCTACATCTCTTAGCTTATCAGTTAGCCCTCCTCTTTGTTTTCCAGGAGAAATCATAGCACATTTGATGGCAGTGTGCTAAAGAGAAGCTACTGACCCACAAAGCATGTTGTTAATGGCTAAAATGCGGATGAGCTTGACACAGAGGCAGCAAATCCGAGAACAGGTGAGGTCCCTACAGACTGGAGGTGGGCAAATGTTGTCCCCATCTTCAAAAAGGGGAAAAAGGAATACCCAGATAGCTACTGACCAGTGAGCTTGACATCGATAACAGGGAAAGTCCTAGAACAGATAATTCAACAGGTGGTCTGTGAGCATTTAGAAAAGGATGCTGTGATTACTAAGACCCAGCATGGGTTTCTCAAAAATAAGTCATGCCAGACCAATCTGATTTCTTTCTTTCTTTCTTTCTTTCTTTCTTTCTTTCTTTCTTTCTTTCTTTTG
Source organism: Podarcis filfolensis (assembly GCF_964270895.1). Taxonomy (NCBI): domain Eukaryota; kingdom Metazoa; phylum Chordata; class Lepidosauria; order Squamata; family Lacertidae; genus Podarcis; species Podarcis filfolensis. The sequence goes on along the minus strand of NC_139604.1, from coordinate 52,685,966 downwards.
ATGAAATTACAAACTTGGTGGATCACGGAAATGCTGTGGACATAGTGTATCTTGATTTCAGAAAGGCTTTTGACAAAGTCCCCCATGATATTCCTATGAGGAAGCTGGTAAAATGTGGGTTGAACAAGGTTACTGTTAGGTGGATTTGTAGCTGGTTGACTGACCAAACCCAAAGAGTACTCATTAATGATTCCTTGCCATCCTGGAAAAAAGTGACAAGTGGGGTGCCGCAAGGTTGTGTCCTGGGCCCGTTGTTGTTTAACGTCTTTATAACTGACTTAAATGAAGGAATTGAGGGGATGCTAATCAAATTTGCAGATGACACCAAACTGGGAGGTGTAGCTAATGCCACAGAAGACAGAATCAGAATTCGAAATGACCTTAACACATTGGAGAACTGGATACAAGCTAACAAAATGAATTTCAACAGGGACAAATGTAATGTACTGCACTTAGGCAGGAAGAATATAGGATGGGGGGACACCTGGCTTACTAGCAGTACACGTGGAAAGGATTTAGGGGTCTTCATGGACCACAAGCTTAATATGAGACAACAGTGTGATTCAGCAGCAAAAAAAGCTAATGCTATTCTAGGCTGCATCAACAGATCAAGGGAAGTAATAGTACCACTCTATTCTGCCTTTATCAGACCACACTTGGAAAACTGTCCAATTCTGGGCACCACAATTTAAGAAGGATGTTGACAAGCTGGAAAATGTGCAAAGGAGGGCAACCAATATGATAAAGGGTCTGGAAACTAAGCCTTATGAGGAGCGCTTGAAGAAGCTGGGTATGTTTAGCCTGAAAAAGGAGACATTCGGAAAAACTTTCTGACAGTAAGAGCTGTTCAGCAGTGGAACAGACTCCCACAGGAGGTGGTGGACTCTCCTTCCTTGGAGGTTTTTAAGCAGAGGTTGGATGGCCAACACTTGGCACCAGCCCTGCACCTTCATATCTAAGGTCAGGATTTCATAAATTTAGCAAAGCCTCACTTTCCTCTTTGAAGAGATGGTGCTGCTCATTGGCATCTGGTTGGCCCCTGAGAGAACAGGAAGCTGGACTAGATGAGCAACTGGCTGGTCCAGCAGGGCTTTCTTTATGTTGCTTCCACCTGACTACTGGTAACTGGGCCCCAAGCCTTATGGGGAAATGTGCAGTGATAAAGGAGGGAGATAATCTTGGGTAGTGTTGTTGTTTTTAACCCATTTGTTTACAATAGGGATATGGTCTTAAGACTTCCAGCCCATTTTAGAAAGCAAAGAGAGCCAGGCAATGTCTTCCTAACACAATTTTGATATGTGGGACCATAGTCATTTGCTATAGAGCTTTACCCTAATATTCATACAATTCCCCTACTTCTTCCCCCCTACCCCACTCCACAGGGACAGTAGGGGCAAATTCAGACAGAGAAGCATCTTGGAGAAAGAAAGTGTGCAGAAGCACAAAGGCAGCCACCAACACTTTCCTCACCAAGATCAGGAACAGCAACTGAGCCTGGCACGATGCAGGAGCTTCTGCTCCCAGTAAGAAAAGAACAATGCCCTCCTTAGCTGAGGAGAATGATTTCTGCACAGAGGGGAACAGGAATTTATTGGGACTCACAACAAAGCCTTTGACAAATGTCTCTCCTCGGCAGAGTCTGTGAAGAGAATGGAGCCATCTAGAGATGAGAAGCAGAGGCTTGTCATGGATCACAAACTGGCACTGAGGCAGAAAAGTGAGGAGGGATAAACACAGGGATAAATGGTCCATTTTCAGCCTGGCAGAAGGATGCCAGCAGAGCCCACTCTAGGCCAGGTTTGCTTCAGTATCTAAAAAGGCAGCAGTGGGAGGGGGGAGCAGAGACGGAAGAGCAGCAGAAAGGGCGGACTGTGTATTTGTGAGGTAAAATGATCCATAAGAGAGATGGGAAAAGTCACAGGAGAAGATTCAGATGGAATAGCTAGTGGTATGCTCAAAAAAGTGTGGCTCCAGAGAGGATTGGTTGCTGGCTCTCAGGTAACAGGATAGGGTAACCTGGTCCTGCCTGGCAAGGAGCAGCAGTAGGTGAAGAATCAAACTGGGAAACCAATTAAAGTGCAAGGAACAAGCAGCAGTGATCAGGATAGCTCACAGGGGCGGGAAAAGAGCTTGACAGGAAGTGCCTTAAATTACCAGATAAGGGTTTTGATCATGGTCATCTCTGAACAGCTACCTGGAGAATGGGGTGTGGACCATCTACTCAAGAGAAAAGAAGATGCTCCCTTTCCCTGAACAGAACTGACATCAAGACAAGGTGCTCATGATCCAGTGGGTGGGACACCCTTGAAGCAATTAGTAACCTTGTGAATTGTTTTTTAAAGGAGTAAATAGCAGGTGTGTCCCCCTGATCCAAATCAGAATATGGGGTAGGGGGGTGGGGGGAGAGAGATAACCATTTGCTCCGCTCTGCAGTCCCAATCCAAATCCTGCTATTTACTCTAAAAGAGCTATTCACAAAAGTGCTAATTGCATGAATGGTATCACATCTAGACTAGAGGGACAGCAATGAACTAACAGCATTAATGGCTTGCTGGGGGTGCGCGTGGCGCTAGCCTGCCTTTCAGCTTTGCATACAAATATTGCATACTATAACTCATGTGTTTTATGGCCTCAGGGCCCCATTGCCATGTAGAAATGTATCTACTAACACTTTATTTCTTTTCTATAATACACTTATAAGCTGCTTAGTATTTTTTTTTAAATCTTGCAGTAGTGTACAACATAAAGCCAACAGACAATATCATTAAAACAAAGATACAACAAAATCCAGTAAAACAGTAGTCATTGTGTATACAAACAAATAGAAATGGGAATCCTGAGAATTCAAACAAATAAAAGAGGGTCCCATCCCATGGGTCAGGGGAAGCCTGGGCAAAAAGACATGTCTTTACAATACAAACCATGTGTGAAGTGGGTCTTCCTTTTCCATGAAAGCTTTGGCCATAACTACAATTCTTTCTGATCTAGGAGGACTGGAGGGGGTGGGCTGGTATGACACATGAGTAAAGAAAAAAAAAGCTTCTTTTCCCCCTTGGAGGGGGGGGGGAGCGTTGCACAAGATGCTACTGTTTGGAGTCTCCAGAGATGCACACCAGCTTCTCCTAGGCTGCTCTGTTCAAAAGGTCACAATTATATTGGTGGTGCTGCTGCAGCCCTGAATTGGATGGTTGCATGGGGGGGAAGAGGGGGGAAAAGGACCGATTTCCTCCAGCTAAGGCATATAACGGGACAGGGGCTGGGGGGGGGGGGGCGGCGCGGCGCGGCGCGGCGCGGAAAAGACCAGCCTGCAGGGGTCTAGTCACTTCCCTGGACAGCTAAGAACAGGAGTCTCTCCCCACCCACCCCCTGTACGTCCCCGCTCCGGGGCTAAGATCGGCCCTCAAAGGGTTAACAAGCAATTTCTTCTCTTGACAGCTCTGAAAATGTTCGCTATCAAGCGGGAGAATGAGAGGGGAGAGCGCTGCGGAGATAAAACGCCAGCCGCGCTGGCACCGCCTGCTTAATCCCAGCATTTAATCTGCTGGGGCAGAGCTGGCTGCCTTATCGCACCGTCCTTCTGCTGCCTCCATCTCATTACCGCTCCCAGGACCGCGCCGGCCGCGCGCGCGAGCAAGTGTATAAAACTAAACTCGGCTAAGACCTGCCTGGGGCAGCGGACGCCTGCCAGGCCAAAGCAGCGCCCTCGGCACGCTTATCGCTGGCACAGGCGCTTCGTGCTGGGGAGGGACACACACACGCACAAATATTGCATGCCTCTATTTAGCAAAGAAACACACACACACTTTATGCCTACATCTAAGCCAGAGACGCCCGAGTTCTCCCGTTTGCTGTGGAAGGGAAAAGCACAAGCACTCCTTATGCTTACTGGTGGTGCAGAAAACACACGGGTGCTCCTATCCACCCAACTCAAGAGGGCGGTGTGGGTTGTGTGAATGGGGCTGGGCTGACTTCTCTCGCAAGAAACATTTACAAGCCTATTTTCACAACTGTAAGGACTAGTACCTTGCCTAAAATAAAAATAAAAATCCTGAGCCCCAGTTCTGCTTTTCTAAGCAGTGGTTACAGCATTAGGGAATATACACAGCCCAACCTCATCACGCAGTCAAGGTATGTTATATATACAGTGGTGCCTCGGGTTACATACGCTTCAGGTTACAGACACTGCTAACCCAGAAAAAGTACCTCGGGTTAAGAACTTTGCTTCAGGAAGAGAACAGAAATCATGCTCTGGTGGTGCAGCAGCAGCAGGAGGCCCCATTAGCTAAAGTGGTGCTTCAGGTTAAGAACAGTTTCAAGTTAAGAACGGACCTCCAGAACGAATTAAGTACTTAACCCGAGGTACCACTGTACTCTGAGGCTGTCTTTGTGCCTGTCCCAACAAATGCATGAGCTAGGTTTTGTGACATAAACGACTTGACTTCTGTACTCTCTGCCTCATGTTACACCAAACATGATCATCTGCATACACTGGGAATTTGGGACTCCTTCCCTCTCAGCTGCCCCCCCATGTAGTAGTTTATAGACCCCCGAGTTTGCCCAGCCTCTCTCTGCTATCACACAAAAAAGAAAGCTAGTCCATTGCTTTACCCTTTGTTAAAGAGATTCAGACATTGCAAGATACAAGTCAGTAACCTGCAACAGCCTTACTTCTTATGCGTCTGGAACCAGGGCTCTCTGGGGGCTTGCTGTGGAGCAGGGACTTGCCTTTGTCTTTTTTGTGTCTTTGTAGCTTTCCTAAACTAATTTTTCCACTGTCCCATCCCCCTGCTAATAGCCTGGCTGCATCGCAGATTTAAGGAAGAGGGAAGACCTAGACAAAAGGCCTCATCTCCTATCGCACTTCTGGGCGCTGGTAGAGAATCCATCTCCTACCCAGCCGTGGTGTTATCTGCAAAATCCTTCACGGTGACATTGTGCAGATGCAAGACTTGTGTTCCAGGGTGTGCGGAGCAGGGCCTATCTCTCCGGGAGAGGATGTGCTTCTGCTGATAAGATTTATTGTCACACCAGCTCCCAGATGATGGTGCCAGAATTTCCATGCCTGGTTAACAGCACAGGCAGCTCTCAGAGTCGGCTCGGCAGGAAACATCGGAAAAAGCGGCTTTTCGCAGGGGACCCAGGGGCACGTCATGGGCCCTGGTGGCCTGGAAATTAAAGCCAGCCGGGCAGCCATACAGAAGAATCTCGAGAATGGTTTGGAAGTGGAAGAAAATCCTGCACGGCAAGAGGTTGACCTGGCAGGGCTGCTTCACATACTACGGTTTCAACAAGCATGTGTAGTGGTAGTGCAGAAGATGAATATGGTTTTTTAAATAATCTGTACATGTACCAGGGGACTGGCCACTGGCCAGGGTCCCCCTGGTGTGCATACATGACTTTTGAAAAATATCAATCATCTCAGAAAGGAAGGGTATGGGTCTTGGGTATGGGTGACATAGTTCAGCAGTAAATCATATGCTGTTCATGACGAAAATCCACTTACATCCTCTATTCCTTCCTCCAGTTCAAGAGAACTGGAAATTTCCCATGTAGTTCAGAGGGCATCCCTGTTCTTGCCCCATCTATCTTCCTCTGCAAGTACCAAGGGCAGAGGGAGTGGGTGGGGGAATGGTTCACCATCACTTTCTACCACCAGAATCAGAAGAGAGTGAGCTTCACACTGCAACTAGCCTGAAATTATGGGGCATGGGGCAATCAAAATCCCTAGCAAGTGATCATGAGTTTATAACTCCTGCTTTTGTGTCTAAAATCCAGAATCCTTTCCCTCCAAGGTGTTGTCACCTCACCATGGTCAAGGGTATAAAGCAAGGATAGGGAACCTCCATGGCACTCCAGATGTTGTTAGACTCCAACTCGCATCAGCCCCAGCCAGCATTCCCAGTGGCCAGGAATGGTGGGGACTGTAGTCCAAAAAATCATCTGGAGGGTTGACTGTCTCCCCACACCTGCCATAAAGTGTGCATACAGGGAGCTCAGTCGAGATGGACATGCAGCCAACTAGGGAACACAACTAGGGAAGTACCAGCAGGGTTAGGACAGTCAAGGCAGCCCTGTGAGTGCTCCCTGTCTGGCCAAGTTGGTCCCCTTCTGGACCTATCAAGGGATGTGCCTGCCTGAATTGTAGCTGCAGAATTGGCACACATGCAATGGGGTGAATGAATTGGCGAGAGCACAGGGTGAAGCAAATTGCTGTGTTGGGAGTCAAGACTGCCAAGTGCATTTGGGGGCAATGGGATCAGCAGGACACTCTGAGTGGGGGCCCTCCCTTGCACAGTTCATAATCTCCATTCCTCTTCACTGTTCCACGCTGTTTCAATATTGGTAACCCACTCACCAAGTGGTATGAGGTTTTATACTATGGTTTACTTTGGTCTTCTGAATGAAGGAAACTGTTGTTGGTGGTGTTTTGTTGTTGTTGTTTCTTCATGCCACACATTGTAATGCCATGGTAAACAGTGGGGACTTTATCAAGCACTGAGGTTTTCCCACATTTGTTGTTGTTGTTTAGTCGTTTAGTCATGTCCGACTCTTCGTGACCCCAGGGACCAGAGCATGCCAGGCACTCCTGTCTTCATGTGGTAAATGTCTGCATTCACCCCATGGCCAGGTACAGCCCTGGCCTGAGTCTTTAATTATCCTTTTGATGCCCCTATTTCTCATCTGCAGTGCTCTTCTGTTTTTCATTTGCTTGCAACCATAGTGTCTTAAGCAGGGGTGGGGTGGGGAGCAGGATGCCCTGGGTGTCACCACTGGGGGGGGTGACAATGGCGGGTGGCGCTCACTGCGGGGCCTGCAGTGTGCCCGAGCCACGCGTCTCTCCTGGGGGTGACGTGGTGGCTTGGGCGCCCGCAGGCTCCGCGCTGCCCCAAATGGTCCACCTGCCGCCTCCCCCTCAGCTGTAGGGTGGCTGAGTGGGAGGAGGCAGGCAGACTCTTCAGAGGCCCTGCGGAGTGTCCTGGACTGCTACTTTGCTGTGTGCCACAATTATCATTACTACTGAAGGGACCCCCTCAGATCTGCTAAGGAAGTGATTCAGGAAGAAGCATCAGGAACACCAGACAAAAATGATGGCCACGGTAATCTACTATGGATGGCAGAATGGGCTCAGGACCAGCTCCTCACTTGCATATCACCAGCTACTCCTCCCAATCTTACAGCTCACATCAGTAGGAATGGTTACATCACTTCATTTCCAGTTCTATGCCACTTTTGCACAGGATCATTCATAAGCCTGTTCTGCCCCATTTCTGCATTAATCTGCAAACTTTCTGAAATACAAAATCCGCACCAATCCCCCCCATAATCAAGTATACATTAAAAAACTTTATTTGAATGCTTTTTCTCATAAGATACAGAATTATAAATCTGTTTTCTCTCAAAGTATGCATTTTCAAATGTATTTCACCCTAAAATCTTTACTATTTATTTATTTATATTTATTAAATGGTTATCCCACCCTTCGCTCTCCCAATGGGCAGCAAACACTTCAGGGATTAAACAATGCAATTAAAAATAAAATAAACATATTTACAACAATTAAAAACAAGTAGGCTTTTTGAGCTGAGAACTACACCATAAAATTCAAAGAGCGAACTCCGCAGGATAACTATGTGTTCAGATCTTCATGATAGCCTAGGAGAAGGCGGATCAGGTCAGCTCACACCAGAATTGAGAGAGAACAAATCCCTCAAGCATCTCTACCCACCCAGTTCACTCACATCCTCATACCACTCTCCCATACACAGCTCTCCATAAATTAAATTTGTCTCTATTATTTATTTATTTATTGTTTCTAGATAGTTGGGTGCCTGCCTTTCATTGTATCCCTCGTTTCAGGTGTTTTGTCTCCAATCACAGCTCATTTGTGCAGCACAAACAAAATCACCCTGTTGCATTCCAAAATAATTAACATGAAATTAACTATCCACACCTCCTGACTCCATGCAAATCATTACTGTGGATTAAACCCCCCAGTTTGCCCAGACACACAATACAGAAAGGAGGGGGGTGTCCCTCCATGGCTAGTGATCACAGGGGTGGGCGAGTTAAATGGCAGGGCAAGCAACCCTTACCAAGTGTTTTTGAGTGAACGTCCTTTTATGGCTTCTGTTCCTTATTCCAGAGCCCAGCGGCTGAAAGGCACGTTCCCCTTCGTTTCATAAGGAAAGCAAGGAAGGGAGTGGGGAGAGGCAAGCCAAGAAGATACAGGGTTGGCCCTACCAGACTGAGGCAGCTGCCATAAGCAGGCAGCAGATTTTGCGGTGTTATGAAAAGGCAGCAATGTGATAATGATGCTGCTGATACCTTTTCTGCCAGGTAGAGGGAAATTCCCTTTTGGGATTTTCTGTCTCAGGAATCAAACTACCATACTTTTCCATGTATAAGACTAGGGTTTTTTTACTTTAAAATAAGGTTACAAATCGGGGGGGGGGGTGTCTTATACACAGATAGTGCATATGCCAATTTTCTAAATTTGGGGTACCCAAAGTAGAGGTGTCTTATACATGGGGACGTCTTATACACAGAAAAATATGGTACCTTGCCCAGCCTTGAGTGCTATATGCACTTTGACGGCATGGGGTGAGAGGAGGCACCATTTGCTGCTCTGCTTCAGGAAGCAAAATGTCTTGGCAGGCTGGACCTGAGAGCATCAGAAAAAAACTGAGAGATGATATGCATGTCTCTGTGGGAGAAGGATGCCCAGAGAAGGGATAGCCAGGGTGTCGGCAATGGTGGGACTGATGAGCACATTAACATTGGGGGTGGGGGGTGGGGTGGAGAGATGTGAAAGAAAACAAGACTCTGCTGCATCTTTAATACTTGTGTATAGAACAGGGAATTTTGGCAGGTTTTGCTTGCCATGCTGAAATCCTCTCTTCCACGCAGGAGAACCTAGCCCACCATACAAGAATCTTTCCCCACTCTTTCCTCTCTCTGTATCTCTCTCTCAGACACAACATCTCTCTTCCTCTCTCTCCCTGTCCCTGTGGTTTGATTCCGGGGGTTTGTAGTTTCTGCCAAGGAGAATTTGACACCAACACATTAGAGAGGAGAGAAAAACAAACAGGGCGAGACCTTCCCACTCCTTTGCCTCTCATCCTTCCCCCTGCAGCCTAGGCGGTGGGAGGGAGGGAGGGCACAGCCTGGCAGCCTCATCAGAAGCTGCAAGTGAAGTAGGGTGAGCTACAAGCCCAGCTCGTTAATAATGAAACCCTTTTAAGGGAGATTATGCCAACTTCACGGCTTTGATCTTTGATTGCCAATTTGCATCTTTAAAGAGTTGGGACCGCTCCAGCCCTGGGCCTGGCCCTTTGTGGTTCTCTCTTGGCTGATGGGTTTGTTCTTGATGCCTAAGCAGGCAGCTAACGGCTGATTAAAACCCTTTCGGCGGTGCTTAAATCAATGAAACAGACATGATAGGATCCGGCATTCCAAGGCAACAGTGACTCCCACAGAAGCGCCTGCAAGCCTAGCTTGGGCAAGCTCTAGGGCAGCTGGCAACCTGTGCAGCATCTGCCTCATATCCAGGAGAATGTGAGTAGGGCCAGCCCTACCATAAGGCAAAGAGAGATGGCACCTGAAGCAGCTGATTCTGGGTGCTCTGAAATGACGGCAAATGGCAAGCTATTATTGTTATTGGATTTTTCTTGCCAGGGAGGGGGAAAGGCACTTGTGGGATTATTTGCTTCAGGTTCAAAAATGACTTGGCCAATATTGGATATTATGCACCTGATCTTGCGGGTGTGGGGAGGGCTCCACCTCAGGCAGCAAAATGCCTTGGGCCAGCCCAGAATGTGAATGTGGATTCAGGCTCTACTTTAAATATCTGGTGCAGGTAACGGGGTGACAGGGTGACTGAGCAGTCAAATCTGTATAAAGCAGCCATTGTCACACACTCAAGACTGTTGTTTGCTACTTCATTGTTCAACCTGCTTTGGGAAGCTCTAAAACTGTGTTTAGTCATGAGCTATCTATTGAGTGAAGCAATTAAAATGCAGTTTTCTGGAGCATTCACCACTGACCTTGCCATTCCAACTGTTCACCACACTAAAATAGTTTTGCAGTTCAACCATGTGTGCATTTAATTGAGGGTGGTACTATAGCAAAAAACTGAATATGGAAGTGATCCTCCAGGTCAGCCTCCTTAATAGCAGTGAGATCTCCTATCCAAACTAGCCTGTTAACAACGGGTGACAACTTTTCTGCCAGGATTGTCCATGAATATCACTGCAATGAGGCTTAGCTTGTCTCTATCAAGGAACTCGCATCCCCCTGAGTGCTGCTCATCTTTGGCTAAGCTCAGGAGACAATTCATTTTGCAAGGTGTATGTGAGTGAGTGTGTGTTTTTGCTAGCTGATTCACACTTGCAAAATTTCCTTTTTCTGGAAGTTCTGCAAAGTTTGAAGAATACTGAAACTATTAAATATTATGAATCATTTTAGATTTGTTTTGGGCTCTTCATTTGTATTAATGCAAACTGCATTTTTAAACATTAAAATAATAACAATAATAACAACAATAACCATTTAAAAATGGTTTTGACCATCCCTAAAGATAGGTCAGCCACAGGTAGAACAATAGGGGTAAGGCAGAGCAAATACAACCTGAAAAATACCTCCCCCCACGCACATACACATACACACATACCTTGCATTGCATTTGCCCTATTTTGTGCTCCCCGTCCCCCACTCTCCTGCCCTATTTCCAGTGCTAAAGTAAGGATATAAACATTTATTTATCCTTTCATTTTATTTATATTCCGCTCTTCAGAAAGTGCAAGAGTGGTGTGCATGAAGCTGTTTCCCCTTCAGGCACTGATCAAGTCCCCAACCCACATCAACAGTGTATATACCATCCAATAATAAACAAAACAGAATAATAAACAAAACAGAAAACACCCACCACTCCCATTGTCTTTGAAGAAAGATCCATCAGACCCAGAGGAGTCCCTTCCCATTGCTGTTGGTACAGGGCACCAATCCCCCCCTTTGCTGTGTCACAATTTACCCAACCTCCCCATTTTAAAAGCCAATTACCCTACAGCACCTCTCCACCATAACCAAGATGCCACCTACATTTTCACTCTTGGAGAAGGGATAGCAACAACAGAGACCCTTACTGGTCATTTGAATGTTGCATCTGGTCTATAATGCCTTTGGAAATTCATGAAAAATGACTGCTGTTTTCAAACCAGGAAAATAGAAGTGGTAGATGGTAATAGGTCTACGTGTGCCCTATGATGTAGGGGGGGCACCCACATATTGTACTGGAGCTGCTGGCATTGAGCAGAGGGAGTGAGGAGGGTAGGCAGAGTGACTTGGATGAGTCTGAAGAGATCAAACATTCAGAGATACCCATCAGCAAACTTTGCTCTGGAATAATCTCCCTTTGGCTAATATTTGCCAAGAGCTGTGGATGAACTGCCAGGAATGTATTTGAATTGCCACCTCAGTGATATAATAATTGACTGCGTTGAGGACAGGGAAAAGGAAGGCTAGAGAGCTGAGGGGCAGAATAAACCCTGTTCTCCACCAAAGGGCAGGTGCCCAAAGTGGGCATTCATCCAAACCACCCCTTTCCCTAGCCTAGAAATTGGTTAAGGGAACAAGGATATTGGGCATATCTACTGTCACCAATGAAGAGTTAAGAATCAGAAACAAAATGAATTTCAATAGAGACAAACGTAAGATTCTAACAGTAAGGTAGAAATAACCAGCTGCACAAATAAATATAAGATGGGGGACATCTGGATTGCCAGTAGCGCATGTGAAAAGGATCTAGGGGGTCTTAGCAGACCACAAGCTTAATATGAGTCAACAGTGTGATGCAGCAGCAAAAAAACATAATGCTATTCTAGGCTGCATCAACAGAAGCATAGTGTTCAAATCAAAAGAAGTAAAAGTATCACTCTATTCTGCCTTGGTCAGCTCACACCTGGAGTACTTTGTCCAGTCTGGGCACCACCATTTAAGAAGGATATTGGCAGGCTGGAGTGTGCACAGAGGAAAGTGACCAAGATGATAAATGGTCTGTAAACCAAGCCTTATGAGAAACAGTTGAGAGTGTTGGGTATGTTTAGCCTGGAGAAGAGGTGATATGATGGCCACTTTGCTGAAGGGCTGTCACATGGAAGATGGAGCAAGCTTGTTTTCTCCTGCTACAGAGGATATGACTCAAGCCAACAGATTTAAATTACAAGAAAGGAGATTCCAAGTAAACACCAGAACTTTCTGACAGTGAGAGTTTTTTGACAGTGGAATGGGCCACCTTGGAAGGTGGTAGACTCTCACTGGAGGTTTTTAAGCAAAGGTTGGATAGCCATCTGCCAGAGATTCTTTAGCTGTGATTTCTGCATTGCAGGGGTATAGATGACCCTTGGGGTACCTTCCAACTCTACAAACTTATGTTTCTATTACTATGGTGAGCCCTGCCTCACACAATTTCTTTGGCACCCCAGAATGAACTATTGTCCTCAGGTCCTAACATGCTGCATGCTACAATTTGTCTCCTTAGACCAAGGAAGGGGAAACATGTGGCCCTCCAGATGTTGCTAGACTCCAGTTCCCATCAGTCCCTGTCAGAAAGGTCAAGGGTCAGGGATTATGGAAACTGTGGTCCAAGAACATCCGGAGGCCCCCAGGCTTCTCATTCCTGACTTAAGCTCTAGGCTGCTTTGGTTGCTTGCACATCCACTTCCCTTACCCTGTTGCCTGATTCTAGCTTCAGGCTTTGTCCTTCCTTCACTGCCTGTTGTCACTGAGCCACTGAAGCACATTGATTCCTAGACAGCAAATGGAGAGGGAAGATCCTTTCATCATTTGCTGAATGTGTTTCACTGCTATAAGCACTGCCCTAGGCAGCCACCTATATGTAATCGTAGGACCAGCTCTTAGATGCGTTTAGGAGCATTCTGAAAGGCATCCACAACAAAGTCACTTTAAAGGGCTCCACTCATCTCACCAATGTTGTCTAGAACAAATGTGAGGAACATGTGGTCCTCCAGATGTTACTGTGCTACAACACCCGCCACCCCTGAACACTGGCCATGCTCGGCGTTGGAGTCCATCAGCAGCTGGAGGGCCCCTTTTTCCTCTCCTTTCCTGCATAATAAAATGTTGTTTGGACTGAAGTTGCAATGGTGATTACCATAGCTGTGTGGATGACACATATGTAGGCAAATAATGCTTAAGCACTGGCTGGTGTTCCCAGACACATACATAATCCATGTTGCAGTGGAAAGGTCAATGTGCGCACAGCAATCATGTTTGCCCCCTCATACGGACAGCTGCCCTAAGATCCCTAGGTTCTGGAATGCCATTTGCAGGCTGATGCAGGCAGAAGGGATGTAATATACTTCAGACATGCTGCTTTCCAAGTTACACCCACTGACAAAGGTTCATACTGTCTTCCTTGGAGATTGAGGCCTGCTCAAAATGTGCTAGCTGGCTTTAGTACAACCAATTAAAAATGTGTGTTTGCACCATGAATTCCAGTTATGAGGGCTTTTAGTCACACGTCTTCTATTTTGCACATTATTTGCAAATTGTGGATATGTGGATTCTCTCTCTCTCTCTCTCTCTCTCTCTCTCTCACACACACACACACACACACAATTCTGGCAAATGTGTACTTGCTATATTTGTGCCTAAGTGAAGGGGTCATTTGCACCACTTCTAAACACACTAACCCCTTCCACTCAACCATGATGGTACACATACACACCCACCTTTCTGAGCACAATCACATGATTGACTTGAGTAGTGTGTGTCAGTGTCTCTGTATGTGTGTTAGGATGGGGTTTGTGCAGAAGCAGCTGGGCCCGTTATCAGGCCAGAGTTAATTAAGGCCATGTCAGGCGATAAGAGAACAGGATGTCGGAGCAGGAACTAGGCAAGCAGGGGGGGAAGGGGGGCTCTGGGCTGAGGGAGGAGGCAATGGTGCCGAGCTGCTCTCTCCTAGGGAAACATCCTTGCAACGCTCAGCGCTGAGAGATACGATCGGCACCAGCAGCACCAGAGTGATGGAGAGTCTCCCAGACAACAGAGCAAGTGCACGGCCTTGCTGCTGTCAGGGCCAGCATGGAGCACAATGTACATCACTGAGGGGTCACAGACAAGCATAAAACTATCTAGTGGGAAATGGGGAAGAGGGAGGGTTAGGAAGCCAGGACTTTTGTTTCTGCCCCAGGCGCACCTACATCTCGTGGGAAACAGCCCCTTATCTTCGGTTCTGCTCCTATTTTAAGCACTGCTCAGGAGAAAGTGGGCCTTTTGCCATGTGAATCTGTGGTCCTCCAACTTGGGCAAGGGGAGAAGAGATACACTGAACTTTCTCCAGTTTCCCCTTACTTCTCTCCATGCCTAGCACTGGTAAGGGGTTAGTGCATAGCTTTGGTCCTATCTGGAGAGATGGCCCTACCCACAAACTGTCCCCGCAAGGCTGTAAGCAGATGACCCCTAACTTTATCTCTCTGCATGTGAACAGCCGCCTCGGTCCAGGCCTTAACATCCAACTGCCTCTCTGATATTTCTGCCTGGATGATTGTCATCTCAAACTCAATATTCCCAAGAGAGAATGTCATATATAACAACTATATGCATTACTAGTGCACATGAAAACAATGCACAGAAAATGGGACAATAAAACAATAACATTTATCATGAAACTGTGCACTACCTTAAAATGTCTGCTGGAACAATAAAGTCTTAGCCATGCCCCTGAAGTTCAGCAAGGAGGGTGCCTGTCTACTCTCAGTTAGGAGTGAGCTCCACTGGTTTGGGCCCACTACATGGCCTCTGAGTTAGCCTTTCCACAGAGGTGCTCTTGATCATTTTGGATGCCCCTTTCTACTCTATTATAATTAGTTTATAAAGGTTGCAAAAACATAACATGCATTCCTGCACACACATATAAGCAGTGCATATATGTATGCAGACATGTAGCAACACTGTGCACAAACACCCCACAAGAGCCTCAGATTTTATTTCAATAAGCAAGGAAGCTTCTAGCCCATATGACAGTGGAGATAAGTTTGAAAGTGTGTGCGTATTGCCTACTGACATTCCAGGAGCCAAAAGGGACGGAGCAAGACCATCATTATTTGGGATGCGGGTGGCGCTGTGGTGTAGACCACTGAGCCTTGGGCTTGCCAATTGGAAGGTTGGCGGTTTGAATCCCTGCGACGGGGTGAGCTCCTGCTGTTCGTTCCCAGCTCCTGCGAACCTAGCAGTTTGAAAGCATGTCAAAGTGCAAGCAGATAAATAGGTACCGCTCCGACGGGAAGGTAAACAGCGTTTCCATGCACTGTTCCGGTTTCGCCAGAATCGGCTTAGTCATGCTGGCCACATGACCTGGAAAAACTGTCTGCGGACAAACATCAGCTCCCTCGGCCAGTAAAGCGAGATGAGCGCCACAACCCCAGAGCTGTTCACGGCTGGACTTAATTGTCAGGGGTCCTTTACCTTTACCTTTTTAAGATCTTCATTTGACAAAGGGATCATCTGCCATATTACTTGCCCTCCTGCACAGCCAGCAGAAAAAGAATTATTCCAAAGAAACAGCTACGATTTGTCTTAATTTGTATAATGCCCCAAACCCCTGCCCAGTTGTGATCCCAATCTCACCCTAGCTTGCAGCCCACCCATGTGGGTTCTGGGTACTGCATGGACATGATCTTTCCATGGCACTGTGGACAGATCTGTCTGCTTAGTGGCGATGCTGGATAGATAGTTAAGGCCAAAGATTGGGCTCTTTTGGAGTGTTCCTCCACCCACATCCTCATTCCCCGTCCTCAGTCTCCAAGGGCAGTGGAGCCTCTGCAGAGTCCAATCAGCATTTTGCTGGAGAGACAGAAAATACAAAAGAGTCTTTGCAAATAATTAGTGAGTGTAATTGTAGCTGATCTTTGATTAATGAAGAGGGATTCTCGCCGCCTTAGGAGTCCCAGACGCAGTGCACAAGTGTGTGTGTGTGTGTGTGTGTCGGGAGATGGGGGGAGCAAGAGGCCGCCACATGCAGCCTTAATTGTTCTGTTTGGAGATTATTTATCACCCTTGCGCTCCCTGCACAACAGAGCTGGCTATTAGTAGCTCCCAGGCTGTGGACAGACAGGCAAATGGGGAGGAAGGGTGGAGGGGAGAGAGCAGGAAGTCAGGGGCCATGGTGGGGCACAACCACCGCAAAGCTGCTGTCACAGCAGGGATGCTTCCTTTGCTGAGGCTACTTTGACAGCATCCGTGGCCTGGAGAGCCTAGGATGGAGAGGGGATAATGAGCAGTTGCATCAATCAGGGCCCCATTCACATCACTTTGCTGCCACCCCTCTCCCAAGGGCACTGGCAGCTGTTGAGATGGGCCTACCTTCAGTCACAGGGGTCACAAGCCAATACTTAGCTTGAAGCCGGTGGACATTCTTCCCATACACCTCTCTGCAGTCCCTCTGCATCACATGCCACCCCATTCCAATGCAATGGGACTGGGAAGGAAGTGCTGAACTCACTCTGCCTGTCTCCCAGACATATGCTTAGCCCTAGAAGCTAGTTAGGATTGTAAATCAAGGCTTTCGTCATCACACACCTAGTCACTTCTTTGAAGACAAGTAGGATTAGCCAAAGTATCCCAACAGCTGATAGATGGAGCTCCTCTTTCCATGTCAGAATACCTATCTGCATTCCCACCTATCTGGCACTGACCCCCACCACTTGTCCACACTTGCATGTCCTGGATATGGGAAACAGAAAAGCTGGAGCTAGGGTTGCCATATTTTGAAAAGCAAAAAAGAGGACCTGTTGGCTGACTTCTACTTTTAACTATTGATTGCTATGACTACCCATGAAAAAGAGGGCGTGTCCTGGGGAAAAAAGGACATATGGCAACCCTAATTCCACTATCTATCCCCTTCCCTTGTCAATCCCTGAAAATAAAAAGCTGAGCTAAACTTCCCTAATTGTGCAAGACAAAAAGCCACTAAAAGCGCCTTCACATGCATGCTTGATAGGGACGTGGGAGAGGGCCTTCTCAGTGGCTACTCCCAGGTTTTGGAACTCCCTTCCTAGAGAAACTAGACTGGCTCACTCCTTGTTGACCTTCTGCTGGCAAGTGAAGACTTTTTTTATTCCAGCAGGCTTGGAGAACTGACTGCTTTTAAGGAAAGGACTCCTAATAGTGTGCTATAGTGTTTGGCTGGGGTCCCCCCCCATCTGCGTCTTAGCAAATAGTTTTTTTAATGTTGTTTTGGTTTCAAAGATAGTTTAATTATTTTTTAACAAGAACATTTAATATGTTTTTAACTAAATGCATTTTATCTGCATTTGTTAGAATTTTTGTGAGCCACCTTGAGTCCCAGTTTTGTGGGGCTAGGTGGGAATAGAATAGAATAGAATAGAAGCCAAGCCACGCCAAGCCACGCCAAGCCACGCCAAGCCAAGCCAAGCCAAGCCAAGCCAAGCCAAGCCAAGCCAAGCCAAGCCAAGCCGGGGATTTCCCCCCCAACACGTAAAACTAGTTCCAGTTTAGGGAATGTGGCCTTCATCATAGTTGCAAAAACTGGAATCCTTCTGTGAATTCCAGAGCTCTCCCATCTGCAAAGCAGTACAGCACAGAGATCAGTAGTATCAGTTGCAATGACTGAGCTAGGACTGCACCAAAGCACACAAGAAGAGTGTTACTCCAGTCATATAGTGCCACCCCCAATGCTATGTAAGACTATGTAAGGCAACTAGTGCTTAGGTGGAAAGGAATTTCCCTCCATTGTGGCACCAGCAGTAGTTACTCGTAGGATGTGCAGAAGCACCAACAGAGAAAAGAAGGCAAAAAGGGGATGTGGAAGATCCCAAGTGAAGTTGGGAGGGGGGGGGAGAGAGAAAACACAGATAAGAAGATGGGTACAAGGGAAGCAATTTTCTCAGAAGTTCTCTTGACAAGTACTGAAACTGGAGGCTTTTAAGAAAATTAAGTAGCTGGGTGAGATAAGATCAGGGCTGCTTTTCATAGATGAGCAACTGATTACAAGATAAGACACAAAGGGCAAGGATCTGTGGTCCATTTTCATCCTGGAGAGAAGTAAACAATGGAGTGTTCAATAGGAACTGAGAAAAAAAGACGGGCATTTAAGCAGAGGGTTGGGCAGGGTTAGGGGATGCCTGCAGTTGATACTCAAGACCATTTAAGTCTAAAGCAGGCTACTGGGAGGATTTCCCAAAGGATCCCATAAAATTGGGAAAAGATACAATGAAATGGGAGATTAAATTTAATGCCAGCAAGTGCAAAGTGAGGCATCCTGGGAAAAGCAACCCTTCTTTTTGGGCTAAGAGTTATGATGTGTAAGGTTGCTCCCACTGAGGAAAGAGATTTAAGGGAGTCCTTGTGGCTAGCTCCCGGAAAACACCAGATCAATGGGCTGCAGTTGTCAAAAGGCAGCCGAAATGTTAGGAGCAATTATGAAAGGGATAAAAAAGAATAATACAGAAAATAGCTTCAGCACTTTTCTATAAGCCAATGGCATGCGCATACAAGGGGTGCCCATGCACAGCTTTGGTAACCCCTTACCTACGAAAAAAGGAGGGAAGAAAGGTAGGAAGAAAAGACACTGCAGAACTGGAAAAGATTCAGCACACAGACAGGCTGAATCAAAACAGTCAGGGGAGGCAACATTTCCATACCGCAGAAGATGCAATAATAATATTAGGACATCAATTTATAAAGGAGACAAAGACAGAGGATGAAACTGCTACAAGATAATTAACAGAGGAGACAAAGTAGGGAAAGGAGTACCTTGAAGTGGAACAAGTTTGGCAAGGCTTTGATCTTTCAGACACAATGAGGAAGGAGCAGCTAAGTACCCTTTAACACACATCAATCGGGAATAATAGAAGATAAGTCGAGAGAGGGATGGAGGTGTCACAATGTGTCCCAGTGACCCAGGGAAGCAAGGCTTCCATGCACTTTGGCATTTTCAAGATCCAACAGGTTTCTGAATTTTAGCGTCAAGACATGCATTTAAAAAAAATTCAATACAAGGTGTATATTTCCAGAAGAGCAGCAGTGTTCATAGGTGCCAGCTCATAGGGGCTGAGGGCCCCAAACATACAATATTTGCCCCAAACATACAATATTTGAGGTACCCCCCAGTTGATGGGCATTGTTCCTGCAAGAAATACAGCTGCCGCCCAGCACTTGCTCACCCTATTCAGCTTTTCTCCCCTCTGACCCACTGGAGCTCTGTTGGGGCTTAGGGAAGACCGGGCACGAGCCAAGGGGGCTGGATGCGCCGGCTCTCAGTCACAGCTCTTGTAAACACGGGGTTTAATTGTTTGGGGTTTTTTTAGTATGTTGTTTTAATGAGCTCTGTTTGAAATCCTGTTTGCACTTCTAAAGTTTTAAACTGTGTATATATATCATGTATATGCTGCATACATTTTGAGGTGGGGCCTCTCACACAAGCACGTGCAAAATAGCCATTGGCTGGCCAGCCAGTTGGGAAAAGGAGGTGGTTGCTCTCTGTTGACACCTTGCAGGGCCACAAGAAGGTGGCTTCAGAAGGAGGCCGTGATGGCTATTGCTGATGCTGTATAACACCTGCCTCCACCTCCCTTCCTCTCCTCGGCCCTAAACCGTGGGCTTTCCGCATCTGCCAGCCCTGAGGGAGACCTCAGCATGTGTCCTGCCACCAGTGCGAAGTGGAGAGCGAGGGCTGTGTCCTCTTCCTCCTGGCCCATGGCAGAGCCTGAGAGTGAGAGAGCAGCTGCTCGCCAGAGTGTTTCGCTCCACCCCCTGGTTCCTCCCAAAACACAACACGTTGTGCATCACACATGTGACATCATGCGCGTGATGTCGGCCCCCTCAATCGTTGGCGCCTCTGGCAGTGCTAGTCTTTAAGATGTCATAAGACTCTCACTACATATTTATTAATTATATAAAATATTTCTTAGCCTGCTCTTCATCACCACAGGGAATCCCAGAATGGGGTACAAGACTTAAGATAAAAATATATATAGTAAGGACATACAGTACAATAAACAAGATCAGATGTAGGAAGTGCAATCCTGAGTGGGCAATCACATGTCTCTTCCAATTTGGGATTGCTTTGTGCATCTGATGAAGTGGACTGTAGTCCACAAAAGCTTTTGTCTGGGGTCCTCAATGTGACGCTTGTGGGGAGTATGGCATCCTGATACACACACCCCATCAGTGCCCACCAAAGCTCCTTGCCCCTCCCAATCTTTAGGCAGTATTCAACTAAGGAACTCTATCAGTGGGAACCCTGCATGTGGTAAGCTGCAATGCTTGCATAGATAGAACATTCATCACTGAGCGGCACAATTCCACCCTTTCTATTTTAAATTGAGACTTATTTATTTATTTGAGTTGTTGTTTGGTGTGTCCCTGTTTTTTCATTTGTATTTTATTCACTCTGGGGTGTGTGAAGCTGTTCTGCCTGGTTGTTTTGTGAGGGTCTCTGAGCACTGTCAGTTTCTCTACTATGAAATTAGTATTTTGTGGTGCCCACATCTGTTTCTTAGATCTCCAAATGTGCCCCAAGCCCAGAAAGATTGCCCCCCAGCTTATGTCATAATAAATGTGCAAATCTTCTAGGTGCCACAATATTTTTATAATTTTCATAATTCCTGAGATGATGGTAATCAGTTTTCATTTAATTTTTATTCTATTTGAGCAAGAACTCCATTAATCCCAAGAGCTTACACACCTCCCAGATGGTCTAACCAAGCAATGAGATTCCCCCTCTTTGTTTTCCATTGCTGTGAAATACTTTGTACAATACAAAAGGCAGCAAACTATGAGATGATGTAAAGAGGCGGCAGTCTTAAAGGAAACAAAAGGCAGGAATTTTCACACACATTTAACTTTAAAAATAAAGAAACCATCCAACCCTATAACCAAAAACAAACAAACTGTGAAGCTCACTTGTGAAGGGAATAACAATTTAAAAACCCAGTGAATGAGTTCCAATTGATACAACACATTCCCAGGACAACTAACATTACTGAGAAATGACAGATATTGTTTTTAGGGAGGGAAGGGACAGAGAGAGGGCAGGGATTTGCTCAGAAAGCTTTGATGTCAAGGCTGGGCACTGTTGCAGATGGGACACCTGCTTGAACAGACATGGATCTAAAAGTGATTCTCTTTCTACCACTTTTTTTTTTGGCAGTATGGGCTCATATCCCTTGCAACTTCCATTCCTATCAGCGCTGTGCAGCTCTTCAGCCATGAAAGCCAAGCCATTCACATGCTGGACGGGTCACTGAGCTGCTGTTCAGTTCATTAGGGGATCAGATGAGGTGGGATTACAGGTCAAAGCTGGGGAGCTGGGGCAACAATCTCCTTTCCTATCAGACCAGGCTTCTTAATGCAACGAGGTCAAATCCCACACTCATTCTGCATAGGTGGGAGAACCTGGGTGGAACTGGAGCAGCTTCCCTGCCCCTTCACTGGTGAGTTTGCTCCATCTTGCTGTTTCCCTTCACCTCGCCTTCTCAGTTCCTTCCAGGAAAGGCTCACATTTAACATAGAGCTTCCCACAGTTTCCACAGCCCTGTTCCCCATCCCTGCCCTGCACACAAATGCTCACTGGAGTAAACTGCGTAACATGTACAAAAGTAAACCTGATTTGCATAATCACATTGTCTCGTCCCCTCCTTTGAGCAGGTAGGATCACAAGAAGTGGGGGGGGGGGGAGAGAGATCATGAGAAAATTTGTGTGGTGTTGTGGCTAGAATTTTGGATTACAACGGGGAGGTCTAGATTCAAATCCCCACTTAGCCATGAACCTTACTAGGTGACCTTAGGGCAGTCATTCACATTCCCCCTCCCTTCTCTCTCTCTCTCTCTCTCTCTCTCTCTCTCTCTCTCTCTCTCTCTCTCTCTCAGCATAGTGTTCTTGGGAAGATAAACTGGGGGTGAGAGAGACCATGTATTATTCTGAGCTCTTTGTAGGAAAGGTGATATAAAAATGTAATAAATAAATGCATATGTACAACGGAGCATTGCCTGAAGGCAGACACATGATGCAGCCACCTTGCTGAAGCGCAGCAGGCCTAGGCAAATTGTTGACATGGGGCCCCCAATGCAGGGCAGAACCATAGACCTCCTTGCAAAAGGTTAAAATGCCCTAGACACAGTTTGACCACAACCCTTACCTATCCTCTCCATTGGCCATGTTGGCTGGGGCTAATTTGAGTTGAGAGTCCAATACCATATGGAGGGCATCACATTAACTATCCCTGCACTAAAGTTTAAGTCAGAATCAAGCCAACCACACTAGCAATTTGTTTTTCTTTTTCTTTTCAAAAAACAACCTGTACTTGGAAACACAAATACAAAGCTAATATATTGTCTAATTTGGCCTTCATGGGCCACCTGCTCCCATACCAGCCTGTCCATGTCCTAAAATCTGACAAAGAGACCCTTGTGTCCAGACTATGGTGGAGGCTCAGCTGACGGGGACTAGAAAAAAAGGCCTTCCCTTGTGACTAAACCTAACTTGTGGAACTCTTTGCCCTGGGAGACTCAGCTTTCTGGTTTGCTCACACATTTGTTTCGATTATTTATTAAAATCCATTTATAAACCACGAAATAGTTTACAAAATTTCTAAGCAGTGATTGAACAGATAAAAGAGAGCCTTTGGCTGAATACCTATCTGTTGAACTTCTCTCTCTCTCTCTCTCTCTCTCTCTCACACACACACACACACACACACACACAGTATTTTTAATGTTTGATTTTTATTTGTTGTTAGCTGCTGAGTGGTGCGTAGGCACCAAAAGGGCAGGACAGAAATTTCCGTATAAATAAATAACGATAATAATACCTCTCTATCTCATGCCCTCTTTGTTCAGTATTTGCGGCATATGAAGCTTCCTTCAGCTGACTGTAAATGTCACAATCAGGTCATGAAGACACAAAACCATTACTCTGATTCTTGGAGCTGTCTGTATTGCTTCTCTAATCGGTGTTCGAGGGGCAATGTATTAAAAAAGCCTCCCCTAGCAGCCTGTGGCCAGGCTCCAGGTATTCATAGAATCATAGAATTACAGGACTGTAGAGTTGGAAGGAACCATAAGGGTTATCTAGTCCAACCCCCTGAAACACAGTAATCTTCTGCCCAACGTGTGGCTTGAACCCACGACCCTCAGCCCCAGCCAGCATGGTCAATGGCCTGGAATGATGAGAATTGTAGTCCCACAACCCCCGGAGGGCACTGGGTTGGGGGAGGCTGTTAAGCATATGCACAAATTGCTGCTGGACCTTTTGTTTCCCGGGTGCACCCAAGCTGTTGCCCTTTCACAAGACATGATTGCCATTAGGGCCCTGTGAGCATGTAGGAACGTGTTGTGTGTGTGTGCTTCTTCCTCTACTGCCCTCCACTGCAGAGGCACTAAATATGGGCTGCCAAAGAGGCAGAGACTCTTGGAGCCCAACACAAGCTCAATGCAGAATGGCAAGAGGACAATCCAGGCTCCCTCCCTCTCTCATTTGCTAGGCCTGACTTGACCTTTTGGCCCTTTGTTATCTCAGTGCTGCATGCGTGTTGGGAGTCTCAGGCGGTCTGTGGTTTAGAAAGGGGGAAACACAGTTTTAAACAATTATTGTTTTTTCCACCTGACTGGCTGCAAACTTGTTAATTTCCCCCCTTTAATGTGTGAAAGCGGAGACGGCAGCTGCATGGAAATGAGTCGCCCTCTTATCCCCAGGCCCTGGCTGGCGTTCAGAGTACGCCGGCCTCTAGCGCAATCAGGGCCTTCTATAAATAAAGCCCAATATCTCATCAATGGCAGAGCAGCCGTGCTTTATAGAGTCGTCTGACATAAAACCGTCCCTCTTTACGGCCCTCAAACCATTTGCGTCATTTAGCGAAGCTCTGTAAACCTTCTGTTCTCCACGCTAAACCGTGTGGAGTGCCTAATGGCAGAGGCACTGTCACACAAACCCTGTTCCAGGGAGCTCGGGAACCCCCGGCGAGTAAATATGGTCACCTCCCACACATCGACGACTGGTGGCACCTGGCACCAGAATATACCCTGACTGTGCTGCCAGGAAACCCCCGAGCCCAAAGATTCAGCCCACAGTTGCAGCTGGGAACATCTGGCACACATTCAATCCAATACAGATACACTCTCAGAGAACATCTCTCAATGCCCATTCTTCCCCTCCCCAAAAAAGTGACATGCAGGCTACTCACTCCTCTCTCCGTCAGGTCATAACTCTGTAAATCCCCCTCCATTTTCCTATTTCTTCTTCACTGTCTCGGCATCTATGAGAGCCTGCGACAGCTTCGTCCATTTATTGCCCTCACGCAGTCTGCTAAAAAAAACGGTGGTTCTGTGAAACAGTGGAAGAGGGATGCTGCTCACACAACTCCTACCGGGCCATTTCCTATGGCTGCTTTTGAGGTGTAATAGACACCAAAAAATCCCTGGTTTTTTTTGAAGTGTGGATTGTAAGCTGCAGATTGCTATTCCTCCTGCAGAACAGGAGATCAACCCTTAGAGCAAATGGGGAACTCGTGGCCTTCCAAAGGTAGTTGGCCATAGTGACCACCGGTCACTGGTCAAGGGTGATGGGAGCTGGAGTCCAGTAACTTCTGAAGGGCCACAGGTTCCCCATCCTTGCCTAAAAGGACCTTTTCAGTGGTGACGCTACCCTAGAGAGAGGCCTGTCTGGGGCTTACAATGACATCTTTTCAGCAGTAAACACCTTTTTCTCCACCCAGGCTTTCTAACATATTTTAAAAGATTTCGTATTCTGCACCTAAATTTTAACTTAAACCTGGTGTTAATTATATTAAGGTGTGCCCACCGCCTCCCAATACAACGAGCATCTCTTTTATTTGGGGTACATGATGGTATCATTATTATCCTAGCTATTGAATAAGTCCCATCAGTCAGTTTTGGATTTAGAGGAAGATCAATGAGGTCATACAAAATCACATACCACTCCCTACCACAAGACAAGAACAGGGAACAACAGCTCTTCACAAATACTTCTCCTGACATATATGCAAGCCAACATCACCCGTAAGTTGCTGGCTTACACCCACCAATATGGGCATGCATATACCAGCACAACACTGATCCCTGGCAAAGGGGCCTTTTATATATTCTAGCAGGGGTATGGCTTTATTCAACAGTGCTGTGATAAAGTTTGAAAGCCTTACATCAGATGTCTGGGGTCAAATTATGTAAGTTTTTCTCATTCTGGGCAGTCAATTTGTGTGACTGATGCCGATCCCTTAAATGTTGATTGCCATTCTTACTTTAAACCAGGAATAGGAAACCCCTAGCCCTCCAGTTGTTGTTGGACTACAACTTCCCAGCATCTCTGACTACTGGCCATGCTGGCTGGCTGGGACTGATGGGAGTTTGAAGGCCACAAGTGGAAATGTGAGTTGCTCACCACTGCTGTAAAACCAAAAGGGAATTAGAGTAATATTCCAAACTACAGAGATACAACTTCATCTTAGTCTACCACAGCCAGTGAAGCCTAACTCTATGGCATGGTTCAAACCATAGTCCTCCCTTCCTTTCTGTCCATCAGAGATCAAACCTTGGTTTCCAATCCTGGACTGCAGGACAAGTGCGAATGGCTTTTGGATGAAAGGACAACTGTGACATGGCAGAAACCGAAAAGGGAAGGAACCCTGAAGGGGAAGGGAATGTGCAAACTCCAGAATACTTCAAAATCATGGTTTAGTTTTACACTACCAGAACAACCAAGAAAACCAACCATGGAAACACACTTT
This sequence comes from Podarcis filfolensis, assembly GCF_964270895.1. NCBI lineage: Eukaryota > Metazoa > Chordata > Lepidosauria > Squamata > Lacertidae > Podarcis > Podarcis filfolensis. The sequence goes on along the minus strand of NC_139604.1, from coordinate 52,660,185 downwards.
GTTCCATGCAAGGAAACACAGTTCCACGTGGATGCTCCACCTCACCTTACAGAGAGTTCACATGGGCTCGCTTATAATTCAGAAACTACAACATCTAGTGATGCCTCACTTGCATGAAACAACCATGACCACAGACAAAGCTTTCATATCGCTGACTTGACATTGCCTCAAGACACTATATCCTTCAACGGAGGCAGTTCACACATTTAGTTGTAAGGATGTGTGAATCAACCCTTTCGGCTTACAGTTTATGAAAGTGAAGGGTGGGTGGGAATTTATGGCTGGAGGTGTTGTAGGATTCTGCCCCATCTAAGCTCTTCCAGGTCTGGTCAGGCTGATGAGGATGCACACAATTCTTTCTTCAATCAAGTTGGCAGCTCCGGAGCTACTAATCCCCATATGGCAGAGCCAGGCCCCTCGGGCATGCTCAGGGCACCTGCCACTGAATCTTCCAGAGTAGGAAGGAAAAAGGGGGAAGGAAGCAGGTAGTGGAGATGTAGACTTTCCAGCGTCACAGTGTTTGGCTTGGCCTCTATCTCACAGGGACTATGACCTCCTTCCTTTTTTAAAAAACAACAACAACAAATGCTAAGGCTTTGTTTAGTAGGCTATCACTTTGCTATATAGCAGGCTATTCTGTTTTATTTGAAATAAGCTTTCTAATTCACCTGATGATGAATTCAGTGTAACTTGAAAGCTTGCCTACTGCTACACCAACAAAGGTTGGCATTTTTCCTCTTTTTTAAAAGCAGATTTTGCCTTAATATTTATCATTATTCTCAGAGAGCAAGACTGCAACAACTGTCCATCCTTTTATGGCATTTGCCGTGTGCTAGCTGACAAAGGAGGAGATGCAAGGACAGTATCTCTGTGTCCTGGAGCCCTGACCTCGAAAAGCACCCAGCTGCCAGGAAAAACAGAGCAGCTATGCACTCCTCTGGCAGCTTGAAAGAGACTCCGTCTGTGTGAGAAACCAGTGTCTGTGAGCAAGCATGCTGCTCTGTTAAAGAAAGATCAGGCTTGTAAGTGATCCAGAGAGAGATCTGGGGGTATTTATGTTGCTCCAAGGCCACTCTTGGTTCCACAAAGCATTTATTTGGGTTGAAAGAGCCCAGCAGGAACACTTCTCTCAATGTATAAAGATGATGGCTCCTAGAGGCATTTTCCAGACTTGCTAGGATTGTTGTTTTATGGGAATAGCAGGGCTTGAGAGAGGGAGGGGTTTTTCAAAGCAGACAGGGAGCACACTTGTGGCCCTTCTCTCTATCTCCTATGTCTAGGGCAAAGGAAAGGATTGGTAAATGGAAGTAAATGGAAGACCATCTGGAATGAATTGCAGGAAAGAGATTCCTCAGCCCAGCAGCCCTAACCCAATTCCTTAGTCCGCTGTGAACCCAGAGGATGGAGCCTGATGATATTCCTGTAGGAAGCCCAACACTATCTCTATAGGCAACAGAAAAAATCCCAGAGCGGGAACAGTTAAGACTTCAACAAAGAAAAGCCTCTAAAGGATTCTGAGCAGTTTATCCCACTTGCAGGGGGCAAGTCCCAAAGTATATTTTCCATCAGAGAGGGATCTTGCTGCAGATTAGCAGGGATCAAGCAAGGGATCTTCTCAGAGCTGTCCCAGGCTCAGCTGCTTTCTGGTCACATGCTCCTTTGGGCTGCTGTGTCCTCCCTTCTTATCTTTTGTCCCCTGTAACTGAAGGAGTTGCTTCCCCACAGAAATGGAAACTATGCTCCAGTCTCAAAGCCACAGTGAGGAAAGCAGAGTCAGTGGCACAAGGCTCCAAACCAGAGGGTTACGTTGTTTCTTGGCACCAGTGGATAGGCAGACCCGGGCACATACAGACACCTGCTGCCCTCATGCGCCGAACGGGAAGAGTGGCTTGAAGGATGCTCCTTGGGCCCAGCGCTCATGCATACCCTGACAGTATTACAGACAGGCTTATTAAGTGTGTAATATTAAATTAACCCAGATAAGAGCGTAAGAGCTTTTAAAGTCAATTCATTAAATATAATTATGAAGATAGCTTTTTTATGCGTGGCAGCAATCTGATCTCAATCACGGCGACGGTGCCGAGCCTGCTGGCCCCCACGGCATCTCTGCTCCCAACTGCGACTGCTCTTGGGCTGTGCCACCACTCCCAGGCAAGCGAGATCGCTCTACACTGACACCCTCCCCAAGCCCTGGTGTTAGCGGAGTGGGGTGTCAGTAACATTTACTGACCACACCAGGCCCTCCTATCTGATCTGGGGTTGCCGTCGGCCTCCCTTAATATTCATGGGCTGCTTGCTCCCTTTCTGACGCAAGTCTACCTGACACTCCATTGTTGCTATCCCAGGCTTGACTTTCTCCAAGTGTGTGGCTGACTTCTTCTTCATTCTGAGATGAAATCTGAAGCAGATGGGGGAGAGACAATGAGCAATGCTATCTTATCTCTCTTGGTGGGTGGGTAGGGATAAAGACTTGGATTCCTGCCCAACAGGACCTACTTTGACTCATCATACACACACCCTGGATGAAGAATGCCCCCGCATTTCCATCTAACTGCTTCCTTCCCTCTCACTGCCCTCCTCCCCACCCCCACAGGAGTTAATGAGGCTTTCTGCTCTCCCAAGGCTGCTTGCGCTCCTGCCCCAGTTAATTAACTGCTCCTGGGAAACAATTAATATCTGTCAGGAGATGTGGGGTCCATGCCAGCCACTCTGCCAAGTTTTCGCTCAGCAGCGATTGGGGGGACAGAACAGGGGAGCCCAGCCAGTCCCATACACCTTGAAGGTCAGACTCTAGAGACAGCTCTCTGCCCTGCAGATAGCATGCTTTTGCTGATGCCAAACTGGGGGAGGGGGGGTACCAGCCAGGCTTGGTCAAGGATATCGTATTTCTTAAGTGGGCCCAGCAGAGCCCTGAGGATGTTGTGACACTCAGCCTCTGCCTATTGCCCATGGCAACCGGTTCTCTTGCAGGTCCAGAAAGAGGCACAGGCTCTCAGCCAATTGTAGCAGCAAACACAACTACGGTTAGGTTGCCCTTTGCCTTGTGATATGTAGAAGCGCAGACTATGGAAACAACCAAAGAGTGGGAGATCAGCCTGAGTCACCCTCTGGCTTCCTGGCTTCCAAATCCATCTAATCAAAGGAAACCAAAAATGATGATAATGATGTGATGATCATTAATTTATTAATTGTCTTCTATATAACTATCTTAAGGCGATGCACAATAAAAACCATTTAAAACAGTTAAAAGCATGCCAAAAAAGAAAGAAAGAAAACCCCTCAGGAAATACATTTAAAACAAAACTGACACCATACAGAAATAAAGACTCATGGCAAATACCCCTTTATCCAGCTGGGAAAAGCTGTTGGAACAAAAATGTCCTCCATTGTTTCCAGAAAGTGAAGAGACTGGGCGCCTGTTGTATCTCTACAGGAATGCTATTCCACAGAATGCTATAACCCCATTAATTACGCTTAGGTAGCACAGATGCGGGTTTTGCATCCAACCAAAGACTACTCCAGATATACTGGATCCTGACAAAATGGACCTGTCTATTCCTGTCCAAGTGACCAACACTGAGAGTCATACACAATGTTAGTATTTTAGGGCTTGTTTGCCCAAGAGGTATAGGTAAGGTTTGAAGATGCTCTTTTAGCTGGTCTTACTGCAAGTCAAAAAGAGGTTTGGATTGCCAGGTTCTCCTGGGGAGAGCCTGAACCAAGAGCTGATGGCAGGGATGGAGGAACCTGCAGCCCTCTAGATGTTGTTGGCCTCCAACTTCCATCAGTCCTGGCCAGTATGGCCATTGATCAGGGATTATGGGAACTGGAGTCTACCAATATCAGGAGAATGCCAGGTTCATCATCTCTGGCTGGAGTACCTTCACAAAGAGTCTGCTTGTGCTAGGGACATGCGAAACAATTTCTGGTTTGGCAGGACGGAGAAAGCATCACTGAAGCCAAAGAGACGCCAAAATTGGGGGACATTGTATCTACAGAAGGTATGCTTTCTGCAATTTGTGGAGTCACAAAAAGGGCCAAATCATCCAGGGCAGACTCAGAGCAGCAAGCATACCCTGCCAAGAAAGTAGCTTTGCACAGAACCAGAATTGATTGGTTGAATGGAGAAAGGGGTGCAGAGGCCTGGAGGCTGCATCGGCTCCTGGGACTGGTTACTTATTCAGATGCTTTGGACACAGATTCCCTCTCATTGCTGGTTGCTTATTAGCATTTTCCAGCCTGCGGGCAGCTCTGATGGATGGAGCACAGCATCGGCCTCCTCTCACTGCAGAGCCAAGGCCAACAACCCTTCTGCGGCTACAGCTCCACTCTGATCCCTTCCGCTACCCTTTCCCCCATGCCAGAGCAGCTAGCGGCTTTGGAACAGAAAAGTTACACAGCCTCCAGATCCCAGGAACAGGGATGGGTGGCCTCTCCTTCTCTTCCATGTTGCAAAGTAGCAGAGCATGTGGGTTAACAGATTGGTCTGTCCTTGGGAAAACCCCACAATAGGTAGAGGGATTTGGCTTAGGAGGTAAAACTAGAATGGGGTAGGAATTGTGGGGAGTCTACTTGTATACACACCTCTAAGTCATTATCTTGCCAAAGAACAGCACACAAGTGTGACCACCACTCGCTGACTGTACAGTCAATATGACTTGCTTGTGTGAATGAAATCATCGTAGAAGACAGACCTTGCATATCACACAAGGCTGAATGAATTGTTTCCAGGCAAGAGACTTCACATGTTCTGAGTATCACCAAGGACTGAATAACCAATGATGTACATTTACATGTGTGAACAAGCTCGGAGATGTACAAATGACCTTATGGGTGTTCAAAATAAAATTGTTTATGGAAAAGGGGAGGTACGTTCCCATCTTCTCACCTTAGAGCAACAGGGTGACTCACAAATCATTGGTTCTAAAATCCACATGGATTTCCAGGCAGTCTATGGGCCCCAGTATGAGGACAAGCAATGAAGAGTCCTGTGGCACGCTGAAGACATATTGTGGCATAAGAAGTGTTTGTGGTCTGCCTTATCGGATGCGTGCATTGCTCCATGCCACACAACTGATGAAGCAGATATTGTGCTGCAACAAATTTATTAAGTCTGTAAACTGGCATTTATCATTTTTGCTACAACACCCCAAACACAGCGAGCCTTCAGGAATATGCCAGCATTAGCACAAGACAAGATGGTGACCTTGAACCAGTCACTCTCTTGTAACCTAACCTACATCACAGGGTTGCCGTGAGGATAAAATGAGTTGGGAAGACTGAGAGAACCACCTATGTTGCCATGAGCTCCTTGGAAGGAAGGAGGAATAGATAATAAAGAAGCAAATCCACAACTCAGTAATAGAATATCTGCTTTGCATTCAGAAGGTCTCAGGTTCAATCCCCAGCAACTCCATATGGGGTTGGGAGAGTCCCCTTGCTTGAAACTCTGGAGAGCTGCTGCCAATCAGTGTAGGCAATACTGAGTTAGAAGAACCAAGTCTCTGACTCGGTACAAGACAGCTTCCTATGCTGCTACACAAACATCAAATTAGATGGGATATGGAGATGTCATCTGCAACAGATGCAGACACCACTCTGTGCTGGCTTTGGGGCTAGCAAGGGAACTCTAGAGAAGAGGCGGTGCAGCCAGCATGACAAAGCAGTGTGGCAATGATAGCTCCTTAAGTCATCAGAGGACAGTACATTTGCTAAGGATGCAATTTGCACTGGGGGTGAAGAGTAAAAGATGGTGGAGAGGCAAGAGGGCTCAAGAAAGGGAGGATGACCCTTGTATGCAAAGGCAGCCCCCAACCCCACCTTTTCCCTCTGTGAGATGCCAAAATGCATGGGTTGCCAACAAGTCCAAACGCTTGCCACGGGCCACATAAATCCAGCCGCTTGTTTAACAAAGCAGAAATTGCCTCTGCCCACTCTTACATCCTTCTGGGATTTGTTCTCTCCTCAGGCGGACCCATGTTCCTTCTGCTGGCAGGAAGCAGGCTATCCTCCCTCTCCCCCTCTGCCACCTACCTCCCAACTACAAGCCACCGACACTAGCGGGACTGCCTGGGACTGCCTGCAGCCTCCTTTTCTCACTTCTCTCCATTGTGCGGGCTGGGGTTAGGGAAATGGATTGCACGGCTGCCTCTGAACAGTGGTGGCCGGGGAGCTGCACCAATGGGCAGGCAGGAGGTGGCAGGTGGAGGGGGAGGCGGCGCAGGGAACTCATTTACCCAGAGTAAAAATAGGCTGGAAAATGTGACATTTATTAAGTACGATTGTGGAGGAAAGGTCATCGCCAGCCCCAGCACCGAGACGGGGTGCCACTGATTATACAGCTGGGGAACGAGGCGGCAAAGCCAGGCTGAGCAACAGCAATTTGGGGGAGGGGTGTGTGTGTGTGTGTGTGTGTGAGAGAGAGAGAGTGTGTGTGTGTGTGAGAGAGAGAGAACACATGTGTTCTTTTGTGTTTCGAGCCCACAGTCCACCAGGCAGGGATCCCTGCTGTGTAGAGCCAGGGATGCCTTAGGATCAACATCTGCCTACACTCTCTGAACCTGGCTCATTCTCACCTCTAAACGCCCTGAGTTCCAGGCAAGGAACCACTTTGGAGAAGCTGAAGCAAAGCAGTTTAGTGCAGGAAGCACCCTCACATCCACAAAGCCCTCTGAAAATGTGGACCTGCAGGAAAGTCCTCTCTTAGGCAGCACTTTTTAATCAGGATTGCAGACCTTCCTGCTCTCCCCGCGCTATCTCATCCACACGTCGTCCTCTAATTCTTTGGATGATTTGCAAGACACAACTGCAGCATTTTGATTGTCTGCACACCCACGTCACCTTTCCCTCCACAAATACACACACACACACACACACACACACACACGACTCCAATCTCCCTACGGGTGGCTACAGCTCGGAGACCCTGTTATTCCCATGGAGAGTTGCCTTCCAAATGCCCCACAAATTCCCCAGGACTGAAGAAAAGAGACTTGATCAGATGGGAAATAGAAACAACCAATACTTAGGAACCTTCCCCAGAATGCTCCCCCCCCAAAAAAAACCCAGGATGATGAGATTGGCAGCAAGGGATTTAAAATAATAAGAAATAGAGAAGGAGGAGAAGAAGAAGAAGAAGAAGAAGAACCAAAAAAACACACCACCTTTGACATCGATTCCAATTTTTTAGAAATGCATTAGCCTCCCCTACAAGTGCTGGAAGAGGAACCCCTGCAGAGCAGGTGCCAGCTGGGTAATTGTTCTTCTGAGTGTGCACACTGGTGTGCCTGAGCATATCCCCCTCCTGTGGATCTGCACAAGCTTCCATTGCCCCCCATCCTCACAGAGCAAAGCCCCTCCCAATCACTTCCTTCTGCCCTCCCTTCATAACCTCTCCATCAACCGCACCTCTTATCCTTGAAAAGCTCTTTGCACCTTGCACTCCTTTACATAAACATATGCGAGAAAGGGCCCAAAATTTTAGGGCCGGCATTGATGGGAAGCTGCAGACCGCCCTGTAAATAGGGGGCTGTCCCTGGCAGCCCTAGGATAGGACCCCCTCTGCTTATGGACAATGGGGTCCAGATCCACTCACAACAGCCAAGGTAGGACAAACTGAGCCACAAAGCATCAGGTCCAGCCCAAGTGGCTGGTTAGGGGTTGCTACTGAGCCTGATGAGTGCCGAAGGAGTTAAGTGCCCATCCCATTTTTGCCCAGAGGCAAGTGCCTGTGACCCCTCCATGCCCCCTCCCCCTGCGCAGACACTGGGGAAGGAAAGGGGCTGAAGCAGAAGCTGCCAATCCCTCCCTCCCACCCACCCTGCTCAGCTAGTGCAAGGGAAGGACAAGGCTGCTGGGGAATCTCCTGTCCAGCAGAGGACAAAGAGCCAATTGATTTTCCCTGCACAATTCAAGTGATGGAAGGGGGGGGGCTGTTCTTGAGCCGAAGGTACAGGGTTCACACACACATTCAGCGGCCATCACTGCAGGGAAGGTGTTGGAGGAGCAAGGCGTTTCCTGTGTGCATAGCCCACTCACCAAGGCAAGTCCTCCCACCCACCCCAGCTCCAACAGAGCAGAGGGTGCCCAGGAGTTGGGGCCGGTGCGGGGAGAGGGAGGCTCGCTGCTGCGGCTCAGCAAACGGCCCACCAAGATTTACTACGCTGGCCGGGCTTTACTGCACACGAGATGCTTACGCGGGGGAATCTTCCCGGCGGCCCCTTAATTTGCCGTCCCATAAAGAATGTGGATTTGTGACGCTAAATAGAGGGAGATCATTTACCGAGCGCGGCTCTTACTTACAGGATCTTTAAAGGGGATTCATCATGCGATGCAACGACGCGAGCGGCAGGCAGCTCAGCAGCCGAGGCAAGGGAGAGCAGCCACAGCGAGGGCAGGCGCTGGCGGCAGCTCCTTCCAAAGGAGAACGGTGACTACGTTTGCCTCCTCAAGGGCCTTTCCGAACCACACGGCCACTTAGTCCCTAATTTCTACACACCCACCCCACCCCACAACCGCCCCATTTCCCTTCGTTTTCGTGGATTCCTCAGAATCCAGAGCTGCAGCTGCTGAAACTGGTTAAAATCAGAGATCAGGAATATCCCACGCTACTAACAAAACCGCCCCAAAAGTGAAGATTTAGGTCCTGTTCCCCCACCCCGCTGCCCTTTAAGTTTGGTGCCCCCAAGGGGCCATCGCGGGATATCCCTCCTGAAACCACGCGCATCAAAGCAATGACTCTGGCACTGGGTGCCCACCGGAGGGGCATCCCCCATCCATCATCCATCCATAAGCACAGAATTTAGTCCTGGGCCAGAATTTAGCATGCTGGAGGGGGGGGGGATAAAAGCTTCCATTTAACAATAAAAAAGCAAGTTTCTAGCCCTCCATGAGACAAAAATCTTGTTTGAAAATGTAGGCAATTTCTGGTGAAATTCTGGGGTCCATGACAACTTATGTGAGAGAATTGTGACTGGATTTTCCAACATTTATTTATTTGCATTTGTTTGCTTGCTTCCTTGATTTTTACTAAAATGCAGTCACAGGGGACTGCCAGTTCCTTCAGCGGTTGGAAGGGAAGGGAGGTGCTTAACCCTTCCTTGCTGCATCTTTTTTTTTTGCTGAAAAATCCTTTCTTCCTGAACTGCTGTTTGTCCTGCGTTTTCCCTTAATGGAGCAAACAGCAGCTGGAGGAGGGGGCAGGTGTGGATCAAGAAAACAACACAGGGGAGGGGAATATTAAACACCCCCATCCTGCTGCTCCGAAGAAAAGCCCTCTGTAGCTACATTCCAGTAACAGCAGCAGCAAAAAGGTTACAAAGTCAAGAGGTGTGCAGTATTACTTAGAGCAGGATTTCCAGGGGTTACAGCTTCATTTGTCCAATATTGACAGACTGCAGAATATTCTCAGTGTTGATTTTGAGCAAAAAAATTGAACTGTGAGTGCAGCACAGACCCACGAAACTTAGAGAGTCTCTTGGCATTCTGACACAGCCTGCAAGGGGTTCATGCGACCAAGGACAGCAGACAACCCCTGTTAACTGTGGGGCAGGTTTCGCATAGAGGAGGTGTGGTGTGCTCCTGGGTCCTGAGCTGTGTGTTTCCTCTGGGTCTGCCATACCAGACACGCACCCCCATAGCAGTGTTTGGGACAAGAGAGTACATCTGTGGCAGGCCCCGGAGAGGAAGATGGTCTTTAGATCCACTTGGCGTGCGTGCTCATGCATGGCCCTGTCTTCTCTCTTCTCAGCCTCACCTTCTAAGCTTCTCCCTGCCCTGCACCACCCTCCCCCCCACCCCTCCGCACACAGTGATCAGAAGGCGAAGCAGCCTCCAATGTCCGCAGGAGAGAAGCAGCTCATTTCCAGAGTCATTATGGTCTGAAAAGGGTCCCATCAGGTATTCCGCCCGCTCAGCACATTTATTTCCCCAAACCACAGCGGGGATTTGTGATTTTCAGACTCAATATTAGAGCAAGCGCGGGGCCAGCTCATTCCACCCGGCGGGAAGCCTCCCTGATAGTGCAGGCACAGCCATGCCAGAAAAAGTGCCACGAAGAGGAAGGTGGAGTGGTTGCTGTGCCACCCTGGCCAGGACCGTGACAGTGCCACCATGGGCACCAAGCTGGGGGCACAGTCTGCTTTCAAATGGGGAAAGAACGGCACCTCTGAGGATACAAAAGACAAAATCTTGGAACCACCAAGTGTAGCCAGCACTGCCCAGGGAGCTCCCATCTTCTCCAAGCACCTGGAGAGCTTTGTGACAAGCTTGTGGGAACCTGCAAACCCCCAGAGACTGCTGGACTCCAGCTCCCCTCCACCCCAGAAAGCTGGGCCAATGGTCAGGGATGATGGGAGTCCAACAACACCTGGAGGGCCACAGGTTCCCCATCCCAGACTTACAGCTTTCCTCACGTAACTTACAGGGTTATCCCCTCTTCCTTGTCTCAAGCTACTCTAGCAAGAGAAAAAGAATTGCCCAGACCAGAAGTGGGCATTTCCTTTAGTGCCCGATCTGCTTATCTCCATGCCTCTCTTTTTCCTCATATGTCTTGCGTACCGCGGTATTCCCTGCCTGCATCTTACCTGACGTACCTGGTGTCCCATCACCCATGCTCTAGAGCTGTTCATGGGCCACAAAATCTGCTCTTTGGGGAAGGGCCACAGCTCACTGCCAGAGCATCTGCTTTGCACACAAAAGGTCCCACATACAATCTCAGGCATCTCCAGGTAGGGCTGGGAAAGACTTCCTCTCTGAAACCTCGGAGAGCCGCTGCCAGTCAGTGTAGACAATGCTAAGCTAGGCAGAACAAGTGTCTCAACTCGATATAAGGCAGTTTCCTATATTACTGTACTTTCTCCCACAGTGAAACTTGAGGCGCAAACTCAACCTTAGCATAAACATGGGTACCAGGAATGCATTCATTCCAACCAGTGTTTGACAGAATGCCCTAGAGAGCGCAGGAAAGGCACAATGAGTACTCACCACTGTGAAGTTCCCTGCAGAGCAGTTCTCGCCGCTGAAGCTGCAGTTCTTGAGCATGTCCTCAAGCTGGTGCCCAGTGCGGTTGACAATATCGGCCATGTCAGGGTCGGGGTAGAGCAGGTCAGAGGCCTTGTGTCCATCACGGTCCTTGGGCGGCAGCCCAGTCATGTTGGCCAGGTGGAAGATGTCGGCGTCAGTAAGGGCCGAGTGGCGGAAGCGGTTGATGTTGCAGATGGTCACAGCCGGGAATATCATCTTCTGGGTCGCCTCCTCGTCCAGGGTGGTGACGTGCGGGTGCTCCAGGTAGAAGAGCGCCGACCGGGCCGCCTGGTACAGGAAGAAGGCCAGAGAGGCCACAAATGCGAGCGCCCAGAGGGCCTGGCGGACCCCCAGCTGCCCTGGGCGGCAAATGTGGCCCAGGCCGTGCAGGGTGCTGGCCCCGGCAAAGGCGGCCAGGTCACGGTGGTGTGGCTGGCTGGGCTCCTCTAGCAAGCTCTCCTTGTCCCCTTCCTCTTTCGCCGCCTGCTTCTCATCCTCCTCTGCAAATTTGATTTTGCAGACAATCTCAATCGGCATCTGTGCTGAGGCACCAGGCAGCACGCTACCCCCCCAGCGAGGGGAGGCAGCGGGAGCCTGGGGTGCCCGGCACCGGCCGCTCTCCCCTGGCTGCTGCAGGACGCCCCTAAATTAGTCAGCCCAGCTGAGGAGGTGAAGCAGGACCGGGGAGCCTGACCCAGCCTCTTGGGAGCTCCCAGACGGAGGGCTCTGCCTCGGTGCCTTGTCTCACTAGTGATCTCCTGGTGCTTCCGTCCGCTTATCTGCACAAGCCCAGCTGTCAGAGCTGCCCGCCGCTGCCGCCGCTCCCTGTGCCGCTGTGTGTGCCGCTGCCGCTCCTCTGCACACCCGGTTAAGACCCCACCAGATACAGGCAGCATTTAGGCATCGTGTGCTAATAAAATCCAGGGGATACTTAATAATTCAAGGCATGTCAACATTATTTCATCCTCAAATAAAAAAAATAGAGGGAGAAGGAGGGAGGAAGAAGCGGGGGAAGCTCGCGAAAGACAGGCAAGCGGCAAGGAGGAAGGAAGGAAGGAAGGAAGAGCCGGGCAGCGGGAGCCTCTTCGCTCTCTGGAGCCACCACTCCAAAGTGATGCTGGAGCCACTTGTTTGAATCGCTCGCAAGCTGGCAAAGTCTGTGCCAAGGAAAGGAGGCAGCAGCACAAGGCAGCCTCTGCTGGGGTTGCTGCTGCTGCTCAGGGCTGCTCAAGCTCTTCAGGCAGGGCAGGTTATCTCTCTCTCTCTCTCTCTCTCTCTCTCTCTCTCTCTCTCTCTCTCTCTGCCTCCCTGCCTGCCACCCACTTCCTCCAAGTGAGTACCCCTTGCTAGTGCCCAAGGCAGCTGCCCATTGACAGCTCCCCGCCTAATTCCTACCTTCCTCCATCTCCGCTGATCTGAAAAACTGCTCGCTAAAGATGCAAAAGGAAAGCAAAGGAAAAGGAGAGAGGGGAGGAAAAAGTTGAGAGAGGGAAGAAGACGACAAGAGGACTGCGTTCCTCCCGCGTCGTCGGCTGGTGCTCGGGTCCAACGGGCAGCGACGGCACAACAACCCCCTACACGCACACGCTCTCACACGCAATACACCCCCCCCCGCCCGCAGGCTCCAGGGCTGACTAATTGGAGAAGGAGCGGCCAACGAGGGGGAGCGGAAACGAGGAGACGCCCCCTCCTCCCATCGATCCCGCTCCCCACGGAACAAACAAGAGGCAAAAAGTGAAAGGCTTATTGATCGGAGGGAGGGAGGGAGCGCAGCTGCTGGGGATTAGGGCAGGAGCAGGCGTGCGGGGCGCGGGGGTGCGGGGTGGGGAGGAGCGGGTCCGGGTGTGTGCGTGTGCTTTCTGGAGGAAAATGAAGGCTGCGCAGCCGGGACCGCGGCACTGCCCAGACCCAGCCTGCAGCGCAGCCGCTTTCCCTGCACCATTGATTCCCTTCAGTCCCGTTTGCTTAGGAGGCAGTTCTAATTGCTTTTGCAAAAGGGTCTGTTTGCCGCCGCCTCCTCCCCGCCCCTGCCTGGCCAAGTGGAATCAGGGCCAGGGAAAACCCCCACCGGCAACTGCAGCTGGCGCGGGACCAGGGAGGCCGAGCAGAGGAGGGAGAGGGGGCGGCCTGGGGGTGCCCAGTAGGGAGAGGGGGCCGAGACTGCGAGGGGAGGGCGGGGAGCAGCGCGGCCTAGCGGGTGGGGCGGCGGCGGCCAGGACAGGCAGACGCGCCAACTCTGCCCAGTAGAGGAAGCGCCGGCAGCCCAGGACTCCGGAGAGCCTCAAGCCAGCAAAGTTCTTGCCGGCAAGCCGAGCCCCACGCGCTGCGCTCGCTGCGAAGCCGCCCTCTTGCGGAGCCAGGCCAGCGGCCCACTTCGCGCCGCCGCCGGTGGCTCTCGGTGGCTTCTGGCAGCTGCTCAGCTAGGGAGATCCGGAGGTTGCGCCCGGAGACCCTTCTGCACGCCAAGCGCGTGTTCTCTCAGCTGTGGGGAGGGTGATCCCCAACCGCCCCCCCCCCCCCAGCTTGGCTGGGGCAAGACCCGTGTCCGACTTCCCTGAGAATGGGACGATGTTGTTGTTGTTTGGGGGGGGCGAGCAGCGGCGGAAAGCGCGCCTTGCGAGGAGACAGGAACCGCGCGGACTCTCGCCGTGGGAAGCCCCGCGGCCCCGCCACCCCCGCCCCGAGGCTCAGCCGGTCACAGCGACCTTCACTCCGCCCGGCCGAAGCCAGCGGGCTAATCCGGACCGAGGAGCGCCACGCTCACACGCCTTCGATCCCTGCAATCGACTGGCACGGAATACACACGTCCCTCCCGCGGGTCAATACGGAAGGACAGGTCTCTCCTGGCTGAGCAGCGGGCGCTGATCGATGCCCAGGGCGGAAGGCCAAGGTGGCTCCAGGCCAGCGGCAGGAGGAGGAGGAGGAGGAGAGGGCGACGGGGGACGGGGACGGAGACGGAAACCACCGAGGCAGGGGAAAGGGGGAATAAAGGGGGGGGGAACCACCATATTAATAACGGGAGAGGGCGGGGGTCCTAAATCAATGGGGTGGGGCGGAGGGACGACCCCGTCTACCTTCTTCAGGAAGCACCGTCCCCTCTGCCCGGACTGCTCAAGTTTATTTCTTGGAGGCCACATTCAGACATGCAGAAAGAGTCTGGTTCAGAGGCGGTGTCCCTTCTCTGGCCTCCCCAGCTCCGAATCCCTTAATGCCGATGAGTTAACCCTTACCACTCTTTAATCACTCTGCCTTATCACAACCGTGTTAAACAATGCATTTCTTCCATCCGTTCAACGTTTGCGAAAATTCTAGTCAGTGAGTGCCAAGTACGGTGTCAGGAGGTGATAGAGGCGATTAATCAATGCAGAGACGGAAGAAAGACAGAAAGATTCGGGTGAGGGTTACATCCACTGCTAGGATTCTGCCTGGAAATTAGTGGAGGGGTAGACGGGAGGAACGGGTGATGCCGACTCCTATACATGCTGCTCTCTCCCCACCCCCGCCCCAAATTCTCCCTTCCTTCTTTGGAGCCCACATTCATTTATTCATTATATTTCTATGCTGCTTTTCACTCAGATGGGTAACAAAGCAGCTAACAAACAATAAATAATAACATAATAAACATCACAATTATAACGTAAGTCATATAAAACAATTAACAAATCATCAGTAAAACAATTGCAAATCAGTAGAACAATCACCTTCTATTTACCAAACAACTAAAAAAAAGGGTAAGCAGCACAACCACAAGAAAAGTCATAAAATTCACAAAGCATTACAGCACTCATAATCCACAAAACAATAACAACATAAACTAACAACCAAAAACAAACTAAATACTGTTTGTGTCTCTTTAAGACTGCTGGTCTAGACTGAGGGTCTAGATTCTTCTGTACTCACAAATGCAAATTTTAATTTTGCTGTTAATACATTTATTTTGTTCAAAAGCAGTTCTGTACAAAAAAAGCTATTTAAAAAATACAGGGAATGTGCTTTCAGCAACAACTGGTAGGAAAAGGCAGGCTACATCTTTTCCTTTGGGCTGATGGAAGCAAAATGGAAGTAGGGGGTGAGACAATAGATGGCAAAATGTCGCCACACATGTAAAAAAAACACCCAAAATGCCCACCCACACTATGCTTCAGTGGATCCTCCTCCCATCAGATTATTCAGGGATTGGGAAAATCCAAATTTAGCAGGGAGAAGTGCAGGCTGCCACTTAGGGTTCATCTGCACATCCATTTGTCCAACTGGATCCCATGCCTTTGCCCCACCACTTTCCCCTAGAAAGCCTGCTCTTTAGTGCTGAATTATTATTATTATTATTATTATTATTATTATTATTATTATTAGAATTTATATACCACCCTATACCTGAAGGTCTCAGGGTGGTTCACAGAAAAGATCACAATATTTAAAATCAAAATAAAAACAATAACACCCCCCTGGATCTTGCCAGCAAAAGGGCTAAACATTCCCTGCTGACCGAGCATCCCATAGCAAGAGGAGGCAGTATCCTCAAGCAGGCATTGTGAAGCATAAACATGCCCCACTTTAATAACAGCCGTTTCCCAGAGTTTGAGAGTGATGAAGTAGGCAAGCCAGTAGCAGGTGAAAAGGCATGCAGGTGGCAGATAAAGATTTTTATTTTATTTTAATCTTAAGGAAATATTAAGTAACCCAGCTTTAAGCCTGAAGGTAGTAACTCTGCTCCCCCTGTGCTGACTCACGCAGAGCCGCTCCCCTGGGTGACATCCTTGCCCCGGCAGGTGGCAGCAGCAATGAATTAGAAGCCACCCTGAGAGCTTGCTGGTCTCTGGATCCTGGCCCCATCCTGGCTGAAGCTGGCACGGCGTCCCTTTCCCAGGTCCCTCTTCTGCCCTGGTTCAGACCATGCCAGCTGCATGCTCAGCCCCATGCCTAAAGCGGCTCAAATCTGGGAGTTATCATTAATTTTGATCTAATTGAAGGCAATGTGGCTGCAGAGCCCAGCTGGTCAAAGCATGAGTCTCTCTGCTTCATGCCAAGCAGAGCCTCCTGAACCTGCGGCAGAGAGAGAGAGACAGAGAGAGAGGGAAGGGTTGGTTGGTGCCCCTCCTGCAGTGCTTGTTATCACAGGCAGGTCAGGCTCTCAATGAGGGCGGCAGGCAGCACTGCTTTGGGGAGATCCGGGATGACAAGATGTCCAGTCTAATTATACATGTGCCGCCAGAGGGGCTGGTGCAGCCATCATGGCTGGTTCCTCTGCAGGCTGTTCAACTCTTTGCACAGAGAAGCCTAAGAGGAAGGAGCATGGGATGGCAGGCAGGCGGGTGCATAGCTGGGTGGGCAGCAGAGAGGGCAAATGGGGGGAGCACCCAATACATCCAGGCCCCATGCAACGTTAGTCAGGCAATGGGGGTTTCTCTTTTTTAAAAACATCAAAAACTCACATACACCACACAAACATTACTAGACAAACAGCACAGCTACTCTTCCAAAGAATGTGGATACAATCAAAGTGTCATGCCCTGCATGATTCAGTGCAAAATAAAAATGGGGAGGGAATATGCATTGGTTAAGCTGCCTGGGAAGTTGTGGATTTGGTTTCACAATTTGCAAATTCCAATTCAGGATGATGGATGCTTCACAAATAATGATCAGGGCACTTAGCATG
Source organism: Podarcis filfolensis (assembly GCF_964270895.1). Taxonomy (NCBI): domain Eukaryota; kingdom Metazoa; phylum Chordata; class Lepidosauria; order Squamata; family Lacertidae; genus Podarcis; species Podarcis filfolensis. The sequence continues at coordinate 52,643,507 of NC_139604.1, read as the reverse complement.
TATGTAATAATTTTTAAATCTTCAAAACAGCTCACATATATGAATCTCAGTAATTCTTACAAGAGTACTGGTAAAGAAGTCTTGGCCAAACATATTTAATGGAGTGGGAGAACTAGGGTCAATACCAGCCTGGACATTTCCATCTAACATACATATCTATAGGGCACGAAGGACTTTTAAAACAGTGGAGTGTGAGTGTGTAGGTAGGTAGGTAGGTAGATATCTCACATACTGTGGGTGTCCTGTTGTACTCCATCCTTTCTTCAGCCTTGCCTATTTACCTCCATCCAAGTTAACTCACCAACAAAAATCCAGTCTGTACAGAGAAAAACAGAACCGGCCCAGGGCTTCACCTATGCCAGAATGCAACCCAAGAATCTGCTTCCAATACTAGAGCTGAGTCTACAATAAAATTGCCTCTGGGCATACACAGGGTGCATTTCTGTCACCACTGAGCAACAACAGCTTACTTACTCCCTACACCCTTAAAAAAAAAATAGTGGCTGCTTACTAAGGAACTAGGGACGTGGGTGGCGCTGTGGGTTAAACCACAGAGCCTAGGACTTGCCGATCAGAAGGTCGGCGGTTCGAATCCCTGCGACCGGGTGAGCTCCTGTTGCTCGGTCCCTGCTCCTGCTAATCTAGCAGTTCAAAAGCATGTCAAAGTGCAAGAGATAAATAAGTACCGCTCCGGTGGGAAGGTAAACGGCATTTCCGTGTGCTGCTCTGGTTCGCCAGAAGCGACTTAGTCATGCTGGCCACATGACCTGTACGCTGTACGCCGGCTCCCTCGGCCAATAAAGCAAGATGAGCGCCGCAACCCCAAAGTCGGCCACGACTGGACCTAATGGTCGGGGGTCCCTTTACCTTTACTAAGGAACTACCATACCACTGCTTAGGTTTATAGGATCATTACCAGAGAGTAGTCCTTGACACCTGTTTGAAACTAAGATATCTGAAGGACTTCACAATCCCACATGTGTCTCTTTGCGCCTTCAGTGTCAGAGGATCTTCACTGTGTGGCATGAGACAGGGCTTCTTCAGTTATTGTACTATGGTTCTTCTAATTTTCTTCTGCGGTGGGCCCACCTGGCCCAGTCATCACTAACTTGGCTCTTTAAGGATGCTTTTGGACGCTGACACTATGTTTTTTAAGTTATGGTGGTGGTGGTGATGTTGTTCGAAACTGTTTTACTAGATACTGTTGTATTGCTTTATTATTTCTTGCTTGCATCTGCAAGCTGCATGGGGAGGAGGTCATTTGGGATCAAAAGTGCATGGCATGAAATAAGGTAAGTACATAAATAAGTCCACCAATTCTTTAAAGATAATTACATCTCCTGCATGGACCCAGAACTCAGCATAACTCTAAAACAACACTGGCTAGATGTTCATTTGAATTTTATCATCCACACATCCTGAGGATGTCTCTCCAGATCTTCCCTGGAAAACTTGTTCCCAGGTCTTTCAACAGGTGCAAAGTTTATTCTAGTGTGTGCTAAATGTAAGAGCTTATCCACACTTACCTTTCCTTTCCTTCACTCTTTCAAGGAAAGGTCCGCACTCAAAAGCTCAGTGTCCAAATGTGACATCTTTTGTCCCAGAGTTTTCCCCGTGGAAACCCGCTCTTTAAAGCTCAGTCGGAGCAAACAAAAATCTGTGGAAAACCCGAACTGACATTTACTGTGAGTGCTAAAGAGCAGGTTTTTGCAGGGAAAGCTCTGGGGCAAAAAGAACAACAACAAAAACACTCAGACAAGGAGCTTTTAAGCATGGATTTGTGTTTGGAAAGAATGGGGCAAAAGTAAGTTTGGAGAAGCCCTAAGTCTCCCTACAGTTTCCAATCAATAGGCTTTATGGGTAGACTCGAACACTTGCAAACCTTTTATTAGCTGAAGACATATTGCTCAGTGCTTTTATGTTTAAAACTGCTAAACTGCACCTTCATCCACACACATGAATTACTGGGCAATGTACATAAAAAGACAAATAACCATACAATATTGAAACAAGCAATAAATATCATAACCACATAATTACCGTATTTTTCGCTCGATAACACGCACCTGACCATAACACGCACATCGTTTTTAGAGGAGGAAAACAAGGGAAAAAACATTCTGAATGAAACAGTGGATGTATCATTTTTGTGCTTCATGCTGTGGCCACAGACATGTGATCTGATGGTGAATTTGGGGTGACCCAATGCAAAAATCCTGAGAATCCCTGTGGATCCATGCTTTGTAACCACGTTTTTGCACCATTGCAGCCCCAGGCAACAGTGGGTGTGTGATTTTGGGGGGGGCAGGCTGTAGCCATGGACATGCTATGTGCTCTGATGGTGAATTTGGGGTGACCCAATGCAAAGATCCTGAGGATCCATGTTTTGTAACCACGTTTTTGCACCATTGCAGCCCCAGGCAACAGTGGGTGCGTGATTTTGGGGGGGGCAGGCTGTAGCCATGGACATGCTATGTGATCTGATGGTGAATTTGGGGTGACCCAATGCAAAGATCCTGAGGATCCATGTGGATCCATGCTTTTTAACCACATTTTAAGTGGGGAAGGAAGGAAAAATACAGAATGGACAAGGAGCACGAGAGGGGTGTGCAGAGAAGCAGCTGGCTAAGAATGCAGGAGAGGGGTATAACGGGAGGGAGGAAAGGAAGGCAAAAGTTTTCCCTCACCTACCCACCCAAGCCAGCCAGCTCTCTCTCTCTCTCTCTCTCTCTCTCTCTCTCTCTCTCTCTCTCCCTCCTGCATGTTTTCAGCAGCACCGGAGCACAGAGACGACACTCTGCTTGCCTGGAGGGGAGGGGCTTTCCCTGCTCTTTGTTCCGTTTGAGCAAACACAGCAAGGAAACAGAGGAGGGTGGGCAGTAAGACCCTGAGGCAGAATGCAGGAAAGCAGCCACTTCCTCTTTTCAGGTTTCCCTTCTCCGAGACGCGCGATTTGATTTTTGCCTGATTTTTTTTGCCATTTGGCTCCAGGGACCACACATTCGCTCAATAACACGCACAGACATTTCCCCTTCCTTTTTAGGAGAAAAAATCTGCGTGTTATAGAGGGGAAAATACGGTAACTGTTTAAAAGTAAAAAGCCTGAAACTATTTAACCAACTAACATGGTCCAGTAGACTGGGGTAGCTGTGATGGTTGAGGCTGATGGGAAGGTGAGTCCAAAAACTTCTGGAGGATACTGTGTTGACTACCTCTGCATAAAAGCCGGGGCAGATAAAAACATATTAGCCAAAAGGAGTACACAGTTCGTGCCTGCCATATTCTCTCCAGGTATTTCAAAGCACAGTCTTCTTCAAATATTTCTATTTTCCTCTCTGAAAACATCCAGTTACTTCCATTTTCCTTCCATCTTTCAAAGCCCAGCCAAGGGCAAACTAGAGTCAGGTATTGTGTGAAAGCACACAACAAAGGTGTATTGATGTACAGAATATAGATGTACAGAAACACCCTGAATTCTGGTGTCAGAATTATGTAGGGGAATTCAGCACCTTTGCTCTTTCATTCCAGGGGCAGGGGAGATACAGCTGCATGGCAGAGAATATGCTTTGCAAGCAGAAGCCCCCAATTTAAATCCCTGGCATTTCCCTTTATGCATCTTGGGTAACAGGAATGGGAAATTCTTAATTTGAGGCTTTAGAGAACTGCTACCAATCAGAAGGGACAATCTTGGTCCAGATGATCGGAGTCAGATCACTGGTCGGCTTCACGCATGTAGGTAGTAGGGAACAATGAGCAACTTCAGCAGCCTGGTGTGCTGCCTGTCTTTTGAGAAGACAGTGCAGTTTTTCTGACCTCAGTGCAAACCCAGCGTCATAGCCTGAGAAGTAGGACAGCCAGTACCCTACTGCAAAATTGCAATCCATGCACTTCATCCGCTCACATCAGTGGGCTGAACACAGGGACAACATGCTTGTCCAGTCCCAAAAAGGCATGTTTTGCATCTACAGAGATTATGGAATGTTGGTTCTATACTTGCTCTACTGTTCAATTGAACAGCTTGGGACCCAGATCTTCCAGAAAGACCCTTCCCCCTTTAGCAGCGGTATACTATGCTTCTACTAAGGAGAGGGCTTTTTCTGTGGTAGCACCTTGTCTTTAGAATACCCTTCCTAAGGAGGGGGGGTTTTTTGGCACCAGGTGAAAACCCTTCTTTTTGTCCAGGTATTTTAATCAAATATAATTTTTGGAATTGTGGTTCATTTGTTTGTTAGCTTTTGGTGTTTTGTGTTCTATTTTGTTATACTTATTTGTTGGTTTAAATTGTACTCTTGCTGTGTGGTTTTGTTTTATTTACGCTTTTTGTACACTGTTCTTAGAATCTTTTGATGAAGGATGGTTAAGAAATATTTTAATTAATAATAAGCCAGTGAGATTTCATTTGAATTCTCATGGAATGTAAATGTATCCACATATTCATCCATCATTTGTATGTTTACCCATCCTTCCCTCCATTGTTCATTATGGTTAGCAACTGTGCTACACTTCTGGATTCTAACAATGGATCTTATTCTACTCTTGCTATGGCTCACGTGCTCATCCCACAATATGGTGTTCTTCCATTTATGAACATTCATGGCTATATCCTTTGTACCTGCTGCTGCACCATTTCCTTCAGCACTATAGACAGCAAATGCTAATATTTCTCCTCTGAGACCAAAGATGTTTCTGTGCAGAGCTGTGACTTTAAGCAGAGACTGTTGACTCTGTTACATCGGTTTCCACTGGATCACAGATTCTAAACAAGAACTTTCCAAACTGTGTGTCGCGACACATTAGTGTGACGGCTGCATTGTGTAGGTGAGTGTGTGAATGCTTCCCGCGCTCCTCCCAGGGCTGGAAAGGGGTTAGTTTAACCTCCAGTTTGCTAGTAAAACTGAATTACTGTGTTGCGAAAATGATGCATGTCTAAAAAGTGTGTCATCAACATGAAAAGTTTTGAAGGCTGTGTTCTAAACCTTCCCAATTAGCAACAAGAATTGAGAAACTGCCCTTCTGAGCATTCTGGCATTCTGCAGCTAGAATAGCTGAGGTCAGAGATGGTCAAACTTTTTTTCTGTTGAGGGCCTGTTCTGGGCTGCAAGGTGGGTGGAGCCACCCATGTTCTCTTCTTGCCACCTCTTTTCTCGCACCCTTTCCCCTCTATATCTCTCTGCAATATCCTCTGTATTCTCAATTTAAGTATGTTTAACAAATTAACGTTAATTTCTAACAGATCACATAAATTACTGAATACAACACATGCATTTTGTTTACTTGGCATAAGCCAAGTTTAATTATTATATCTTTTTTTACTACCAATAATCACTGGATTTGCCAACACCATTCCCCTACAATGCATTAGAGTACTATTTTCCACTGCTATGGAAGTTACATGTGATCACAGACTGGTCATTTCATAGGGGTAATTCTTGGGATGACTAAGTCACATGATGTTTGGGTTACGCACCAGTCAGCTTTGACTGATGCAATGGGCAGAGGTGGGTATGTTTAGGGCAATTGCAACATTAACATGAAAGGTACTGAAAGCCCTGTGGCTTGTGGTTGAAATGCTGCCAACCTACAGAAAACATGGTTCATGTTTTCAATTATATTAGTGGTGAGTGAGTGTGCAATTCTGCCATGGCAAGTGTGCACCCCAGGTTTAACTGCAACATTTGTCAAATATGAAGCGCTATGGGGAAACCTAGTGACAGACATGTAGGTAAGTCTCACATAGAAGAATTAATATTTAAACTAGATGAACTATTTTCACTTCCCAGCAACATCTTTTTAAAAAGTTAATCAATAATGCCAGACCATCTTACATTGCAGGTATCCAGTCTTCTTCTCCTGAGTCTCCAGAACTGGGTGGCAATGATCCCCAGTCTATCAAGGAGGAACCCGGAAGGGAGTTTGCTTGGGGAGTGATGAGCAACTGAAAAAATTTTCCCCAGCTGTTTTAAACCAAAATAGCATCTACCATGCCCCTACAAGCACCCTCACCAAGGCCCATATTTCTTGTTGCCCAAGGGTCATAATAAGTCCCCAAATGTTGGTGAGGAGGCACTCCCAGGCATGTCCTCCCAGCACACCTTGAAGCCAAACCATCACAGGCAACAGTAAAAGGGAACTGTCCACCAGAATGCTCAGTGTTATCCTGACGGAAGGCTTCATTACTCCATAATCCTAGACGTGATTTTTTTTTGGGGGGGGGGGCGTTGATTTGCTCTCCAACTGGGAAGGGAAGGAAGCATGTGCTCTGAGAAATTGAGAGTACTATTAACAACCACTGAACAGAAGGGAATTTTTAAAACAAGTCCCTTGGGAAAGCACAGAGCACATTTCAAAACCTGCAATTTGCTATTGATAACATTCTCCATTCTATCCTCTATCCACTCCACACACACACACACACACACACACACACACACCCCAATGGGGTATAAGGAACTTTCTGGAATGGCGGGGGTGGGGGTGGGGACTGGTGCACTTCAGCCACTGTCTTGTGGTCACTGAGACCCAAATCAACTTACTGATGTTGGGAGTTCAGTTTTCAAAAGATTCAGAGGAATGAATGGTTTGATTTCACTTATTTGGGAGAGGGGAACAATAATACCTATTACATATTTAAAGCACTTTTATAAAAGTTCTTTACAGAGAGTAAAGCAAACTCACTAACAATGACTTTTTATCACTGAGACCTGGGTGGGTGAGCAGGGTGCTGGACTCACCCAGCTGTGCCCACCTGGATACTTGGGTGCAGCATCATGGCAGATTTGAGGATCAGAGAGGAGGAGTTAGTGTGGTCTACAGAAATTATCTTTCTCACTCTCCAGGCTCTCTGTTCATGGTGGGTGGGTGGGGGGGGGGGAGAGATCTAAAATGTGTGTTCCTGTCATCTGACAACCAGAACAGATTAGGGATTCTGCTGGTTTACTGCACACCTCACTGCCCAGCAACCTGCGTGCCTGAGCTGACAGAACTAGTCTTGGAGGTGGTGTTGAAGACTTCAGCATCCATGCTGAGATGTGGCTCTGGGGTGGCTCAAGACTTAATGGCTGCCATGGCAATAATGGGGCTGCCCCAACATGTCACCTCCCTAATGCATGTGGCAGGCCACACTCTGGACCTTGTTTTCTCAACTGTGCAGGAAAAGGGTGATCTGGAAGGGGGGGTATTGACACCAATCCCTTTTAATGATCAAATCACTTCCTGTTGAGATTTAGACTTTCAGCACCTCTTCCCCTGTGCAGAGGCAGGGGACCTATTTTGACGGTTGGCCCTCAAGGCTGATGGATCAAATGGATTTCCACATGGCTCTGGGGGATCTTCTGGCTGATATGACTGGTGCTCCTGTTGAAGTCCTGGCCAACCTCTGGAACACCTGAATGGCTCAGGCCATTGACACAATTGCTCCTGAGCACCCTCTCTTACTTCATGGAATTTGTTTAGCTCCCTGGTATACTGCAGAGCTTGGGAGGAGGAAGCAAGCTGAGAAATGACTTGAATGTGAGTGGAGGAAAACTGCAACCAAACATCAAGCCTACCTAGTGGTAGTGAAGACAGCATAGAAGGCATACTTTGCTGCCTCTATTGCATCCTCATTGCACTGTCATTGTGCTGTCCAACAAAGCTTTTCTAGGTAGTGCGGGGCCTTTTACAGTTTGACCCAAAGAAGGTGACAGAACCAATGGTAGATCATTTGCAAAGTGTTTTGATTTGTTTGCAAAGCATTTTGAGGATAGATTCACTTGAATCCACCAGGACTTTGACTCTACTGTTACAGTAGATGAATCTCAACAGGGGTCCAGAGCATTGTCTAGTTCTGTTATGTTGAATAAGTTTCAGTTATAATAATAATAATTTATTATTTGTACCCCGCCCATCTCGCTGGGTTTCCCCAGCCACTCTGGGCGGCTTCCAACGAAGATGAAAAATACATCAAATTAGTTAGTAATGCTCAAGGATGTGGACAAGGTCTTTTGATCAATCAGGGCAACCAGTTGTGCTCTGGACCCTTGCCCATCTTGGCTGATAAAAACTAGTAGGGATGGGGTAGCTGGCTGGGCCAGGGAGGTGATTAATGTCTCCTTTGAAGAGGTGGTGGCCCCTGCCTGCTTGAAAGAGACAGTGGTATTTTTGTATTTTTACATTGTAAACCACCCTGTGATTTTCATATGAAGGGCGGTATAGAAATTTTATAAATAATGATAATAATAGAATAATATTTGCACTTTTAAATTCTATTTTCAAAAAAGTGAGTGGAGCTAACTGACATACAACGGGGCTTTTTCTTTGCCAGATTTCCCCCCCTAAATAGTACAGAATATTGAGCACAATCAAGACTACAGCTAGCACTGTTAACTCCTCCCATTACAATCAAGGGAACTTAATGAGTACACAGACATTTCTTCCATTATAATCAATGGGGCTTTAAAGTGCTAAACTTAGGCTATAACATGCCCACTGTGACCCCTGATTATGTGAGTTTATGTGCTGTTTATTACTGGACCCTAGTCGGATTTCTATTTTGCATAAACCATTTATTACAAAAAAGTGTTCATTCTAAACTGCAGTTATGATAAACCATTTATATATTTTCTCCTGTTATGCTTCAATTCCCCCCCACAGTTTTTTTATTAAGATTTGTGAAAAAGATGATTGCACAATGTTGCAAACTAAAACATATTATGAATGTAAAACCCCCCAATACAAAACGAACAGAAAAAGAAACACATATATAAAACTAAACAAAACAATCAATTCTTGCCTGCCACCAGATACAGCAACACAAGCAGGAATGTTTGTTCATATACAGCAATGCATAATCACAGTCTCATTTGGGGGCTGTATTTTTCTGGTCTTTTCCTGGGACAGAAGTGACCTCTGTGGGGTATTAATACATATTTGTAGTTTTGTCTTTTTGGTTAAAATTAGGGGAAAGGGGGTGGACTCTTTTTAGCATTGGCCAGATTTCTTTGCACCATCTTGCTCCTGTGCTGTAGATATGCAGCAACAGAAACTGAATTTTGGGTTCCACAGTTCATTCCACCTGCTAGCATGACCGTGAATGAATTCTGCTGCTACAAGAGAACAGAGAAAAAGCATTGGCCTCGCTAGCAACTAGATTGGCCCTTTGGTCTTTCTCTAATTGACAATGACAAATCAAGAGATTTTAGCAGGTTGCCAGCCTCTTCAGGCCTATAGCCTTACTTTTCAGCTCAAGCTGCTGCGCTGCCATAGCCAGGGATTCTCTCTTGTCTTCCACCATGCTTCAACTCTGCAATTGGTTGCCTTTGCCAACTCCAAAAGTGCATCCTCCCTTGGTCAGTAGGGCAGCCAGCCACTCTACAGTCAACAATGCTGCCAGCTCAGAGGGCACTGGGGAGTCCCCACGTGTACAGACATAACTCTTTTTCTTTTGCTTTGCTTTATTGCGCTTTGCAGATACTGTTCCTTCAGAGGATGTGGGTATAGCTGAAGGCTTCCAGGGGAAAGAAGCTTCCTGCCATCACTGCCCATCCTGCCCCTTCACCCGTAACATTTAAATGCACTAGGAAACAAAAAACAAATAAACCTGTGACTTGCTATACTGCGATATTCACGTTATTGCTGTGGCCTGGAACTGAACCTGCAGTATATCCGAGTTATGCCTGTATCTACTCCAAAGAAAACATCCACTGAGTCTTCAGGTTTCAGGATCGCCCATTCAGAATTTGCTCTTCTGGCCTTTTCTTTGGCCACAGAAATATTCCAGGTGAATATTCCTCCACAGGAGTAAATGAACCCAGAGATGTGGCCACAGAAAAAACAACAACAAGGAAAAGGAACTTCTGGATGGGCTGCCTTTTTGGCTTAAGACACACTTCTGAGGTTATCCAGGCATTCATAACAAAGCCAAGTTCAACCTTGTAGCATTTTGCCAAGTTCAAATTTTCAGCACTTTCCAGGCATTTTCCATGGGGCTGGAGCAAGCACAAGTGTGGGTGGTTTGTAAACAAAGGACTGGATGCCACAGAAAGAAAGAGAAACAGTCGTGGGTGGGTGTTTGTTTTTGTGTGCCCCCCCCCCCCAGCAACAGGGTTTTCCCAGCTGAAGAGGAGGCAGGGAAATACATGAATTCCTTCTATTGAAAGCTGAAATACCATCAATCAGCTGCCATGCAGGGAAGGAGGAGCAAGTGGGTAGGTGGGAAAGAGGGGCTGAATCACCAGCCCCTTCTTCTTGCTGAACATCTGGTTGCTTCTGGATAAGAAAGAGGAACCATGTACCCCGCGCTGAGTTGCTCCTGTAGTTTGTGCTTCCAAGGCACAAGTTGGGAAGCAAAAGAGACTGGCTGGGAAGTAACATAAGGCACGAGCACCGTGCACTGCCATTGACCCTGTGCCATTTATCATTTGAGGTAGGGACTCAAACTAGTGGTTTATACCACTAGTTGGTGACTGCAAAGTACTTTTATTAGAGGCACAGAGCTGAGGAGTAGCCGGAACAAGACTAAGCAGTAAAGCTCATTAAGCAAAAGGAAAGGGGGATTAATGGAAATACACAAATGTAGTTTGATATATGTAGGGTTGAAGTACTAAGCACATTTTTCCATACAAAACAGAACAATCTTTCCCTTTCCTTCCCCTGTGCCCTACCTAATCCTCCAGGGCAGATTCAGGGAGGGCACGAGGAATGTGTGGGGAAAGGAGAAGGGGGAAATCTCCCTGTGCTAATGCTAATCTTTGTACTAATGCAAAAAACAAAACAAAACAAAACCAGTGGAATGTCTCCCACAATGTAGGTTGGGTGAGGGATTTTTTTAACCTAACAAATAGGTTGGGGTTTTCCACCTTATCTAGCATCATGATAAAAAGGTCAACGGTACCTAAACATATAGAAATCAATGGGCTCTGTTCCAAAAACAAGATAGAATCCATAAGTCAAGCCACAATGTCATGACCAAAGAGTCCCTAGAAGCCTTGTACTGTACTAGAGAGGGAGGTTTGACAGGACTGACCCCAAACACACTGTATGAGGCAAAGGACAAGATAGTGCCCCCCCCATTCCATGTACACTTGAATTTTACAGGAACACCTGCAGTGTCCTCCACCACAACGAAGGGAAGCAGGCTAGTTTATGGTGCACTGCTCCTTGCCTTGCTGCACCTGTAGCCTGAGGCACCTGCCTCCTGCTGCCTAATGGCAGGGCTAGACCTATGGCTTGAGCTTTTACTGCTGGCTCCACTTTGGAGTTCTCAAACGTCAGCAGTGGCGTTGGTTCATGTCTGCTCCAAAAAGAGCAATCAAGTTGATTGTCAATTGGGTGTCATTTGGGGCCATTACTGGATTTCGCATTATGTTCCTTGACACGTTGGATATTTCATTTCAAGGTTTTGCTCTTGGTATGGCACTCTGGTGCTGTGTGCGCGCCTGTAACCTCACTGGGCCATCCAGTCACCGGCTTTCTGGAAAGCATTGATGTTTCTCTATACGTTTGGTTCAGCTCCCTTTGAAATTGCTCTTCAGCCTAATACTCAGGATCTCATCATTCTTACATGTCATACTACATATGCCACTGCAGACTTAAAAAAAAATAAAACGAAAGGTGATACTAGCAGAGAAATATTCACTTTCGGGTATGTATGTACGTGCAAACATATATTCCACCTTTCCACACACACCCCCAAAAGGGGGAGAATCTAGAGCAGCTTAAAACATTAACAACATGCACATTTATTTATTTGTTTGCATTTGTATCCTACCTTTTCCTCCAGGGAGCTCAAGGTGGCATGCATACATAGTTCTCCTCCACCTCATTTAATCCTCTCAACAACCCTGTGTGGTAACTTGGGCTGAGAGGCAGTGAGTGGCCCAAGGCCCAATGAGTTACATGGCCGAGTGGGGATTCAAACCCTGGACCATCAGCAACTCGTCCAACACACTAGCCACTACATCACAAACCAGCCAACAACAAAAAACAAGCAAACCCAGCAAGGTCAGCATGCGCCTACGGAGCCAATCTGGTGCTCCTACAAGTGTGTTTGCACCATGCCACCCTGCTTGCTGCCTTTCCCCTCCCAGTAAGCAACAGTGGCTCAAGTGCCAGGAGGTCAGGTACAGTAAGTGTCTCCTCCTCCCCACCACTACTATCCACTACTGGAAGGGCACACCACTACAGATTAAGATATTGCACATGGTGAATGTGCATTCACACCACAACAGCTCCTAACATGACGCATCAGCATGTACCCCAAAGCATACATTTGCAAGCATGTGTTCAGCATGGGTGCACAATCAACATGATTTACATCCAAACCCAGGTATTTCTGTGTACATTAAAAGAAAAAGTTAATGGTGCAAAGTGAGCCTCAGCGCAAAGCATCTCCTATTGTTGTTGTTGTCCATATCCTTCTGCATCTCGTCAGCCAGGTAATTGTGCATGATTAACTCTGCTCATACCAGAGCACTCATTTTCCAGGCTGCCGGGTGGCCCACGCCCCTCCCTCTGTGTTGCCTACTTTTCAACTTGTCACCTGCGCAGTGCTTTATAAAACTTTAAAGCTAATAGCACTATAAACTTCTGTAATGATACTGCAGCAGCATGGAGCAGGCCAGAATGCATACATGATTGGGGAGCTGCAATGAAGCAAGGGTTCCTCCCCCCCACTGCTTAGTCTGCCAGCCCCGGATCTCTGTCTGTTTTGGGGTGTACAGGCCCAGAATGCAAAGGGACTGTGGAGGAGAGGAGTGAAAACAAGCTGGTGCGGGTGGGGAGAGTTGAGGCTCAAGCAAAAACAGTCCCCCCCTCAGCTGCAAAACCTGTGCCTTGAAAGGTCATCTGCCTGCAGCCACCCACCTCGGGCTGTTCTCTCCTGTCAGAACTCATAAACCGAGCAATGTTGGGTCTGACCAGGGAGACCCCGGAGGAGAAACGGAATCGACCAACGGGAAACATGAATCTTTTATTATGCACCTGCTGAGTCACCAGCAGGGGAGGGGAGGGCTGGCAGGAGAGCAGGGCACTCCATCAGGGAGATGGCAGCATGGAAGGAAAGAGGGTTCACTCCCTCCTCCCCTCTCAGAATAAATGCCAAGGGAGGGAATGGAACAGAGTAGAACTAAGAGGGGCAGGGAAGCCCCAGAAAGTCATTTCCTTGCCAGTCCTTTGATTTACCTGTGACAATCCCCGCCACAATTCCGTGCTACTTCCACACAGCCAGAAAGGATGAAATCACTGAGGACAGGAGAATGCTCCAAGTTTGGCATCTATACATTTTAAATACCAGAAATGGGTCCCTGGACAAAGAACCTGAGATACGCCAATGCTGAGCCTTTGTTCAGCAGGTGTCATAAGCTGTTCGCATAGCTTTTCACTGTTGTTTGCTATGTTGATTCAACAGAAAAGCTAGCTCAGGGGGTTCAGTATAAACCTGTTTGCTTTATCAACAACGTCTCCCTGGTTCTCTTACACTACCCTGCTACTGAACACCTGTACTGCGTGACTGCCTGAATTTAACACAACAACAGGTGAAGGCAAGTCCTGCTTTAAGGTGCTGCAAACCTCCCTTTGGGTCTGTTGTAGCCACCTCCAGGCCCAACTAGGAACTATTGTTTCCAGTTCCTGGGGAAGAGCTGTAGCTCAGTGGAATGTCACCTGCTTTACATGCAGAAGGTGCCTAGGTTCAATCCCAGGCACCACCAGCTAGGGCTGGGAATGTCCCCTGCTTGAAATCCCAGAGAGACGCAGCTGTTCAGTGTAGACAGTACTGAGCTAGGTGGCCTGACTTGGTCTACGGCTGCTTCCTGGGTTCCCTTGCCTGCTTCTCTCCTACAGAAGGGCTGGAGAGGAGGGAAGCAGCTGGATGGAGCAGAGCCAGCAGAGCGTGAGCGCACAAGGCAGTGCGTGCAGTGGGAGAATTGCTCAGATGCTCTTATGCTGGAGCTCAAGGGGCCAGACTGTGCGCCACACTCCAGATGGGGACTTTGCTGGGGTGGTGGCTACATTGGAGAAAGTGCAAGCGGATCGAGTTGATCAGGAGGACCCCGCTTGCCTTTTCTGGCAGAAGAAAGGCGCGCAGGGGAACACAGCCAGCACGCCGCGTGTGCATGTAACCATGCGCACAAGCTTCCTGTGAAAACAATGCCTCCTGCCAGTTTTACATTTGCTGCTCTATGCCTAACACATACATATAGACACAAATTCCCCACCACTCATTCCTTCCTGTCCCCCAAAACAAAACAAAACAAAACAATAAAGCTCCATTAATGCTGCATTTATAGCCAGGATTCTGAATGTACGCAAGCTGGGAAATTCAAAGATATAGTCCCCAGAACAGCCATAGCTCAGTGGCACACGGAGCCCAATCAAGGCACCCAGGCATCGTGGCACACACGGGGCAGAGTTAGCATCGCCGCGGGAACCATCTCTTTGAGTTGCCTGACGCGTCTGTGATTAAAGCCTCAATTTGATGCCGGCAGCCACAGAGGCTCGGTGCCCGTCACAGTAATCTCAAGCGCTTGGGCTAACTAAGCCTCCGGGAGCTGTGGTCACACCCACACCTCTCTTCCCCCGCCTGGCTGTTAAGCTAGGCAAGGAGGCGCTGTGCAAAGTAACCCCTCACACATGCCCTGCTAACTAGTTTCTGCCAATTCCAGTCATATGACAGGGAATCTTAGCAGAGCATCAATATGCCCTCTGGAGCAAGAGAGAACGCACGAGATGCAGATACAAAATCGTTACATCCTTTTACGGCCTTTTCACAAATGACAACAACGGTGGTTTTTCATTTCACGCATCTGTATTGCAAATGCATGAACTGTACTAACTGGAATGTACACACTTATATTTCCTCCGCACCCATTCTTTACCTCTGAATCAGAGGAAACAGCAGTCCACAGAAACCTGTCATTTAAGCTGCCATTTGTTGAATTGTTGAGCTTCAGCTTTAAAACTCAGGGTGGGGTGGGGTGGGGTGGGGTGGGGTGGGGTGGGGTGGGGTAAGAGCACTCAGACATGGATCTTTAAAGCACAGACCTGTGCCTGGAAAGAGCTGGGGAAAAGGTAAGTGTGGATAAACACTTCAGTTTAATAGGGCTCTTTTTCTGCTTTCTCTCCCACATTAACTACAGTCACACATGGTCACCGACAGTTCAAGAGACAGTCTCAAAGGTACCTTTTTCCATCATGTGTGCCAGCAGCCTTATCTGTGCATGTTCTGTAATAATTACTAACCTCCTTTCTTCTACTTACAAATCACAAAAGAGGGTTTCAACCACCAACCCATGCAAAAAACATTCAAACAAAGAATATTAGCCATATTAAGGTACTTCCAGACTTTTGCTATTTGGGGTGGGATAAACTTTCACAAACTATCAAAATCAGGTTTCACAATTAAAGTTGATTTGGAGCTCTTGTGCAACAAACCCACTTTCCCCTAAAACTGGATCTGTTTGCGATAAGCCAAGTGATGGGGAAATGCACTGGAGAGTGTTGGTGACAACTGCATCAGGCAATGTCATAAAACCTCCCTGCAGATAAATCAGGATGAACGCTCAATAAATAACCAGTGTCTTCTAATCTCCCTGCAAACAAATCAGGATGAATGCTCAATAAACAGGTTGTCTGGAAGCCACCGTAAACAATTTAAACAGACTGCAAAACCACTGAACCTGCATTGAATTCCCAGATTGCCATTGCATCCCAATGTGATTAACTTTCTGCCAACTCATGGTTGTCGCCCTCACCAACCCCTAGTTCAAAACTGCAACACTTTCCCCTGCCTCTCCCATTAGCTGAAGCATTTTGCCTTCCAAAGACAAGCGAGGGAGATTTCCAGTTGTCAATAAACACTAATGTTCTATTGTAGAAGTTCCTGACCATCCACGAATTGCACAAGATCCATGTTCAACTATATAGTTGAGCAATTCTTACATTCTGTATCTTTTTTTTATAAAATGGAAACCACTGTGTGTGTAGATATGAGGAAGGGGATAAGCTAGAGGTGGTATCTTTGGGGTATAGTCTGTCCTGAAGATGCTAAATTCAGGTCAGCTTCAAAAATCTCAGGGAAGAGTGCGCTCCCTGCAAGCCCATGACATGGGAACTGAAGGGCTACTGAAAGCAAATCCCATTGCCCCCCCCCAGCTCCTGCTAGCTGCTCAGAGCTTTTGGCACCCCTGTGTCTGTCTCGCAAAAGGGGCACCTGCTCCATCAGCCCCTGTTATTTCATTCGCGCTTGTCCCTTCCCATTAGTGCAGCTGTCTGCCACCAGAGAAGGGAAAATTGATGCTAAACGGGATATCAATTTATCATGGAGTCTGTCACCCGCCACGCAGCTCTGCCAGGAGAACAACGGGACATCGCTGCGCCAGCCAAGCAGCACCTGTAATTAACAGCCTGCCAGCATTTCCACACATACCCCTCGCTTCCTCTGTGCTACAAGTAGCAAAACCCTCCAGGTAAAGTGCTGGGAAATCCGAGTTACATGGCCACTTGCTCTGATGGCTTGGTTCACAACTGATGGCTGCCAGGTAAGTTAGGAGCAGAGCTAGCCTCAAAATTAATGAGCTCTGAGCTCACCCCATCTTTCCCCATGACCAGCCATTTCATGTGGACTTTCTGAGATTTTGCACTGACTTTATCTTCCTTTGATGCCATCTAGCACTCAGCTCTTTCCGCCAAGCCTCCTGCACATCATCTTTCTCCACCAATCTGCATACATGCTGTTTCCATTAGGATGCAGAGTAGACTCCTCTGATAAGGGCAATCTACCCTCCCCAACCCACTTTTGGATTTTATCTAACATCCTGAAGTTGGTTTCAGCTCTCATCCATTTCATCCGCATACTACCTAACCATTTATTTCATCATTTGTGGTTAGTGTGAGGAAGATCTGGTTTGCAGGACCTGGGAAGCAAGATCAAAGCAGAGCTCTGTGTAAGAGCTCTGTGCTTCTCCGCAGACTTAAGGAAGATAAGATTTGCAGGTGGCCAGCTGTAAACTGTTTAATATTAGAAGTTACAAACTGAGCAGAACAAAAACAAAGCACCAACACTTAGCCCACTCTTCAGTCTTAAAATAGCCCCATATGGTGTGTTTTAATAGTATTATTTAGCTTTTTGAATTAATAGAATTATGAAAACACCAACAGTCTGTTTTCTTCACACCACTTTCCCCCCACTTTTGGTTTCATTTTCAGCATTGCCAGGCACTGGTATAATAACAGTGGGGCAGGACTACTAGAAGAGAGGCAAGGGGGAACAAAATCTGCCAGTACAGGTTATTCAACATCAAGTTCATTGGACTGGTCATGTTGTGCGGATGTCTGATTATCATCTTCCAAAGCAACTACTCTATTCTGAACTTAAAAATGGAAAGCATAATGCTGGTGGTGAACAAAAGAGGTTTAAAGACTGTCTCAAGGCAAATCTAAAAAAAATGTAGTATAAACACTGACAACTGGGAAACACTGGCCTGCGAGCGCTCCAGTTGGAGAACAGCCTTTACCAAGGGTGTCATGGACTTTGAAGACACCCGAACTCAGAACGCAAGGGAGAAACATGCTAGGAGGAAGGCACGCTTGGCAAATCCACACCGTGATCAACTCCTGCCAGGGAACCAATGTCCCCACTGTGGAAGGGTGTGTGGGTCCAGAATTGGCCTCCACAGTCACTTACGGACTCATTGTTAAAACTGTGTTTATGGAAGACAACCTTACTCGGCTACGAGTGATCGCCAAAGAAGGAGCTTCATTTGGCCTGATGGTAGGGCCAGTTCTAGTTATGTCAGCTGTGAGAAGAAGTTCACAGGAAAATGGGTAGCCTGGGACTTTGAAGCTGCCTTCTACTGAGTCAGACCATTGCTCTATCTAGCTCAGTATTGTCTACACTGACTGGAAGTGGAACCTCAGGGTGTCAGGAAGGGGCCTCCTCCAGCCCTACCTAGAGATGTTAGGAACTGAACCTGGGACTTTATGCTGGCAAGGCAGGTGTTCTACTACTGAGCTACAACCTTCCCCCTAATTACTAACTGTTCTAGAGTAGCTTGTTTACCAGGGTCAACAACTGCACAAGAAAATTATTTGGCTATAAAATCTCACAAAGTTTGCCAAACTGAATTTTTTCCAAGAGATGCTGTGGACTTGTAGTGCTTATTCCAGGGAATGCTACAACACACACATCACCCTGAAATAAGGGCATTAAGTTATATCAAGCACCCTTCACCTGTAATAAAAAGACTTCCCCTTCAAATGATGGGATAACTGGCAATCATAGACCCACTGGCAAGGACCGAAGTACCTGCAGGCACATACATTCCTCCAAGCCCTCTAGCTATCCAGGCTAAAAGCTAAAAGGCAAGAAGAGGGTAGACAAGAAGGATTCCCCTCTCCTCTGTCCAGGCCTGGTTCATCTCTCTCCCTCGGCCGGCTGCCGGCCTGCTCCACGCACTTTTCTCAGCAAAGCAAGGCTGTAACTCACAGGGCTGACACCAACCTGTGAGTAACGAGCCGGGAGCCCGAGTCACGGGTGTGAGTTACGGCTGCTGCCTGCGTACAGGGGGACATCAATCGCGGGTGATGCACGGATAGAAATGTAACCATAAACGCTGCAGGGAAGGAGCTGCAGGGCAGGAAATAAATCCTGGGCAGCCGGGAGAGGAGCGAGATGAGGAACTCCCTCCGCAACCTGCTCTTCTCCACACCAGTGACCCAGCAACATCTTGGGGGCGAGGGAAGGGAGAGAGTGGTCCCTTCCAGGAAAATGCACCACACGGATGGCCACGCTGCTGCTGCGTCGGTACTTTGTTTGCATGAAACCTTCCTGCTGTCCAAGCAGCCAAAGTGCTGGCTTGCTTTTGATTAAGTTATTGCAGATGTGCCATCTGGCCTGACCCTCGTTTGGTTTCAGTTTAGCCTGAGAATGAGCTCCAGTTACGACTCCCATCAAGCTGTTTGGGCTTGGAAGTGGGAGGCCTGACTTGATCTCTGGGGAATGCAAAGGATATTTAAATTCATACCTAGGTAGCTTGTCCCACTGCTTAATTAAATCTCTTTCAATCCCCTCTCCTCCACAACCTGGTTATCTTCCACAGGCAAGGAGTTTGGAAGAATGTTCGAACAGTCGATCCCAGGAGGGTGGCACCACATCCCCCCACCCCACCCCCGAATTGGCTCCCAGGCCTCGTTTCTGAGGGAGATTTCTCACTGGGAATCTGCTTAGTTTGAGCTCCCAGCTTCTGATTTCTGTTTTGAGTCCCCGCTACTTAATCAAAGCACCCACTGATGACTAACAGCACCCATTTACACATTCAGTGGCATCAAGTGGCAAAGCTTTTCCTGGACCGTACCTCCCCATGTGTTTGGGTACCCTCCATTTTTATATATATATTCCCACTTTACTGTCAAATGATTCTATACAAGAGGCTTACAAGCAACAGGCTGTTATAATACACTCCCCTCAAAGCTCTCTCATACAGACACACCTTAATTCTCTAGCTGGTGAATGAAGATCAGGCTGTGTCTTCCCCTTCCTGCCACCATGTTTTTGGGTGGGTGGTGATTCAGCTTCCCAGTGGCCCTAGGTCTCCTGGCCAGCAGCAGACACTGGTGTGCTTCTCTTTAGCTCATTAGTCCCTAGGGGACATACAGAGCTCTTATGTCTAGGGACGCTTTCAGCATTCATTTTGAACTGTTTGCAGGGAAGTTAGACAACACTATTTAATGAGCATTCAACCTGATTTGTTTGTGAGGAGGTGATATGACTGTCCAGCTTTTGTTTTTGGGGAGTCCCCATCAGTTGCTAAGCCCACTATGTCAAGCAGCTCTTTCCCACATGTAGGCAGATTCCCCCCAGCACGATGGCCGAATAGCTCAGCTGCCTGTCACACAGACGTTGCACATGGTTGTTTGCTGTTCCTCTCCCAGCAGCAACTATGCACTGTCGCCTCATCTGATCTGGCTGCCTGCTTGGCTTCAGGGGTTCTCTGAACAGAGAAATCTCAGATTTTACCCCTTGCTGCTTCTGAAGGGAGTGGAGTTAGGATAAGCACCCCCCACCCTCGGGCACAAGTGCCGCTGAATGTGCAAGGGTCATTAGACTGCAAGCGGGCAAGCTGGTGTAATCCATCCTCTAAATCCTGGAGCCACACATGGGACTTGTGCTGCGAGAGCAGGGGCACGGAAGCATTACAGCTTACTGACTTCATCACTCTTCAAAATTCCCCTTGCTCTTTCAGTTCCAAAATTTGCAGAGTAGAAGGCCTCTTCCTACTGAACCTTAGGTGCTTCTCTTAGCTGCCATGATTTTGAACTGCACTGGGATCTGAAAGGGGACAATGTGAGCAGGATGCTGAGCATACTATCCCTGGGACAGTGCTGTGTGTATTTCCAAAGTGGGAGAGGGCTGAAACAGGTAGGTGTAATAGGTGGTGAAACAGTACTATCAGGAAAACATCTGCTTGAGAGGGCTGGCATGTCCTCAGAGATGGGAGAAGAGTTCCGTATTTCCCACTTCATAAAGATGGCAGTTGTGTTTCCTGTGGCTGTACTGCTGCTTCGCTAGTACTATTTTTGCTGTGGTGAACATGTGGATTGCAAATGGCTGGCATTTATTTTCAGAATTCACTGTTCATGTGTGTCAGGGAACTTCAGCCGATAAGGCAGTGGGCATCTTTTGAGAAAGTGCCAAGGGCCTCAGCCACAAAATGGCTGTTGTGGGGATGTGACCTAACAAAAATGACTGCTGCACCTGAAGAGCAGAAAGAAGACAGGCCCACAAAATAGGGTGAGCACCTCCCCACAACCGTCATCCAGCCCTCCAGTGGGGGAGGGGGAGGCATCTACATCAACCACTGCCACACCCAGTGAGGAGTTCTTTGCACCTCTGCTGTGTTCAGAATGGAAGGGAGAGTGGGGATCCAATCCTGGCAACCAATTAAATGTAGGTTTGCTTTAAGTAGGAAAGGCTGAGTCAGTGCAGATAAAAACTGAGCAGGAACAGCAGACAGTCTTGGATGCAGAGTGGATTTTTAAGGGGACATTTACTGAGACCTTTCACAGGAGCCGTAAGAGGTATCAGTGACTTCAGTCTGTAGGTGCCATGCTGGCAAACTCTGCCTGGGTCACATGTCCCTGTTAATAATCTATATCAGGCCTTTACAGCAGCTTGCTAATATAACACCAAAATATATAAAAATTAGAAATGACCCAGGCATCAACATGCCCTTGCCATTTGTGCGTTATGTGGATACCAGAAACTTGTGTCAGTCAGCAAATTTAAACCAATCATAATGCCCCAGTCCCCTTATGAATCTGAACCCCATGTTAGGGATGGACATTGGCGGGTGTCACAAAACAGCAAAGCTCATCTCAGGCTATTTGCACCTATGACTACCAAATAAATGCATCGGCACAGATTTAGTGGCTGAAACTGGTTAGGCACGTTTGCCCACCGCCTGTGAGCACCAGAGACGCAATGGGCTAGTAATTGCCTGCATTCTCCCAATGAGGCTGTATCATTTTTATGTAAATATGACATTTTCCCTGATGCTCTTGAAATGTGCATAAAAAAAGAGGAACATTTAATCGAGTCACATCGCGCCTGCCGCGGGCCAAAGCTGTCCTCTCTCTGTCTCGGGTGCTGTGTTGTTTTAAGAGCTTGGCTAATGCGCACCATCCACCCCCATTAGCCAGCAAAGTGTCTTGCTGGCCTTGCTCAAGTGCCACCTACTCTATCCAGACCCCAGGGAGCCATAAGCACAAGGAACACAAGCCCTGCAGAAAGGTACTAAGACGGGAGGGTGACTCAAGCAAGCACCAACCACAAATAACACCCACCTCTGAATTCACAGGCCAGAAGCTCCCCCCCCCCCATTATCACCTATACCTCCCTATTTCTTATGATTTCTATCCTGAGACAACTACATAGACACCAAGCAGGTAAGTCATCCAGCCCTAGATTTGGGAGCATACACCTCCTCACTTGAACGTGATGGGAGAGTTATATGCTGTGACAGAAAGTGAGGTATTGAAGATGGTAAATGGGGTGCAGAATTAAGCTTCCAAAGAATCTCTTCTTTAAAAAGCATGTTCTAGTGCTCATGGGTGCAAAAATGTATGTTCAAACATACAGGCAAAGCCTGTAGAAATCTCAGGAGCTAGACAAATGCTGATTTAAGATTTCCAGTGGTTGGGAGCAGGGCTGTAGTATCTTGCATTACATAGCCCCCAAGGCCTTTTGGAAAAAAATTATGCAGAACGAGTTTTAATTCGCCTAATTTATGCATGCTACAGAATTCAGTTCTTCTGGGTGTAGAATTTTATTTTATTTTTAGTGCAGAAAAGAAACAGCCCTGCTTATATCCCCTTTGCTCTGCTTCCTAACTATGACCATTACAGAGTTAGTACACCCTTTCTGGTGAGCAGGAAGAAAATTAGAAGAATGTGGATGCAACCTCAAAAACAGTCCCTCTTGCACAGCCTCCCAGGGTCTCAAAGCTGGGCCTCTGCCAGTCCTGCTGGATTCCACTTGGAAGGGCTTTACAAAACAGGCTTCTTTCACTCTACCCCCTCCGCCCATGTCTAGCATAAGCCTTCTATGTGCCCCAGCTGATAACAACTGATGCAGAAACCTTGGGGAGGCAAAAGATTAGAGTGACATCTATCACGATGATATTCCAGTTGCCAGGACAGCAAATCAAAGCTAGGAACAAACAAGACCAAATCTCTGCCCTGAAAATTATCCCAACACCATTTACATCTCACCAAGCACCAACTCAGAAATACAGATGAGAGTACAAACCAGGAGACAACCTGAAGCAGATTTGGATCTTTCACACAGACACCTGAGAACAGCATTGGGTGACTACAAAAGCAAGTACCTTTCATAAAAGCATGGAAGAAATTCTCTCCTGGTATCTTTTAGCATGGGAGCCCACTGACACAGAGATCCTGTTCCATTAACACCCTGGCACCACTCCTGCCCTTACTGTTCCCCCACCCCTTGGCCAATTCCAAACCGGAGTGTCCTTCTGGAATTCCTGAATCCCCTTACAGCCAACAAAAAAAGAGGCTTCCTTATTGAGGACACACAATACCTGCCCTGACCCATCCTAGGAAGCACCATGGTTGTAGCAGTTCAGAAAATGGGCAGCTTGTTTGTCTGGTATTTCTTGCACTGATTACAATTCTTATTTTTTAATTCCCTGAAACTCCTCAAGAAGTCCTCTTGCTCCTGCCCCACACATTTCATTTCGTTTCGTTTTTCGACTAGCTTCCCTACTCACTTGCATCTCTGGTGGAAGGCAAGGATGAGCACTGTCTCCCCTCCCCTAATTTTAGGTGTGGCTGGCATGGTTTTATGCTTTCATTCATAATGAAAAGAAAACAAACAAAATAAAGATTTGTTCTCTCAATCTCACATCCTTCCTTTCTGTCTCAAGTTACCAATTCTGAATGAGAGGGAAGTGAGGGCCTTGGATTCGTAAGGGTAAATTGAAGTAAAAAGGACAGGGAGGACTAGGGGAAAGGGTGTGCCAGAGGGTGAATAGAAAGAGCCTATGTATGCACATGTGTGTGTGTATCACACATGCTAAATATGAGAGTGAGCATGGCAAAGCGCTTTGTAATACCAGCGGCAGGCTGGACTGAAGACCCAAGGACAGGCCTTGAAGCTGCTCTCTGTTCCTTCGCAAGGGCTCCCCACACCCTCCTGCTCTCGTCAGCAATGAGCCTCTCTGTGCACCCTATGCACAAGCATTCAGCTGACATAGCCATTTCCCTATCCAACTGCCTCGCTGCATTACCCACCCCGCAGGCGCCCGATGCTGAGCCGATGCAGCTTTCACGGGGCATGGAGCAGCTCGGTGCCAAGCTGCAGCCAACCCTCCAGGGGCTGCGGCAAAAGGGGCCCGCTTTAGCATGGGGAGGCATACAATGCCAAGTGTTTATGGGTATGTGTGTGGTGGTAGAAAGAATGCATAGGGAGTCATGTGGCATGGACCTGGACAGAAAAAATTTCCACAGTGGTTTTTGCTCTGATGCTTCAGAGGGCAGAGTAGCAATTAATATCTAACTCTCAGAGGGCTCAAACCCACAAGCAGCTGTACCAAAACAGAGAGCTCACAGAGTTTGGTGTAAGGGTCTCTGCTCCAGCAGGAAATGCTCCCTCCTGTGATGGACTGTGACCTTTAATATGCCCACCCCTGATGTAGGAGGAGGGGTGGGCCCAACACTGAGAGACATCCTTTCCATATAAGCAAAAGGAATGCAGAGAAGAGCAGCACAGTGGTACCTCGGGTTAAGTACTTAATTCGTTCCGGAGGTCCGTTCTTAACCTGAAACTGTTCTTAACCTGAAGCACCACTTTAGCTAATGGGGCCTCCTGCTGCAGCCACACTGCCGGAGCACGATTTCTGTTCTCATCCTGAAGCAAAGTTCTTAACCCGAGGTACTATTTCTGGGTTAGTGGAGTCTGTAACCTGAAGCGTATGTAACCTGAAGGGTATGTAACCTGAGGTACCACTGTACTTTCAAACACACACACTCTTAACTGGGAGAGGTGTGGTCACACAATGGAGTGTGGACTGTGCAAGGCATTATTTGTAGCTTCAAATATGGATTACAGAAAAATTGTGAGGACTGGATATAGCCTGAGGTGCCCCAACCCTCTTTTGTCTTTGCTTTTCCTCAGGCAGCAGCAATACACATGGATGCATCAAGTTACACAGGAAAAGCCCAAAGCGCTACTGGAGCATTTGTATCCCTCTTGATCACTTCGAGCCTCCAGCAATTTAAGGCTTAGGAAACAACCTGCCAGGAGGTAGCATTATTCTGGCCACCTGAGCTCATAGCTGCCAGCATTCCCCTCCTTCATGAACTTGTCAAATCCTGTTTTGAACCTGGCTACAAAGTACAGCATTGGGCCATCTCTATGCCCTACATGACAGACCTTCATATGACAGGAAAGACAATGAAGGTCAGAAGGCCTGGATTCAAGAGATGGCGAGCAGCCTGGGTTTTAAATAGAAAGAGCTGCGAGGAGAGCTAGACTTGAAGGATGGTAAGGGGGTGGTGGGGGCGGTGCCTAGCAAGTGGGAAAAGGCAGCATTTGTTCAAGAATATTTGTTAAAATTAGGATCTTTTTCTCTCCGGCTTCCCAAGAGGAACACAAAAGGGAAGGAGAAATTATGTAGCAGAACGGGCAATTTCAGCAAATTATTAGGAAAAATTCTTGGTATGAACTACTGAGCAGAGGAGACCTCAGGGAAAGGGAGGGGAGGGGGCAGTCAAAGATGTCTTTAAGGAGTGGCTCAGGCTGAACTGAGGGCTGCTTCCAGGACTTTGGGGCCAAAATCCAGGGCTTCACTAACAGAATGTGCAGAAAGTCCTCCCCAAGGGCTAGCTTACCACATTTTGAAGCGAGCGAAGGAATACATATTACCTTCTAAAAACATCCCCATCCCCAGCATTTAGTCCAGAGTCTGAAATTAGTAAACTGCATCATCAAGGCTTCTCCACATTTAGATGTTGGTGAACACTGGAGTTTGACATGACAGAACACGTAAACCACAAAGAGACTTGGGTTACTCAGCTCTCAGAAACCCACACTTGGCTACTGGCTGTTGCTCCTCGGTGCATGCCCACTAGGCGGTTAGACAGGCTTGTTCCCCTACACACATGTGCAATACCAGTGGACCACAGCAGCTGTTGATGACCTCCCTTTTTCAACACACCTAAAAGGTGGACATTTTTGTCCCGGGCTTGATCTGTATTGGATTTGAAATTGTTTTAATATGCTTTAGTTTCAGCATGTTTCATAGGAAGTATTCATAAAACAAATTAATTAATTGATCCATTGACCGATTGATTAAAACAGCTCTCAGGCTGTCCTAGGGCAAGGGTAGGTCTTATGAAGATTTATCATACAGTGGATTTCACCCTGCACCTAAAAAAACACTCAGGAAACCAGGGAAGGTAGAGTGTGTGTCATGAATCAGGCAGGAGGGAGTTTCAAAATCTGACTCTGCACTATAAATAATAGGAGAGACCTTCAGATGTCCTGAACAGCGATGGCTTAGCAATGGAACCACAGCCAGTGAGTCAAAAAAATAAGGCCACTGCCAATTTGGGGTCCCAGCTAGAGTGCAGCCATCTCAAAGATTCCCACTTTAAAGGGCATCAAGGTATGTTTCCTCTCCCATCCCCCAAGTCTCCTTCCCATGAGACTGACTCAATGCAACACCAGATATGTGAAGGAAGTAGGGGAGATGATGCCCCTGGAAGATGCAGCAAGGGGGGGGGGGACTTAACAGGTTCCATCTGTCTTAAAAAGTTACATGAGCCTGAAGCAGGTCAGCTAAGTGTGACAGAGGGGGCTGAAAGAGGATGCCTTGGTTTGGCTAGGCAGTGTGGAGCAAGTGCTACAAGTTCCTCAGGTCCACCACATGCCAAGAGGGGCCAGTTTTGCCAGAGAAAAGTGTGCTGTGCTTTTCTCCTCCCAGCCATCCTGGGGAGGAGAGCTGCTCTCTTCTGCTGCAATCCTTTGTGGACGCCCTCCCACTCCCACTTTCCTGCCCACCCTTTCCCTGCTGAGATTTCAAAGGGGACTCTGGGCTATTTCCAGCCGCTTTGTTAGCGCCTGTGACACCAGCAGCTGCAAGAGCGCATCCGGCCCAGTCCTCCCTAATGAAGAGAGAGCGCAAAGCTGCCGCCGCCTCTTTGTCCTAATCACAAAGCCATTTCCCAAACACCTTCTTTCCCCCACAAACCAGCGCAGCTATTTATAGCCCAACTGCCTCTTGGCATGCTGGGAACTCCCACCCCCAACAGAACTGTTGCCTGCCCCAAGCCCCTTTAATATGGAAGGATGCAAGATAGTCCTCTGCAGGATTGTATGATCCAGAGGCAGCTTGTTAGCCAATCTGAGGTTGGCAAGAACACCTCTAACAGGGGGCCAAGGCTGGGGGTGCTTAGGGAATCACTGGCCCCACCCTTGCCACATCCACAGCCTGAAAATGCTGCTCTGCACCCAAATCCTCTGTTGGGTCTCTGTTCCGTCTCTCTCTCTCTCTCTCTCTCTCTCTCTCTCTCTCTCTCTCTCTCTCTCCCACACACCCACACCCACACCATTAAACTAGCTGTGTTCCAATCCAGTTACCATGCCTGGAGGGTTCACTTCAAAGTTAAACAGAATGGTCATTCTTAAAGGCCCTCTAAAATATGGGGTACAGATGAAAAGTAGACGAAAGCTCTTGGTACATACCTGGTGTACCCTAGTGGTGAAGGGACTGAGCTATAAACCAGGATGTTCCTTGTTCAAATATCGCCTTAGCTATGAACTTGGCTCTCCAGCTGTTTTGGGACTACAACTCCCACCATCCCTAGCTAACAGGACCAGTGGTCAGGGATGATGAGAATTGTAGTCCCAAAACAGCTGGAGGGCCAAGTTTGGCCATCATTGTCCTAGATAGTCTTAGCCAAGCCATCCTCTCTCAGGCTCATTCTACTGCCCTGGAAGCAAGAGAGATAACAATACTGCTGACTTGCCTCAAAAGGTTGTTGTAAACTTACAACTAAACAAGGCACATGAAGAGTTTTGAACTCTTGAAAGTGCAATGCAACCATATTATTGTTTATTACTATTACCTACAATAATCCGCTGAAGACCAGTTCCCAGAGATATTGGAGAAACAGCACTGGTCTTCTTGCGCTCTTTCCAATAATTTCTGGAGTACTGCTGGAGTAAAGAAAGCTTTGTATCATCTCATTCCTCTTCACAAACATTCTAAGATTTAAGTCAAATATGTTCCCATTTTACAGATGGCATGCTGACTTGCACCATATGTACGCACATACACACAACTTCAGGCAAATACCACACCTGCTTATTTTATGCACACGACTCATTAGACTCAAGAGAGAAGTGCATTAAATCCCCCTTCACTATGGGTGGAATGTGACATAGCACTAAACGGGATATACACACACAGAACAAAGTCCACTCATGCACTGGGACTTTCCCTCCTCTCCTCCTCCAGAGCAGATTTAGGGTTGAGCAAGCAGACCTCGTTCCTTGTATGCAACAACTTAGTCAAATCCTGCCCTATACAGTATCTCCTTCTGCAAGTGGTGCCTCAGTTGCCTTACAGTGGCAGTTCCATGTGGCCGCCTCAATATTCTGGACATACCATGTGAATCAGTTTCAGTTTGTGGACCACCTTCATTCCAGACCCATCCTTTCCCTGCTGGATCAGTACCACGGAAACATTTCATGGGGTAGCATCCCATCCCATATGTTACAGCAACTGTTTGGAGCCTGCACAGCTCTATTCCCATAACTGGCTTCCTCCATATGTTGTTGGACCAGCTCCCATCATCCCTGACCATTGCCTATGCTTTTCTGAGAATGCTGGGAGTTGTAGTCATAGAGCAGGCATAGGCAAACTCAGCCCTCCAGATGTTTTGGGACAACTCCCATCATCCCTGACCACTGGTCCTGTTAGCTAGGGATGATGGGAGTTGTAGTCCCAAAACATCTGGAGGGCCGAGTTTGCCTATGCCTGTCATAGAGGATAAGACTATTGACGGCTACTAGTTATTGGCAGCTGTGTAGATATGCCTCTGAATACCAGTTTCTGGAGAGATTAAGTGGGAGAGTGTTTGTGTCCTGTTCATGGGCTTCCCAAAGGCATTTGGCTGGCCACTGTGGGAACAGGACGTTGGACTAGATGAGCAGTTCTCTTATGTCCTTAGTGCAAAGGGCACCAGATTGGGGGAGACTGTCCCATGTAGCAATAGATGGAAGTGGTTCTCTATGTATGTAATCATTGCCCATAGCTTGAGATGTGCCCTTTCAACCAGGTTACATGCTTCTGCCACCCCTCTTCCTCCATAATCACACCACTTCTTGGTAAAACACTCTTTGTCTTCCCAGTTCTGGATAGCCTGAACTATCTGGGGCACCATGTAGGAAGAACTGCAAGCAAAGGCTGTTGTATTGTGAGAGAAGGGAAGAAGAGCACCTGCCAAGCTGAGCCACATGTTGGAAACTCCTTCCTTCTTACAAGGCCCAGAAGCATGCCTGGCTCTGGAGCAAACTCCCTCTCTTCCCTCTTGGCCCTTTCAAGCCTCAGCTCTGTGATCATCCCTTTGTCGCTAGCACAAACAAAGGGCCGCATGCGTGGCATGCCCAGTGCCAAGATCAATGCCAGGTCTCTGGCTGCTCCCGCCCAGCTCCAAGCACCAGAGGTGAGAGCTGGTATTTATAGCTGCTTTCAAAAAATGCCAGAAAAACGGAGGGTGGAGGAAGGGAAGCAGAGCCACGGCCTGATTTCCGATCTGATTCCTGCCATTAAAGATAACAGCTGTGTGGAGACAATTAAAGGGAGAACTGGGACGTGTTGCGAATGGCAAAGAACTGCGAGGGGTGGCATAAGGGGAGGGGAGCAGAGCGGAAGAGGAAATGGGCAGAAATTTAAGGAAGGAGACCCTTGGAAGCAGAGGACAGTGGTTGGGCCACCCTCGCACAGGTTGAGTAGTCCTTGGCATCCTCTGAGTTAAGAAGACCTGAAGGTGGTACAAGGTAGAGGCCTCCTCAACCATGATAATACATTCACACTTCTTTCTCCCCACTGTTCTCTACTTTCAAGCAGGCTTTACAGGCCTCTGAAAACCCCAAAAATACTGTTTACCAGAGATTACAGAACATAAAACATAGGAGGTGGCATCTGTATCATACCAAGTTCATCAATCCGAAACCAAGAAGAACTCTAGCCAGGGAAGTGGCCTTCCCAGTTTGTTACTAAAATCAGTATTACAGCAATGCAACCTCATGTTCTAAGACCAGACACCCAGGGATGGATGACCAGATGTTGTTGGATTACCACTCCCATCACGCCTCACAACTAGCCATACTCTTTTAAGGCCTCCAAGGACAAAGATCCCACAACTCTCTAGAGGTAACTTGTTTCCCTGCTTTTGAACATTGTTCTTAAAATGCTGGGCACTTGTTTTCAAATGCTGAACATAAATCTGCCACCCTTTAATTTTAAATCCATTTCTTCTTGTCTTATCTTTAGTGGGCCTGGTGAACAACTGTCTGCCCTCTGTTAAATGACCTATTAATGACAGGACAATATGCAAAGATGCATGTACGGAGAAGTCTTCTAGCAGAAATGCAATGTCTGCATTTAACTCAAAAGCCCACATATTGTTATATTCAGACCCTTCTGCATTCAGCCACTTTGAAGATGACATCTCTCATTCTGAATTCTATCTTTACATCATTACCCACCTAATCGTTTATTTATTAGTATTATTATCACTCTCTAAAATAAAAAAACACAGAAATTACTATTTATACCAAACACTTTAGGATGCAAACTAGGAAGGCATGTCTGCATGCTAAAGATAAAATTCCAGTTCAGACAAAGTTTTTTTTTTTAAATAGTAACTAAGTTGG
This sequence comes from Podarcis filfolensis, assembly GCF_964270895.1. NCBI lineage: Eukaryota > Metazoa > Chordata > Lepidosauria > Squamata > Lacertidae > Podarcis > Podarcis filfolensis. The sequence goes on along the minus strand of NC_139604.1, from coordinate 52,613,068 downwards.
GAAACAGGACCATGCAGTAGAATGAAGGAGACTTTGGCTGTCTGATATGAACGGCTACTAGTGCTGGGTGACAGACCAGGATGCAATCACTCTTGAGATCAAGTAGGCCAGTCATAGCTCCAGGGCTCCAAACCATATTCCTGTGCAGCATCAAACAGGAGCATTCGAGTTTTCTTACATCAACAACAAAAGGAACAATGAAATCCAGATGTGCTTGCTTTAACTATTATTACTATTATCTGAAATGTACCAATACAACACTCCAAACTTGCATTTTAAAACATTTGGTCAAGACTTGAGTTTTTAAACACTGCTCGTTCCCTAAGCCTCCTTTTAGGACTTCAGGTCCCTCGCTAGCCCCAGGATACCCAAGGTCCATAAGGCACAGCTAACTGAATTAGCGGTAAGACATGAATAAGGAAAGAGAGATGAAAAAGATTATTTGAGCTGGAGCGCTGCCAACCTGGTGATCATGAAGCAAGGCATGAAAGGCTGGGCTAAAGCTATGCTTAGCATAACAGCCACTCCTAGGAGAGCAACTCTTGGAGATCTGCCAGCCTAACTTTGGATTTCCCATGATGCTTTGCCAAATGTTATAAGCCCAACTGGATGAGATGGGGTGGGCAGGTGTCAATATGGGAGAACAATACATTCCAATAATTGGAATCAGGCCCACACCATCCCTAAGAAAGACACTCAAGTGTAGGAGAATGGTATCACCCCAGAATGCCCCACTGCAACCAGATCCCAGCCCTCCTGCAAGAACCATTTCACAGCTGCCCCTCAATTCTGACCCCAGCCCTGTACATTGGGTTTAGGAGTATAAGACTTGAGGCATGTTGCTCCTCACCACAGACATGAGAGAGACATGATCCTAGCAGGAGACATCAATTGAGTCCATCCACTACCCCTGTAATCGCAGTTGGCATCAGCTGCACCTCAGTGCCATCGCCACTCTTCGCCATCTAATAGCAGCCAGAGATATTGACAGGAAATGAAAGATTCATGCTTCCAACAGCACCTACAAGCAGTGACCTCACCTGCTGCCTCCCTCTACCTCGCTCATTGGTGGAACGTGCTCAGCATGGCAACGGGAGAAGAATAAAGTCCAGGGGGCTCCAACCCTCAACCTGGGACAGTATTAAGCAAGTGCGGATGTGAAAAGTAATCAAAAGAAGCACATGTGAAGAAGAGGCTGAATGTGAATAAGAGCTTGTGGCTCTGTCAAGCATCCCAGTTAGCCATGTCCATCATAGCCAGAATCCTATTCTCACAGTGGCCTGCCAGATGTCCACAAACAGGACCTGAGTGCAACAGCACTCTCCTCACTTTCCCTATACTTCTGCTACATCTGCTTTCAATATCCTATGCCCAGGCACAAGCTGATGACCTCTCAGTCCAACCCACATTGCCTTAATGCTGGCATCTTTGATACAAATGTGTGAAGGAGGAAGTGGGGACCATCTACAAGACCCCAATATCTATTCCCAGTATTTGTAAACCTGGTAAGGGAAGGGAGTGATCCAGTTTGGATCAATTAGCTTCCTGCAGCTGGTGAGAGGTTCTGCATGAGGGAGTGGGGAAGTGGAACAGAGAGAAGAGAGAGAGAGAGGATGGTGCAAGGAGCACCTCGGGATCCAGCAGGCTGTCACTACTGCAGTTCTCATTACAGAGCCTCAGTGCCCAGTTTGCCCTGACTGCATTACTGAATATAGGTGGGCGATATATGCATGAGCGTGCCTGTCAGCTAAAGCAGTTGAGTGAATCTTGACCAACAGGAGGATCTCAAGAGAAAATAAATAGGCAGGGGCTTAAGAGAGGATGAGCAACATATCGCTGAAGGTGGATTGACAGATTTACTGTTAATGTGCATGAAGCTCCCTCAGCTCTCCATACATTGATCAAAGGGCACCTGTGTCATTCCAATGAAAGCTGGTGTAAGGTACCAGTTAAAAGCACAAGTTGTGGCAGGGAACTGAAGCTAAGTATGGCAGCATCTGTGCTTTGGAACGCCCTGCCTATTGACATTAGGCAAGCACTATCCTCTTTTTGAAAACTTGCTGAAAACTTTCCCATTTCAGCAGGCTAATCCAGGCACATGGTTTGTTTATGTCTGTTTTTCAATTTGTTTTGAATGTTCTAATGTGTTTAATTGTATGGGTGGTTTTAACAGCTTTTGAATGCTTTAAATACTTTTTTGTTGTTTTATTTTTAATTGTACATGTTTGTGTGTGTTTGCCACCATCAGCTCCTTTGGGAGAAAGCGGGGGGGAGGATATACATTTAATTCATTCATTAATTAATGTCAGCCACAGGCTTTCATGGCTACATTTGCCTCACATTAAACATAGCAAAGCCTCAAGCAAGGACTCCAAAATTCTGCACAATGCAAAGAACGGAAAGCAGCCCTGGAAGAGGCAGGTACATACTTCCCCCAAACACGTGCACATAGAGCCCGTGCTGATAGTAGGAAGCTTGCTGTATGAAGTGCACAGCCCACACTAATCCTCTGATCATCCCTACCAGCTGTGGAGTAAAAGAGTGGGCTGAAGACCTGGCATGAGCTGACTGCAGGGATTGGATGTTATGCACAACTGCATGCAACTCCTGAAATAAGCAGCATATTGATGTATCCCTGGAACATCAGGTGTTCTCAAATTATACTTGCCTTAAAATGTGCTGCAAATGGAGTACGCAAGGGAAAATGTGGGAGAGTCACAGATCTTAAGGCCAGCAGGCATGACAAACAAGCTCCTATAAACATTCCCCATAAAACATTAGGACTGCAAACATATTAGGCAGGCCTGCTCCTGTGCCTTTAAAACAACAGGCAGAAATACAAAATTAAACAACCAAAATGTGACTTTCCTTCATAGAATCAGCACTCAAGGAAAAGTGTCATCTGCTCAGTTCCTGTACTCCAAGCTGCCGTAACCTTACCTATCTAACTGCATCTGTTGAAACAGCCTCAACAGTCCAGTTTTTGAGCATAAATCTCTAGTCTGAAAAGCTATCGGGATTTTTAAGCCATTTCAACAGTCTGTCACATGCTGCTCAAGGTTCCGGGATTATCTATTTGATTACAGGGATATGAAATGAAGGGTGGATTTTACTCCCGTTGTACAAGTCTTCTACAGACTGGCAGTGCCCCATGTTCCACTCCACCTGTCTTTCAATTGCTTGTACAGAATTTCCATAATGAATTTTGGAATTGGTGCGCACACAGTGTGTGCTCCTCCTGCACTGCTTAGTTACTTCCATTTCTCACGATTTCCAAAGTGACCCCATCATCAGCTAAGCCATGCACATGAAGGATTGTGCACATCATGCACTGCATAATTTAGTTTGTGTTTGAGGACGTGATCTTGCACATAACCACATCAACATTCCTTGGCAGTTCCTGTTTTATCCAAACTTTCAGCTGGTCATTTTGCCAGTGCTCACGTAGTTCCCCATTCAAGGCCTTTGTGGGCTTGCAAGTGCTCATCATAGGTTCCCATCACCATTACCAACTATTAGCAAGCTGCTCAAAGCTTTCAGTGGGGAACCATGCACAATTAAAGCAACTTTTCCCTCAAATGGAAGCATTAAAATTTTCTTTTTACAAAAAGGAAGGATATGCACATAAGTGTAATTTCAAAAAGCGAAGAGTGAGCATGGGGATTCTGTGTGTTCCAATGACTGTGTGTGGATAGAGGTGGACAGAGAGATATGGCAGTGGGAACCTACAATGAGACTGGCAAGCCAGAGACAGCAGACAATGGGGACTAGCTGTTGATCAATAGGAAGATCAGGTCAAATGAAATGAAATGCAGGAAAGCAACGTTGATGTAACAGTGCACACAATCAGATGTTCAAAACACACACAAATGAGTGAAGCTTTAATGCACATGAGTAGCTGAAGGGGAGGGCAGTATGAAATGAAAGCTGCACACACACTGGTCTGTACAAGTTTCCAAAATCCAATTTGGAAGAATGACAGAAAGCAAATGTATTGATGCCACTCCATGGCCAGGATAAGGTAAATCAGAATTGCTGATTCCAGAGGGAAATCAGGAAGCATGTCTATTTGTTATACTTGCATTAGTAAGTTATTTTGCTCTGTTTGGTGAGCTACCAGTGCAATGGAGGATCTCTGTGTAATATGAATATGTACTGAAATCAAACCTTATACTAACAAAAGATGGATCCATAAGAAGCGTAGCTATCTTTGCTATCTTTAAAAACCTTTAAAAAAGAGTTTGGCATGAATGGGCAGATGATTATCAGAATTTTGTGAAGACCACAGAGCTGTTGCTGTGGCAAATTTTCAACATTTATACCCCATTCACACAGCTGATTTTGTGCAACTATCAGAACCACAGAAAACAGGGCAGATCAATTGCTTGTCAGTCATATCAGAAGATCCACTTCTTCACACATGTCCATGGGCAAAGTCTGATGGGTCAACTGTTTGGAGGCTACTCAAACCTGTCAATAACCTGGTGGCACAATGATGTCAGGTATTCCATTTTTACCTGCACAGTTTGAAATCAAAAAGCATGTGCAAAGAAGTGTGCCCAGCACTTTCCAAGTGCCAACCACCACCTAATAATCAGCACTTTGGAAGCACAGTGCAAGGAGCTTTGCAACAACCATTGATCAACTGAAAGGGCCTACAATGCTCCTTTTGTCCAAACCCAACCTTTACCTGTCCCACACCATATATGTTGTCAGGTGTACATGGCTTGGCCAAAATGGCATGGTGGGCCGAATAGGAAGGCCTGGTGGGCCTAATTAGGGCTGCCATCTGGAGGTTTCCCACCCTTACCTTAGGTCTCATGGCATTTGGGAGCAAAATTAGGTAGGGGTATAACTGGAATGTAGCAACCGAATGATATCAGTTATTAAAAAAATAAAAGATACAAAACAGAAAGGAAGAAAAGCATTATATGTCAAAAACATGTATCCCGGCACAAATATTTTCAAGTGCAGAAAACATCTGGGGAAAACTAAATGGGCAGATCACAGGTGCTTGCAAGGAGCTGTGTGTGGCTATCAGATAATTGTTGAAACTTCAAAGTGCAACAGCCCCTGTATGGTTTAATTTCAAACTATGATCAATACCAAAGAACAGACTACGAAGGATTTAACTTATATGCATCTTAATAACAATGCAGCAATTAGTAGCAAACACTACGCATTTCTCAATAATAAATCTTGCCAGATTTTTATCTTTTTAAATTTTACTCGTTTGATAGACTGTGGGGATTCTGTGATTTCAAGTATTTTGATTAGCAAGCTGGTTAAATGTAGACTAGATTCAGGTGTCGGGTAGATTCTAAGCTGGACACTCTTTACGCAGAGATTGCTCACCAATAGTTTCTCACCAGGATTAAGAAGGTTTCACAGGGCTCTGTCCTGGGACATGTACGCTTCAAAAAAAATGTAACACTAATTAAGATGAAGCAGAAAAAATATCTACCGAATTTACAAATATCACAAAACTGGGAGAGATACTTAACCCCTCAGAAGGCAGGAATAAAATGTAAAATGACCTGGACAGAACAGAAAATTGGGCAAAAACACAATGAAATTCAACGGAGACAAATGCAAAGCTCTACAAATGTGGATGGGTGGGAATCAAATGCACAGGTACAGGATAGGAAATACCTGGCTTTTGGGGACTGTAGCTGATCACAAAAAACATGAGCTGCAAAAAAGTCTAATGCAATTTTTGACTGCATTAATAGAACCATATTTTTGAAGTCATTAAAGCAATAGTTCCACTTTAATTTGCACCAGCCTTACTTTCTTGTAGTTTCTGTGTCCATGACATGGACAAATCGGCACAGGTTTAGAGGAAGGCAACATAGATGGTTAGCATGGGAAACTGGTCTTAAAAATAAATAAATGGTAGAAGGCACCTTAGGGATTTTTGAAATATTGAGCAGTAGATAAATGCTTTTAAATAAATACATTAATAAACTGGGTATGTTTAGCCTGGAAAAGAGAGGACTGAGGAGAGAAATAGTAGCATACTTGCAGGGCTGTCAAACAAGAGAAGATAATTACTAAATCTAATGAGCTTAAGTCACAGGAGAATAGGTTTTGACTGGACATTAGGAAGAAAATATTAAATCAGGGGTGGGGGACCCTTTTCCACCCAAGAGCTGCATTCCCTTCTGGGCAACCTTTGGGGGCAATGTGCCAGTGGTGGGCAGGGCAGATGCAAACATGGGTGGAGCAATGAATGTGAATTCTACCTTTGTGCAATAGGCTAGTTTCTACACACTCATCCCTATCCTTCACCCAGAAAAGCAAGAGGCATGATCAAAGTTCAAAGGTACGTTCCAGCCAGGCAAAAACACATGACCTGGGGAGGGTTCCAAGGGCCAGACAGAGAGACCTGAATGTCTGCATCTTGCCCACCCCTGGCCTTATTGGTAAGAGAAGTGGTTGGAGTGGGGCTTCAATCGGAGACCAAACAGGGATCTGCTGGGGATGCTCTAGTTCTGGATTTCCTGCATCAAGCAGGGGGCTGGACTAGATGCCCTTCAAAGGTGCCTTCCACTCTGATTCTGCAAACACCAGACTGGTGGAACTGGGCACATGAGTAAAGCTAAACTTTAGCAATGATAACAATGAGAATACATACTGAATTCCCTCTAGGAACTAAACAGCCTTGGAAGCTCTTTTTAGAGCCTAAAGGCAGAAAAGAAATAGGGTAGGGTGTCTTAAAAAAAAGAGAAGCAGCTGTGGTTATATATAAAAAGTGAATTAATTCTGATTTTGTCTTGTCAGTTCATGTTGCAAAGTTGTATTTAAGCTCTTGTGTATATGGTGCTGTCACTGTGCAGCAAGGTGGCCAAACTCCAGGGATCCTCCTGGCCCTGCCAAGGAATCTCCCCTCATTTGAAAGAGAAATTTGGCTGTAGTGTGTTGCTCAGGCTGAACACTGCCAAGGCGGCTCCCTTCTGGTGCCTTAGATCTGCCTCACTTATTCACTTAGATCATGTGCTTTTAGAAATATGGACCACAGATTGGAGCATGACACCCAGCCTTGTGCAAGGGAACAGAAATCTAATGCAGAACCTAGTTGTCATCGCCCCCCCCCTTTGTCTAGCTGCAGGGTATTTCATGACCTAGGAGTAACTGTGCTGCTGGCTAAGGGCAGTGACTTCCACCCAGAAAAGTTAGCCTCCAAGCACAGTGCCCACAGCTGGGTGAATCCCTTGGAACACACACACAGGGTAGTCCCACCATCGCTGGCATCCCCAGAGGCGTTCAACACTGCCTGTTTGCAAAATATATATCCTCAATAAATCCTGGCTTGTGCATGTGGTAATTCTCAATACATTTTCAAATATACTTCAATTATTTCCCCCATATATCATGGGGAAATTGCATTGGCGAGCAGCAGCGGTAAGCAGGGAGTGCATGGTGGGGCGGCGTTAATAAGATTGGGCTTGCTATTATGCATGAGGTCGTTGAGGACACAGTGGGGAACCTCGAGTGCCAATGAGAGACAGAAAGGGAAGAATAAATGAAACTGCCTGCCTCCCCCTTCCATCCTTCCCCCACCACCTTGATCAACTTTGCTAGGATTAATCCACAGAGTCCAGCCCTTCTCGTCCTCTCTCCCATCTCAGTGCCTGTGCTGTCCACAGCTAATGCCAGATGCTTTTTTTAAAAAAAGGCAGTACACAGTTTGCAGAAGCGAGAGACCATCACATAATCCACATGATTGGACTCTTTAGCCCAGTTCTCGCCTACCCAGAATGGCTCCGTGTTTATGCTGTTGTTTAATGCATTTTCCCTTTAACTGGAAGAATAAATGATAGAACACAGACCAGAGAAAATTACAAACATGCAAAGCACCACCCAAGAGCATCAACCACACTTGGGGAGCGAGGAGGACCCGTGCTCTAATAAACTCTCATTTTGACTGCTGCAATCTATGCAACAAGGGACTTCCCTTCAAGACAGCCCAGAGGCTACATCTAGTGCAGAATGCCACTCACACGCTGTTATGCGGGGCAGCAAAAAACAGTCCTGTAATGCCAGTTCTTACAAATTTGCAGTGACTGTCTGATAGCCACTGTGCTCCAGTAAGAGGAAGGATGAAATATAAAAATGAATAAGCAAGTAGACGATAGATAGATAGAGGTACGTCTAAACCAGTTTCTCCCCTTCAAAAAAAAAAGGGGGGGGAAAGGCCACAGTCAAGTACCTAGCTGGTGTAGGGGTCCCTATCCTGACTTGTTACATTTTAGTTTACCTTTCTTCCAAGGAGGTCAGTTTCTCTACTGGTCTATCTATCATGCAGCAGCAGAATCACACACGGAATAAAAAGCGCAAGGAAGTCTCAAGGATGCCTTTTAAAAATCCTGTGCAAGTATACAAAATACTCACCTGGTGAGTGCCTCAGAAACAAAGTGTGGATGCCTACAGAAGTCACCATTTCCCCTTTAAAGTATGGGGCGACTTTCCTTGTCAACTCCTGCGAATGCTCTGAAGGGAAACGTAGAAAATCTCTACACATATGTATACTTCTCTCTCTCTCTCTCTCTCTCTCTCTCTCTCTCTCTCTCTCTCACACACACACACACACACACACACACACACACAGTGTATATCTTGCTCTCAGGGCAGCTGGCAATAATTAAAACCAACTGTAAAATTAAATTAAATTAAAAAATAGGAATCATTGAGTTGGAAGGGACCCCAAGGGTCATCTAGCTCAACCCCCTGCAATGAAGGAATCTCAGCCGAAGCATCCATGACAGACAGCCATCATAAAAACAGAGAAAGGTGCAGCAGGTAAAACAGAGGCACTAGATAAACACTTATTTATCCATTAAATTGAACCCCTGAACAAAGAGGAAGTTTCTTGCCACATAGCACAGTACCATGAGAGAGGGAGCTGGTCAAACAACCCAGGGCAAAGAATTCCACATTCTAGTAGGCTGCACATACACTATACATTTAAAGCACATTCAAAGCACATTTCCCCTCTCAAAGAATTCTGGGCACTGCAGTTTGTTAAGAGTCGCTGGGAACTGTAACTCTGTAAGGGGTAAACGGCTGTGCCCAGAATTCTTTGAGGGAAAGAAAGCCCTTAAAATGTGTGTTGTTAACATAGTGTGTACGAGTACTTAGGGACAGCCACAGAGAAGACCCTTTCCTCTCATACATGGCATGCTGCAAGCATAGCACTGGCTCTTAGTCATTTCCTTCTGTTATCTAAAAAAAAATACTCAGTAGTGTAAAGCAGGAACATAAAAGCATATGCAAAGTGAACAGACTAACTACACATACGTCTAACAGAAGCATGATGCTGCTTAATAAAAGGATCTTTGAGAGCAAAGGTAGCTTAACGCTTTCCCCACCTGTCAGCTCTCTGCTCCAAATAGCTCCTTCCTCCAGGCAGGTGGGAACTTGGCAAATTGCAATAGAGAATGACAAAAAGAGTTAAGTACCCCTCCCCATCTGTGGCTCCTCTCTTCTAAATTCCTTCCTTCAAGAAAGAAAGAAGTCAGGGCTCTATTACATACAATCTTTAGTTAACATATTCTCAAGTACAGAAAGATACTGTAAGGAAGACAAGACACAAAACCATGTTCTTTTAAACACACTTGAGTCCCTGACCCCCTTCACTATTGGTATGCAAGTGTTTTATGCACCGGTTCACCTTCCTCTGCTGCCAAACTGTCCTTCCTCCCTATATAAGGATTATGGGGGGCGGGAGGGGGGGGAGAGAAGACAATCTCATTGGGATGTTCATGCCTAGGTTGGGCCCCTGCTGAGATCTTGCTCCCCACACCTGGACTGCATCTTTTATTAACCTGCCTAGCGTTAGCTCTCTCAGCGGTGGGCCCCAGCCCCTCCAAGTCACGAGGCTCAGAGTAATCGCGCCCTTCAGGGCAGGCGCGTGTAATCATTTGGGACAGTCAAATTTCTTTACATTTCCCAATGAATATTTATGCAATTTGTGCAGAACCACCAGAGCTGCAACACCACCGCGAGCGCAATGGGAAATGTCAGCACAGCCCCACCCCCACCCAAGGCTCCCTGTGGCACTTGCACACAGGAGAGGCATCTCATCTCCCTCACACATGGCATGGACAGGGTGTGTGTGTGTGTGTTGCACACATGCACACACATACAAAAACATTCCCACTTACAAGCTTCTCCATGTCATAAAGCCAGCAGCTGAATTCCTGCTTGAAACACACACACACACACATACACAAGAGATAAACCCCAACTCCACCAAAAGTCCATGCACAGCTTACTGATGGAGGGTTGTATCACATGGCTACCTGCCTGGACAGTGAAGTTGGCCCTACAGAGCCCTACAGTGCTTCAGTCATGAGAAAACAGTGAACTGTGTCCACTTCTTTGGAAGGGCTCCTTTGCCTATTAAGTCAGAAATCACATAGGTGCTGCTCTTCTCAGCATGCTGTATAGATAGGGGGAGGAATTGTTAATTTTCTGCCTAGTGTGTTATTGTTAAAAGTCCCAAAATTCTTATACAGTATTGGGTTTGGTTGTGAAAAAGAGGTTGAAACTAAGGTCCATGGGGAATGGCATGGATAGACTAGAATGTCCATTGAAGGCTGGCAAAAAGTTCTCTATATGCCCTATTACAAAGCTGCCTTTCTCAATCTGTGGGTCCCCAGATGTTGTTGAACTACAACTCCCATCACCCCTAGCTAGCAAGGCCAGAGCTCAGGGATGATGGGAGTTGTAGTCCAACAACATCTGGGGACCCACAGGTTGAGAACCGCTGGAAGGGAGTTATAAACAACTTTGTTTGGGAGTGGAAGGGGAGAAGGTTCTTGAAGGAGAAGGTTCTTGAAGAAACAGTACACATTCATCCCTTAAATGCTACTCTACAGGACTATAACCAGTTTGTAGCCCACTAGAAGAAAACCAGCCAGTTCATGGCAGCCCTGCAGGCACTAACTCAGCTAACAGCCAGCCCAGCTTTAGAAATACTGCGTAGTTTGCAAAAACATTAACATACCTACTCAAGAGTTTTGCCATCTTGCCCAACCAGGAAAAGTGGAGCAATAAACCCCCCACCCAGCCCCAAAAGGTGCACAAATCCTAGGAATAAACAAAACTCAACCTGCAACTGGTGTTTAACAAGGTGGTGACTGTGATTTCATTCTTTGGTGAGGCTTCCCTGTCAAACATCCTTGTCAAACACCTGCAGATGTGATCCAAGATTCTTTTTGAAAAGAAATTTACCAGGCCATAATAATAAAAATGATGTGTTAACGAACAAATGCTTACTCAACAGAATATCCAAGGCCAGATTAACAATTATGGCACACAATGAGACAGAACCACCACCATAGCTTTCACATCCTAAAAAACACAAATTTCAGTCCCTTACAGGAAGGAGAAGAGTGTGGGTAGAAACATCTTCTTTTTTTTAAGTCTACACAAAACATTGTCCAAAGAAGTTGTCTGTTATTTTTGCTGCAGCAAGCTAACACAAGAGCCTTGTGGCACTTTAAAAGATGAACGAATGTGTTCTGATGTAAGCTTTTGTGGACTACAGCCCGTTTCATCAGATGCACAAAGTGTTATCTTGAGTCACATGGTGGCGGGAGACTGTAAACAGTGAGGTCAGAGGGAAATGAAATCCAGAAAACAGAGGCAGTGACAATCATATAATTAACAGTGGTCATTTACAATGATCACCGTAATTACACAATTATCACTGTCTCTATACTTTCTGCATTTCCTTTCCCTCTGACCTTACTGTTCACAACTCAATACACACTACAACTGTCTGTGTGTGTATACCTGTTACTCAGGTATTGTCTTTAGCCCCATGGAGATGATATGAAGCGGATAGTCAGATCCTGAGGAGGAATGGGGAGAGCTCAGGGTCTTGGAGCTAGTAGGATGGGGGAGGTGAAATTGGGACCCCAAGAATTGTCCAAGCCCAAGGAGGAGGCCAATGGTCCAGGAGTGGAGTGCTGGATCCAGGGGAGTGGAGTGCTGGATCCAGGGGAGGGACCAAGCAGGCTGACAGAGGAATGTTCCACCCATGTGAAATCAGCCATCCCATGTCAGATACTTCCTGCTGTAGAGTTGCCTGTGGCACCTCCTCCAGTTAGTGAGGAATCTCCTCCTTGAGCAGAGGCGACTGAGAATAAACTGGATGCTGAATGACACTAACACCACCTTCATCTCCAAGGAAATGGAGACACCAGCGCCTCACAGATCCACCCCACTCAAAAGAGGGTGTGTTTGCCTTCCCTGTCCCAGGACTCTGGCCACTTGCCACTCTAAGAGCTGTACCCACCCGGCACTTCAAAAGGAAAGTGCTGGGTGCATGTTGCCTGTTGGATCTATGTCTTAGCTTACGCTTAGCCATGTGCCTCTTATGGACTAGCTGCACCTTGTAAATATGAACCGATTTAATTCATGCATTAAAGCCCTTGGCAGAAATAGAGCTGGGGGTCTGAGTTCTTCACTTGGCATTGAGAATCAGGGCACACATCACATGTGGGAGGTGGTGGTTATGCTTAGCTCCTGCTTGTGGCCTTCCCATGGGGCATCTGTTTGGCTACTGTGAGAACAGGATGCTAGGCTAACTGAGTCTGATCTGGCAAGGCTCTTCTTATGCCAGAGTTCTAGCCATGGATCAGAAACCCTGGGGGGATTTAATTTCCAGCTTGGGGTAGGGGCAGGGAAGGAAGTGAGGCCTTGTGGGTGAGAGTATCAAACTAAGCCAGGGCTCTAGGGCTCTCCCTCTTCTCTTTCTAGGAAGATGGGATGCAGAGGCCCCGGCTGTGAATTAAGCCCCCCATGAAGTGAGTGCAGGTAAGGTTTACATTAAATGGAAAAACAAATTATGAATCGTAGGAGCAGGCCAATGCGGCGCAGCACGAAGCTGTCTGTCAGGGGCCGGCGCCTCATGAATATTCAGTGCTCAAGTTCAGCACTAAATCTCATTGGCATGTCAGGGACCATTAGCTAGACAAGGTGTGCTTGTGTGTATGTGGGTAGGTGGGAAAAGAGATAGAAAAGGACAGCAAACTCTCATACACTCAGGTAAAGAGAAGAGGCTTGATTTGAGGCCTACATGGCAATTACCCCAGGACAAACCAATGGCATCTGAAACTCCCCTTGCAAGACAGGTCTGTTTTGAGATAAGGGCAATGTCTAAACACTGGTAACATGCCACTACCTTGGTTTATAAAGCACAACTCCCTAGTAGCAGCAGCCATAACAGTATGGCCTCTGCCTTCAGCCAGATGGTCAACAAGACCAGCAGCAATCAACTTTGGCTTAAAGGAGAGGAACTTCCTGGCTTCTACCATTCTCCCCCAACCTTTGGGCTACGTTCTCAAGTTGAAGCACACAACCACGGCAATTCCAAAGTCACCTTTCATATTAAGTCTCCAGTTCTGTGCACAGTTACTTGGGAGTTAGATCCCTTTGAAATCAGTAAGGCTTCCTTCCAAGTCAGCAGGAACACGGTCAGGCTATTAGTTAAGATTAGGCTTCCCCACTGCTTGTTCACTTCAGGGTTATCTGATCTGACAACTGGGTATTAGATTAGATGTTAAAACCCTCTGATTCCCAGATAATTACTCAGAACCCATGCCATCAAGAATTCCCTGTCAAGAAAGTATTTTTAAAAACAGAGCCAATTTTTCCCACAATAACTTTAACTTAACATGCAACCATAAGTCAAAGGTTGATAACAGATTGAGCTGTTTTGATGTATTTCAGCACAATTTTGCTCTGGGGACACGTGGGTTACAAATTCAGTCGCTTTCCCCCTCACCCCCAGCAGATAGCAGCTCAGCATGCAAACAGTCACTAGTTGGCTGCTATTTGGGATATATCCCACCCAAATTAGCACAATTACATTTAGGGGGTGAAAGATTCTGTAGTATCTGCCACCAATGCATTCATGTAATTCCAGTACAGCGTACAATCTCCAGGGAGCATAGACATGAGGGTAGGAGGCAGGAGGAGATCTCCTGGAGCATCAGCTACAAAGGAGAACCTTAATGTTATACAACGGACAAAAGGTTATATTTGCATACATTTAAATAAGCCAATATATCCAGATTAGCAAAGCTATGGTAATTTTTGTCCCCTAGAACAGGTGGTGTACCAGAACCTGGCAAAATTCATTCCATACAGAAGTTCCATGCAGAGATTGTGCATCAGTTTGGTCCCTGCATGATTTGTTCTGCATCTAAGGAAGACCCATGGCTGACTATAGTGAAATGCTTTCCTTTTCAGTAGGTATAGGGTTTCCCCGCATCTGATTGTTGCAATAAACAAAATTACTCCAACTCAAATTCACTGCAATGCTGCCTATGGCCAATTCATGTATAAACAAAAATTTTATACATACAATGTTTCTTGGTTCTTTGGTAACTTAATGCATCAGCCACTCAGGCCAAAATTAAGCGAAGTCCTCCATGTACACCAGTTCTAAATTTGTCGAGCCTCCTAGTTTTTTTACATTTGTTTAGCCCCAAGTAGTACAACAGGAGCAGTGCACACATGCACACGCACACAATAAGAGAGAAAGATAAAGTATGCAGGCACAGAAAGGGGTCCCCCCCCACTCGGGTAAACAACAGATGGGGGAGGAGATTTTCATCAGAAAAGGGATGGGTGGGGGGAATCTCTCTCATCTAATTTTGCCTACAGAGAATAACAAGCAGCAACAGCATCCCTGCTCAGAATATTTCCAACCCACATTAGAAGCCCAAGTCACTTGGGGAAGGGTCTTGGTGGGTGATAGAGCATCTCTTTTGCATGTAGATGGTCGAAAGTTCAATGCCCAGCATTTGTGAGTCGAGGACCCTCCACCCGCATAGGATTATAATAAGACACACAGACACATTATTTTAGGCTAATGGGCAAAATTAGGCCACAACTTTTATTGGTTACAGCATGTGAGTAGTATTGGCTTAGGCACTGGATGAAACAGCAATACAAGACTCCACCCCACACAGCCGGAAGTCATATCTGGGTTAACAACCAATGGGAGGAGCTTCTTGATGCAAATACAACTGGAAGCTGCCCCATGACGTCACCAGGGGTCATGCCATGGCCCTAGCCACTAGCAGGGCATCGGACAGGATCCACGACCACCGGATTCCTTTAACGGAATACCCAAAAGAGGAGGGGTAGATGATGGCGCATACCCAATCCTCCAACACAGCACACATATTCCAATGCCTAACCGCCACCCGGCAGCAGAAGCAATCAGGAGCAGGGAGCCGAATACGCCCTGCGGGAGGCTGCTCCCGCTCACAATCCCTCCCCTCTGGGAGGAGGAGAGGCCTTCCCAGGAGACATGGGAGAGACTCCTACCTGAAAACCAGGACAGTTTGTTTTCCATTAGTGATGACAATACCGTCTTAGATGGATGAAAGCCCTCACCTGGTATAAGGCAGTTTCCTGTGTTCCTTTGTCAAAGGAAGTGAAGAAGGGGAGGCGAGGACCAGCCAGAATCAAAATGCATTGAGTGGGAGCTTCCCCTTCCATCCTTTGAAATATGCACAAATACACCTCATCTATTTAAATGGATATATGCAAGTGGGCAATGGTTGGTGAACCTGCAAAGTCAAAGGATCAAGATATGCCTCCATTGTGGTTGAGGGATTGGGGTGTGCTGGAGTACAGGGATGCTGTTTGCAGGAGCTAGCAATCCCAACTCCTCAAAAGCTCGGGACTTGTGCTTGGGCAGCTGCTGTGAGGTGCCCACAGGGGAAGGGTGCATTTCTGGGAGCAGCCTCCACCCCCAGCAGGCATGAAAAGGCTTGCCCTAAGGGAGCTTGCAGTCTGGCCAGCCACTTTGCTGAGGCAAAAGGAAAGAGTCCGCCAATTACACCGATATGTATAAGCTCTTAATCCTTCTGAAGATTATCCCAAGGTCAGGGCGTCAGTGAATCCCCCAAAGCACAGCCTATGGTGCTGCTGGCAGCTGGGCAAGGCTGATAACAGCCAGAGCTGGCTAGGGATCATGGAAGAAGCCCTGCTAAAGAATCAGCCCCACCATGCTGCTGGTCCCAACAGAGGCCTGCAGGAAACCAGGAGGCCTTCAAGCTGCCCAGGAGGGAATCTAGCTCTTGTTTTCCCCAGCACTCGCCGCCCAATGCGCACATGCTTTGTAAAGGAGCCCAGTGCCTCCCTCCTCCTCCTCCTCTTTCAGCCTGAGCCGGAAGACACCAGCATGTCAAACAGTCAAGTTCTTCAAGGGCAGAAAGAATTCAGAGAAGCCATCCATTCAACCTCTTTGCTCTGCCTATCTATGTTAGAAGTCCTCATTAACTGCACTGAGCCACTGCACAGGTTCTGCTCAGAAAAGTGCCCTTTCCAAACACCCCCCAATCTGGATCTGCCCATTTCTCCAAAAGAAAGGTATGCTGGTGATAAAGGCTGCAATCCTCTGCAGAAAGACTTAGACACATGCACAATTAGGCTGTAAACCTCTTCCTTTGGAAAATGGAGACCTGGATTGTAACTGGTGAAGATCTAGGGCCAGCCTTTCCCATCCTGGTACCCTCCAGATGCTTTGAACTACAACTCCTATGCTGGCTAGGGTTGATGGGAATTGGAACTGAAATCACCTAGAGGGCACCAGGTTGGGGAACTGTGGCCTAAGCTTCACTCTCAGCCCCTGCTTCCTCCTCTACTGCCTCCTCCTGCTTCACAAAAGAGTCCTCTCTGGAGCTCTTATATACAACCACTATTATAAAACTGAAGAGCATCTGTGGCACTTCCTTCGTTCAGTGGCCAGGTGTGCAATTTTCAGAGCGGTAAGCCAAGAGAGCATTAAAACTCCATGCATAACAATCTGCATCTGAAAGGTAGCCTTCCATCCCACAGAGAACCCTGTTACAACCCAGGAGTTTTGTCTCCTGAAAATTGCCCACTTCCTGGTACGAGAGCATCAAAGTCCTTGAACGACAAAAAGGCCAGCCTGATAAGCGTTTCTTGATGGCCAAAGAAAGAACGCTGATTACCTAATTAATGAGTCTGTTCCTTCTGAGGAAGTTGTACAAAGCCTTCTGCACAATCTGAGCCCTGTCGAAGCTGGGCTGGGAAGGGGAATACATATTCTGAAGTCTGTTATCATTGTTATACTTAACTGCCTGTGATAAAGTTCAAAAAACACCTCACTTTCGTCAAGAAAAACTGGTTGAAAACTCTTAAGCTACATTATCACTGGCCCTCAACCCATGCGGGGTGCGGCAGGGGGAGGCGTTTTAAAAACAGGAAGTTTTGCTAAGGGCCAGACAAATCTGATTCTTATAACAGGCACACCACATCTGTCTGGGATGCTGCTTGTCACACGATTCTAGCTTAGGGAATATTTGTGTATATCAATTGTCACTAAAAGTAGTATAGGTGTGTAGCAATTGTTTCCTATACAGTTTTGCATTTGCCTTAGAAATTCAAATATTAAGCCCTGGTGCCAAAAACCTTGACACATTACAGTGATGCAAAGTGTATATTCTGAAGGATGGGGGAACCAGTGGCTTTCCAGACAGTGATGGGACTCCCAGCTCCCTTCAGCCCCTGCCAACATAGCCAGAGATGGGAAGAGCTGTTGTCCAACATTATCTAGAAGGTCACAGGTCCCTCACCACTGCTCTAAAATGCAAGTGTTTATTGCATATTTCTAAAAGGGAGAAAACCCAAAGATCATGCTGTAGCCCAAGTCAGAGGGGTGGGCAACCTCTGGCCTGTGGGCCAAAAGCTGCCCCAGAGTCTCTCTATTCAGCCCTTGAGACTTCCCAAGCAATGTGACTCACCAGCCCTACTGCCTGTCCTCCTCAGGTGCTTCTGCCCGATTGGAACATGTCCTTGAATGAAGATCATGTTTCTTGTTTGCCAGAATGGAGGTGGAGGTGAGTTTAGAATGTAGATTACTGTACAAATTTAGAAGTCGCATCGGTTGCTTTGCCTACTTTTGTCTCCGGCCCCATGCAACGCTGGCAGGCCAACCCCAGGTGGCTGTCCATTAGGCTGCAAAGGGTTCCCCACCCCTGGCGCACACAGACGCCTCGCATTCTTGTAGGTAACCCGGTGAATGGCGTGGCATAAATACAGCAAATACGAACAATCTCATCAAACTCTGGATAAAAAGAGATGACAAGAAGCGGCAGGCTACCCTAAAGGATTAAGATCCAATTCACTCAGGCTTCTTAGCCCCCCTCAGCTGCATTTACCCATTACGGGCAGACCTGCGGCTAAACAGTAAGATCGAGGGCTCTACAGTAAGATCAGGCTGCATCTTGTGGCAGTAAGTAGTTTGTTCCCTCCAACTTCTCCTTTGATTTCCCCCTGAAAACAGACCTCCTTTGTGTAAGGTGTCCTTTACATATTTTTACCTCGGATTTTTTGACAACGCTTTGGCACCGCTATAGATGGATAGATAGCTGCTGTCACCTCCTACTCTTTGAGAGCTTTTACCAGCAACACCTGAGGGAAAAGCAGCACTAGGGTTATTAATAACTGAGGAGGGGGCTAGCTTCATTTGACTCTGAAACTGCTGTGGTGCTGAATCGCTCTTTTAAAATCTGCTTTTAATCAGAGAGAAAAGAAAAGAAGTTTGGACAATTAAGAGTAATGAGGAGCTTTAAAAAATAGCTCTGGGAAAATTAGCTGTGCTTTTTACTGCACTTGGAACATTTAAGGAGCTATGTTAATGTGGAATAAAAATCTGTGTGTGCCGTTTGCGTGTTCTCAGAGAACACAGTGGGGTCTCAGAGAATCAGAGCACTCATGGTCTGGGAGTGCGGAAGGAAGTTACTCACAAGGATCTCTGTTTTTGCATGTGTGTGGCCAGTCGTGGGCAAGGGGAGAGGAACAAAAGGAACCGGCTAAGGCCTTGCCCACTATTGCTCAGGAACATGACTGACAGTTACTTTTAACGCAGGGATGGGTAACACAGTGTGGTTTTCCAGATGTTGCTGGACTACAACTCCCATCATTCCTGATTATTGGCAATGTTGTCCTCTGAGGAAAACCAAAAAGGAACCCACCTTTTAGGAATCATTGTACTTGAAATGGAGAGGGGTGGAGATAGGCAGTGAGTGGGCAATGCCTGACACTTCAGAAGGCAGGAGAATCTCAGTTAGAGTTGCACAATTAGCCACTTCTTGCTCTCAGAGGCTTAGAGGGCCTCCAGGCCATAGAAGACATCCTTAAATTGTTCCAGGTAATAACTGCTGGAGGACCAAGTGTCAAATCCCCAGTTGTTCTACTGGCTGTGGCAATGACCCATAGGGACAGGTTTATGGATAAGCATGGATCACGTCAGCACACTTGGACGTTCCAAAGGACTGGGAGATGTTGCAATTTATGTTCAGTATCATGTTCCACAGTGTTAATTCACCTTGGCGCAGAGATGACATTGTCCTGGCAGCTGAGGACTGACTGTAAATAAGGGTGTGGCAGTCAGAGAGTGTCGCAATGCCTAGAAGCATAGGCACACACATGCCTTCACACTCTCTAAACTAATAGCAGCCAGTAGCACTAACAAATGCTTATCACCTTGGCTTGTGTGCATGACAACATGGATCCACAGATGGTTTAAAGCTGACAGGGCAAGAAGCCTTTAAAGAAAAACAGATGACAGATAGCTCTACTGAGCCCTACACTGACATTTAAATCAAAAGGTTCTGAGCCCAGTCAAAACACATTCTGAAAGTAGATGAGAGAGAAATTTGGGCAATTTCCTTGGGCAACTGACTACAGTATATCCATGTATAGAGGTCTGCCTTAGATGTCCATCACAACTGCACATCCCATGTAGGGAGGCAGTCACTGCTTCAAGTTGAAGACAAGACTTGGATCTCTCCAACTGGGCACCTCCCTCACCCTCCCTGAATCATTCAAAGGTCAGCTGGATGTATTTTCAGCCACAGGGGTCCATATTCTGCCTCTATGAGTCACAGGGCTCTGGTGCTTGCGACTGACTTTGCTACATGCAAGCAACCAAGTCCCCTTTCTGCCTTGAGCTGACCAGAGCAGATAATATGCTGCTTCAGCTCCCATTGCCTTCTTGCCCTAGCACTGAAATGTGCCCTTAGCCTTGAATTTTTCCAGTCTCTCCCCAGTGTGCTGTACTCGCCCCTCTTTTTATGTCTGGTATTCCTGTCTTATTATGCATTCTATGTTTTACAGTTAGCATCAGGCTGTGAGCTTATGAGACAGAGAGATGGAAAAGGAGAGGACACAGCAGGAGACTAAGATGCTTGGAGACTCAAGTGTGCTCCAGTGACCCTACACAAAGAATAGCAAAATTGAGAAGTGGTTTGGTGGGAAATGTAAGTGGTTCCACCAAATTTTTTTGAAATAATTAGCACATCTAGAATATTGGAGGAGAGAACAACCATGCAGGCTGTGCTGAACTTTTGCCTCTATTGGAATCTTCACACAGCTTCATCAGACTTATTGTGCAAGGCCCAACTCCATGTTGCTTGTTCACATGATGATGCTAGGCAGGAGTGTGTGTGTTCATTTTTTCAATCTAGCTCAGGGGAGCTGCATGATAATGATGATGGTATACAGTTCACCAAATTTAGCACAGGCCCCTTTTTTCATTGAATACCACATGAAGGCACCCATGGTCCTGATACCATGAGGAACTGACCAGAAGAGTAGTGTGTGTGGAGGGGAACAAAGCTTGACAGAGCCATTGCAAATACTCAGGAAGGAAATGGATAATGGGATTAGATGGCTGGAGGGATGCTGGAGGAAGGTTTATGATGGGACCTTGTAACAGGAGGGGAAAGTAGACTGTAAAATGGAGCCATACTTGACTGCAGTTTAGAGATCAGACAGACCCCTCAGAAGGATGCAACTGTCTGGGAATCAAATCCAACTTCCAAAACCGACTGAAAATGTGAGCCTCTGCACAAGGTGAACTTCAGACTGCTGTCAAGTGATAAAATTAATTCAAAATGCCCACTTTCATCCTGGGGCAACTGTTGTCTATGAATCCTCAATAAAAGAGAATCCTTTCGGAAACTACAACTCAGACAGCACCCTGTTGAAATAGGAGAACGTATAAAACTGTTATATTTCAAGACAGAATAGGTTGCTTCCACACTAGAATCCTCTTCCACACTTGAGTCCTTTAACCCTACAGAGGAAATTCCTTTTCTGATTATGTCTTTTACTGACATAGCCTCTCACTTTTTAAAAAATCTGTGTTTTAACCTTGGGGTTTCAATGTGTTGTGTTTTCTTGTATTTATTTTACTTATGCTTTTATAGTTCTGTGTCTTGTTTTCTTATTTGCAAGTAAGCTGCCCAAAGAACTTTGTTATGGGGCAAATTACAAATGCCATTCATACAATTAAATAAACAATATTTGCTGAAAGCTGAACCAAAAACAGGCGTTCCAGATAAGCATTATAATCTAGCAATTCCTTTCCCCAACAGCAAAGGCCTATCACTAATCCCACCCACCCACTTCCACACATGTTCATCAGGAAGCAACAAAAGGGGTTTAACATGCAAACCAGAAGTGTCTAATTAAAGGCAAAGGGGGCCAGAAGAAACTTAATAATGCTTTGCCAGTCCATATTCGAATTGGATTTTGTTACCCTTCCTCCACACCAAACACAGAAAATCAGGTCTAAAAAACACAGCTGAGCATTACAGAAAAACACTGGAATGCTATGGGATGAGAAGACATCATTGATGGGATGCTCAATAGAAGGTGAGCAAGAAAGGAATGGCATTTCCAGAGAAAATGGCTAGTGTGGAAGTAACTATATTTGTCAAAACATATTGGGCATTTCCATTTAATAGGCACTCCATGAGTCACTGGTTTGAGTCTCTTTTTGCTTCCTTGGCCTTTCTTCTTCTACTTCTTCAGAGCTGCCCTGTTTTCCTTTCCACCCCTGTTCAGGTTGTTGCCACCTCTTTAACTGCTGTTGCTATGACCTCCCCCAGCTGCACAGTGATGACAACCCCTCTCCCAGGGGGTTTGCAGGGAAAGGATATGCAGCAGCTGGATAATTTTCCAGCTAAGTGTGCAGTAAAGCGCACAGATGGGTTATTGGAGCACGCAGCACAGGGAACAATGTGGCAACCACAAGCGTTAACTCCTCAGCGCAGCAGAAAAGTATTCGATGCAATTCGTATGGTAATAATGTTGGCACTAACGATAACTGGTCCCGTACTACGCCTGGAACCGTGGATGATCCACATTCATTGGTGGAATTCCCGCCCCCTCCCACACAATGTTCTGCTGCTCCTTTCCTCACCCACCCCACATGGATCCACAGCTACAGATTTCATGTGAATGTTCAGTGCCGATTTGCATAAATCTGCATCTGGTTTTCCATGGAAATCTATGCAAATTTAAATAGACCACTGGCAAAGACTAAAGCGGGATTTAAAATGCAAACTGGGGGAACTGGAACCAGACCCATGGTTAACCCCCTCCCCACAAAAGACTACCTTGCATGCAACCGGTCTAGAATAAAACTAAAAATACCTGGGGAATTTGTTTAACACATAATTTCAGAAAGCAAGCAAAAGAAAATTTTAAAAAACCCAAGCACTGCATGCTTTGGTCAAAGTCTCTTAGATTTACAGTGGATACCAACATCTAAGAACTGAAGCAAAATATCAACATGCATGAGGTTCCCCGTGGAACTTTTTTGAGGATTCCTCATTACGAACAAACTCTTATTGGAATAAAAGGGAATGTGCTGATAGTGAGGTTAGTAGAAATCTGAAGCTTTCCCACTTCTTTGGAATTTTGCCCTTAGTTCGTCTTGACAACTCAACCCCTCGATCCAAATCCCCAAATAAAACACAGCCTCTTCTTCCTCCTACTTTTCATTACCCTTGACATTCCCTTCCTTTCCCTTTTGCTTGCTACCCAGAAAGAGATTATAACTGCACCCTTCGATTCTCCTGCTGCACTGGACAATGTACATTTACAACATACCTTGAAGTGCAATCCTAGTTTAAGGCCCATTAAGTTCAGCGGTCCTTACTTCATGGTAAGGCTGTACTGAACTTAGTACTGTTTATTAATTTATATACCACTTTTATGCAAAATTGACTTACAAGTATAAAAACCAATTACACAAGAGTTAAAATACAGTGGTACCTCAGGTTAAGTACTTAATTCATTCTGGAGATCTGTTCTTAACCTGAAACTGTTCTTAACCTGAAGCACCACTTTAGCTAATGGGGCCTCCTGCTGCTGCCGCGCCGGCGGAGCACGATTTCTGTTCTCATCCTGAAGCAAAGTTCCTAACCCAAGGTAATATTTCTGGGTTAGTGGAGTCTGTAACCTGAAGTGTATGTAACCTGAAGCGTATGTAACCTGAAGCGTATGTAACCCGAGGTACCACTGTATAAACATCCATAATTAAAACATGCAATAAAACTATCTCATTAAAACAACACAATAATTAGGAGGAGGGGGAAAATATCGAAAATTGTTAGAGAAATATTGTTAGAGGATGTATACATAGAAAAACCAATAAAAACAACAACAACAACACAGTAATTAAAAAAGTAGATGCAGGTCAAGAGATCAAGGGAATGTCATTGTAAACAGGCGTGTCTTCAAAAGATGGCAGAATGCCAGTGCAGACGAGGCCTCTTGTACTTCAGCAGGGAATTGCACCCGAGCCACCATCTCCACAAGCTGTTAATCAATAAGCACTGGCAAGACTAACTGGATTCCATTTGTTGTTCTTAGTGCCCTTACTGCAGGGATGGGGAACATAAGGCTTGGGGTCCAAATGTGGCCCTTCAGGCTTTTCTATCTGGCCCTCAGGGCTCTCTCCAATCCACACACTCTCCTGAGCCACAGACCCTCCCTGTCACTTTTTCCTCTGTTCCATACAATACTGCTTTTGACAGCTGGCGAACCATGGGCAATGCATGAGCACATGTTCCAGGGATTGTGAACATATGACAAGATATCGTTGAACTCACAACTCATTCCCAGCCAGTGTGGCCAATGGTCAGGGATGGTGGGAACTGCAGTCCTGCATCATCTGGAGGTCCCCAAGTTCCCCATCCTGGACATAGGTAGACAACTTCTGAACTCACATCAGATGTTAAAGCTGAGGATAACACACTCCCTTAACTGCAACTAGGAGATTCGAAGACAGGCACTGTCCTGTCCCTCTCCAAGCCATTTCCCCTCTTTACCTCTGCTCATGTCCCAATCAGGAAAATCCAGATTCTCCTTGCTCCATAGAGCCCTGAACTGGCTCTTCCCATTTTAGGCTGCTTAAGAGAAAAAGAGGGAGGAGATCCTCTTTGCATCATAGCAGCACCAGTTTGCTTGTTTCTGCTATCCTCTGTCAACCTCTTGAGAAAACCCTGACTCCGGTTGCTCTTAAGAGTACAGTTTTGCCAGACCTGCCAGGCTGTGCCCAAATCACAGGTCCCAAGTACAAGTGGGTCTGACGCGCCACGTGGCTTTGTGCGCCCCGGTGAACATGATTAATCAGAGCAGCCTGCCCAGGAAATGAAAGGCAGGTCAGGAATGTATCAAAATGCAAATGGGCCCTTTTCAAGGGAGTGAATGTTGGTCGGTGGGGGGGATGGAGGGGATGCGAAGCAGAGCGCAGGGAGAGAGGAACAGGGTAGGAGAGAGCCCTCTGGCTCAGAGCGGGAGATGGGATCACACAGCTGTGTGTTAGCATGCACTGGATCCAGGATTTAAATTTATGTCCAAATCACAAGGGGACACCCATGTCCTTAGGAAAGACATTTCATTCTCACCCCTGGCCCACAAGCACAGCTGTGTGTGTGTGCGTGCGCACAGACACACACACTCCCTAACTGAATCACAATATTCGGTTAAGTAGAAACACACAAACACATACACACTGTGTGCCTCAACCTAATCAAAATGCAAAAGGCGGGGAGGGGGAGGGCATCTGATGAAATTTCCACCTGCAGCTGCTCAAAAAAAGAAGCAAACAAACAAAATAAAGTTATATATCCCCACAAGGCCCTTGCTGCCAGCAGGTGGGGTAGGGGCTTTTGTCATAAAAATTTGGTTAGATAGCACTAGTATTAGCCATGCAGCCCAGAGGATGCAACCTCACACTCTGCGGGTCTCTAAACCATTTCTCTCGACATCTATCTATTGTCCAATACTTTTTAGTGGCTCCCGGGCTTGTGCTAAAGTCCCGAGAATCACAGCTTTCACATATATCATACGCATACACATCTCAAGCCTTCACGGGAGGTGGAGAAAGCCTTGGGAAAAAATGATTACAGCATGTTTCATGCAAGCTGCAAGGTGTATTGTCTGTGGGTTATATACAGTGAATCTCCCAGAGAGAGTGGGGGACAAGCCTCTCAACTCAACTCAGCCCTGCTCAAGACAGTTCTGTTGGAGTCAGACTTACAACCCTGGTTGGTTAGCACCTAATAACGGGCCCAATGGCCTTCCTACAAAGGGCTGAAAGAACACCAAACACTGGTTGCTTGAAGCACCTGGAAAACTGGTGGCAACCAAGAATGTGAAATGCTTATTTATCCCTGTGCAAACTCCTAAAGAGCTGGCGGCGGTGACAGCAATTAGGAATTTGGTTTAAAAAAGAAACAAACACCCCTCTAACAATTAATTCTTGCAATACTGTGCACATATGCCATTCCAAAACAGAACAATCCCACAACAGATAAGCCAGAAAGGCGGGGGTGAGGTGGGAATCTGAAATGCAAATGAAGCCAAGTAGAGTACAAGGACACAATGCAACAGTTGTGTAGTTGTGCAAGACTACTGTCTATCACACATTCTATTGGAAGGTGAATTCAACATGCCTTTAAAAGGTTTGCAGTCCAGAAAAAGTGACAGCGTTCTTGCATCTCATGATAAAGCTCAGACTCTGGGGTCTCCTCAGGCAGCACCTGCAGACATCTCACTCAGTGCCCATGAGGTCCTCCCTCCCTCTGTTATTAAGAAGTTTTTAATCTGGTGGCCAAAGCATGCTACAAAGCATAGTGCCAGCCTCCAGCCACCTGCCCCCTGAATTTCCACAGAATGCTTCTGGGTCCCAAGCACCCAAACTGCCTGGCAAAGCATTTTGTTTTCAAAGACTCCTTCATTACTGCTGCCTGGCAAACATGGGTGTGGGAGTGGGTGTAATGGTGGAGTGGCCAGGAGTTGGGGGACAGGAAAGAGGGGGAAACAACCCAATGAGGTGGGTGGGGAAAGAAAGCAAAGAGAATGGGACTTTCAGGTATGGCGAGTGGGGGGTTTGTGTGTGTTTGCAGTCTAGGGAGTGTGTAGGGGGGAAATTGATTTGTGGATAATCTTCCTATTAATGGGCAGTCAAGGGGGTGCTTTTGTGCCTGGGAGCTGTCCTGACCCTATCTCTGCTTCATAGTGGTTTCTTGGCAAGTTACTTGTTTTTTACCCCCACTAGATTGCTTTCTGTGGAAACTGTTTTCCAACTGACCATGCCCATCACAGCCACCCTTTGGTGAATGGTCATACCCCCCCTCCCCATGGCAGCCGTTTTGTGCCAGCACACACGCTTCAAAATCCCAGCTGTGCCCATGGGCTCAAAAAGGTTAGGGAGCACTGTTCATACCTCATTTCTCCATTTTAGACTCTAGAGGCTGCAGCATTTCTTGTCTTTAATCTTTGAGCCTGCAAACACATAATAAATAGGCCATTGTCATAGGTGATGTTTTTTGCATCTTGGTTTTTGAATTTCCCTTGTCATTCCGATGCAATACATACATTCATCAGAACCTACATTTGATTTTAAAATGACTTTCTTCCATTTTCTAGCCAGCGGTTAAAATCATTCCCATTTGCACACAAACAGTGAAAGAACGGCTTACAGGCAAGTTTAGGGTCTTAGGTGCAGATTGTCCATAACATCTCCCTTTTTCCTTTTTTTCGCTAAAGTTCAGCAGCTTCCTCCTTGAGGTAAACCTTATCCTAACTGAGAAACATCTATTTTTGCCTCGTTATAAATTCAAAGAAGAGATCCATTTGAGGAGAATTATTGCTCCCTCTCTTTGAAATGCTACTTATTCCAATAAAAAAGGCAGTTGCACAAAGGGTGACTGATGGGAGTAGCCTATAGGCGAAGAGGCTCATCTCTCCTTTGCGGCTTATTCTTTCAACTTATTCCTGTCCTCTCACACCAATGCTGCCGGACGGCAGTTCTGGGGCGTTTTTTCCCCTTTCCAGTTAATGCGAAGTCATAATAAAGAACGCCCTCTGAACATACTCTGAACATGTGCAGAGTGCATTCCTTTCCTTTCAGTCACAACTCGCTCCTATTCACCCGATATGAGAGTTAGGGGCACAGCGTCAGGGACAAACCCCAGCACTCTTCCTCTTAGAGATGGACCTTCCACAGTTCACGGGGCGCCCGCGTGGGTGGGTGCCGGGGCGCGGCGCGTTTGTCTCGAGCTGCGTGGCGTTTCCCGCGTTTCCCCCCAACTTCGCTCCCGCAGGCCCGTCAGTCCACGTGCCGCAAGAGCCCGCAGGGCGGCTCCCTCCGGCGGCCCCGCGGCCAGCTCGGCCTCCCGGGGGAGTGATAAGCACCGCAGGAGTTACTGCCGCCTGACACTTTAATGAGGCGGCGTCCTAGCCGACATTAATATTGCGAGGCCTGCCATTCCCCGGAGGCGTTTTGAGGGGGAAGCAACCCCGCGCCAGGAAAATCAAATAAATAAATCTCGCCTAAACGCCGGCGAGACCGCGGGAGCGCGCGGGGCACTCACCTGATTTCCCCGGTGAGCCAGCACCGGCAATCAGCGCCGTGCTAAACGGAGGCGGCGGGTGATTTATCCCAGCTGCTCTGAGGCTCAGATTGGGGCCGCGGCCGGGTGATGCATGGAGCGGGAGCGCAGGCGGGGGGGGGGGGCAGCTCGGGAGGCCACCACTCAATCCCAAATTAATTTGAATATTTTGCCCCATCAAATCTATTTAGGGCCGCGTGTGGCCCACGTCCAAGGAAGATTGATGACTGTTCCGGGCTGGGGGCTTTGATTGCATATGGCACGATGCCCGGCTGGCGCTGGGCCTCAGGCAAGCTGATTCCCCCGGGGAGAGGAGGAAGGAGCAGCAGCCGAGGGGGAAACCCGACGGGCAAGCGGGAACCTTTGCAGTACAAGGATCTTAGGTTTTAACCCTGAAAGTAAGCCCTGCTGACCTCAATGGGGTATACCTCTGAGTTGACGTGTACAAGATTGCGCTGTGAGGCTGCAACCCTACGCGGGGTGAAGATAGCACTGGCTGTAGTCAGTGTGCAAACAGTGGGACATTTTTCAAAGTATGGGGTGGCTGATGTGGAAAAAGAGAGGGTCGGGAAGGGGTAGGACTCTCAAGTTCCAGTCCTGCAGCCTTGGAGCACAGGCAGGGAACTTTTTTTCTTTTCGACTCCAGGGCCACAGTTCCTTCTTTTCACAAGCACAGTGCATAAACACTCTCTTGCCTTGTACACCCCTCTCCAGCCTCCATTCAAGAGGCATTTGCAAAGTTCAATGACATATTCCAGGGTGTAAAGCAGGGCCAGTGAGGAATGCCACCTGCGGAGAGTGCTGAGGGCCAGACTTTTGGCCCTTGAGCCTGCGCATGTATCCTAGGCTTGAGGCACAGCAAGGTAATTCCACCTGCCCACTATGTTTCAAATCACATTTGCACATTGTAGGCAGCAGTACAGCTCAATGTGTTTCCATGTCGCCCACTGCCTGTCCACACTAGTGGGAAGGGAGGGGTATGGATGTCTTTGTATGGCTTACCTTTTCAAATGGGATCAAAACTGGGGGTTTTTTTGGGGGGGGGTTGAATCAAAACTCTATTTCTCAAGAAATTAGATATGAATTGTGGCTAATATTGTGTGTACATGGCTTCACAGTGGAGCGCTGAATGCAGAGTAAATGGGAGTGTGTACACAGATAAGGAAGGGAACTAAGCTAATGTTTCTTTAGACCTCACTTGCTGTTAGCCAGAATAGAGTTGTCATTTCTCCAGCTGTACACCCCAGGGCAAGATTCATCTATTTTAAACAGCTGAATGATATTCAGAGGGTCACCCGGTTTTTCTCTTTTCTCTGATAATCTTTACTTGTTGAATTTTTGTCTGTTGTGTTGCTGTTAATATAGCACAGGAGCCCTGCCAGAAAAAATAAAGACAGCACCTTAGAAAACAATCAAGAGGGCATACCAGTTCCAGATTAAGGAAACAGGGACCACATGAAGAAGCAAGGGCTTGAGCTGAACTAAATTAATAAATGAAATTTTTTTGTATCATTGTGGACAAGACAGATTCAGAATCCCATGATCATGTTGAAAGCTTATTTTTCACCCCAATGTCCTTGTCAGACCAAACGAGAGGTTGAGACGGCCGTCCTTTTAAGAACGTTGTCACAGATTCTGGTGCTAAATTTGCATGTTGCCATGCACAAAAAATAGCATTTGGGTCTTGGGGAGGTACCCAGGTGACCCTTTCATCACCTTCATATTCACTATGGGTTCTGTCTCCCTCTCTCTCTCCCTCTTTCCACACACACACACACACACACACACAGAGAGAGAGAGAGAGAGAGAGAGAGAGAGAAACAAACACAGAAGCACAAATTAAAAAGTCACAATGAATGGAAAGCACCCCTTGAAAAGCCTGTACAAATCTGGCTCCTGGGTCAGATTTGACAGCGCAATTAATGCCACCGGCAGGCCTTTGGATGCATGCAGACATATAAAGGACATTTATGATGTTTAAAACCGAGGTATCACTAAAGACGTGAGAATAGGGAAGAAGAGGACTCTTTCTTGCTCTCTGGGTGCTGTCATACTCAAGGCTGTCACTGGCAGTGGCTGCTGCCACTGACTGCCTCCCTGTTCCTAGAATCCACCCCCCCAAGCATGGGGAAGCCCTTATTTCTTTCTTTCTTTCTTTCTTTCTTTCTTTCTTTCTTTCTTTCTTCCTCCCACCTACATGTTACTGCCACATTTATCACCAGGTGTCGGATGCTCATGCAGCGCGAATTTCCCAGTCACAACTAATTCCTGGGTCTCACACTCCATGGGCCAGCTCTGCAGTGTGTGTGTGTGTGTGTATGTGTATAATTACAAGCAGAGCTGCACAAGCCACCTATTATTAACCCTTCTGGTGCTTGAAATGAGGAAAAGGCACTGAAGCTCCCAGAAGACAGGGCCCCACCCTGCAACCAAATTAATTGGCACCATATTTCCAGGTAGCAACTGAGTTTGCAGGCTAGAATGGACTCAGGGTTTCTGCTGCAGCTTGTGCCTCTTAAGGGTTTGGAGTTGTGTCCTGGATGTAATGAAAGGTTGTAGATTAACTATAAGCTTCACACTTTCTAAGCATGGAGAAATCTCACACCAATCACCTTGTTTGTTCAGACAAAAAGGGAATTTCAGAGGTTAGACCTAATTACTAATTGTAGTGTTACAAAGACACAGATCAAGGAAGTTTATTGGGCACACATTTAGTACAACCCAATCAGGTAGGAAATCACAAAATTTTGGTGAGTTTGTGTACCTCCCTCCCCACTTCACCAGAAATTGTGCAGTAGCATCTTGCATAATACTTCAAGCAAGTGGTTCCACAACGGCCCAGGCCTCTTGTTCCCAATGACATTTTTCAGCAGGGACATATTTTTCTGATAGTCAACCTCAACGTAGGCAGCTGCAACAGAAAGCCATTAATATACAAATTAATAATGTATAAATTAATAAAACTGTTATGTATTGCTCCTTGCAACCACATTTAAATGATTTTTGAGAATGCACCCTACAGCATGGAGTTGGGGATTCTAATCCATTAGCAAACTCTTGAGGACAGAGCAAGATGATGGCAACAATCTGGGGCAATCAATCCTGGGAAAGACAGTGAGATTTGGAATGCATCCAAAATGCCAGCTCCCCTCAACTTGCCTTGACCTTTACTGTTTCTGTTGTGACTTCTCACCCTTACTTACAAGATGCAAATTCTGCTTGTGACTATACAGTAAGTTTAAAGCAAATTGTCTAAGGCACAGAGGTTATTAGCTTCAGGATGGGTGCTCTAGGAAACTTGTGTGTAATGCAATGCTGCTCAGTACCATTTTAGAAGTGTTTCCCATCTGATCAGAGGAGAAGAGGCCAACTAAAGGTCAGATAGGGCCAAAAGTGTGTGGGGAGAGGAGGCTAGTTGCAGAGTGCACCAACTGAGCATCTTTGCCTCAGCCTGTTCCTTGCCAGATCCGTGCTTCGTTTCACAGATGTGAACAGCTGTTTTTGTGAATCTGCATGATGAGCAATTTTCTCCCAAAGGGTTTAATGAACCGATGCTGCCATGGAATCAAATTAATGAAAAATTAGTGGCTGCAAAATGACCCTGGCTGGGCTTCCCTTGATCACACTGCAGGTGGCCATTCTGCAAGGCAAATAGCAGCTGGCACAGCACAGTGTCCATCCATCCCCCGCCAACTTCATTGCAATGTGCTTAGGCCAAAATTCTCAGCACAAGCCTCCACTATATAAATGCTTATGACTAAACAGACCTCCCAAGGCTGAGCCACTGGGGTCAAACCGGTCACGCAGGCATAATCTTATCCCAGCATTGGAATCCCCTAGTTCCAGGCTGTAGGGCAGTGCTACTGCAAAACTCAGGGTATGTTCACATTAGCAGCTTAATATACTACAGCAAGGTCAGTTCCTCCCACTGTGTTTCAAGCCGCATTTGCACAGGGTTGTTCACATCAAGGGGTGGGGCTGTCTTCACCCAAAGTGCAGGACCCTTTGGGCTTCCTCACCCCTGCAAACCACACACTTGGAGGATGGATGGCGGCTAACCGATTGAGGTTGAATCCTGACAAGACAGAAGTACTGTTTTTTGGGGACAGGAGGCGGGCAGGTGTGGAGAACTCCCTGGTTCTGAATGGGGTAACTGTGCCCCAAAGGACCAGGTGCGCAGCCTGGAAGTCATTTTGGAATCAGCTGTCCATGGAGGCGCAGGTCAATTCTGTGTCCAGGGCAGCTGTTTACCAGCTCCATCTGGTATGCAGGCTGAGACCCTATCTGCCCACGGACTGTCTCGCCAGAGTGGTGCATGCTCTAGTTATCTCTCGCTTGGACTACTGCAATGCGCTCTGTGTGGGGCTACCTTTGAAGGTGACCCAGAAACTACAACCAATCCAGAATACGGCAGCTAGACTGGTGACTGGGAGCAGCCACTGAGACCACATAACACTGGTCTTGAAATATCTACATTGACTCCCAGTACGTTTCTGAGGACAATTCAAAGTGTTGGTGCTGACCTTTAAAGCCCTAAACGGCCTCGGTCCAGTATACCTGAAGGAGCATCTCCACCCCCATTGTTCTGCCCAGACACTGAGGGCCTTCTGGCGGTTCCCTTGCTGTGAGAAGCCAAGTTACAGGGAATCAGGCAGAGGGCCTTCTCAGTAGTGGCAACCGCCCTGTGGAACACCCTCCCACCAGATGTCAAAGAGAAGAACAACTGCCAGACTTTTAGAAGACATCTGAAGGCAGCCCTGTTTAGGAAAGCTTTTAATGTTTAACAGACCACTGTATTTTAATATTTTGTTGGAAGCCGCCCAGAGTGGCTAGGGAAACCCAGCCAGATGGGTGGGGTATAAATAATAATAATAATAATAATAATAATAATAATTATTATTATTATTATTATTATTATTATTATTATTATTATTACTACTACTACTACTACTACTGGAACTCCATGAAGCTGTGATCTGTACATGCACACTCATGTACCTCAGACATTCAGATTACCACTTATTCCACATCCAGTTTTCTAGCTGGATGGAAGCCGGTTTGAGAAAGGGGGGGGGGTGCATCAAACAGCAGCATTTGTCAAGAAACTACAGGATCAATATGGAGTATGGCAAATGTCTCATTAATGCTTCTAAAATTAGCAGTGGGAGCACACTGGATGCAGCGTAAGTGGCAATGTGACCATACCCTCAGTTTGCCAGTAGAAACCAGTGGTGTAGACTTCCGGGTTGGCGCCATTGTTTAATGGCGGATTCCCTCCGAGCTCCGGAGGGAATCGGCTCCGTAGCGTCTGGGTCTGGCCGCTGCGGCGAAGCGGAGACCCTTAAAATCACAGGCGCGGATGCCTGTGAACACAGAGACTCGGCGGGCACCATTTGCGCCCCCCCAATCCGCGACGGAGCCTTTTTAAAGGCTTCGGAACGGAGGCAGGGTAAGGCGTGGTGCTGAGAGTACTCCCTCGCCTACGGAGTGAAGCCGCAAGCCATGGACAGAGAGCGCCAACTTCTTCCAAGACCGATTGGACTCTAAAACATAAACCCGTGAGTAATACGGAGATTGGAACCTTAAAAAATTTTTTAATTTTGGATTTGGAACGAGCGGGAAGGGGCTAAAAAGGAAGTCCACCCCCCCTCTTTGTAAACAATTTAAAGCAAAGGACTGGGCAGCTAAGGTCGAGAGAATCTGTTTCTTGTTTTTTAATGAAAGATCCTGACTTCACGGTTTTGACACTATAAGAAGATTTACTGGAGGATAAAAAGAATTTTGGGAGCTGAAATTTCACCCCCCCCCCGAGACCCGGGAACGACCTATGAGAAAGCCTGTTGCATTGAAGATTTTGACAGCTGTCAAGTGAGCTGCTAGTCAGCTAGTTGTCAGCTGGAAAAAGAGAACATTGTTTCTGCTGTTTTTGCTGCTTTATCTGGTATAATCTGTTGAAAACAAGGAGGGCTGATACAAAATAACTGGACTTTTGGTTTTGAGCTGAAAGGAATACTAAGGAACTAAAATCCCCCTAGAGGGGTAATAGGGACATTACACCATAAAAATGGCTGGAGTATGTAAAATTCAAGCAGAATTGGACAGAGCACTCGTTCTCTTGGGAAATTTGCAAGATGAATACAATGCTTTGTCTACAGAGGTATCACTACTACACTGGACAGTAAACAACAGTTTTGAGCCTGATAAGGACTTGAAACAGGAAGCCTACTCAACTGAACAAATAAATGAAACTGAAAGTGTAGATACGATGGAGCAATATGTGGTTTTTGAAGAAAATGAAGGAGGAGCAGGAGACTTGCAGGAGTTAAAGGAGAGTTACAATATGAGGCCTGACATGATGATAAAAAAGGACAATAAAAATTGGATGTGGAAAGCCTGGTCTGAATGGGAGTTTGGAAAATGGAGAGATCCCCTTTGGAGGAGATCTGAAGACCTGAGGATTACAAATTTGTTGAAGGTGAAAGCTGGAGCTTTGGGGACATCTGGATCTGAAAGAAATTTGAAACAAGAGTTGGAGCACCCCATAGGCTTTGCTTTTAAGTATGGAGGACTGGCTGGAAGTAACATGGATTCTGTTGGGCCGGAGCCCCTCCGAGACTTGGGGCTTAATATCAAGGACTATCAAAGAGACCGGCAGAAAGGAACTGAGAGAGATATAAGGGCCTCGGACGTGAGATCTCCAGGCTAAATAAATAACATAAAGACTGATGGATATTGGTTGGGGACTGGAACCGGGAAAAGGGTGGGTGGAGGTTGGGAATCCAAAGGGTACATAAGGATAATTTGCTTTTTATACTTTGCTAGTGGTAAGGAAATTGGGTAAATCGTGGAAGGGAAATTTGGTCGACTTTAGGAAAAAGGTCTAAGAATAAATAATGAGGGTATAAGTATTGATGTGTAATTTTAATAAGGTAAAATTGTTTTTTTCTTTTTAAATTAATTGAAAATAAGGTTGTTAAAAATAAATTGAGGAAATGGAAAAAAGAAGTAAAGTAAAACAATAGTATGTTAGAATAAATGTCTAAGATAAGGTAAAGAAATAAGTTAAGGACTTGCTGAACTGACAACTTAAATTGGAATACAAGAAGGGAGGTGTGAGGAGGTCTGAGAAATAAGGTTAAGAATAATAAGTATCAGAAACTTTATGTGTTTTTTCTATTTTTTTTTGTTTAGTTTGAATATGTATTTTTGTGTTTGTTTGTTTTTTGTTTGTTTTGTTTATTTTTTGGTTTTTGTTTGTTGTGTGTTTCTTGAAAATGCCAATAAATATTTAATAATAATAATAAAAATAGAAACCAGTGGTGTAGTGGAGCAGGGACAGGCAGGTTGAAGCACCACCACAGGAGGGACGATAATATTTTGTAAGGCACTATTTACCAATCCTCTGCATGTCACAGTGATAATCTTCAGTGAAAAGCATTAGGCATCTCTACTTGAGAGGCTGGAGGAGTGGAAGGGCTCATATGCTAGTCCAGGCTATCAGGACTAGGCCGGGTCAGTAGTCCAAGAGGAAGTGCTTGCCATTCATGTGAGTTGTGGCAGACTTACTTATTTACCATGGATGTATCTTGCCCTTCCTCTGAGGAGCTCAAGGGGCTATCCCATTTTACCCTCACAATAACCCAATACCTTAGGTGAAGAGAAAGAGAGGAAAGAGAGAGAGAGACAGAGACAGAGAGAGAGAGAGAGACCCAAGGGCACCCAGTCATCTTTTTGGATGAACAGGGACTTGAACTCAGGTCTCTCCGATCTCAGTTTGACATGCTGCACGGGCTCTTCAGAGATGCCCAAGTAAGCACAAATGGAGATAACCTGCTCCAGCCTTAAAGCACTGGTTCTCACCCTAGAAGCTGACAGACCCCATCAGTCAGCAACTAAAAGTGCCCCAGAACAGACAATCACAGAGAACATGGTGGCAGAAAGACCCAGTTGATGATGTCAGCTAGCCACTCAGAGTGCACTGCAGCGTGCAAACATGCACATGAATGTGCATCCCTCACATGGTCTTGACAGGGAATGCCCCAAGCTTACATGTGGAGTTCCTGTGCCTGACAGCCCTGCCAGGTCCGTCTCAGTTGTTCCACCCGACTGAGGTTGGTCTCCATTAAATCAATCTCGCAGGCGGACTCCGGTAGGTCCTTTTGTGTCCCGCTAGGAACAAACGTCTGCTTGCATTAGCATTTGGTGATGACTTCTCCCACGGTGGGGAGCACCAGGTCGGGCCTGACATCTCCATCATGCTG